>NC_053495.1:96710688-97388813 GCF_905171775.1 Rana temporaria | reverse complement strand
GAGGAAACACAGGGCAGTCCCTGCACAGTCTGCAGGGACCGCCCTGTCAGCTGCCAGCTCAGCGGGGATTTTACGGAGGATCCCCGCTGAGCAAAGGGCCCTTAACTCACTGTGGCTGATAAGAAAATTGAAATGCACAAAAACAATAAAGAATGTCTTGCATAGTTGAGGTATGCTTTAACACATCCTTATAGGCTGTATTGTCACTCTACTAGGTTTCCTCTGAAATATCTGGCCACCCCTAGTGGTGATTCCCATGCAACATTTCAAAGTGGGAAAACCTTTGAAAGAATGTGGGACTCTAATCGTAAACAGCAGATAAGACATTAACCAATTCCAAGCTCTCCCATTATTGTCACAATCTTTTTCTCTCGCATTCATGCCCACCAACTTCTTAAGCCCTGTACACACGATCGGATATCTGATGGAATCTATTCCGATGGATTTTTTCATCGGATATCCGATTAAGCTGACTTTCATCAGTCTTGCCTACACACCATCGGTTAAAAATCCGATTGTGTCCAACGCTGTGACTTAAAACACTACGACGTGCTGAGAAAAATGAAGTTCAATGCTTCGGAGCATGCGTCGACTTCATTCTGCGCATGCATGGCTTTTTGACCGATGGATTTCCCCACAGACGATCGTTTTTTTCTATCAGTTTTTGAACCATAAGAAAAATTTAAAACCGGTTCTATTATTTTTCACTGATGGATAAAAAACTGATGGGGCCCACACACGATCGGTTCATCCGGTGAAAAGGGTCCATCGGTCCGTTTTCATCAGACAAACCGATCGTGTGTACAGGGCTTAAAGCATCCTTTTGAGGGTTTTTAAACCTTTGCACCACTTATCTGTTCGTAAGTGGTAGACTGAAGTATGCAACTGCTTAATGTTCAACAATTTACACAAATCTTTCATTACCTTAAACATAAAGGGAGTAATTTTTTTCCATGAGGGCATGTTGCCTGGTATGGTTTAAGGGGGGGGGTGCTCACTCATCCCGGCCCGCATGTTCGGATGAGGGTCTTGAGGGGAACCTCACACTTTTTTTTATATTGGCGTGGGGTTCCCATTAAAATCCATACCAGACTTAAAGGGCCTGGTATGGATTGGGGGGGGGCAAGCTGTTTTTTTTTGTATTTCCGGCAATAGTATTGTATTTCCGGTAATTTCATTATTTTTCCTTTATATATGTCAGTGCTGCAGCAGATTCTATACACGGTACAGATGCACCACTTTACAGGCAGTATAAGGGTACCCCCCGCCCCCACTATATTTAAAGGAATTTTTTTATTGTTTACTTTAAGCATCATTAAAATCACTACTCATGTAAAAACGTTTTAAAAAAAATATTGCACTGATACATGTCCCCCAGGGCAGTACCTGGACCCCATACCCTTTTTATGGCCAATAACAGGCATATACGCCTTCAAAATTTGTACTTTTGACTTTTCATGTTTGGGTCCTATAGACTTTAATAGAATTTGCGGCTCAGGGTTGAGCATTTTAGAAACCTTGCAAAAATAAATCTACCACAAATGCTGGTCTGATATAGTAGCAAAATCTAAACAGTAGGATGTGAACACTTTGACTGCCAGAAATGTTTGGCTTTGGAAAATGTTACTGCTGATGTGTGTTCAATAAGTGGAGAAGCTCAATTCAGCTATTATATCATTCTAATATTTATTTTGAAATATAAGTACACATACTGGTTTGCTCACTTAGATTACAGTAATGGTTAAACTCAGTAGGTCACTCAACACAGTAGTAACAACACATATTACAACAAGTGTTAACAGGCAACTACAAATGACTCAATATAATAGATATGTGCAATTCGTTTAGTTCCGAATTAGTTTTTTTAACAAATTTTGACAAATTAGTTAATTCCAAAATTTCGAATTTCCGACTTTTGGGGATTTTTGGATTTCCAAAATTTCGAATTTTTGAATGTTAGAAAATTCAACATTTCAGAAATTCCGAATTTTGAAAATTCGGAAATTTGGAAATTCCGAATTTAGGGAATTTGGAAATCCGATATTTCGAAAATTCTTAAATTCAAAGTTCGGAAATTCGGAAATTCGAATTTCAGAATATTAAATTTCGGAAATTGGAAAATTAGGAAATTCAAAATTTCAGAAATTAGAAAAATCGAAATTAGAAAATTGGAAATTTGAAAATTTGAAAATCCGTAAATAAAAATGAAAATCTGAAAATTCTAAAGAATGAAAATCCAAAAATTCGAAAACCCGAAAATCTGAAATAATAACTAAATAATAATAACTTAACTGTTACTAATAAATTATATGTATTGGAATTTTAAATTTGGCTGTTAGTAAACATAACAAATGTATCCAAAGTTACGAACTATCTGAAATAATGAATGCAGTATCTAAACGAATGGAACGTAACGATCTAATAATAATAATAAATAATAATAAAAACTTTTTTAATTTGTTCTATTCCATTAATTAGATGCGGCACTAACAGCCAAATTTGAAAGGAAATTCCAATACCTATAACCAAAAACCAGAAATTCCAAAATCGGAAATTCCAAAACCAGAAATTCTAAAATTCCAAAATCGGAAATTTCAAAATTTGAAAATTAAAAATCTGGAAATTCCAAAATTCTAAAATCTACCACAAATGCTGGTCTAAAATAGTAGCAAAACTTAAACAGTAGGATGTGAACACTTTGACTGCCAGAAATGTATGGCTATAGAAAATCTTACTGCTGGTGTGTGTTCAATAAGTGGAGAAGCTCAATTCAGCTATTATACAATTCTAAAATTTATTTTGAAACATAAGTACAGGAAATTCGGGAATTCACAAATTTGATATTTCAAAAGTTAGGAAATTTGGAAATTCAAAGATTTGAAAATTCGAAGATTTGTAAATTTGAAGATACCAAAATTTTGAAATTACAAAATTCGAAAATTGGTAATTCAAAAATCGATTTTTGAAGATTCCAAAATTAAAAGATTCCAAAATTTGAAAATCAGAAATTTGAAGTTAGGAAATGTGAAAATTTGAAAATTCAGCTATTACACCATTCTAATATTTATTTTGAAACATAAGTACAATTCGAAATTTCGTGAATTTGTAAATTCAATATTTCGAAAATTTGAAAATTCTAAGTTAGGAAATTTGAATTTCAGAATGTTGAAACTTCCTAATTTTTGAAATTTGAAAATCGTAAATTCCAAAATCATAAATTCGAAAACGCGAAGATTCGAAAACTCAAAGATTCGAAAATACGAAAATCTGAAATTCCAAAATTCCAAAATGGAAAATTCAAAAATCAGAAATTTCAAAATTCAAAGATTTGAAAATCAAAAATCAGAAATTTCAAAATTCGAATATTGGAAATTCCAAAATTCGAAAATTGGAAATTCCAAAATTTGAAAAATCGGAAATTCCAAAATTCCAAAATGTTACACGCACATGCTGTCTCTCGTGCCCGCAATCGTGCATGGCCAGCGGTCATCGCGACCGCCAGCCATGCGCATTGGCTCTAGCTGTTTAAAGGGCTGATGTACAGCTACCCGACTTGCCACAGTAGAATGACAGCGGCTGGTTGACTAGTGGTTAATTCTTGTACTTGATTGATAAAATTGAGGGTGATGTTGCAGAGCAACTCATGGAACCTGGGCCTAATAGAAGGATAGTGTTGGATTTGGTCCTGATATTTCTAGTGGCATAGGTAAAGCTCAAAGAACATATTTTACAGTGTTTATTTGGGACAGCAGAGCACCCCCATGTTGAGAGCATGTGGCCCGCTCTCCCCCTTTCCTGACCTGCCGGGCTGTATGCTCGGATAAAGGTCTGGTATGGATTTGGGGGGCGCACACTGTTTTTTTTTGGCATGTGGTTCCCCTTAAAGTCCATACCAGACCCAAAGGACCTGGTATGGATTGGGGGAGACCCCCAAGCCTTTTTAAAAAAAAAATTATATTGTCAGCAATGGGGCAGATTCACGTACAGCCGCGTAAAATTGTGCGGGCGTAACGTATCTGATTTACGTTACGCCTCCGCAACTTACACGGGCAAGTGCTGTATTCTCAAAGCACTTGCTCCGTAAGTTGCGGTGGCGTAGCGTAAATCAGCCGGCGTAAGCCCGCCTAATTCAAATTTGGATCAGGGGGCGTGTTTTATGTTAAACTACTGTGACCCGATGTGATTGACGTTTTTGCGGAACGGCGCATGCGCTGTCCATGGAATTTCCCAGTGTGCATTGCTCCAAAGTACGCCGCAAGGACGTCATTGGTTTGGACGTGAACGGAAATGACGTCCAGCCCCATTCACGGACAACTTACGCAAACGACGTAACTTTTTCAAATTTCGACGCGGGAAAGACGGCCATACTTAACATTGGTTGCGCCTCATATAGCAGGGGCAACTTTACGCTGGGAAAAGCCTAACGTAAACGTCGTAACTTTACTGCATCGGCCGCGCGTACGTTCTGGAATTTGTGTATCTAGCTAATTTGCATACTCGACGTGGAATTCGACGGAAGCGCCACCTAGCGGTCAAAAAAATGCAGTTAAGATCCGATGGCATAAGAGACTTACGCCTGTCGAATCTAATGGATATCTATGCGTAACTGATTCTATGAATCAGGTGCATAGATACGACGGCGCAACGCAGAGATACGACGGCGTATCTGGAGATACGCCATCGTATCTCAGTTGTGAATCTGGGCCCATGTTTTTATTTTCACTTAGATGTTAGCGGGGAAACCCGTTGACATCTGATGACTTATCTGTTGTTAAGAACGCAGCAGCCGGCTTCCCAGCCTGCTCCTAAACAACCAGCTATTCACTATGCCCTGATTGGGAAAAGCTTTGCCTGATCAATGCTTGGAATGCACTGCGTAGCTTGCAGTACATTATGGGGCACTCCACGGACGAACATTCCCCTGAGTGCCTTATAAATTCAGTTGTTTGCCGAACAGGCGATGTTCACGCCAAACCTATTTTCAGTCCAAACTGCTCGCCCAACACCCGGTTCGGTTCACAGCAGAACATGCAACCAGGCAAAAAAATTCCAACACAGTTAAAGTCTATGGGACATGAGGGTGAAAAATCTAAAGTGCTAATTTTAAAGTTTAATATGCAAGTTTTTGTCATAAAAAGTGTTTGAGGATCCAGGTCCTGCCCCAGGGGACATGTATCAATGCAAAAAAAGTTTTAAAAAATAGATTTTTTTAGGATATTTTAATGTCTTCCCTGATGTAAAGCGCTGCGCAAACTGTTGGCGCTATATAAATCCTGTATAATAATATAATAATAATAATAATAATAATAATGCTTAAAGTGAAACAATAGAAGTGAAATATTCCTTTAAATTTCATACCTGGGGGGTGTGCCTGTAAAGTGGTGCCTTTTTTCCCATGTTTAGAACAGTCCCTGCACAAAATGACATTTCTAAAGGAAAAAAAGTAATTTAAAACTACTTGCGGCTATAATGAATTGTCGGGTCCCGGCAATACAGATAAAAGTAATTGAAAAAAACGGAACCCGAACCAAAATTAAAAAAAAAATAGCATGGGGGTCCCCCCAATTCCATACCAGGCCCTTCAGGTCTGGTATGAATATTAAGGGGAACCCTGCGCCAAATCTTTTTTTTTAAATGGCGTAGGGGTCCCCTTCAATTCACTTTTTTTAATTAAAAATTAAGACAACAGTAAAGTTAGCCCAATTTTTTTTATATTGTGAAAAATAATGTTACGCCGAGTAAAATGATATCCAACATGTCACGCTTCAAAATTGCACCTGCTTGTGGAATGGCATCAAACTTTTACGCTTAAAAATCTCCATAGGCGACGTTTAATTTTTTTTATAGGTTGCATCTTTTAAGTTACAGAGGAGGTCTAGGGCTAGAATTATTGCTCTTGCTCCAATGATTGCGATACCTCACTTGTGCGGTTTAAACACCGTTTTCATATGCGGGCGCTACTCACGTATGCGTTTGCTTCTGCACACAAGCTCGTCTGGACGGGTGCTTTAAAAAATAATTGTTTTGTTTTCTTATTTATTTTAATTGATTTTATTAATTTCTACACTGTTTTTTTTTTAAAAATGGGTCACTTTTATTCCTATTAGAAAAAAAAAGCATGACAGGTCCTCTTAAATATGAGATCTGGGTTCAAAAAGACCTCAGATCTCATATTTAGACCAAAAAAAATAAAAAATTAGTCATTTGAAAAAATTACAACAGAAAAATGTGCCTTTAAGAAGCATGGGCGGAAGTGACGTTTTGACACCCTGCTATGCTATGGAGATGGGTGGGGGCCATCTTGCCCTCACTCGTATCCCAGCCAAGCAGGACACAGGACCCAATTGCCTCTGCCACTGCCGACGGCTCCGGTAAGCGACGGAGGGCGCGGGTGAGCGGCGGGAGGGTGGCCCCTCTCTCGCCGCCAGTAACGGTGATCTTGCGGCGAATTTGCCGCGGAGACCACCGTTATCGTTTACAGGATCGGCCAAGTTAAAAATGAATATCTCGGTTGTGGCAGCAGCTGCTGTCGTTACCGTGATGACATATATATACGTGAGCCGGTCCTTAAGTGGTTAAGCATCACCTGTTTCTGACCACCTAGGAGGTGAAAATTAGCCCGTTCGATAATCTCCCTGAAATATTTCCTCTGTTTTGAAATAAATGAAATGATCAAAGTACTGCATTACTGTGTGCCCTGGCACTCAAGGATGAGTCAATATATTATTGCCTATCATTTCCGGAGAGGTACAGTATCTACTTATCTATGGCCAACCTAAAACGGAATTATTTGTCAGGACCTTATATCAGTATTCAGCTAGGTTTTGGCTGTGAAAAGAAGCTTGGAAAAAAAGAGTACTCACCCCATCCTGACAGAGAGTTCTGAAATGTACAGTTATAGGAGGCAGGGCCACTGATAGAAATCATGGAGCCCCGTACAGCCTACCTGACGGGGCCCCCTTCAGCTCCACCCCTGGTCCCGCCCATGGTCCCTCCTTTAGCTCCACCCCTGGCCCCGCCTTGAAACTGTCTCTGCAGCACGTTACGGGATTGGCGGCATTGGTAGGCACCTGGAGCAGAGAACCGGGGGGGGGGGGGGGCTGCCGTCTGAAATTGAAATTGAGAAGCGGGAGGGAGGCCCTTTACAAATTTTTAATAAAAATTAAAAATTAAAAAATAAAAATATATAAAATAAATAAATAAACATTTATAAAAAAAAAGGGGGGGTTGCCATTCAGGGCCCTGGGGACCTCAGGGCCCTTTAATAAAAAAAAGGGGGGGTTTGCCACATGGAGACCTCATGAGCCCTTATATATTAAAGGAATAAAAAGAAAAAAAAATTAATAAAATAATATGAAAAAAAAAGAATTTATATAAAAAAAGGGGGATTGCCATCCGGGGCCCTGGGGACCTCTGGGTCCTTTAATAATAATAATAACATATAGATATAGATATATGTATATATATATATATATATATATATATAAATATATGAAATAAAAAAATATATAAAAATGAATTTATTTTTTTATAAAAAAAAAGGGGTGTTTTCATCCCAGGCCCTGGGGATCTCCGGGCCCCTGGGGACCCCCATACCCCTAAGAAAAAAAATTGTCCCTTTAATAAAAAATTAAAAAATATATATATTAGAAAAAATATATATTTTTTTATAAAAAATTTATAAAAAAAAGGGAGGTTGCCATTCGGGGCCCTGGGGACCTTCGGACCCCTGGGGACCCCCGGACCTCTAAAAAAAAAAATGGCCCTTTAATAAAAATTTAAATAAAAATATATTAAAAAAATATATATATTTTTTTTAAAAAATAAATAAAAAAAGGGGGAGTTGTCATCTGGGACCCTGGGGACCTCCGGACCCCTAAAAAAAAAAAGGGCCAGTTGTACTGGCTTATCAGCGGCCCTGATAGGAGGTGAGTGCTATTTATCTTCCTGCTGTCCAACATTCCACACTACTGCCTTGCTAGGGTCTATAAATGTCCTCAATTAAACTGTGCCATCCCATGTAGTTATTTTTACTTGTCAACCTAGCTGACTCTCTACCTCCTCAATATAAGAGAGACTAACATTCTTTACTTAGTAAGGCCCCTTTCACACGGGGCGGATCAGTGATGATCCGCCCCGTGAACCTCCGCTTGCTAAGCGGGGATCGCTCCGTTGATTCCCGCTGAGCCGGCGGATGACAGGGCGGTCCCCGCACACTGTGCAGGGACCACCCTGTCTTTTCTCCGCTCTCCCCTATGGGGGATCGGATGAGCCAGGACCGTCTGTCCGTGTTCACCCAATCCGATCCGCAGACGGATGGAAAAGTAGGTTTTTCCTCCGTCACACTTTGGCGGGTCGGATGTCAGCGGGCATGTCACCGCTCACATCCGCGGCTCCATAGAGGAGCACGGAGCGCCCGTTCAGGTCCACAAAAAAAACTGGCAGGCGGACCTGAACGGGCGCTCCGTGTGAAAGATCCCTTATGCTTATTCGTTGCACAGAGATTGGCAAAACATTCAAAACTAATACTTCATGTAGTGTTACACAAAAACTGATGAAGTGGACAGGTTAACCCCTAAAAACATTCCTCCCCACTTTGCTACTAGACTACAAGATCATTTTATTTTTTTTATTTTTTTTGTGATTTGATTTAATATTGCATTTTTTGCAATAATTGCAGTAGGTATTCAAAAAAGTCAATGTGAAGGTAATACAATTGCTAATGTTATAGCCAGTGTCAGAATTACCAGGGTCGCAGCAGTCGCCCTTGAGCTCCGCCACTGTAGGGGGGCCCATCAGTACACTGATCATTCACGAGCAGTTCCTGTCTGCTCCACGCCGCCCTCACTCACAGGCACACTGCACAGTCCCTGTACGCTCTGCCCATCCTCTCCGTCTGCTCTGCACATCCTCCCCGCCCTGACTCACGGGCACACTGCACAGTCGCCTCCCACTCCGCCCAACCTCCCCACCTGCTCCGCCCATCATTCCCGCCCGCACTCACGGGCACAGTCCAGCTGAAAGAACTAAAATATGAAAATTACAGAATTACAAATAAGCAAAATAACGAACAAGCGAAAATACGAACGTACGATGGGACAATCTTACAAAAATACGAAACACCGAAACAGCAAAAGAACGAAAATTACATCTATAACGCACGATTTGCATTCCAAATTTTTTATTCTGTTCGTATTTTCATTCGTATGTTCGTATTTTAATTTGTGTGTTTTGTAAATCTGTTTCTTTGTCTGTTGGTAAATTTGTGTACTTGTATCGTTCTTTCGAAAGGGCACTGAGCAGTATAGTTAGTGAGTGATTATCTTACTTAATATCTTAGCCAATCAGCTTATCTCTTTTGTGCTGACTCACATTGGACAGTGTAAAGCCTCGTACACACGATCGGACTTCAAACAAACTTTTCTGTGGATTTTTGGCCGAAGGGAGTTGGCTGGACTTTTGACAGAAAAAACAGAAAAAGTTTGTCCGATGGAGCGTACACGCGGTCGGATTTTTTGGAAAACGCTAATTTTGAAGTTTGTTGGCAAAAATTCTGACCATGTGTACGGGGCTTAAGAGAAAGTCTATCTTACTATGGATTAGCTGCATGTTGCGATGTATTTACAAAAGTACAAAATTACGAATCCATTAAACGAAAATAAATTAGACAGAATTACGAATCATTCAGTATAAACGAATAGGAAATAGGAAAACTTGCGTCTTACGAAATTACGAATCTTTATGAACCTACGGAACAAGACGAAACAAAACCAAAACAATTTTTTTTTTTGTGTGCACATGTCTAATTCCCCCCACACCACCACTACTGTGACTGATTCCCCCAACACCACCACTGCTACTGCCACTAATTCCCCCACACCACTACGACTGCCACTAATTCCCCCCACCACTACTGCCACCAATTCCCCCCCACACCACTGCTACTGCCACCGATTCCCCCCACACCACCACTACTGCCACTGATACCCCCCACACCATCACTTATACCCCCCACACTACCATGACCACTACTGCCACTGATCCCATCCCACAACCACCATCCTTGCCCCTGATTACACCCCACTACCACTCCCACTCATCCCATCCTATCCCCCCTTCCATTACCACTCATCTCATCCCACCCAACTACCACCCTCACCACTGATCCCATCCTCCCACCACCTCCTGCCACTCATTTTATCCAATGCCCCCCACCGCTGCCACTCATCCCATCCAATCCCCACTTCCACTAAAAGTCTATTTTTCCTCCTCTCCCTCCGAGGCATTCAGAGGCAGCAGGAGAAAAATGGAGGGGATTTGTTCCTCCATATGCCACCCCTCCTATGCAGGTCCTTCTGCCCCCAGGATCAGTGGTAAGGGCTAATCATGGTTTCTTGCACCAGGGCCCTGAAGGTTCTAGCTATGCCTCTGGTTATTGCTCCTGCTGTTGTAACTATATTTAACAAAGAACCAGGCAATAATTTAAAGATGTACTAAGGCTAGTCCCTTCAGTAGGTATATGTGAGGGTTTACAACCACTTTAATTCAATATTACTGATGTTTCAATACATTTACTTTTTTCAATTAATTGCTTGCTATATGCATATGTGCTCTTGCCTGTGCAAAATAAAGACATTGCATATTTCTGGTGTGCCGGATGTCCGAAAGCTGCATACAGCTGTATATAGATATGAATGGGATAGGAAGGCTTTACAAAGTTATGCGCTGCTAATTGCATAAAGTAGCACATGTGCACAGATGTAATGCACCAAACACATATTGTCCATTTAGTGCATTACATCTGTGGGCATGTGCTACATTTCATAAATAGCTGCGTCCAGCTGTCTTCACCTTCATGTCTATGGGTGTGCATCCAGAACACCAAAAATATGCAGTGTCTTTAAGCTGCACAGGTAAATGTGCCCATGTGCATGCAGTCTTAGGCCCCATGCACACGAGACGCTGCTAAACTCGAGTTCAGAGGCATTTGGGCATTTTTTTCAACTGCCCCTGAACACATTTAATGTTATCCTATGTGTCCATGCACACAATGACGTTTTTTGGCTTTTTAAAGCAGTTGGGTTTATGTCCGTTTTTTCAGACGCAAAATTTTGGGTTCAGAAGCGTTTTATTTTTGCGTTTTACACTTTGGGAGGGTCTACAATGTCTTTGAGATAAGCGCTGACAGCCGCAAACGCGGTAAAACGCAGCGCAATTTGCGGCAAAAACGGGCGTTTTAAACGCCGGTTTTTGCCTTTGAAAACGTGAGTTTAGAGGTGTTTGTAATTGCTTCTCGTGTGCATGGGGCCTTATTGTTTTAAATATATATACAGATTTAAAGATCAGTCACTAGATGGAGCAAGCACTCCATCTGAAATCTCTTTTCTTGACGCCTATTAGAAAATTAATATGGGGGGATGCTGTTGTTGACCAAAGTTCTGAAAGTGCTAGTTGCCTGGCTGTGTCTGACTATATAAACCCAGAATAAACATGCAGTAATTGAAGTCAGAAACTCTTTTAATATAGTTTGACCTAGATGGACTCTTTTTTTTAACCTGACTAAGGCCACTGCCACGACTTGAAAGTCACGTGATTTTGCCGCGATATCAGGGAATGGGACTACAGGGATTACTTTGAAGTCCGTGCGACTTGAAGTCGCACAGATATGAATGGTTATCATTGGGAATCATGGGGTCTGACATGTTATGCCGCTCTGATGTCCAAAGTCGCAAAAAAAAGTCACAAACATGTGAAAGGGACCTTAATATGCAATACTTGTCCCAGATCAGTGATACAAAACATTGAAGCCATAGATCAGTGATACAAAACATTGAAGCCATCTATCAATTTGTGATACTGTTTTAAAAATGTTGTTTCTGTGAATAAAGTGTAATTACAGTTGCCTGACCACCTGACCATTATGTTAAAGGGGATGTAAAGGTAATTTTTTCTTCCTAAATAGCTTCCTTTACCTTAGTGCAGTCCTACTTCACTTACCTCATCCTTCGATTTTGCTTTTAAATGTCCTATTTCTTCTGAGAAATCCTCACTTCCTGTTCTTCTGTCTGTAACTCACCACGGTAATGCAAGGCTTTCTCCCTGGTGTGGTCGTGATTTCTGTTATCAATATAATTTTAAAAGGATCCAAAAAACTATGTGATAATAAATGGCTTCATGTGACTGCTATCCTTAACTGGTTAACGCCCGCCGCATGTACATGTACGTCCACAGAATGGCACGTACAGGCATATGGGCGTACATGTACGTCCCCACCTTTCCGCGGGTCGGGGGTCCGATCGGTAACCCGTGGGGAGCGATCCCGGACGACGGCGCGGCTATTCGTTTATAGCCGCTCCGTCGCGATCGCTCCCCGGAGCTGAAGAACGGGGAGAGCCGTATGTAAACACGGCTTCCCCGTGCTTCACTGTGGTGGCTGTATCGATCGAGTGATCCCTTTTATAGGGAGACTCGATCGATGACGTCAGTCCTACAGCTACACCCCCCATCAGTTGTAAACACACACTAGGTGAACCCCAACTCCTACAGCGTCCCCTGTGGTTAACTCCCAAACTGCAACTGTCATTTTCACAATAAATAATGCAATTTAAATGCATTTTTTGCTGTGAAAATGACAATGGTCCCAAAAATGTGTCAAAATTGTCCGAAGTGTCCGCCATAATGTCGCAGTCACGAAAAAAATCGCTGATCGCCGCCATTAGTAGTAAAAAAAAAAAATTAATAAAAATGCAATAAAACTATCCCCTATTTTGTAAACGCTATAAATTTTGCGCAAACTAATCGATAAACGCTTATTGCGATTTTTTTACCAAAAATAGGTAGAAGAATACGTATCGGCCTAAACTGAGGAAAAAAAAATTATATATGTTTTTGGGGATTTTTATTATTGCAAAAAGTAAAAAATATTGCATTTTTTTCAAAATTGTCGCTATATTTTTGTTTATAGCGCAAAAAATAAAAAACGCAGAGGTGATCAAATACCACCAAAAGAAAGTTCTATTTGTGGGGGAAAAAAGGACGCCAATTTTGTTTGGGAGCCACGTCGCACGACCGCGCAATTGTCTGTTAAAGCGACGCAGTGCCGAATCGCAAAACCTGGCCTGGGCATTTAGTAACAAAATGGTCCGGGGCTTAAGTGGTTAAATAAAAGACATTTTTTTGTCATGATCGTTCATATTTTCAATATTAATGCCAAAATGTCACAAGTATGCAAACTGTTGAGCACAACTTTATATATATCATGGATGTAAATTGTAACACTATCAATTTGTGATACTGTTTTAAAAAATTTGTTTCTGTGAATAAAGTGTAATTACAGTTGCCTGACCACCTGACCTTTATGTTAAAGGGGTTGTAAAGATACAATTTTTTTTCCTAAACAGCTTCCTTTACCTTAGTGCAGTCCTCCTTCACTTACCTCATACTTCAATTTTGCTTTTAAATGTCCTTATTACTTCTGAGAAATCCTCACTTCCTGTTCTTCTGTCTGTAACCCCACACAGTAATGCAAGGCTTTCTCCCTGGTGTTGAGTGTCGTGCTCTCCCCCTCCCTTGGATTACAGTAGAGTCAGGACGCCCATTAACTAACACATTCCTTTCTCTATCTGCATTGTAGAGAGTGTCCTGACTCTCCTGTAGTCCAAGGGAGGGGGCGAGCACGACACTCAAACACCAGGGAGAAAGCCTTGCATTACTGTGTGGGGTTACAGACAGAAGAACAGGAAGTGAGGATTTCTCAGAAGAAATAAGGACATTTAAAAGCAAAATTAAAGGATGAGGTAAGTGAAGGAGGACTGCACTAAGGTAAAGGAAGCTATTTAGGAAAAATAAATTGTACCTTTACAGCCCCTTTAACATAAAGGTCAGGTGGTCAGGCAACTGTAATTACACTTTATTCACAGAAACAAATTTTTTAAAACAGTATCACAAATTGATAGTGTTACAATTTACATCCATGCTATATATAAAGTTGTGCTCAACAGTTTGCATACTTGTGACATTTTGGCATTAATATTGAAAATATGACCGATCATGACAAAAAAATGTCTTTTATTTAAGGATAGCAGTCATGTGAAGCCATTTATTATCACATAGTTTTTTGGATCCTTTTTAAATTATATTGATAACAGAAGTCACCCAAATGGCCCTGATAAAAAGTTTACATACCCTGGAATGTTTGGCCTTGGTACAGACACAAAAGGTGGCACACACAGACTAAAATGGCAATTAAAGGTTAATTTCCCACATTTGTGGCTTTTCTAATGCACAATTAGTGTATGTATATACCCTTATTTATCGGCGTATAACACGCGCCGGCATATAACACGCACCCCAAATTTAAGAGGGGAGTTTAAGGAAAAAATGTTTTCTCAGCACCCTTTACAATACAAGCCTCACCCATCCAGTACACATCCCCCCATCCATTATACATCCCCCTCATCCATTATACAGCCTCCCCCATCCATTATACATCCCCCCATTCAGTACACAGCCCCCCCATACATGATACATCCCCCCCATCCAGTATACAGCCCCCCTCCATTATACATCCCCCATCCAGTACACAGCCCCCCCCCCATACATTATACATCCCCCCATCCAGTACACAGCCCCCCATACATTATACATCCCCCCATCCAGTACACAGCCCCCCATACATTATACATCCCCCCATACATTATACATCCCCCTCCCCAGTATACAGCCCTCATCTATTATACATCCCCCATCCAGTACACAGCCCCCCCCATACATTATACATTCCCCCCTCCCCAGTATACAGCCCCCATCCATTATACAATCCCCCCATTCAGTACACAGCCCCCCCCCCCTGCACTCCCAGGAGACCCCCAGTCTCCTGGGACAGTGCTACCAGCATTAGCTATAGTTAAGTAAAAAAAAAATCACTGTCAGCCCCTACCACACTGTTCCTCCTGTGTCTCCTATTGCAAAAACAAAGCTTCCATTTACCTTAATAGCTCTGTTTTTTTTCCACTGATCTGGTCACATGACTTCTCTTCCCTGATGGGCATGTGACTGCTCTCCTCCAATCAAAGCTACACTCAGAGGAGGAGAGCAGCCTGAAAAAACTGAGCTATATAGACATTTACAAGCTTCGTTTTAAAATGAGGCTGACAGAGGAAGAGCAGTGTACAAGGGGCTGGCAAGTGACTTTTTTTTTCTAACTTTAGACTATGCAGAGAGCGCTGTTCCATGGCCATGTCCCTGATCCTCGCCCCCTGCTGGTAGAACATGATATCGGCGTATAACGCGCAGTCACGTTTTACCGTCTGATTTCAGAGGAAAAAAGTGTGCGTTATACGCAGATAAATACGGTAAATAGTAGATGAGTTTGTTAGTTCTCACATGTATGCACTAAGCAGGCTAGACACTGAGCCATGAGGAGGTAGAAAAGAACAGTCAAAAGACCTGCGTAACAAGGTAATGAAACTTTACAAAGATGGAAAAGGATATAAAAAGTTATCCAAAGCCTTAAATATGCCAGTCAGTACTGTTCAATCAATTAATAAGAAGTGTAAAATGTGGGGATCTCTTGATACCAAGCCAAGGTCAGGTAGATCAAGAAAGATTTCAGCCACAACTGCCACAGGAACTGTTCGGGATACAAAGAAAAACCCACAGATAACCTCAGGAGAAATACAGGCTGCTCTGGAAAAATATGGTGTGGTTGTTTTTAAGGAGCACAATGCGATGATACTTGAACAAAATAGAACTGCATGGTCAAATTGCCAGAAAGAAGTCTTTACTGCACAAGTTCCACAAAAAAGCCTGGTTACAATATGCCCAACAACACCTTGACGTGCCTCATTGGCTTTTTTGTGGCATTGGCGCAGTAAAGGCTTCCTTCTGTCAGCTCAACCATGCCGCTGTTTTTTGTTCAAGTATCATTGAATTGTGCTCCTTAAAAACAACCACTCCGTCTTTTTCCAGAGCAGCCTGTATTTCTCCTAAGGTTATCTGTGGGTTTTTCTTTGTATCCCGAACAGTTCCTGTGGCTGAAATCTTTCTTGATCTACCTAACCTTGGCTTGGTATTAAGGCATATTCAAGGCTTTTGATATCTTTTTATATGCTTTTCCATCTTTGTAAAGTTTCATTACCTTGTCACATAGGTCTTTTGACTGTTCTTTTCTACCTCCTCATGGATCAGTGTTTAGCCTGCTTAGTGCATCCATGTGAGAGCTAACAAACTCATTCACTATTTTTACACAGACACAAATTGTGATTTAAAAAGCCTCAAATGTGGGAAATTAACCTTTAATTGCCATTTTAACCTGTGTGTGCCACCTTCAATGTCAGTACCAAGGCCAAACATTCCAGGTTATGTAAACTTTTATCAGGACAATTTGGGTGATTTCTGTTATTATGATTTAAAAAGGATCCAAAAAACAATTTGATAGTAGATGGCTTTGTGTGATTGCTATCCTTAAATAAAAGTCATTATTTTTGGCATGATCGGTCATATTTTCAATATTAATACCAACATTTCACAATTTCTGCCAGGGTATGCAAACTTTTGAGCATGACCGTATATGTCAGGTTTCTGTGATGTAAAAAAAAATGAGACAAATATAAATAATTTCAGAACTTTTTTCACCTTTATTGTGACCTATAAACTGTACAACTCAATCGAAAAACAAACTGTAATCTTTTAGGTGGGGGGGGGGGGTAAAAATAAAAAATGAAATAAAGTGGTTGCATAAGAGTGCACACCTGCTTAGGCTCGATTCACACAAATGCGTTTTTGATGCATTTTGCAGAAATGCAGGATTTTTTTTAACATGGGTTCCTATGACACACGTTCACATGAATGCATTTTTGTGTCTCTGCATTTTTCCCGCAAAATGCAGCGTTTTGCATGTAATAGGCTTCAATGGACCTGTATCCAAAACGCAAGTACTGAGTTTTTACCGCGATTTTGCAGCGATTTGCATTTTTATTTTTTTCCACTCTATATAGCTGGTTGCTAAGGAATGGGTCGGGAAGCCAACCGCCCCGTCCTTAACAACCGATGAGTCATCAGCTGTCAGCGGGCTTCCTCGTTGACAGCTGAATGTAAAAAAAAGAATTGCCGGCTAAAAAACAAAATTGTGAAAAAAAAACAGCGTGCCTCCCCCCCCCCCCCCCCAGGTCCATATCAGGCCCTTGGTTGGGTCTAGTATGGATTTGGAGGGGATACCCTACGCCAAAATTTGGGGACGCCCCAAAATCCATACCAGACCCTTATCAAGCATGCAACCCGGCAGGTAAGGAAAGGCAGGGGACGAGCGAGCGCCCCCCCCCTCTCCTGAACCATACTAGTCCACTTGCCCTCAACATGGGGTGGTGGGTGCTTTGGGGCACCTTGCCCCCACAGTTCACACAAGTACAGTCAGTTAATTTTTCTTACACTGGACTGTACTGTAACGTGGTAAAATGCATCAAAAATGCACCGGAATGCACTGGAACACATCAAAAACGCACACAGTGAAAGTGAAAAAAGAAAAAAGAAAAAAAAAAGAAAAAAGCTTTAAAAGTGCACTAAAACCCCCCCCCCCCCCCTAGAATATTATCCAGAACCCGTGTATGCAGAAACCCATTTGGAAAGGATCTGGAGTGCGTTTTTGTGGTGTGCACCAGCCCTGATGTAGTATATAACATATGTGGTGAAATCACTGTTTACATATACATGGGTACCCTGGGCGCAATTGCATTTGTGGGTGTGCTCATGGCTACGGGGTTACCTTCAAATTAATTTTATTATCATTTTATTTTCTTTACTTTTATTTTATTTATCTTTATTGCTTTAAAAGGGGGCTAACAAGTCCCTATGTGATATCATCAGGCAGGTGACAGGTACTATTTATGGAGACATAAATAGTCTCCCCTGCCCTAATGTCTCCCCTGTCCCCTGCTGCAGCCAATGCAGCACAGCACTGTGCTTGATGAGCTGTGCATTGGGCATTTATGTTGGGATTCTAACAGCTCTGAAGTCATAAATGCCCAGAGCTGAGCCCTTATGGCTTCACACACAGCAGAAAACACCAAGGAATAGAGATATTCGTTAATATCTTACCTTTCCACATTCTGTCACTAATTGTGGCCCTGAGCTCCTAGGAGGAGTGGGAGACCCCGGGTAACACAAAGGGGAAGTCCAGCGGGAGGAGAGGCACACTGCAAGTAGCGTACAAGTGATTTAGTGGTTCTACAGCCACCTGGATCACTTTACAATAAAGCCAGGGGCCTACTGAACAAAACAGGTACAAGTCCACTCTACGACTGCTACTCGAAAAGTTTTGTGTTCAGGAAATACATCATACATGCATGCGCAGGTAAATGCAGATGCACAGAAGCATTGGTGATTAAATGTGTATGGCTGTGTACAGCCATTCACTTTCATGGTAAGTTGTTAGCGGCACCTGTTGTTCTCCTGGTGCGGAAAATGCTGATTTTTTAAGGCATAGATAAAACCGCTCACGTAGAGAACATGTGCATAATGCCTTACACTGTTGTAATAAAGGGATAGGGATCATCATTAATTTTTAGGAAGTACACAAAATACACCTGTTGTGAGAAAAATATGAGTCCCACTCCAAGAATAAACAAAAAGCAATAAAAAGTCAGAATGTCTGATATCTGTACCTGTTCTGGATCAGTGACTCAGAAAGTACTGACTGCAGGGTATTGGCATAACAACCAGGCAATGACGACCTACATCATTTTTTTTTACAACAGATGTCCTAAAAGGAAATCCAAGCCTTTCAGATGCACTACCTTGTCTAATCTAATTGTATGAATTTTAAATATATATATATATATATATATATATATATATATATATATATATATATATATATATATATATACATATATTTAAAAAATATATAATGCTGAGGTATGGATTTATCTTCTATGATTTCTAACTATAGTAAGTGTATAAATGTTGTACATTTTTCTGTTTGTCACTTTACATAACAGCAAAATATACAGAAATATTTTTGTTAATTGGGTTATTTATATTTTACATTGTTCTGTACATAGCAAAAATAAATGTCTCCTTATTAATGCCACCTCTCCCTTTAAAACACTTACAACAAAAGCTAATTACCAGTATGTTTTTTATATTTTATCATATATACAGTATATATCATCAAATGAACTTCTAATAACATTGCTATATTATTCATTATTGTAGATAATAGTGCACATGACTGACACTAGACTCCAAACTACCATACCCTGGTGTGACTGTGTATTTTATTGATGTTAGAGTTAAGTATTTGTATTTAAATTGCAAAGTTTTACAACAGAATTGTCAGATTTAGTACCGGTAAGTCATACAAAACTGCCATAGCTACCACCAAGTCAATTCCAATTATACAGCAGAGATAGGTATTTAATTCACTTATGCCTTGAGAAAGTTCTGTCATTTACTCCAAAATGAAAAATAAACATGGAACCCTACTATGAAGACACAGATCTATGATGGTAACTAGCTATAAACGCTTTGAAATATATATATATATATATATATATATATATATATATATATATATATATATATATATATATATATATATATATATATATATATATATATATATATATATATGTGTGTGTGTGAATTAAACTTCTATTTCATGACTAACCTAATTATGAAGAAACACTCAACAGAAAATGATTAAATGGCATGCATGAAACATACAATCTTAACTCAGTACTTGCAATATACAGAAAATCACATGCATGTTGTTTAAAATACAAATGCAATACATACAGTCCACTACAGTTTATTAATAAGGGAGTAAATTTTAACTTACCATTTTACACTGGGCTTCATAAATTTACTATATCATCTTAGTGCAAACAATGAACAACTTTCCTGTCTTTACACACATTTCCTTTAATGCCACTTGAGACTATGTTCGTGAGTACATCCCATTTATACTGTGGTTTCTTTGATATTAGAGGGTGTGTTAAGAAAATAATGTTGGATTCCAGTAACTCAAAGGAGGATGAAAATATAAAAAAACGTCAGTGTACCATTATTCATATTTTTAATGGGAGTGAACTCAAAGAAGAATCACCAACATAATCACTAATATACTGTGCACACATACAGCAAACTTTTTGTCACTTCTTGTTTATAATTTTAAATCAGTATGTTTTGCTAGAAAATTACTTAGAACCTCCAAACATTACACATTTTTTTTTTTTTTTAGCAGAGACCCAAGGGGAGGGGTCAGCAACCTACAGCCCGTGGCCGCATTCCGCCTGCCGCTGCTAATTGTCCGGCTCGTCAGTACACGTGATGAATTCACGTGCACCCGACCCATGGACATTTTAAGTAAAAGCAGAGCGGAGCAGGGAGCAGGAAGCTGAATGAGAACACGGGAGAGATACAAAGCTGCGCTGATAAGACAGTGGGAGCTTCCGGAGTTAACTTTCCAGGTGATTGGTTGCTAGTTGGTCCTAGCAACCAATCACCAGATTGTTATTATGAAAAATTAACTCTGGAAGCTACAGCTGTCTTATATGTGAATATATATATATATATATATATATATATATATATATATATATTTACAGTATTTAATTACTGTTCTGTTATTAATGTTTAAAAGTAAATGTTATTCAAAGTTTCTTGTATTTTGTTGATGATTATTATTATTATCATACAGCGGGATAGGGATCAGGGCACTGCTAAAAAGTGAAAACCATCTTAATGTGCAGCAAGGCAGTTTCGCATTATAACACCAGCATCGCTGACTGGGTGTCACTAGGAAAGCGTCCATAGACTAGGAATGAGCTTTATGTTTATGTTCGGGCCGAACATGAGTTTGACTCGAACATTGGCTGTTCACCTGTTCGCTGAACAGCGAACAATTTGGGGTGTTCGTGGCAAATTCGAAAAGCCGCAGAACACCCTTTAAAATCTATGTGAGAAATGTAAAGTGCTAATTTTAAAGGTTAAAATGCAAGTTATTGTCATAAAAAATATTTGGGGACCTGGGTCCTGCCCCAGGGGACATGTATCAATGCAAAAAGAAGTTTTAAAAATGGAAGTTTTTTTCGGAAACAGTGATTTTAATAATGCTTAAAGTGGCGTGGGGTTCCCCCCAAAGATCCATACCAGACCCTTTAGGTCTGGTATGGATTTTAAGGGGAACTCTGCGCCAAAATAAAAAAAAATGGCGTGGGGGTTCCCCCCAAAAATCCATACAAGACCCTTATCCGAGCACGCCACCTGGCAGGCTGCAGGGAAAAAGGGGGGGGACGAGAGAGTGCCCTCCTCCTGAACCGTACCAGGCCACATGACCTCAACATGGGGAGGATGCCCCCATGTTGATGGGGACAAGGGCATCATCCCCACAACCCTTGCCCAGTGGTTGTGGGGGTCTGCGGGTGGGGGGCTTATCGGAATCTGGAAGCCCCCTTTAACAAAGGGAACCCCCAGATGCCGCCCCCCAATGTGACGGGGTAAAGAGGTACATTGTACCCCTACCATTTCACAAAAAAAGTCTAAAAATTTCAAAAGCGACAGGAGACGACTTGGGACAGGTCCTTTATTAAAAAATAAAAAATTAAAAAAAGATTCCAGCAATGTAATCCATTCTCGATCTTCAGCGATGTAATCCATTTTCGAACTCCAGTGATGATCTCCAGCAAAGATATGACACACACGATCCTGCCTCCACCGGAGACACCCGTTGAAATGACGCGTCACCAACCTGACAGCTCTTATATAGCTGAGGGCGGGGCCAGAGATACAAGGGGAATCGCGGGGGTTACCCAGGTTTACCATTGCATCAGAGGGGGGTGGGGTCACCCGTACACGTCACTGGGTAACCCCAGCAATTCCCCTTGCGTCTCTGGCCCCACCCTCAGCTATATAAGAGCTGTTAGGCTAGCGGCGTGTCATTTGTCTGGTGCCTCTGGTGGAGGCAGAATCGCGTGCGTCGTATCCTCGCTGGAGATCATCACTGGAGATCGAGAATAGATCACATCGCTGGAGAGCGAGAATGGCTCACATCGCTGGAGAGCGAGAATGGATTACATCCCAAGCCGCATCCTGTCGTTTTTAACATTTTGACACTTTATTTGTGAAATGGTAGGGGTACAATGTACCCTTACCAATTTACATAGGGGGGGCCAGGATCTGGGGGTCCCCTTTGTTAAAGGGGGTTTCCAGATTCCGATAAGCCCCCCACCCGCAGACCCCCACAACCACCGGGCAAGGGTTGTGGGAATGAGGCCCTTGTCCCCATCAACATGGGGACATCCTCCCCGTGTTGAGGGCATGTGGCATGGGGCGGTTTAGGAGGGGGGCTTCTCTCTCCTCCCCCCTTTTTTCCTGCGGTCTGCCAGGTTGCGTGCATGGATAAGGCTCTGGTATGGATTTTTGGGGGAAACTCATGCCATTTTTTTTAATTTTGGCGCGGATTTCCCCTTATAATCTATACCAGACCTGAAGGGTCTGGTATGGATTTTTAGGGTCAAACCCCAAGCCAATTTTTTTTTATTTGGTACAGGGTTCCCTTTAATATCCATACCAGACCTGAAAGAAAGGGTGATTTTGAATTAGGCACATATAATGTGCCTCCATCCCGGGTTCAAAAAGAAAAAGTGGGAAGATTGTGACTTTGAATGAGGCTACTCAACATGGTGATGGTGATTGAATACCAGTACATGTTTATTAATAATAATAAAAAGTATAAAATGCATGTCGGCAATCAAAACCACGTACAAGAAAAGACATTATAATAAATGTCGCTCCATAAACATTCACTGACACACAATATGTGTGTGTGTGTGTAGAGACATCAAGGGTTTCAACTTGGCATCACGTAGTGGCATAAATAGCTGAATAGAGATATACAACCATTCCATATATATACATAAAACATCTGGGCAGCATAAGCGGAGGGGGTAAACATAATAAAAAACAGTAAAACCAAGATTCATTAATGGATGATATTCTAAGTTGATGGTGTAGTGTAGGCATGAAACTGCATCCCAAATGCCTGGCGCGTTTCGTGTATGAACACTCATCAGGGGCGGATGCTCAAGAGTATCTACAAAATATAATGAAAAATAATTGAAATTTATGTGATGGATTGTGGAGGCTGTGGGGCCAGGGCCATTATGGTTGTCTATCCCAGGAGCAGAGGTATTCAGGAGTGTGCTAGCGGGGCGCATACAGGACCCCCACCCCATTGAAAGCATAATACACCGGTATTGCCGGTTGCCGGTATGAGGAACCAGGGTGGTAAACCAGTGATGGCTACCAAAGAGGTTCTAAAGAGAAAAGAAGGGAATACATTGTCAGTATGTCATAATACACTGACAGGGTGAACAGGATAATGTTGTATAAAGTAACCTATGGTAGCTTGCCTGTGGATCAACAGGGGAGGCACACTGCTGCAGTAAGGTATGTCATCTTGGTTTGATAGCAACAAGACTAACTCACACCGACTCATACCTGCGTCACACTGGCGTGGTATAGGTAAGGAGGGGCTCTGATGCTGACAGTAACCACCCACAGAGACGCCCATATTACCCAATCATCCCGGCCAGAATGGAAAAAAATGGCCTGGTAATGGAATTTGGAGGGACCCCAAGCATTTTTTTTCAATGACTTTCAATGACTTTTATTTGTATTGCCGGGATCCGACAATTCATTATAGCCTCAAGTAGTTTTAAATTACTTTTTTTTCCTTTAGAAATGTAATTTTGTGCAGAGAATGTTATAAACACGGGAAACATGCGCTAATTTACAGACATACTATAGACACCCCCAGGTACGAAATTTAAAGGAATATTTCACTTTTATTGTTTCACTTTAAGCATTATTAAAAACGGACGTTTAATATATATATATATATATATATATATATATATATATATATATATATATATATATATATATATATATATATATAATTCTACAGGGATGTCTTTAATATTGACCCTGGGCAAAAAAAATCTTGGGCCCTCATCTCCATGCAGTATTGCTCTCCACCTGCTCTGAGACATACAATAAATAGCAGCTAGACTCAAGTTCCTTTTACTGAATCAGATCAGGCAGCGATTGTGATTGGTTGCCAGAGGTTACAGTGTATTATTACCGCTCACTGACTGGTTGCTAGAGGATACAGCACACAATACGGCTCACTGATTAGTTGCTAGAGTTTACAGCACATGATTTCTGCTTGTTGATTGGTTGTTAGAGATTACTGTACATCGATACTGCTCACTGATTGGTTGCTAGAGGTTACTGCACATCATTACTGTTTATTGATAGGTTGCTAAAGCTTAGAGCACATCATCTCCTCACTGCCTGTACACCATGGACTGGGGAGGTGAGGGGACCCATCAATAGACAGAAAACTCCTAAGGATCCTAGGACTCCTGTGAGCAGTGGCAGTGCTGGGAGGAGGGGAGAGTGTAATCAATGTCAGTGCTGATTTTTTTTTTTTTTTTTTTTATGAACTACCAATATAAAGAGGAGTTTCGACACTGGTCACCAATGTAATAGGGGTTTACATTGACCACTAATATAATAGAGGTTTACACTGACCACTAATGTAATAGAAGCATTCACAGTAACCATCAATGTAAGGCAGGATTTACACTGACCACCAATGTAAAGGGGACATTCACACTTGCCACTAGAGTGAATAAAATTATTCTACACCAAGCACCAATGTAATGAGAAGATTTACACTGACCACCAATGTAACTGAGACATTTAGCCTCCGTTTACATTTGTGTTTGTCGGGAATGCACGAAAATACGCTTTCCTGACACCACAGAAACGTGATGCCCTTTTGCAGATACACAGCAGTGCGATTAATTGTTAATGACACCCTCAGGCATCTGCTGACATGCGGAACGTCGGGCACTCAAACAATTAACATCCAACAAAGATATTATAATTAAACAAGCAGACAAAGCTTAGTCGTTCAAGAATAGGTTACAGTAGAGCACATTAAGGAAGCTCATCATCTTCTGGAAGATACTAATACATATTTAAAACTCTCTTCAGACCCTTTGCCAGAATATCTAATTGAACTAAAAGCTTTGGTTGATGGAGTCTGGAAGGAAGGGGTGCTAAATTCTATCGAAAGACGGTTTTTGCTTAAACCTGGCTGCAGCACCCCACATTTTTATCACCTTCCTAAAATCCATAAGTCGACTACCAATCCCCCTTGAAGACTCATATTAGCTAGCACAGATAGTTTTATCAGTGGCCTTTCGATGTACATAAAAAAAAATTCTGCAGTTCAAGGTGTGCCAACTTGCTTCATATATTAGGGATTCTAGCCACATCATAGAGATTCTTAAGCAACACACATGGGAAGATATGTATAGATTGGCCTCATTAGATGTTACATCTCTTTACACCTCAATACCTCATGAGATAGGTCTAGCAGCTGTACAATATTTTTTCAATAAACATGGAGACACTAATTCCAAACAATCACAATTCTTGTTAGACAGTATCCAATTCTGTTTGGCACTCAATTATTTTACGTTTCTGGATACATTTTTCTTACAACTTAAGGGCAAGGCCATGGGGGCCAATTTCACCCCAGTGTATGCCAATCTTACCATGGGCCACTGGGATGAGGGGCATATCTGGATGGACAATCCGTATGCTGGGCACATTGTACTCTACGTTAGGTACATTGACAATATTCTGCTCATCTGGAGTGGTGGTCAGGACCTGTTTACCTCCTTTGTGGCCCACTGTAACAACAACGCATTTGGACTGTCATTCACATATGTGATAGACCCTCATGAACTGGTCTTTTTAGACTTGATTCTATGTCATGATTAACAGGTGATTTTTGCAAAAAAACATACAAAACTTACAAGTGGGAACTCCTACTTCCACTACGATAGTTGTCATCACTCGAAATGGAAGAATAACATTCCAAAAGGTCCATTTAGGAGACTCAGAAGGAAGTAGAGGAAAATACTGCTCAGGGTAATCTGATGAAAATTAAATTCAGTTGACTTAATTGAGGAAGCGTTTATCTCTTAAATGGACTTGACCCTTAAAATTACAACTGACAAAGTGAAGCAATCTGAGAACACAGACAGATTTGTAACCACATATAACAACAAGTACAAGTCTATCTCCAATGTCATTTGTAAGCATTATAAAATGTTATTATTAGATCAGCGCCTTGCCCTGAAATTGCCCACCTTTCCGCAAATTACTGACAAATGGCACAGCAAAGAACATTCTATCTCCCAGCAAAATGGTAACCCTGATCAGAAACCCTTGTTCGATATAAGATTGTACTTTGGCCATAGGATAGGTGTCTTTCAATGTTGTAGGTTAGGTTGTCTGACTTACCAGTTCATAACGTGCAGTAGTACAATTATTATGACCACAATGGTAAAAACTTTCAGATTAAACAATTCATTACTTGTTCACCTTAATTTGTGATTTATGTTCTACATTGTCCGTGCAAGATTTCATATGTCAGACGGACAATACGCACTTAAAGGGTCACTAAAGGATTTTTTTTTTTTAGCTAAATAGCTTCCTTTACATTACTGCAGTCCTGTTTTCATGTCCCAATTGTTCGTTTTTGGTATGATGTTGCTGTAATTCTTCTCTGTTCTGAACAGTCTGTTTCCTGATGAAAAAAGTCATGGGAGCTTTCTCTCTGTGGCAATAATCAAGGAGGTGTGATTACTGTGTGTCTTAAACCCCTCAGAACCAATCACTTTCGTTTTACAAACCGTCACTGCCTCTATTGGCTCTGTGTCTCTGTACTTCACAGAAGCATGAAACTAGATGCATAAACGAAACTGAAACTACAGGTACATTATATGATTGATTTTTATCTATTTTTAATCATTTTAAAAGGAATCAGTTAACTATTATGTCTCTATACCCTGTAAACAGTCATTTCAGCAAATACATTTTTTTTCCTTTACAACTCCTTTAACCTCTTTCCCACCGCGCTATAGACAAAACACGTCTACAGCACGGTCGAGTTGTTCTGGGAGGACGTCCCTGGGACGTCCTCCCAGAATCCTGCTCTCGCGCGCCCCCTGGGGCGCGCTCCCGGAATCATCCGTGAGCGCCGGGTCTAGAAGACCCGGCGCATCACGGATCGCGGTAAATTGCCGCTGATAGCGGCCGTTTACCACGTGATCGCTCTGTCAAATTATGGAGCGATCACTTGTAAACAAACCGGCATCATGTGATGATGCCGGTTCCTCCCACTCTGTACTGATCGGTACAGTGTGAGAGGACAGGGGGGAGAGAGCGGAAGCAGCAGCAGCACTGTGGGCTGGATCTGTGACAACTGCAGTCACAGATCCAGCCATCCATCCCTGCGCAATACTCTGCAATACCACCAATACTCTGCAATACCACCAATACTCTGCAATTCCCCCAATACTCTGCAATTCCCCCAATACTCTGCAATACCTCAATAGTTGTAATGGCCGCCATTGTATTCTCTAGGGTCTTTGCTAAAAAAACATATATAATGTTTTGGGGTTCTATGTAATTTTCTAGCAAATAAATTATGATTTTTACATGTAGGAGAGAAATGTCAGAATTGGCCTGGGTGCTCCAGAATGCTTGATGGTGCTCCCTGTATGTTGGGCCTCTGTATGTGGCCATGCTGTGTAAAAGTCTCACACATGAGGTATCGCCATACTCGGGAGGAATAGCAGAATGTGTTTTGGGTGTAATTTGTGGCATGCATATAATGTGTGTGAGAAATAACCTGCTAATATGACAGAAACAAGATTTTTTTATTTTTTTACAGAATTTTCAGTCTTTTTTCTTTTATAGCGCAAAAAATAAAAAACCCAGAGGTGATCAAATACCACCAAAAGAAAGCTCTATTTGTGTGGAAAAAAGGACAAAAATTTAAGATGAGTACAATGTTGTTTGACTGAGTAATTGTCATTCAAATTGTGAGAGCACCGAAAGCTGAAAATTGATCTGGTTAGGAAGGGGGTTTAATTGCCCAGTGGTCAAGTGGTTAAAGTGTAATTTCTTCAGTGTTGTCACATGAAAATATATAATAAAATGTTTACACAAATGAGAGGGGTGTACCCACTTTTGGGAGATACTGTATAACATTTGAGGGTTCTAAGTAGTTTTCTAGCAAAAAATATTCCACAAGTTTCATCCTATATAGTATTGATCATGATTGGAATATTGTCTTTAAGTTTACATATAACAGTAATACATTGTTTGTATTTAGACTTATATATTAAAATGTAACTAAAGGCAAAACTTTGGTGGTGATGGGTAAAAAACAGTCACGTTTTTATTGCTGTCTTCACTTTCTCTAATTGTCCTCGTCACCAATGTCTCAAGAAATTAAACTGAGGGGAATACAAATTTTTGAGCTGCTACCAGAACAGGAATAAGCCTAGGTTCACACTGAGCTGTGGGAATAAAGCCGTGCGAGTTCAGCTAAACTCGCACAATTTCACTCCTGCATGTCAGTCCCGATTTCGGCCGAGATTTCTGAGACATCTGTGCAGGTTTCTGCACAGATGTCAATGTAAATCGTAGCCCAAAATCGCAGAGAAGCTACAGATGCGGCGTCACACCGATTAGGACTGTACCATTGAGTGCTATTGTTGACATGTCAAATCGCATGTCAAAATGCCCCAGTGTGAACCAGGACTTAAGGAAAGATCTTCCATTAGGGATACTTGTTCCCATGACAGCTGTCTAGGGGGGATTCCCATTCACATTTGAAAGATATTGAATCGCTTCCTATTAGGTTTGCAGGACAGGAAGTGAAGGTAAACTTCCCTAGAGAGATATTGGTATTGCACAGACAAAAATTGAGAAATTCCCCCCGGGGGCTTTTAAGCGACATACTGTGTAAAGTATATTAAATTCAAAGACATGGAAATGTATAAAAGAGATCTTTACTAGGTTTCTGTATCACAGGTAATGTAGATGCAGATAGTTGTAATATTGAATACATTCAGGTTACAGACAGTTTGAGACCTATCTCAACAATAATTAAATATTAAATGATACAATGGAATAGTATATAGTGCCATTGATAAAGTAGCTTCCATAAGAATACCCCAATGCGTTTCGACCACAAATTGGTCTTCTTCAGGGGGATTTGTATTCATTCGAAGCATATAAAAGATGACATGTAACCAAAGATGATGGCCGTGGTGCAGACAAAGGATCCCAATATCCCCATGTGGAACGTCCCCCGTCTCTCCAGGCGGGAGTCAACCAAACCAAGGCTTGCAGGGAGTCTCAAGTATAGACCAGCGAACAAGGGGGGGGAGGGGGGATGGGCTCACATCCTAACAGTGTATATGTCGCTTAAAAGCCCCGGGGGGAATTTCTCAATTTTTGTCTATACAACATTTTGGGGTGTGCGGCCCTTGGACTCTCAATGTGTGCATTTTTTCTTGTCTCAAATTGGTATTGCACAGAGCAGCCCTGTACCCAGGGCCGTCTTTAATATGGTTTGGGCCCTGGGCAAACATTTTTTTGGGGCCCCCCTCCAGCTTATTTTGGGCCTGGCTGGTTCACATGTATGTGTTTTGGCAGCCCTCATTTGTGCAGGCATAGCAGCCCATTGATTTGAATGGGCTGCCATGCCTTTGTTTCCTGCAGAAAAAAGGTGCATTCAGCATTTTAAAAATACAGTTGCCTTGAAATCCATTCTGCTTTTGCACCATGCTACTTACCTGCAGTTCTTGCACACACAAACGCACTGTGTTTTTAAAAGCGTGATCTAAACGTCTAAAAATGCAGCAAGTTTGACAGTGCGGGAACTGCAGATAAGTCACAGCAGACAGCAGAATGGACAGACAGTGCTGTATTTCAGTGCTTGATGGGCATAGGTGTGCCGTGTGCGCAGCCTATTACATGAGGCATGCGCTTTTCTTGGCAGGAAACACAGGCATGGTGGCCCATTCAAATGAATGGGCTGCTGTGCCTGCGCAAATGTAGGCCACCAAAATACATACATGTGAACCAGCCAGGCCCAAAATAAGCCCATCAAGCAGTTAAATACAGACAGTAATGCCATGAGCTCTGAGGCCTTACTCAGCCTGGACTGCAGGTTTGTTTTGTGACTTAAAGAGTTCCTCTATTTTACACATGGCATGGCATGGGGTCCCATGGTGCTAAAGCAGAATGGACAGACGGTGCTGTGACCCCCATGCCATGCCATGTGTAAAATAGAGGAACTTTTTAAAACACTGACCAGACCTGCAATGAATCATCAAATATTATAAAGACTTTGGGCACACTCTACAGAAAACTTCTATTTACAATATAGATTAGCAAACAGTGACATACCTTGAGGAGCAGGACATGAAGAAGTCAGCCTCAGGAAGAGCAAACTGGGGATGTTATAAAATCACATTCTAATTCACTTTTATATACAAGCGATCGCTTCCTGATGATGTAATCCATAACGAATCGTACGTCGAGGCGCACACTGGTCACGCATATGCACGCTACTTCCGGGTCAGTGGGTGTTGGAGGTGGAACGCACGCCAGCACACGCGGAGACGGAGACCTGCTCTCTCCTACTGACACAATGCTTAGCAGCCTCAGTGCCGGGACTTGGGCACCGGACATAGTAAGGAGCCATTTGGCTGTCCTTTTGTTTTTATCTATTTTAAATAAAGCAGTGTTATACTATTGCGGTATTTCTCTTCTATATTCGGCGGGATTTGACATCTGTTGTCTGGAGTACTATCGTTGATTGGATTCCTGCTGTCTGCAATGATTATTTGCCTTGGGTAAAACAAGCCTATTTGACCTAGTTTTAGTTAAAGGGTCCAATATTGTTGGTAAGGAGCCAATTTACTTATTCACGTCGGGTGAATGTTTTATGTCTGGTGAAGGCTTCACTTTCCATTCAAGATATCTACTTTCATCACGCAACTAATATATACAATATTAAGGACTTTTTGATCACAATAGATTTCTTTTGCACAATAATAGATATTATATTTATATATATATATCTCACATGGACTATATTTTTTAATGTATGTTATAATTGTATATTTTTATTGTTAGACACACGATATTGGTATATATTATATGCACTGTTTATTTATTTAATAATTTGAGCGCCCCCTTTCCCTCACTCCTTTTTCTTTTCACTCATCATTCCGGTAACTTGAAAAAAGGGGAAAATACTGCGCTAATCTAAAAATATAAAGTGAGCAGCCACACAAGCAATATGACAAAAATTGAAATAGAAACAGTGAAAAAATATGCAGCGCTAAAAATTCTTGTAAAGAGCAAATTATGCATCAATGTGATGAGAACACAGTGACCTGTGAATGAATGTCCATTTAAAACAACCAACACAAAAGGAAACACAGAAGAAAAGTCCATCAATAGGGGGTGTATGACCACATCCTCATCATTGGAAAAACGTTCTGCACGGTAAAATCAGAAGTAGATGGAATACTCTTACCAGATGACGTGGATCTGCTTGTCAGCGACAACAGATCATAAAGGCATGTAAGGACTCCACTCGGCTCTGCTCGGCTGGATGATGGCACAGTAGTAGACTCACCACGGGGTATCCTGTTGGATGGCTGTGAGCCTGGACTGGAACCTCACCGTAGGTGTGCTTGCTCCAACTTCAATTCGTGAACAGGAACAGAGGGTCCGCTTATTTAAACGCCAACTGGTGATGTGAACAGTGGTGTCCACTGATGCAAGGTGCACACTGGTATGGAGTTTGAAAAAACTTTGCATCCAAGCAAGTCATGCAGGGAAGAGAAAGAAAACAATGCTCCGGATGGTGCAGGTAAAAGAGGGTAGGTTTTATTGTAATAAAACCAACAACATAAAAGTGATCACTTCGGTATAAAAGGAGAGTAAAAGCAATATGGGGTGCAGGTATAGCAAGCCCGACGCGTTTGATTGGCAACCTTTCAGGTCAGGAGTATCGCCTGATCCGATTGGCTAATTACTGAGCTTGCCTGATTGGTCCGCCCACTCAGTTTGACTAAGCATTTTTATTATATATATGTGGCAATATGGGGGTGAAGGTAGATGCCCCAGTTGAAGTCCACTTGGACGAAACGCGTCGGGCTTGCTATACCTGCACCCCATATTGCTTTTACTCTCCTTTTATACCGAAGTGATCACTTTAATGTTGTTGGTTTTATTACAATAAAACCTACCCTCTTTTACCTGCACCATCCGGAGCATTGTTTTCTTTCTCTTCCCTGCATGACTTGCTTGGATGCAAAGTTTTTTCAAACTCCATACCAGTGTGCACCTTGCATCAGTGGACACCACTGTTCACATCACCAGTTGGCGTTTAAATAAGCGGACCCTCTGTTCCTGTTCACGAATTGAAGTTGGAGCAAGCACACCTACGGTGAGGTTCCAGTCCCGGCTCACAGCCATCCAACAGGATACCCCGTGGTGAGTCTACTACTGTGCCATCATCCAGCCGAGCAGAGCCGAGTGGAGTCCTTACATGCCTTTATGATCTGTTGTCGCTGACAAGCAGATCCACGTCATCTGGTAAGAGTATTCCATCTACTTCTGATTTTACCGTGCAGAAAGTTTTTCCAATGATGAGGATGTGGTCATACACCCCCTATATTCAGGTAACTGAATTTGGGGAGCTTCTATACATAGTTTTATTTATTCATTGATTTATATTATATATTTTTTTTCATTGGTTCACATCATTGAGGTATTTCAGCTGTGGCGCAAAGATTTATACAATACCAAGTATTAGGGGGTGCAGGGCGGCTGCTACACATGCTTTATCCTACCCTTTAACTGTGGCTGCCTACTCTCCTGACACTAGCCAGTGTCCAAAACACATAAATTACACACAAAAACTACATACAGTTGTGAAAAATGCGAGTATTGCCTCTTTTAGATTGGATAGCAATATCTGTAAAATGTGCCAGCATCCCTATTGTTTGTAATTGGTAGGGCCTGATCAATAAACTCAAACAAAGGCTGCTTGGGGCCTAGCTAATTGACCATAGATCAAAGGAGGAGGGGGAGTTGTTTGGGATTTTCGAGGCACTGATATGCAACAATGTATTAAAAATGTGTAAATATTTATTTAACAAATTATAATGATACAAAAAATACAAGACATTTGGGACAAACCCCACAAATCAGATCGATCACAAGACCGTTTTGTCTAATCGGTGGAGTCGTAATCTCGACCGGTTTCGCAGTATAAAACTGCTTCTTCAGGAGAATATCTACAAAATATACAGGTAAAATATAATAAAACAACAAGCAATTATGTACAATAATTTGATAAGAAAGAAATTACATAAGGTCAGTGTTGCGCTTTGTAGGAGAGTCACAGGACTACTCACCTCGGTTTGCCAAGTGATCATAAACCCGCTCGGGCAAAAACCCCCTAGGGCGCACGTGGGGGATAATAAGGACGGGCTCTGGTGGAAGAAGTTGATTGGTTAGTCCTAATGGTTGGTATACTTGAGGACGGTTGTGCAAGAATGAAAAAGCCGGGGTGGGGTAAAGAAAGCGGGGGGGGGGGGTTTAGGGAGGGGGGGGGGGGGGGGGGGGGGGTTGTTTTTTTTAGTTAAGGGGGGGGGAAGAGAAAAAGGGGGGGGAATTATAGGGAAGAAGGAGAGGGAAAAAAGAACAAAATTGGGAGCAAAAAACAGGGATTAAAAAGGGTAATTGAAATAGGAAAGAAAGAAAAGAAGCAAAGAAGGGAGGGGGGGAAAAGGAGGGGGAAGGAAAAGAAAAAGTGAGAAAAAGAGAGGAGAGAAGGAGAGAAGAAAGGGGAGAAGGAAAGAGGAGGAAGGAAGGAATTGTGTGACATGGGGAAAGATAGGGATGAGAGTGATGGTAAAGCAAGTGAAAAATGAGTGGTAATGGGATGGGGAAGGAAGGGGGGGGTAGTGAAAAGTGAAAATCCAGGGTACCCAAACGAAAAATGATTAGGACAACCAGAAGTGCTGATAATTGAATGAATGGGACACCAGGAAGTGACAATACGTGCTGGAGTGGGATGGGTTAATTTAAACTAGCTTACCGTCCAGGATATAATGATCAGTTTAAACGATGCTGGGGCGGGTGACACAAGATTGTATGCAGGGAACCAGCAAGCTGACAGGAGAGCCGGTGTAGTTAGACACAGGCAGTAACCAATCTAAGAAGAGACATGGTACCAAACATATAGGGGGTTATCCACAAAGCCTTGGCGCAACGTAACTTTTCTGATTTAAGTTACTCCGCCGCAAAATTCCAAAGTTAGGTGCCGATCCACAAAGCACTTACCTGGAATTTTGCGGCGCTGTAACTTAAATCCGTCCGGCGCAAGGCGTTCCTATTCAAATGGGCGAGTCCCATTTAAATTAGGCGCGCTCCCGCGCCGGACGTACTGCGCATGCTCTGTCGGGTAAATTACCCGACGTGCATTGCGCTAACTGACGTCGCTCCGACGTCATTTGCTTAGACGTTACCGTAAATGGCGTCCAGCGCCATTCACGGACGTCTTACTCAAACGACGTAGAATTTAAAATTCGACGCGGGAACGACGGCCATACTTAACATGGCTTAGGACAACTAGGGCTTAGCCCTAGTTTTACGCGGCGGAACTCGACGTAAACGACGTAGATTTAGAGCGTCGGGCCCGTCGGAGCGTTCGTGGATCGCCGTAACTGGTCATTTGCATATTCTACGCCGGCCTCAATGGCCTCGCCACCTAGCGGCCGGCCTAGAATTGCATCCTTAAGATCCGGCAGTGTAATTCAATTACACATGTCGGATCTTCGTCCTAACTATGGGAAACTGAGTCTGTGGATCAGTTCCATAGTTAGGACCAGGGATACGACGGCGTAACAGCAGTTACGCCGCCGTATCTCTTTTGAGGATCTGGCCCATAGTTTGGAAGTGAATGTCTGGAATAATAGAGAGACACAAGAGCATACAGTGCAAGGTCAGCGTGGACAGTGTATATTTACCAAGTTCTATGGAGTGTCAGCGCGTCCCCAGGGAGAGCTCCGTGCGTCTCATTCAGCTTGCTCGTGGAGCAGCTTAAATGGGATATCCCAAGTCGCGTCATAGGTCACATGGACGTGACGTAGACGCGACTCACCATCCAGACGGGCGCGCATTCGTCGATGCGCGGCCTTGCAGTCCTGAGACCCAATGACCAGAAGCCGGGTTCAGGGCTGCAAACAGCGGGCTCCGATTGGAGCCCGTGGTCTGGAGGGTCCGACGTGCGCCAATCAAAAAGGAGGGGGAGAGGCCAGGGCGGGCCCGATCACGTAACCAAGGTCCTGAGCTGACAAGGCACAACATTAAGACATACAAGAAAGGATTACAAACATAATCATAAATATATGGGTATCACAAACGTTTTAATTATAAATGTAAACAGGGGGATATGCCTGCAATACATTACATTGTGGAGTCATTTGAACAAGAATAATTCAAAAATTCAGGGAAACGACAGTCAGAGCGAGAAGAATCAAAGGAAGTATAGCAAACATCTATAAAATATACTTGTAGCATTTAGAAAATAGAAATACTAGGACTTCAAGTAGTCATATGACAGTGGTGGTGTTCATAAAAAGAGTTGAATGGGAAAAAGGGGGTTTAGTTGTTCTGATTGTTGAAATAAGGTAAAGAATATCTTAAACCTATCAAAACTAAAACAGATGTAGGTGAATGAATAATTAATCCATCGACATCCCACCTATATGAAGGACCTATATGAATTAACTTCATTCAAACCTGGGTAAATCGTAGCATTCAAATGTTCTATCCATAAACATTCCTTTTGGAGAATGGATTTGTCCCAGTCACCACCACGTGGATGTGGTGGGATGACCTCTAATATAAGAAATCGTACCACTGTCAAGTCATACCTGTGATAAAGTCCTATATGACGTCCAATAGTAGTCAATTTACCCGCACCCGTGTCATACAGATGGTCGCCAATACGTTGGCGAAATTCTCTAATTGTTTTTCCAACATAAAAAGCATTACAATTACATACCATTAAATAGACCACACCTTTAGTACCGCAATCAGCATGAAAAGGGGGGAAGAAAACTTCATTGTTGGGTAAGATAAACCGTTTACCCTCCAGTACCCATGGGCAACGCGGGCAATTGCCACATTGATAAGTTCCCCTAAGTGCTGGGGGAGGCGGGCGTTCTTGTGTGTAGTGACTCTGAGTGAGTCGGTCTCGCAGTGAAGACGCACGGCGATAGACCATTTCGGGATGTAATTTCACATGTTTAGACAGAGTGCTATCATCAGTAAGAATATGCCAATGTCTATTGAGGATGTCACGTAAGACATTGTGATGGGCGGAATAAGTGGTAATGAAACGTACGGGATTATTGGCTGAGGTTATTGTATTCCTCTGTTTTGATGTATCGTATAACAGCGAATTCCTAGAGCGTAGGCAAGCCCTGTTGTAGGCTTTTTTGAGGTTTGTTCGAGCATAGCCACGATCAAGTAGGCGTGACCTTAAAGCATCTGCCTGTTTTTTGAAATCGCTAGATAATGTGCAATTCCTGCGTAGCCTTAAATATTGGGCGAAAGGAATACTTCTGATTAATGGTTTGGGGTGGGCACTGGTAGCAAATAATAGAGTATTTCCAGCCGTAGGTTTACGGTAGAGGTCCGTATGTAAAGTGCCGTCACTTTGTTTGATGACAGTCAGGTCAAGGAATGGGACCCGAGTGTCATCAAATTGGACGGTAAATTTAAGATTAAATTCATTTATATTAAGCAAACTTACAAATTCTAACAAAGACTCAGAGGTGCCAGTCCAAATAATAAACAAATCATCTATAAATCTATACCAAAGTAAAACCTGATCCAAAAATCTTCGAAAGATGTCATTAGCATGTAATGAGCGTTCCCAGCCGCCAAGATATAAATTGGCATAGGCTGGGGCGCAGGATGTGCCCATCGCTACGCCCTGATTTTGCAAAAATAATTCATCGTTAAACGTGAAATAATTTTTAGTAAGGATAAATGATAATAACTGTAAAATAAATTTAACCAGTGACCAGGAAGTGTTTTCCTGTTCATATAAGAAGGACCCAGCCGTTCTGACACCCTGCTCGTGGGGGATGCTCGAGTACAAGGCCTCGACATCAAGAGCCACGAGCAGGGCGTCAGGAGGGACTTGGGTCCCCTCGACGTGTTTCAAAAGATCAGAGGTGTCACGAATGTATGATGGAAGGCTTGTGACATGAGGCATAAGGAAAGCATCTACGAATTTACTCGCGTTGTCTGTAAGGGATCCCATGCCGGACACGATGGGTCGACCGGGGGTGTTTTTTACATTTTTGTGCGTTTTGGGCAAAGAATAAAAGGTTGGTAACCGGGGAAATTTAGGAATCAGGTATTCTAAAGTATCCTTGTCAATAAGTCCTAAAAAATAAGCATCTGTACATACAGTTGTGCCCATAGGTTTACATACCCTGGCAGCATTTATGATTTATTGGCCATTTTTCAGAGAAAATGAATGATAATACAAACATTTCTTTCACTTAGGGTTAGTGTTTGGCTGAAGCCATTCATTATCAATCAACTGTGTTTACTCTTTTTAAGTCATAATCACAACAGTAACTACCCAAATGGCCCTGATCAAAAGTTTACATACCCTGGAATGTTTGGCCTTGGTACAGGAACAGAAGGTGTCACACACCTTAAAGTTGAATTTCCCACAAAATTAAAGTTGAATTTCCCACATTTGTGGCTTTTTAAATCAAAATGGGTGTCTGTGTATAAATGGTCATGGAGTTTGTTAGGCTGGCAGACTAGACACTGAGCCATGAGCCAACAAGGTAATGGAACTTTACAAAGATGGAAATGGATATAAAAAGATATCCAAAGCCCTGAATATGCCAGTCAGTACTGTTTAATCCCTTAGTAAGAAGTGGAAAATTAGGGTCTCTTTTAATACCAAACCAAGGACTGGTAGACCAAAAAAGATTGCAGCCACAACTGGCGGAAGAATTGCTCAGGATACAAAGAAAAACCCTCAGGTAACCTCAGGAGAAATACAGGCTGCTCGCTAAAAATACGGTGTACAGTAGTTGTTTTTAAGGAGCACAATTCAACAGTACTTGAACAAAAAAGAGCTGCATGGTTGAGCTGCCAGAAGGAAGCCTTTACGGAGCCAATGCCACAAAAAGCCAATGAGGCATGTCAAGGTGTTGTTGGGCATATTGTAACCAGGCTTTTTTTATGGAACTTGTACAGTAAAAGCTTATTTCTGGCAACTTGACCATGCAGCTCTTTTTTGTGCTCCTTAAAAACAACCACACAATTTTTTTTCCAGAGCAGCCTGTATTTCTCCTGAGGTTACCTGTGGGTTTTTCTTTGTATCCCGAACAGTTCCTGTGGCAGTTGTGACTGAAATCTTTCTTGATCTGACCATGGCTTGTTATCAAGAGATCCCCAAATTTTACACTTCTTATTTAGTAAATGAACAGTACTGACTGGAATTTCAAGGCTTTGGATATCTTTTTATATCCTATTCCATCTTTATAAAGTTTCATTATCTTGTTACGCAGGTCTTTTGACTGTTCTTTTCTACCTCCTCGTGGCTTAGTTTCTAGCCTGCTTAGTGCATCCATGGGAGAACTAACAAACTTGTTGACTATTTATACACAGACACTAATCATGATTTAAAAAGCCGCAAATGTTGGAAATTAACCTTTGAATACAATTTTAACCTATGCGCGTCTGTGTCTGTACTGAAGCCAAACATTCTAGGGTATGTAAACTTTTGATCAGGGTCATTTGGGTAGTTTCTGTTATTATGATTTAAAAAGAGTAAACATGAAAGAAAAGTTTTTGTGTTATCATTCATAGTCCCGGAAAAATAGCCAAGAAATCATGAATTCTGCCAGGGTATGTAAATTTAAAGCGGTTGTATACCCACATTTTTATTTTTTTACACCTGTAAGGCAAAAGCCATAATGAGCTAGTATGCACCGCATACTAGCTCATTATGAAATACTTACCTTAAAACGAGGTGTAGAGAACTTACCTGGTCCACACCGAGCGAGATGTCATCTTGCTCCGGCGTGTCTTCCGGGTGATTGGCTGGAGCGGCGATGTCGTCGCATGCGCGCGGGAGATTTGGTTCCGGCAAGGTCCGGCGGCTGCTGGCCCTTTAGCCCTTTAGCCGAGGATCCCCGCTGCGCATGCGCCGCTGCAATCAGCGGTGCATTGCGGGGGGAATATCTCCTAAACCGTACAGGTTTAGGAGATATTCTTTATACCTACAGGTAAGCCTTATTATAGGCTTACCTGTAGGTAAAAGTAGAATATGTCCCTATACAACCACTTTAAGAGCACAACTGTGTGTGTATATATATATATATATATATATATATATATATATATATATATATATATATATATATGTGTGTGTGTGTGTATTTATTTATATATATATATTTATATATATATATTACTTAATTAGACTAAACAGAAATTTCAGAGCTAAAAGGGAGAAGGAGTTAACGCTGCTTTTCTTTCCTGCTCATGTTCTCAGGCTTTTGGGGACCAGCCTCTTGTCCTGTGATATATAAAAAGGCAGAGGTTTGTGTCTTAAGAGAGCACGGGTCAGCGGGCTAAATAATGGGAACCTGACAGGACATGCTGAGACTTGTAGTTCATTGACGGGCACTGGCCTTCAGAATACACACAAGTCATGAACTTCTCCCATCGAGTCGTGCCAGCTATGGACTTCACCCACAAGGATTTTACCTATGCTCCTTGTTATGAAGGCCAGTTATAGATGGGGGCAGCGGCCAATTGTTTGTTACTGATGTAATATAGGTGACGGGACACACTGGACACCTTTGCTGCCATTGTGCTATGTATGTATTGGGTGTCCAGTGTACCCCTGTGCCTTTAAATAGGACGGGGCTACCTCCAGGCTCACCTGCCCTCTATCTATCTTTTAAAATGCATGTGCTTCCACTGTAGAGGCTCTCATAAATTTACAAGAGTTAGGACTGCAGAAATATTGGGTTACCTTGAAGCGACTCTGCAGCTTTTTTTTAATGCAAACTGTTAGACAAGATAATTCGGTTGGTATCAGATTGGCTGGGGAGTTGAGCTGGGAATTTTCTTTGGCTTTGTTTTGCATGTGTTACCCTTCCATGTGCCCCTTGCTGTGAAGGCCAGATATAGATGGGGCAACCAGAAACAGGAACCAGAAGTGACGTGTCATACTATCAGCCATTGTACATATGAAGTCTGTATTTGGACGGTAAGTCAGTAAGTGGGTTCTTGAAAATGTGCTCTTTCATCCTTACAACATTGGGTTTTCTTCCTACTCTCTTTTCACATGAGTCTAAAGCTTGCCATGCATTGTTAAGCTTTTTTTATTCAGCCAGAATTCTGAATGGAAGAAAACTGAACGCATTTTCCCATCCACACATTCATTCTAGATGCAGGAATCCTCCATGCTGTGTCATTGTATTCTGACAGCGGAGAAGTCAGCTGGACTCCACTGGCAGAATACACTGATCAGCGCTGCAACGCTGATCAAACTAAAAATTTCAAATAAGTCAGTTTATGAGTAGTCGATAGATCAACTTCTCATGAACAGAAACGGCCATTCCTGCTGAAATGGCTGAATTTCAATCCATATATGTACAGTTTAACTTTGCCCTCTCTTTTATTGCTCTATTCTGGATACTAGCTTCTTGTATGTATTTATGAACTTCAGCTGCTATATGACTAAGTAGTGCTAAATTTACCTACAGTATAGACATGCATGTACTATTTTGGATATAGATTGGAATTAACAGTGTAGCTGTATTATGCTTGATACTTTGGATATCTGTACCTATTGTACCTGTACCTTTACATTATATATGCTGAATACTATATTGCAAAAATATTTTTTGCATGTTGTGTGCTTGCTCTATATATTAGGATTGCAGCTCTCCAGGCTGAGAAGTGGCTGACCCCATGCCATCTTCAGACAGACAAGGTTGTGTGTGACAATGTCACTAATCTGCTCGGAAAAATCACACATGTGCCTGGCTTGACACATATCCTCAACCTGGAGGTACATCGGTTTGTCATGAAGTACTCTGGCTTCCAGGAGTGTACTGCTGCTGTATTTAAGCAAAGCTCAATGCAGAAGCTTAACCACTTCAGCTCCAGAAGAATTGGCTGCTCAATGACCATGACATTTTTTGCGATTCGACACTGCATCTCTTTAACTGACAAGTGCGACGCTGTACCCAAACAAAATTGACGTCCTTTTTTCCCACAAATAGAGCTTTCTTTTGGTGGTATTTGATCATCTCTTTTTTTTTTTGGTGCTATAAACAAAAAAATGAGCGACAATTTTGAAAAAAAAACCCACAATATTTTGTACTTTTTGCTATAATAAATATCCCCAATTTTTTTTTAAAACGATTTTATTCTCCGTTTAGACCGATATGTATTCTTCTACACATCTTTTGTAAAAATGCACAATAAGCGTATATTGATTGGTTTGAGCAAAAGTTATAGCGTCTACAAAATAAGGGATATATTTATAGCATTTTTATTATTATTTTTTTTACTAGTAATGGTGGCGATCTGCAATTTTTATCTGGACTGGGACATTATGGCGGACACATCGGACACTTTTGACACATTTTTGGGACAATTGGCATTTATACAGCGATCAGTGTTATAAAAATGCACTGCTTACTGTAAAAATTTCACTGGCAGGGAAGGGGTTAACATTTGGGGCGATCAAATGGTTAATTGTGTCCCCTAATGTGTGTTCTAACTGTAGGGGGATGGGACTGACCTAGAGGAAATGTGGTTCCTAGCTATTAGGAACTCACAATCTCCCTTTCCTCACAGAACAGAACAGGGATTTGTGTGTTTACACACACACGTCCCTGTTCTGTCTCTCGTGCCCACGATCGCTCGCGACCGATGGTCATCGCAATCGCTGGTCGTGAGCCTAGACACCCCGGTGATGCAGGTGGTGGGCGAGCACCTGCTGGCCCGCTTAAAGCGACCGGCATACAGCTACGACGCTTCGCACAGCAGAGCCAACCTGCCGCAGTATAACTGCGGCGGCTGGTCCATAAGCGGTTAAACGTCAATAACACATGCAAAATATGTGATGCCAGAATACTGTGAAAATGGTACTGTCCCATAACACCATGTGAAGCTTTAAGTGGTTCTAAAGCCTAAAATGTTTTATTACCTTTATGCATTCCTTGTATTAAGGTAAAAGATGTTTAGGCATTAGTATCCCCCCTCCCCTCTTTAATTTCCTGAGCCCTCTTTCAATCCAGTGCTGTGCAAATCTGCAGCTCTTCTCTCCCCTCAATTCCCAGTCTCACAGGCTTTGCTGAAGCAGTGGGAGCCATTGGCTCCCAATACTGTCAATCAAAGCTTATGACAAGGGAGCAAGGGGAAAGGCTGAGTCCTGCTTTCTGTGTCTACAATCTCAGAGCCCCATAGAAGGCAGTTTTTTTATGGGGGCATTTGCCGGAGGGGAGGAGCCAAAAGCGCTGGTGGGGCACCAAACAAAAGAAGGTTCGGGTCACTCTGTGCATACAAGTAAGAAAGGAGGCAAATATAAACCTGTTTGTTATTTTAAAAAAAAACATGTTCAATCACTTTTTAGATATCTCCCAAGCATATAATTTAAGGCAGAACTGAAGTCATACTATAACAAACGGCGAGCAGGCAGGCCTTTATTTAAAAGAGACATGCAAGGGGTGAGGGACTGTTGGAAAGGTGAGTATTGACCCCTCTAGTTCCATTTTAAAGGATTGGTGGTTATTTTATGTTGCCTACAAAGCCACTTTAAAAAGAACTATGTTCCCTCTGTACAGTATTAAAAAAAAAAATGTAAACGTCAACTGTCCCCCTACAGCAGTGCCCAGTTCATTATGCCCTTTGTTGACAAATGTTTGCCTGATAGCCTTAAAAATAGCCTGAATTTTATTGCACCACCTATAGACTTCAACTGGATTTACCATAAAGTTCAGGTTCCCCAATTGTGAATAAGATTCACCAAACCCCCTCTGAAATCAAACCCAGACAAATTCACCCATCAATACAGGTGTAACGAGACCCTTGCTCGCTTGGTTCCGCTCCCCCGACACTCCTCTGCTACTATTGAGTCAGCTTGCAGATCACAACGTCTGATGGTTCGGTCATCCAAGGCTCTGGGATCCGAACTACAGCTATGTGCCGTTCGGAATCCATTAGAACAAACACCAGGCAGGCTGTTTGTAAGTTCAAACAGGAAGACTTTTATTGGAAGCACACAACACTTTTATACAGAATTTGGAACATCCCGCTCCCAACAACCGATTTCTTATTGGTCAATTGTAAAGTACATGTAGTCCTCCTTCAGGTCCTCTTAGCCATGCAAATAAGGACTTGAAAATGAGTCAGCAAGGATTGGTCCGATAGCTTGAATAGAAGTCTATGTGTAATGAGACAGAAGCCCCAGGGGGCAATCAATGTACACAATAGCCAGACACAGAACAATGGAGCCGTCTGGAGCCTTAAGACAGAGCAGAAGACCCCCCACTGTGTAACAGATTTCAAGGAGGAACACTTCCGCATTCCAAGGTCCATGACAATACTTCCCCTGGGAAACAGTCCAACAGCCACAGTGGGACCCCGAACGGGTCAACTCGAGGATGTTGGAAAAGTAGTCTTAAGGTTCCAGGTCTTTCTGCCGGGGTAACCTCTCCTGTCTCAGTGCCAGCAGGTCCCCAGTATCTTTTCTGGCCCATAATCTGTCAGTAGGAGGCCCGCCCCCAGTCCCTTCCAAAACACACAGTGACAGTGGGCCAGATTCAGCAATAGATACGACGGCGGATCTCCTGATCCGCCGTCGTATCTGTGAGACCCGACGGTCGGATCTGTGAGATCCGACGGTCGGAGCTATGCGACTGATTCATAAGAATCAGTTCCGCATAGATCTCCCTTAGTTCCGACTGGTGTAAGTGACTTACACCAGTCGAATCTTAGGCTGTAAACTCCCGCCGGCCGCTAGGTGTCGTCGCTATTTTTTACCCGTCGCATATGCAAATGAGGAAAACCGCCGATTCACGTTCGTACGCCCGCCCGTCGCTCGTTTTCTACGTCGTTTGCGTTCGGGTTTTTCCGGCGGATAGCTACTCCTGCTATATGAGGGGTAGCTAATGTTAAGTATGGCCGACGTTCCCGCGCCGAGTTTTAAATTTTTTACGTCGTTTGCGTAACGCGATCAGGAATCCCGATGGCCGCAATCGACGTACCCGCCGAAAACAATGACGTCCTAGCGACGTCATTTGGAGCATGCGCACTGGACTTTTTCGCGGCGGCGCATGCGCAGTTAAATCGGCGCGGGAACGCGCCTGATTTAAATTGTACACTCCCCCTAGCCGCGGAATTTGCATTCCGCCGGGGGGAGTTACGATCCAACGGTGCAGTTTGCGAGGTAAGTGCTTGCTGAATCATGCACTAGCCTCGCTAAATTGCACCGGCGGAACGTAAAAAACTTAGATCCAGCGGATCTAAAGATCTGCTGATCTACCTGAATCTGCCCCAGTGGGTTCTGTCACAACAGGCAAATATGAAGACTGATCACATTTTTTTACAACAGAGGATTAAGAATGGTTTACATCAGGAGTGAGCAGCTGATGGCATAGAGATGTGATCTAGAAGCAAAGTAAGTTATATATGTGTATATGTGTAAATGTATATTTAGGAGTGTGGTATAATGTTCCTATAGCTATCACACGAAAAGCAAAAATGTGTCAAAGGGGAGTAGAATAAGAAAGGGCAGTCTCCAGCCTAGCTCAGTTTTCAGTACGTAAATCTATCCTAATCATTTAAAGTGGTTGTAAACCCTCTCCCATCACTTTAGCCCATATAAATCTGCTTTAAAAGCACTATTGGTCGCTGTCGTCAGATGTCATCTTACTTGCTCGGTTTGCTGGAAATCCGTCCCGTTATTGGTAATGACGTTGCCCGCGCATGCGCTTTTCTCCCCCGATTCACGACACGCTCTTTGTGCTATCAATCAATTAAGCAGTGTGCCATGACTGTCATATCTGCTACCAGCGGCACTGCTCTCAAATACCGTGAGACTACATGCTTAGCCTCTGAAACTAGAAGGAGGCTTGGCTGAGAAACGATTGCGCATGCGCGAGATTTAAGCAAAGGGCGGATGTATTTCCTACTACAGACACAGAGAACAACACTTAATATGGCGCTGGCTTACCCCGAGAGAATTTTTTTTTAAACATCTTCAATTACAGTAAGGAACATGCGATTGTGGCTAAATAATATTGTATATATGTTAGAAGAATTTAATATAATGATCTAATTGAAAAGCAGCACAGGAGGGGTAGAGTTTACTTCCTCTTTACGACTGTGACTTATATAAGCAACTTCCCAAGAAATCTTTGCTAAATAAACATAGGAAGTCTTTTGTGTTTCTGGGTATGTTTATTTAATTTTCCAGACTTTTAGTTTAAAGATCACTTTTTGTAAATGTGAAACTCACTTTATTTGATTCAGTTAATTATAGAAAGTTAAAAAGTGCTGCGCTATGCATGTACATTGATATACAGTGACTTATTCAGAAAGAGACATATATTGATAAAACAAATTCAGACAAATGGTGTATCATACAATTCTATACAGGTTGAACCATTAACTTGCCTTATGTTTATAAATTATGGTCCATACGTGACATCAAACAGAAAAAAGAAAAATGTTCATAAATATAAAAAGCCCAAAGTGTATCAAACTTCCATATTGATGGAAGAAAGTCTTTATATTCCAAAGATCACCACTGTGTGTAAGCCGTCACCAGTATATAGGCTAAAATGCACTTACCGGATAGTGTGGACTCAAATGTTATTAACATAGTGTCAGATGAGCATCAGGAGACTAAGCCCTCCTAGACTTCAAAACTGTGTAGCAGATCCACCATCCATTCCCACATCAGTCACGGTAAACTTCTCACTCAGTAGGACATATGTCATAGAAGCAAAAAGAATCTCTACGTAGTGTAAAACCATTTATATTGCATTTATTAAAAGAATATAGCACTTATATTCAACAGGAAGAAAACAGGCATGTCATCATTAAATCCAATAAACCATAGTAATAGAATGCAGTTGATAGATGATCAACTCAACATGTTTCGTCTGATAAGACATCATCAGCATTTAAACCTATATACTGGTGACGGCTTACACACTGTGGTGATCTTTGGAATATAAAGGCTTTCTTCTATCAATATGGAAGTTTGATACACTTTGGGCTTTTTATATTTATGAACATTTTTCTTTTTGATGTCACGTATGGACTTTCATTTATATACATAAGTGAATGGTTCAATCTGGATAGGATTGTATGATACATTTGTTTGAATTTTTTTTATCATTATATGTCACTTTCTGAATAAGTCACTGTATATCAATGTACAGGTATAGCGCAGTACTTTTTAACTTTCTATAATCATGAACAATGTTTGTCAAATTGTGGTGTTAGCTCTTTAACCTATTGGTCTATAGCGCAGTATACTATTGAAACTTAGTTAAAAATTATAGTCAATTCAAAAATGGGACGAAATGCCCATTTTCATTATATGGCTGATTTGAACGATCCCATGAACAATAAAGATTAGTCTAGTTCCCACAAAAACAATAGCAGTATAGCAGTGTGTACAGCAGTACAACTGCTGTACACACGTTTGACTTTTGTAATGGTTTATTAAGGAAACAGTGTTCAATAAATGTTGATATAATTATCAAGAAGCTACAGTATGTTTAAAATAAAATATGATTAAATAAAGGTTTTATCCAACCAGCATGGCTGCAGGTGTAAATGTATTATATTATTATATATTATATATTATTATATACTTTGTATATTAGAGTAAATCAGAATACATTTGGTAATAGTTTGCTTAATCATTATCATGGCAAATATTGTATGAATTGGACAAAGGGTTTTTGACTGCTGAGGTTTTATTATCATCATCGTCCTCATATTAATAGGCGTTTTTCCTATAAGAAAACAGTGAAACAAGAATAATGTACATTGGAATAATATGATGAAAGATTAAAGTATAGTTTAGTAGCATCAGAAAATCATTGTAGACAATAGTTCCACTAGAACATTTTTATCATGGCATCTATTATCAAAACTTAATGTACTTTTGTATTTAAAGAAAATGCCTGCCCCATATTTGGTACCCATACTTGCCTTTACATTTTGCATTTCGGTGCCCAGTACCTACTGCATAGTGGCTTTCCTCCAGCAAACAATGAGGAAGCCCTTTACTGCAAACGGCAGTGCTTGGCAATGTTGCAATCCATAGTTTGGGGACAGAAAGGTTAGTGTATGCACAAAGAAGGGTAGGCAAATAATATATATTTTTTAATGTTTAAAGTGGTTGTAACAAAGGCTAACAGGTGAATGTGAGGGAGGGGCTCCATGTGGAGTAGGGAGTGAGCAGTTGCCACACCTGTGCACCGTTGAACTCGGAGGAGATGCAGGTGATCAGGGCTGGCGTTTAGCACGTATGGCGTGTTGTGTGCTGATCCAAGAAGGATAACCCGGAGGCTTGTACGGGAGTGCGGGAGCACGGACAGAGCTGGCTCGGGGAAGTCGGGTCAGAGCGATCACTGGAAGTCGGGGGGTGTGAAGCATTGTCCATGACGCCCAGTGATGATCGTGTTACTCATAGCCCGTAGCCCGTAGCAGCGGCACGCCAGCGGTATGCACGCGGTATGCACTCACTGACTCATTGCCCAGGAGCCATTTAGCGGTAGCAACGGATGCTAACGGAGGTCTTCAGGTCCTCGCCCCGTCTTATCCCGTCTCCCCCTCCCCTCCGTCCTACCAGCCTTCCTTACTTTTCCTCACCATTTACCCTGAACCTTGAACCTGCTTCTATCTCTCGCATGTTGGCCCGGTGCTTATGGCTTGAGGTGCTAGAGTAGTGCTGGAGTAGTACAGACGTGGCGCGGTGCACGTTGACAGTCGGGTCTGTCGGGAGGAGAGGAGAGATTGCCGCAGCCTGGAGCAGAGTACAGAGTGAACGCGAGCAGAGGCAGCATTGTGAAGGACCGATTTTTGGATTCCTCCTCGTTACCTGCCACAGACCACAGAGCTAATAGAAGCTAATAGAAGCATACAGAGGACAACAGGATCGGGAAGATTCTAAGTGGCACAGCGTATCCCAGGTTTCGTGAGTAGTAATAGAAGTCACAGAAGTCACAAAGAATAATATACAATATAGGTGTAAACTTGCGTAATATGTAAAATGTTTATAGGTCCTCAAGCATTATAAGGACTCGGAGTGGTGAGTAGAACATTTCAGTCCTTTTTAATAGACGTTGTATTTGCCTGGCAGTCTGTAAAAGTTGAAAAATCGCTGAAAAATCACTGACATAATAACTTTATTGACATAAGGAGCAGTGGGCAGAAAAAATAAATAAATGGGACGGTGATAAACTATGATGGAGAGTGTGACCATATTGTGACTATATCATATACATATATCATACGCAGTATAGTGATCATCTTATAGTGCTACAGTTGCATTGAACTGTGGAATTGTGAGAATGCACTAACAGGCACCATAAGAGACATCTGGTTAATGGAATTGATTAGCGATTGAAATAAGAACGAAAATACATGACATTTTTGATACCCTAAAACCTCCCAATACTGCACTTAGTCTGTGTAAAGAAGTGTGTGTAAAGAAGGAAAAGAAGAGAAAACGAAGAGAGACAGGGAGTGACAGAGGAAAAAAGAAAAAAAAAGAAAAAAGAAAAGGGGAAATAAAGCATGTACATAATTTATCCCATGGAAAACAGGTCCTTTCCTGTCCAGTCTCGGTAACCCCTTTGATCATTGGGGGAAGAACAAATAGTTTCTAAAAACCAAAGCCAATGACCAGCGGGATTAGCTAAATAGCGGTGATCGACAAGTGGGTTCCGGCCTGCCTAAAGAATTTGGAAGTTTGAAGAAAGGGTTTAGTTGTTAATAAATACTGAAACGGCTTTGATTGCTGAAGGAAAAAGGGAAAGGGAAAAGAAGGGGAAAAGGGGAAAATGTATAGGAGTATTGATAAAATATAAACTCTTTTGGCTGCCCGGCACTCCCGGAATAGATTGGTGGGACTGTTGATCTTCTTGGCACTGTCGATCATTTTTGCATGGTCCTTTTTTTTTTTTTTTTTTTTAACATAAGTTTGGAGTTATGCATGTATAAATAATAGAATGAGGGGTAGATTACCTAGAGGGGCTACAGCAAACCCACCAAAAATAAGTGCAAGCCCAAATTCAATTAAAAAATATATGTTAAAGAACACAGTTAAAGATACACCGGAAAAAATGGCTTCAACAAGAAAAAAAACCACAGAGAATTCGCAGAAAATGGGATTAAGAAGACAATCCCAGGGGTTGGAAGGAGCAAGATCCTCTACTATAGCAGACGAGGAAGACGATGAGGTGGAAGAGAGCGGATTGACAGAAGATCAACTTCCAACCAAAGGAGAAATTGCAAAAATGTTTGCTAGGATGGAAACGGTAATGAACAAAATGGAATCTTCTCTAAAAGGAGAAATGGTACTTATTCATGAAGACATGAACCACATCCTGAGGAGAGTAGAAGAAACAGAGGAGAAAATAGATCTACAGGCAGTAGAAGTCAAGGAACTTAAAGATCAGATGAAAGATATACAGAAAGAACAAAGGTATTTAAAATACAGATTGGAAGAGCAGGAAAATCGAAATAGAAGGAAAAATCTGAAGATTAGGGGACTCCCAGACGAACAAGTTGAAGATCTACAGGGAAAAACTGATAAAATTTTTGGCCAGATGTTGGGTAAAACTGCAACAGAAAAAATAAAAATAGAAAGAATTCATAGAATAAGAAAACCTGTTGGAGTCGCGGATGAATTACCGAGAGATGTAATCGTAAGATTCCACAACTTTCAAGACAAAGAGCGAATCCGACTACATCTGAAAGCCAACGGTCCTGCTAAATTTGAGGAATCAACGTTACAGATTTTCCCTGATCTAGCCCCCGAAACATTGGCAAGGAAAAGAGTGCTAAAACCATTATTGGAACAATTAAAGCGACAAGAAATCCAATATTTTTGGGGCTTCCCAGCATGTTTGGTTGGAAAAAAAGAAGGACGCTCTGCTACATTAAGATTCCCTGAAGACACAATTTCTTTTTGTAAAAAGCTGAATATCCCAGAGACTGAGATACCGGGATGGTGGGAAAAAGCCCAGAGGGGGCCCAATGACGATCAGCAGCCATGGAAACAGATCTTAAGAAAAAACAAATAGTATATTTTATAAATAAAAGGGGGAGATGAAGGGATGGGAGGGAGAGGGGGGCAGTAGATGAGTGGGTGTGGAAAAGATAGAAAGAAGACAACAGGGGGACAGATGAGGGTAGTGGACCTACTGGCCTAGACCATTTTGATAAGAGAAAGGACGATGGTAAAGAAACGAGAAGACGGGGGGCACAGGAACCCCATTAGGGGAGGGCATCTGCTCGCAAACCCGCCTACCTAGAGCTCAACCTCGAGGGGGGAGAACCGTAGGGCCACATGGGTGAGGGCCACGGATCTATAGACCTAGGGAAGGTCATTTTCCCCCAATCTAGGGGGGGTAGAGGGAGGAGGGGAGGGATGGCGGAGGGGGGGATGGGTTGGAGGGAGGAGGAGGGAGGGGTGCTTGGTGGGGGAGGGAGGGGGGGTAGAAGAGAGGGAAGCAGAGGGGCCAGTAAAATTTTTGTAATAAATTATAATTCTATAGTTTCGGATGCCAAAAGTTAATATAATATCATACAATGTTCGAGGGTTAAATGCGCCAAGCAAAAGAGAGAACATACTGAGAGAATTGATATTCCTGAAGGCAGATGTTGTCTTTTTTCAGGAAACCCATCTGACTAGGGACTCCAAGAGTAGGGTCCGATCAGATGAGTTTCCCATGTGGTTCTATGCGGATTCTCCTATAAGTCGTGCCAAAGGTGTAGCTATAGGATTCTCTAGGAATGTTAGATTTGTACTAGAAAAAAGGAAGATAGATCAAGAAGGGCGTTTCCTTTTTTTAGGGGGGAATCTGAATGGGGTAAAGGTGTCCCTGGCGAATGTGTATGGCCCGAATAAAAATGCGGTTAAATTCCAGTCAGGAATATTAGACGAGTTTATGAACTTTAAGATAGGAGATGGTATCCTGGGAGGAGACTTCAATACATGGTTAGATCCCAAATTAGATAGTACGTCTCATGCACAGGGCTCCGGAATTAGGGAGAGGAAAAATCTAAAAAGGAAAATGTTCCAACACCAATTGGTTGATGTTTGGAGATCCCAACATATAAGTCAAAAAGACTATACATACCGCTCCCCTGTGCATGGGACGTATACCAGAATAGATTATTTTTTAATAGAACATAAATTACTGGAGGTCGCTGAAGATACAAAGATTGGTATTACAACTTTTTCTGACCATGCACCAATTTTATTACAACTGAAGATAGGAGAGAGGGCTTGTGGGAAAAGAAACTGGAGACTTAATGAAGATTTACTAACGGACGTAGATATAGAGGAGAGATTAAGGAAAGAAATAGAACAGTTTTTTTTAGAAAATAATACAGAAGGAATGTCCGAAGCAATTATATGGGAAACGCATAAAGCATTTGTTAGGGGAATTCTGATTAAGGAAGGAGCAGAAAAGAAGAAAAAAAATCATCAAAAAAAGGTAAAAATAGTTAAAGAAATATTCGACTTAGAACAATTGCATAAAGAAACGAGACAGAGAGATCTCCTGCTGAATCTTAACATTAAAAGGGAGGAATTAAAGGGACTAATCGATCATGAAACCCGAATAGCCTCAAACCTAGTTAAAAAAGAAAGATACCTATGGAGTAATAAGACAGGGAAATACCTGGCAAATTTGCTGAAGAAAAAAAAAATGGCTAATTATATAGAAAAAATACAAACAAATACGGGAGAGATAAGATATAAGACATCAGATATAGTTAAAAGTTTTTTTAAATTTTATGAAAAATTGTACTCAATTAAGGAAAAGAGTAATAAGGAGGAGGATATATTAAAAGAGGAACAAATTAAAACATACTTGAGAAAGGCAGATTTAACAAAGATCGCGCAGAATAAATATAATAATCTTGAGAACCACATAACAGAAGAGGAAATAAGCAAAGCCATTCGAATGTTACCAAATGGGAAAAGCCCTGGCCCGGACGGTTTGACCAGCTCATACTATAAAAAATTTTCAGATATATTAATTCCCAAATTATGCTCTTATTTTAACGGCATTGGCGAAAAATGGGAGATGATGAAAGAGTCGTTGGAAGCGATTATATCAGTAATCCCCAAAGAGGGCAAGGATGATTCTTTATGCTCCAGTTATAGACCGATCTCCCTTTTAAACATTGATTTAAAAATCTTCTCCAAGATTCTTGCAATAAGGATGGAAAAGGTGATGCAGGAAATGATACACACGGACCAGGTGGGATTCATTTTAGGTAGGCAAGGAAGGGACAATGGGATTAGAACCCTATTAGCGATAGAGGAGATTAGGAAAAGTGGAGCCCCAGGTCTACTCCTAGCCATAGATGCCGAAAAGGCCTTTGATAGGGTAGACTGGGGCTTCATGCAAAATACTTTAGAATCAATGGGCTTTGGCCCGAGATTGAGAGGATGGGTAAGAGCTTTATATAACAGACCGACAGCGAGAGTCAAAGTCAATGGGTGTTTATCAGAGCTGTTTGAAATGAAAAATGGCACCCGACAGGGATGCCCTTTATCACCCATGTTATTCACGTTAGCATTAGAACCCCTCCTAAGAACAATAAGACAAAATTCGGATATCGCGGGGTTAATATCCGGGGGCGAGGAACATAAGATTGCTGCTTATGCAGATGACATATTATTTTACGTTATGAACCCCAGGACCACGCTACCTAACCTGATGGAAATAATAAATGAGTATGGTAAATTATCCAATTTCAAAATTAACCCCGCGAAATCAGAAATTTTGAGTATTAACATTCAAAAAAAAGATAGAAGTGCCTTACAAAAAGATTTTAAGTTCGCCTGGAAAGAGGAATTAACATACCTGGGAATTAAGCTAGCAATCTCTAGAGAGAGCTTATATAAAATTAATTTTATGACGTTATTAAACGAGGTTAAAACCGAGTTAAATAGAATTGCTCCGGGGCAATTGTCCTGGACTGGAAGAATAAACATATATAAAATGACAATCTTGCCAAAGATACTTTACAAATTACAGATGCTTCCGATACCAATTCCCCAAACCTATTTTAAAAAATTACAATCACTCCTTGTAAGATTTATTTGGAGGGGGAAAAAACCACGGGTTAAAATGAATATACTGATTAAAGATAAATCACAGGGAGGGTTAGGGGCACCGGATATTAAAAAATATCACCAAGCAATTGTAATAACACGCCTCATGGATTGAGCAAGAAATAATACAGAAAAAAGGTGGGTACATTTAGAAATCACGACGAGTAAACTACCACTGGGAAAACTAATCTGGGTACCGGCACAGTATAGAGGAATTAATTTAGAAACGCACTATATTACGAGATATGCTTTAACTATATGGGATCAAATTCACAAAAAAAATAAATGGGAATATAACTCACCCCTACTCCCTTTAACGGATACACAGTATTTCTTACCAGGAGAAAAAAATAGGTTTGGAAAATGGATATTGCAAGAAAATATAAAACTAAAAGACGTTATGAGGTCTAACAGGCTTTTAACAATTCAGGAATTAAAAAATAAACAGGATATGATTCTTATTAATGAATGGCGCTATATACAATTAAAACATTTTTTTGATAGTCTTCCCCAACCAGTTAGAGCAGAAACAAATTTACTCCCTTTCGAAAATTTATGTGAAGGAAAAACGGAGAAGGGCATCATCTCTAAAATATATCAGATATTAAATGAAACAAAATCACAGAATGCTCTACCATATATCGCGAAGTGGGAGGAAGAGTTGGGATCCCGGGTAAATGATTTTGAGATCAATCAAATAATAACTAGGGTCCATGAAACCTCAATAAATAATGATACCAGGGAACTAAACTATAAATGCTTGGTTCAATGGTACCTTACACCAGATAAATTACATAAAATTTCAAAATCTACCTCACAACAATGTTGGAGAGGGTGTGGTGAAGTGGGCTCAATGGCGCATGTTTGGTGGAAATGCACCAAAATAAAAACATATTGGAGGGAAATAAGGAAAAAGATCCAGGAAATTACAAATAATGACCTCCCAGATGACCCTTGGGTATGCGTATTACATGGATCACGAATTCCCACAAAACAATACTTGAAAACTTTGGTTCCACAACTCTTGAATGCAGCAAAACACCAGATAGCGCGTAATTGGAAGAAAAAAGAGAGCCCTTCCCTGCACGGGTGGTGTAATAGAGTGGAGGAAATTTATAATTTAGAACATCTAAGATTTAAAGATGAGGCGAACTGGGAAGAATTTGTAGAAAAATGGGAAAAATGGAAAAAATTTAAATACACAATAGGTTTCGCTGATGCTATGGATATCCAGTGAACTAGGGGGAGACAGGTATGTTTTATGTTTTTTTTTTTTTTTTTTTTTTTTTTTTTTTTTTTCTCTCCTTTTTGGACACGACTTGGATAAGCACGTACTGATAGGATTGATGTGGGAGAGACCATCCGGGCCCAAGAGATTCCGGGAGGCCTCTCGCACACATACAAGCAAGAACCAGGGCGCAAGGGACAGTGATGTAATTAAGAAAGGGAAGCTTGGGTATAATATTGGCTCCGAAACTATCAAATTAATAAATAGATACTGGCAGGGAAAGATGAGGGAGGGGGGAGGGGGGGAGGGTTAGGATGGGTAGTTTTTCCCATACAGATCTCCAGAGTGATGTAGTTTCTCTGAAAATTAAAGTGGAAATGGAAAGGGAGGGAAAGTAATTTTTTCCTTTTTGAAATATTTAAACGGAAAGAAAGGAAGGAAGGGGAAAGAAAAAAAAAAAAAGAAAAAAAAAAAAGAAGGATAATATATATATATATATATATATATATATATATCAAATAAAAGATTACCACCCACTTATGATGCGATACCATAGAGGAGATGATATCGGCATGTGAAATATGGGCCAAGAGTCTGGCCCCCTCCTCGCCTAAAAGATCCTTTTTATCTTTGGTGGAGTCTGAAGTGGGAAAAGAAAAAAAAAAAAAAAAAAAAAAGAAAAAAAAAAAAAAAAAAAAAAAGTGGATGTAAAGTGAGAAGTTTTTGTATCTTATTTAGTCTAGTTCCCACTCAAAAAATAATAGTAGTACAACTGCTGTACACACGTTTGGCTTTTGTAATAGTTTATCAAGATAAAAAAACTTCTGTGTGCAGCAGCCCCCCTCAGCCCCCCAATACTAGCCTGAGTGACAGGAGGGAGGGGCCAGGTGAGCCAAAGAGGGACCGGAGAAGAGGAGGATCTGGGCTGCTCTGTGCAAATCCACTACAACAAAGGAGATAAGTATAACATGTTTCTTTTTATAGAAAAAAACGAGACTTTACAATCACTTTAACTGTAGTAGGTAAAGGAAACCATGATAGAACATGAAAAAGAACATCGGGGATAGGGTAATGTTTTTATTGAAAAAGGTATAAAGCAAAAAATGGCAACTGCTCTAACCAATTTATAACTAGCAAGGGAAATGTGTAGATGGGTGAAATAATATATTTATTACAAAGGATCCCCAGCATTCAAATCAGCTAGTCGGCAAGGAAAACTTAATTAAACCGCTTTTAATATTTAGATTAAATAAAAGAAGATATAAAGTGGTCAGTGGAAGAGGAAAGAAGGCAGCTTGGGGTGTATTGTGTATGAGATCCGAAATATGGAAGGTGACTAAGAACACATTTATCAACGTTAAACCTCATTTGCCACACAGTTGCCCAAATGAACAGTACATTGAGGTTGGCTTGTAAGATGGAGACATCTTGTAAGGACATTATTCCACTGAATAGCTTGGTGTCATTTGCAAACACTGAAATTGCACTTGTAATCCAAAGCATCAAATCGTTTATCAATATGTTAAAAAGTAAGGGTCCCAACACAGAACCTTGGGGTTCTATTTAAAAACTGAATTTTTTAAGTCTGCAGACTTTAACTTACATATTAAGAGCTAGATTCAGCATTGTTTTACGTCGGCGTATCTATAGATACGCCGCGTAAGTAGAAAGATGCGCCGTTGTATCTATGCGTGCCATTCTGGGAGCTAGATACACCTGAATTATAGCTTCCTCCGACCTAGTACGCCGTTGTATCTAGGGTGCATTATTACGCTGGCCACTAGGGGCGTTTCCATAGATTTACGTGTAGAATATGTAAATGACCTAGATACGCCGATTCACGAACGTACTTGTGACCGCTATGACGTTTACATAAGGCTTACGTCCGACGTAACGTTACCCCTGCTATATGAGGCGCAGCCAATGTTAAAGTATGGACGTCGGAACAGCCGTTGAATTTTACGTTGTTTACGTAAGTGGTACGTGAATGGGGCTGTGCGTAGGTTACGTTCACGTCGAAAGCATTGAGCTGACGTATCTTAGGGAGTATATGCGACGTGACTCTGAGCATGTGCCGTTCGTTCGTGAAAACATTTACATGGGGTCACGGCTAATTTGTATACAACACGCCCACTACCTTACACATTTTAATTAGGCGGGCTTACGCCTGCCTATTTACACTACGCCGGCGCAATGTACGGCACCAGATCTTGCAGAATACCATTCTGAGCTCCCTGATTTACGCCGGCGTAGCGCATATGAGATGCGCTATGCCGGCCAAAAGGTACGCCAAGCTACGTGAATCTAGCTCCAAGTGTGTGTGGGGATCTGTGTCAAATGCTTGTGCAAAAACCAAGTATATCATCACATCCACAGCAGCTCCTTTGTCTACGGTCGAGTTCACACATATATGACCACGTGTTCATGCCTGGGGTCCGGTGTGTCACTGTTCACCAGTTCAGGTGCAAATCATGTCCGAATTTTTGCCTGAACTTGAATCTTAATCGGACCCAAATACGCACAGGACCCTTTTTGAATGCGGACCGTGCCCACCCCAGACCTGTATGAACAGGCTCCATTGAGAGCCAGTTATACTCGCCTTTCATGCGAATTGGATGCGAGAAAACCGCATCCAATTTGCATATGTGTGAACCCAGCCTTATTCGTTGTTTACTTTTTTATAAAAAGTAACCATATTTGTTTGACAAAGTCAGGCTTTGTAGCAAAAATTATTCTATGTAATCTTTTATTACACTCTCAAGTATCTTCTAGAAAAAGTTAACCAACTTAGAAGTGAAATGAACTAGTTCAGGCGTCTCAAACTGGCGGCCTTCCAGCTGTTGCAAAACTACAAGTCCAATGAGGCATTGCAAGAATGACAGTTACCAGCATGACTCCCACAGGCAGAGGCATGATGGGACTTGTAGTTTTACAACAGCTGGAGGGCCACCAGTTTGAGACCCTTGAACTAGTTACTTGGCAAAGACTTCGATCCATTTTAGGGACGTATGGTAGGAGTTGAAGTGAGAAAATTAAAGAACATTGACAAAATCCTCACCGGATATGACTATATTAAGTTTGCTGTGTTTTGTGCAGATATGATTCTTTTATGTTTGCTGTGTTTTTATGCAATGATGTTTTCAAATGTGCTGTAGTTTTGAGCGCACTAGCCTGCATTTTCTCAAAGTGATTCTAAAGGTTGTAATTTTAAAAACTAAAAAAACAAACATGTTATACTTACCTGCTCTATGCAATGGTTTTGCACAGAGCAGCCCCAATCCTTTTCTTTTTGGGTCCTCCACTGGTGGTCCTGGCTCCTCCCCCCTGCCAGGTGCCCCCAATAGCAAGCCTCTTGCTATGGGGCCCCTCATCTGTCACCCCCGCTGTCTTCTGGGAGATACAAAGGTCCCAGAAGACAGCAGGGGCCACTCAGAACATGCAACGCGACTACACCATCTACACCATGCCTGGCCCCTCATCTGTCACCCCCGATGTCTTCTTGGAGACACAAAGGTCCCAGAAGACAGCAGGGACCACTCAGAACATGCAACGCGACTCGTGCATACGCAGTAGGGAACCAGGCTGTGAAGCCACAAGGCTTCACTTCCTGATTCCTTACTAGCAATACCGGCACCTCCACTTGGAGCCGACGGACGGGTCAGCTTCAGATGAGGACACCGTGGGCGCCCTGGACAGGTAAGTGTCCTTATTTTAAAATTCAGCAGCTGCAGTATTTTTATTTATTTTTAGGTGTAACTCCGCTTTAAGTTAAAGTTGAACTCCAGTCTTATTATTATTTTCTGCAAGATCTAGCCCAGCCTCTGACTTGCACAAAAATATTATTCTGAATAGCCTCTCTGCTGTCTTTTCTGAAAAAAAAAAAAAAACCTACGTAGTATAGGCTGTCTCTTTGGTGCCCCCTGACCCCTTTCTTCCTAGGAAACTCACTGTTAGTGCTCTTTCAGACAGTCATTGAATTCCAAAGCAGCCTAGAAAGTGTTACTAAACCCACAATAGTAAAATTAGTCACTGTGGAACCTAAGGGGTTAATCCTCCGCATTCTGTAAAAAGGCTGTTTGAACCTATCTCCTCCCCTTCTTCCACTGTCCCCAATATATCTTCGGATAGTACAGAGGCTAGGTGAAAAACTGCACATGCTCAGTTTGGTGCGTATTGCTAAAGAGGTTTTTTTTTTCTTGGGAGAGTGCATGTGATCAGCACAGGGCCAATCAGCACTGTCCAGACAGAGGGTCAGGCGTCCTGCAGCCTGATATGACAGTCAGAGGAGAAAACAAAAACTCCTCCTATAAGCTTTAACCAGACACTGATAGAAGTCAAAATACTGTTATACTACTGCTGATCTAGCTGTTTATATTTACTAAAACTATTGCATTTTCATGTACTGTGAGAGGCCATCATTCATCATTTGTGGGCATTTCTTTTTTTCTCCTACCTGGTGGGCATTGTCTGCATAGATTGCAAATGTGCAGTCCAGGAATGCCCCTCCTAGCTCCCCTATCTTAGCAGTGTATGCATACAGCCCTACTAGGAAAGGTAAGGCTTTATTTTTATATGGGCACACTTATTTATGGAGCATTGCATATATGTTCCAATATGTTTTGTGTGTTTTACAGCATTTTGTGTGAGCACTCTAGCACTCAGACTTGACAGCTGCAGATCATAATTGTGGGAGATGATTTTTGGGCAACATATTGCAATACCCCAAATTTTTGGGCACTTTATTGTAATGCCCGACAAATTAAGTCAATGTTCTTTCACACATATCAATATACTGGAGGAGATTGACTAAAACTGGAGAGTGCAAAATCTGGTGCATTTTTTCATTGAAACCAATCAGCATCCAGATTTTATTGTCAAAGCCTAGTTTAACAAGTTGAAGTTAGAAGCTGATCCTTAACAGAGGGCACTCTGAGTTTTTCATACAGTCATATAGCAATCTAGATGCTGCATAGATCACATATTTCAGACAACTGGTCAGGAAGGGCCTGGTTTCTATTAATTACTGCCCTGCAGTGCACATTCATGCAGTGCAAGTCATACAAGGAAGAAAGTCCTGGGGCAAACCTATGTCTGCAGCCAATGGTCCTGAGTCAACAAGATAACAGCACCCCCTGAGCTCCACGTGGTTCATAAATATAACCTCTTCAGGAACTGGCATCATCTAGCAAAATGAATCTAATATACTAAGGGTTCCTTCCAATAATACAGAGAACTGCTTCTAGTGCATTTGGCCTACCAGACGTACCTCACATTGCATGAGGAGAGCATCTGCCTTCCACAGCTCCAGAATGCAATCAGATTGTACTAAAATATCCAAATATTTAACTAAATAAAATCTAAACAGTAATAAGGGCAGAAGGCAGGGGAAATAACAACGGGGTAGGGGTAAGAACAAAAGGAATAGTATTTGGTAAAATGTATAAAAAAAAAAAAGAAAAAGGAAAGCATATTCCTGTAATTTACAGTCCAGCATATGGGAATTTTAAATAATAATAATAATTAGATCATTTTTACTCAAATCATTTTTAACAGGCTTCTACTAAAGGCCAAGAAGCAGTCACGGCTCCAGGTAGGGCATGTCCCTTTAATCCCCTTTCTGAACCAAAGGGTTGCATGTAATCACATCCTATGAGGGTGGAAGAGGAGAAGTGAGTGGGATAAGATTGCACTTGTGTTTATGACCTTCATTTGGAGGTGCACAAAAGAAGGTGACCAGATAGACTGCACTAAATGGTTCTATTTGTAACAAGTTTAAGTTGAATGGGATGGACTTTTTTCATATACTGTATTTAGGACTTAAATCTTCTATATGCTAATTTAGTCTTTAATGAACTATATTGTTTTTTTTCTTCCGTTTATTCTTACTTACTTGCCTGACATATAATCTAGTTGCCTCCAGGATGGTAGACTTTAAAGTGCCCACTGATTACTTACTCCTGTCATTTAACCTTTCAGTTAATATTTCAAAAATGTCACCATTTCATAAACATATCAGCAAAGTACTTAAACATCAGATATAAAGTACTTAAAGGAACTTACCTATCTTTTTTTGCTGGCAAAGAGAAAACAGAAATGTAAAAATTAAATACTTAAATATAACATTTTTATTATTGAATATTATAACACTAGAGGTATCTAAAACGTGTTAATCATATCATAGAATCAACATTAAAAAGGGAAATGTAAGGGTGTATAAAGCCTAAATTCTTCTTAAAACTGAATAAACATACAAACTAAAAGAATCTAAAAGATCCTGTATAGATGTCAAATTTGTCCACAAAACAAATTTTACTAGAACAGGTCATATTAGGCTTGCAAGATGACATTACCAGGTAATTAGTAAGACCGTAATCCATAATGAATCAAACAATATATAAATAGAAGTAATTGAAAAATACACGTTACATCACTTTCTTGGCAAGATAAGTTTTTCCTAGACATTGACAAACATCTCATATCCTTTCTCTGGCTGAACAGGTTACAGACAAAAACATTTTTTAAGGTGTCTTGAACACCTAGTTGCTGCAGAATATGATAAACTTGACAGAAATATTGTATATTTACTTGGGCTGCATGGATGATATTTGGGAATTCCTGAGAGTCTTGAACTCTTTTGGCTACTTACAGTCAGGTCCATAAATATTGGGACATCAACACAATTCTAATCTTTTTGGCTCTATACACTACCACAATGGATATGGATTTGAAATGAAACGAACAAGATGTGCTTTAACTGCAGACTTTCAGCTTTAATTTGAGGGTATTTACAGGGTATTTACAATGGTTTGTATATGTGCCTCCCACTTTTTAAGGGACCTAAAGTAATGGGACAATTGGCTGCTCAGCTGTTCCATGGCCAGGTGTGTGTTATTCCCTCATTATCCCATTTACAAGGAGCAGATAAAAGGTCCAGAGTTAATTTCAAGTGTGATATTTGCATTTGGAATCTGTTGCTCTCAGCTCTCAATATGAGCCAAAGAGCTGTCACTATCAGTGAAGAAAGCCATCATTAGGCTGAAAAAAACAAAACAAACCCATCAGAGAGATAGCAAAAACATTAGGTGTGGCCAAATCAACTGTTTGGAACATCCTTAAAAAGAAAGAGAGGACAGGTGAGCTCAGCAACACCAAAATACCTGGAAGACAACTGTGGTGGATGACCGAAGAATTCTTTCCCTGGTGAAGAAAACACCCTTCACAAAAGTTGGCCAGATCAAGAACACTCTCCAGAAGGTAGGTGTTTGTGTGTCAAAGTCAACAGTCAAGAGAAGACTTCACCAGAGTGAATACAGAGGTTTCACCACAAGATGTAAACCATTGGTGAGCCTCAAAAAACAGGAAGGCCAGATAAGAGTTTGCCAAACAACATCTAAAAAAGCCTTTGCAGTTCTGGAACAAAAATCCTATGGACGGATGAGACCAAGATCAACTTGTACCAGAGTGATGGGAAGAGAAGAGTATGGAGAAGGAAAGGAACTGCTCATGATCCAAAGCATACCACCTCATCCGTGAAGCATTGTGGTGGTAGTGTCATGGTGTGGGCATGTATAGCTGCCAATGGAACTGGTTCTCTTGTATTTATTGATGATGTGACTGCTGACAAAAGCAGCAGGATGAATTCTGAAGTGTTTTGGGCAATATTATTATCTGCTCATATTCAGCCAAATGCTTCAGAACTCATTGGACAGCACTTTACAGTGCAGATGGACAATGACCTGAAGCATACTGAGAGTTTAAGGGAAAAAAGTGGAATGTTATGAAATGGCCAAGTTAATCACCTGACCCTGATTGAGCATGCATTTCACTTGCTCAAGACAAAGCTGAAGGGAAAATGCCCCAAGAACAAGCAGGAACTGAAGACAGTTGCAGTAGAGGCCTGGCAGAGCATCACCAGGGATGAAACCCAGCATCTGATAATGTAAATGCGTTCCAGACTTCAGGCTGCAATTGACTGCAAATTACTGCGCCGGAACCTGCTATACCAGGAAGTAACTCTGGGAGCGATGTCACTGGCAGGATCGGGGTATGAGGACCGCTGTGGGGCTTCGATCCAAGGCAAGTAATTCATAATGAGCTAGTATGCTATGCATACTAGCTCATTATGCCTTTGTCTTGCAGGTTTTCTTTTGTTTGTGGGTTTACAACCACATTAAGCAGTGAGCCGGGACCATCCTTAACAACCGATGACTCATCAGCTGTCAGCTGGCTTTCCCACTGACAGCTGAAATGTAAACAAAACAAGGCCAAAAAAAAAAAAACACGACGTAGGGTCCTCCCAAAATCCATACCAGACCCTTATCTGAGCATGCAGCCTGCCTGGCCAGAAAAGGGGGGGCGCAATGAGAAAATTCCCCCCTCCTGAGTCATCCCAGGCCGCATGCCACTCAACATGGGGGGTGTTTTGGGGTAGGGGACTCTCCCCCCACCCCAAAGCACCTTGCCCCCATGTTGATGGGGACAAGGGGATCTTCCCCACAACCCTGGGCTGTGATTGTAGGGGTCTGCAGGCGGGAAGTTTATCGGAATCTGGACAAGGGGGCACCCAGATGCCGGCCCCCCTATGTGAATGAGTATGGGGTATATAGTACCCCACCCATTCACCAAAAATGTGTAAAAAGTGACTAAAGACAGTTAATGAGTTTTTGACAATTCCTTTAAAAAAAAAAAAAAACACACAATGTTCCCCAAAGTAGATACATCTAATGCTGCCCACCGCACCCAAAGGGCCTGGTATGGACTGGGGGGGACCCCACAACATTTTTTGCTTTATTTTTTTTAAATAGCCAGGCCGGCAATTCTCACTTTAAGAGTCAAAAAGAGTCAAATCACATTTAAATTGACTCGCATTTGCATTTGCCAGCACCAAGCTATTTTTTAAAAAAATATAAAAAAAATGGCCAACATGAGTTAATATAATATTTCTGGAGTTTCTACATATCTGTTTCCTATTCCCAAAGATCAGCCAGGCTGATACTTGCAGTTCCATGGTTTTAAAGGATAAAGGTATTTCATTCCCTGATTGATACAGACAGATGGCACCAAGCAGAGTCTGCATCTGAGCACTTGGCTCCTGTCTGGCTAGGACAATAAGATGTCCTTTTTATACTTTGCATACACAACCATTCACTGGCCAAGCAAGAGTGAAGGAGAGTGGTCCTATATACCTTATTATATGACTTCCACATGCCAGTATCACCTCAGTCTAGCAGTGAGGTCATACCAAAAGGTGAGCGGCCATTTTTGAGCACAGACAATCTTGACCTTCTTAAAACATGGGAGATCACATGGTTAATTTATGGACATTTTTGATTTTGTTGCGCTGCCCCTTTAGGATTATCATTTTGTTTTGTGTTATTGAAGTGGAATCACTGTGTGGTGTTATAGCTAGCAACATAGTGAGGTATATTTTTACATTACCAGTCAAAACTGATTGTGCTAATAGTTCACATTTCTTTTTTTCAATTCAAGTATATCTTTAGGCATAGTGGGCCAAATCCTCAAAAGAGATACGACGGAGTAACTGCTGTTACTCTGTCGTATCCCTGGTCCTAACTATGGAACTGATCCACATAATCAGTTTCCCATAGTTAGGACGAAGATCCGACATGTGTAATTGAATTACACTGTCGAATCTTAGGATGCACTACCGCATCCGCCGCTGGGGGCATTTCGCGTCGAAATGCCGCCTCGGGTATGCACATTAGGACTTACGGAGATCCACGAAGCTTTTCAGCTTAGTTTTTTCTCCGTAAGTTTTATTTTGCAAACGCAAAATTAGGGCTGCTTTTACAAGGTGTAAACTGTTTACACCTTGTAAAAACAGACCTTTCTTGCTCGCGACGCGATTTTTTTTAAATTAAATTTTTTTTTTTTGGCGCCGTATCTTTTTTTTTACCCGACGCAACTTTATTGTCTCGTCGCAATCCACAAAGCCCGACGTAACGTAATTTCGCGCTATGCACGTCGGGAAAATGATGTCACGAGCTTGCGCAGTACGGCCGGCGCGGGAGCGCGCCTCATTTAAATGGGAATCGCCCCCTGGAGAAGAGGAACGCCTTGCCCTGGCTGGATTTAAGTTACACCGCTCAAAATTTCTAGGTAAGTGCTTTGTGGATCGGGCACTTAGTTAGAGATTTTGCGGCGGTGTAACTTAAATGGAAAAAGTTACGTTGCGCCAGGTTTTTGAGGATTAGGCCCAGTGAGTATTTGCCCACTGGAGCAAATAATGGTATCTACCCTGATAAACCAAAAACATTCCACGATTCCATTATATTTCTTATTAGGGCCGTGTTATCTATTTGGTCACCTCCTTCCTTGGAATGTACACTTGCAGGTCTGCTGTGCAGTTATCATTTAATGACCACTGAGCAAGTCAACAAAAAGTGTAGATCGATTAGTTCACCCAAACTTATGTTCTCATTGAGGCATAAACAGACCAAAACAGCAAACAGGTGGGGACAACAGTAAGTTCCTCCCTTCACCTTCCATATTATTACTGCATCCTGTTGTTGGTTTCCCGGCAGACCTCAGGAAATCCCAGCACAGACCACTTCACTGGCTTGTAATAGATGGACTCATGTAGAACCAATAGGATCTACCCAGGTCACACTAAAAGGCCACATACTTTTCTGATATTTTTTTTCTACAGTATGTATGTTGACAAAGTTCTATGAAAGTTTTAATATAGATTGTAGAATAAACTCTAGATAAAGAAAATTGCAATTGTTTGGTTTTGTAACTTTCTCCAGAAATTATATTTAACATATACTTGAATTGCTTCAATGTTGTTCTCATCAGGAAATGAAGGTTAACCTAATTGGCATGCAGGAATCAGCTTTTCCGGGACAAAATCTTCTTTCCACTAGCTTTGCCTTTGTCTGTAACAACTGACTAAAGAAGGAACTTTCCTCACCTAGTAGAGATTTCCTTTAACTTTGCATCTCTATATATAAGGAAACCTTTCCAACAGGACACAAACTGCACAAAATAACTGACAGAGGTTTTAACTCTATCCTACCCAATTAAAAAGTTGGCTTCATGTTCACTTTCATTACATATCAATATCAGGTCTTCTCAAAATGACAATGTTATATTGAATAAGGATTGTTGGCAGTATTTTTGCCTGGAAATTTAGTCATGTACATTTTGAAAAACAATTACCTTTTTTAAATCGTCGATGAATTAGCCACAAAGCTAGTGCAAGGGTTAAAGCACTGGCAGCAGTTGCCAAACCTAATATAAATACTGGTCTCTGATGATCGATCTGAGAATGCAGGAGGTTCAAATTTTCTATGGGAATAAACCAAAAAAAGAATTAATGTTTTTTTTTTTAAAGTATATACACAAATATTTTACCTTTAATTTTGATTAATTGGTTGCTTTTCGTAGGGGTTCACATATACTTTAGGTATCAGAAAATAATAAAATGTATATTTTAAAATTATCATGTTTCATGATTCATCAGTGAAAACATATTGTTTTGTGCATGTTTGTAAGAATGTCTCCAATATTTTTGTAGTTTTGGATAGTGTTGTGTCTACAAGACAGGAAGTATAGGTACATAAAAAAACCTAGATTGTAAGCTCTTATGCCTTGTAGACGCGATCGGAATTTCCGATGAAAAAAGTCTGACTGAATTTTTCCATCGGATATTCCGACCGTGTGTGTGCCCCATCAGAGTTTTTCCTTTGGAAAACCCGACGGGCTTAGAAAGAGAACATGTTCTCTTATTTTCTGACGGAAAAAAATCCTATCGGAAATTCCGTTCGTCTGTATGGAACTCCAACGGAGAAAAAACATGCATGCTCAGAATTAAGTCGACTCATGCTCGGAAGCATTGAACTCCATTTTTCTTGGCTCGTCGTAGTGTTGTACGTCACCGCGTTCTTGACGGTTGGAATTAAGTGTGACAGTGTGTATGCAAGACAGCTTGAACGGAATTTTGTTGGAAAAATCCATCGAAGTTTATCCTTAAGGAAATTGCGATCGTGTGTACAGGGCATAACAATCAGGGCCCTCTGATTCCTCCTGTATTGAAACCATACTGTTTGCTCTCATATTGTAAAGCGCTGCACAAACTGTTGGTGCTATATAAATCCTGTATAATAATAATAACTGTTGAAGTTAACCATTCCTTATGCTATCTAATAGCTCTAAAAAAATCAGTTTTGCTTTTAGATGTACTTAAATATATTTAATTGTTATGTCAGAGTTGACATGATGCAAGCAAGTGTCAGTAAGATAATTAACACGTTACACAGAACCATTCGGAGCTCAATCAAAACAACAGACAAAGCTTGTTTATCAGCCTAGAGAACCTCGCAAGCTTTTATGGCTGATGGCCATCAGTACATGTGTAACAGAAATATGCCTGTAAAGTATTTAATGATAAAAAAGATACGCCACCTGCTGAGGCACAAAGAGAAATGAGCTCTGTATTCATGCATTACCATATTCTATCTTATCTTATTTATGTAATAAAACCAGATTGCTTTCAGTGAACAAACAAATGTAACCGCTTAAGGACCGCCTAACGACGATATACGTCGGCAGAGCGGCACGGCTGGGCAAAAGAACGTACAGGTACGTCCCCTTTAAAAGCCCAGCCGTGGGGCTCGCTCGCGACACGGTCGTGAGCTCCGTGACCGCACCCACTGGAGCATAAAGCAAGTATATTTACCTTATTTCTCTCTCCTGCAGGCTTTTTCTCAGCAGCGCAACCAGACCCACAAAGCCATTTCTCTTTGCAGCACTGTTGCTCACAGGCACTCTGATGTTATTAAAGTGGTAGTAAAGGTTCATAAAAAAAAAAGCCAAAACAAACAAACCCTGCAAGGTAAAGACATAATGTGCTAGTATACATTTCATACTAACACTTTATGAAAGACTTACCTTGAAACAAATCCCTCCAGCTACACGCTGGCACTGCAGACAAAGCTTCCATCTTCATCTGGTCTTCCCTCTGGGTTCGCAGGCTGCGACCACTTAAATGGCTGAGCCATAAGGACGTCACTCTCGTGCATGCGCAAGTGAGTCATGGTTTACAGCATAGACTACTAAAGGAACGGCACGGAATGCCGTTCCTTCAGAGCGCATGCACCGGATGTCTCCTAGAATATCTCCTTAACTGTGCATGTTTAGAAAATATTTATTTAACCTACAGGTAAGCTTTATTATAAGCTTACCTGTAGAAAATATCAAAATACAGACTTTATTACTACTATGAGGACAATGCCAGACCAGTCCTGCCTTGTAAGTGAGGACAATGAGGTCTTGCCTACAAACCAGAATATCTAAGAGTCTTAAGCCCCGTACACACCAGAGGATATCCGCTGGAAACGGTCCGCCGGACCGTTCCCAGCGGATAAATCATCTGGCGGATTTGGATCTGATGGCTGTACTCACCATCAGATCGAAATCCGCGCGGAATACATCCGCGGTGACGTGTCGAGCCGTCGCCGCGACGATGACGCGGCGACGTGCGCGACGCTGGAAGGTAATTACTTCCACGCATGCGTCGAATCATTACGACGCATGCGATGGAGGGGAGCAGACGGACTGATCCGGTGAGTCTGTACAGACGACCGGATCAGTCCGCTGGACTGGATACCAGCGGATAAATTTCTTAGCATGCTAAGAAATTTTTATCCGCTGGAAATCCGTCGGCTGGAGAAATCTCCGCCGAAAAATGTCCGCTTGGGCCTACACACGACCGGATTTGTCTGCTGGAACTGATCCGCGGATCAATCCCAGCGGATAGATCCGGTCGTGTGTACGAGGCCTAAGAGAGGAGGAGAGCATTAGCTGCCCGGGAGTGAGGGATAAGGTTAATATAGTTGCTTTCTCTATTATCCCCCCCCCCCCAAGACCAATCTAACACTTTGCAGCACTAGAGAAGATCCACCGCAAGGGAACTTTTCTCCGGATTTTGGTTTTAAACACAAGTAAATGAGTAAAGTAGATGAGAAAGTGTGACTTTCTCATCTGGTACATTTATTAAAAAGGACCCAACATCATACAGTATTTCTGTAATTATTCTCCTCTAATAAAAGAAAAAGCCCAAACACAATAAAGTTAGTTATGCAGAGAAAGCAAGACATCATTTGACAGACAGAGTATGATACCAGAGTGTAAAATGTAATTCTATATAACCCCTAATGCTGTGTACACACGATCGTTTTTTCAGATGAAAAAAGTCTGATGGACTTTTTTCATCGGAAAAAAGGATCGTGTGTGGACCCCATCAGACTTTTTTCCATCGGTGTAAAAAATAGAACATGTTTTAAATTTTTCCGATGAAAAAAAAAAACTATAGGAAATTCCGATCGTCTGTGTGGAACACGCATGCTCAGACGGTCGGAATTTAGTCTGATAGTGTGTAGGCAAGACTGATGAAAGTCCGCTTCATCGGATTTTATTCCATCTGAAATCCGATCGAGTGCACACGGCATTATTAACTCTTCGTTAACTCCAAACTGCAATAATAATTCTTTCATCTGTTTCTTCCCTTAGCTAATATTTTTTCTACTGATTTTTTTATTTCTTCTTTTAACACTTTTTATTTTATTTTCATTTGTTGTGTTTGCTTTTTTTTTTTTATAGCACATTTTGGGGTCTCTGCACTAGCTTGGCTGTACTGTGTGCTATCCTTTTGTCTGGGGACTCCCGTCACCCCTGGACGACAGGTGGCAGCAGTGGGATCAAGTGTGTTTGAATATCTCTTCTCAGTAGCCTATCAGGAGGTTGGGCCACCTCGCTGTGCATGCTGGGGAGGGGTATTTAAGGGCAGATGCCATTAGTTGAGGTCGCTGTGTTCCCGCCCCTGAGGTGGGCAGTTGTCCCACCACCCCCGTGTGTGGCCCTCCTGGCTGGGCTGTGTGCGTGTGTGTTCCTGGCTCCAGGACGTTGGTCTAGAGCACATTCATCTGTTTGATGGATCCAGTGAGTCGACTGGATCCCTAAAGTTGCCAGATGGTCCTGGGCTGTCCATCCAATGGGAGGAAGCCGCCTGATGATGAACCTGTCTGAGGGATACCGAGCATGAGGCTTGTGTTTCGGGAGAGGCCTGTCCATTCGTCAGAGGACAACTTTGGTTCTGAGAGGCTGGACGCAGGTCGCCTATCAGTTGCTGATTTGATGGAAGCTCATTGAAGGAGAACCAGGTGCTGAATCCAGTTAAAAGGGATTTTGGACCAGAATTGTCTCCAATCTTCAGGAGGGTCTGTGGCAGAGACTTAATCCTATTCATCCAAGTGACACTCTGACTGCCAGGCTGGTGAGAGAGGCCTGTCCAGATGCACTATACCCACTCTGGCGAGAGTGGCAAAGTAAAGTTGTCGTAGGAAGCAGGACTGTTTCCATACACAGTTACACCTGAATTTGCTGTTTCCTATCTCGCTATCCCTTAACCTTTCCACTGTTTATTGTTTTTACCCGGCTGGGTAATAAAAGCACCAAAAAGACGCCTGTCTTGTGGACATTGACTTTACTACAGCTCTCATCCAATACCCTAGACAGCGGAGATACAGAGGTAACAAAACAAACCAGCAGCTCCTTCGGGGGTAGTGCTACACGTTGGGGCTCGTCCGGGATTGGCTGATACCTCTGGCAACTGAACTGAGTGATTTTTTTTCCACCAAAAGTAATTTCACACTTATTGACAATTAAACAGGCTTGCTTTTTTACTGTTAAAAAAAAAAAACAGGTGTAGCGCCCCCTTGCTTTCAGCATGGGCACTACACCTAAATTTTGTGGGGAAGGGAGAGTTACCTTGCTCCCGTTCAGTGTTTGTTCAAATTTGGGACCTCTGTCATTCTGGAAATATCCACTGGGTCAGTCTGTGGTCAGGGAGTGCAATGCCACCCCTGGCCGGCAGCTGGCGCCAGAGGGGTTCTAGCAGAGCAGATCTTCTCCCAGCAGCCAATTAGAGGATGTTTTCCCTCGCAGGGCATGCTGGGGGAGGGTATATCTGTGACAGAGGTCATGTGTTGAGGATCTCTTCGCGGGGTCCCCATTCAGGTGCGGTACCCACCTTCAGGGTACGCGCATCCATGGACCCCACCGGCGCGGCCCACCTGGCCAGAGCTAAACTTTGCAGCGAACCTCATCCTGATGAGAGAAGGGACCTCAGCGTTCCGCTGGGTTCCGAGGCCTATTGAGGGAATCCCAGCCTGGGATCAGGTGTCCAGTCCACTGACAGGTATGCTTGCTGTCATCCGGGGACCATTTATAGAAAAGTCTACTGGGAGGATTCTCTTTCCTTATTCACCCAGGTCCTCTATTGAAATTGGCCTGTGGCAGGGGCCCTAGAGACAGGTCTGTGTGAGAGACCTGTTCCTCCCAGTATTATCCAGAGTGACGCTCCGGCTGCCAGGTCTATCATAGGGGTCTGTCTGGGGGCACTTCACCCACTCCAAGCAGAGTGGTGACGTGTTACAAAGTTGGTTCGATGCAGAGCAGTGTATTGCTCGGTTCTATATCCAGGCCTGATACCGCATGGTTCTCTTTTCTTCCTTCATCAACATTGACCTTCCCAAATTGTGTTGATGTTGGCCGTGTTTGGCCTGGACAATAAAGCATTGAAAATTCTTTATTGGATGTCTGGACCTCCACTCACTGTTGTTTATTCTCACAGTTACACCCCTAGACACTGCCAGGGTAACTTAGCAGGCCGATCCCAAATCAACCAGCGGCTCCTTCGGGGGTAGCGCTACACAGGCTTGCTTTGATCCACACAGCATATAGGTAATAGTGTGAGAGCGGAAATAGTAAAACAATTCCCTATATGCTAAATATATCTTACACAGAATTGTGTCAATTGAAAAGCTTGTAGAATTGTTTTGGTTTACTGCCAAGACTATTCATTTTGATCCAGGGAACATATCTGAAGAGGATATTTAAAACTATAAAAATGTTTTTCTCTGGAAGTAATTAGAAATATTTTTTGTTATCATCATAAATTCTTTAGAAAGGAAAATGAAAATGTTATGTTCACTTAGGAAGTTTAGGAAATTTCATTATCAGTAATTAGCTATAGTAATGCGTTTACAATCAGGAAGCAGGATACAGATGTTCCTATAAGATGTTTAGTAACTGAAAGTCCACAGAAATTGTTTGCTCCGTAAATTACCTTTTAAGGTTTGAGTTCTGAAGTATTCATTTACAGTTATATCCTGAATGTACTGACTAATACTGCTTATTGTATTGTTAACTGTGTTTATGAAACAAGACCATGAAAATGCATACAGTTAATTACAATTAACACAATTATGACATCACAATCTATACCATAGTTTTTTAAATAGAGGTTACAGGGTGATGCAGCAACCTACCTATTTATTAGATGGTGGATGCAATGAGTGCTGGACTATTATTTTACTTCATTAGTACAGTAAATACCATAGCAAATACATGTACAAAACAACATAAGACTGATATAAAGCATATAGTATTACAGAACTGGGCAACTATCATAACCTTAAAGCCTCGTATACACGACCGGTTTTCCTGGCAGGAAAATTGCCAGGAGAGCATTTGGCCGGGAATCCCAGCTGTGTGTATGCTCTCTAAGCGGTTTTCCACCTCAGGAAAACAGCCGAGAATCCCGACAAGAAAATAGAGAACCCTGCTCTTTATTTTCTCGCCGGGATTCCCGGCAGAGTGTTTCCTGCCGAGAAAACCAATCGTCTGTATGCTTACCTGTCCCAGGTAAACCCGTGCATGCTCGATAAAAGTTTGACGCATGCGCGGTAGCATACAAGCTTAGTGTGGGGTGTAGCAAGATGGCGGTGACGGCATCGAATGTGACGAGCGCCGGCTCATCGTAGTCGATGACGTCACTGTGTTCTTGCCATTCAAAAGAATGGCGGTTCTTTTGAATGGCCGTCTGTATGCACCGCTTTGCAAGACAAGCTTGCCAGGAATCCCGTCAGGAAAACCAACTTTTTTTTCCACTTTTGCAGTCAAATTTGTGAAAATCCTACTATATGTTTGTTATGCGTTATCATTCACACAGCATGCCTGAAATTTTTTATTTAAAAATATTTCTTACCTTTTAGGCCTTAAACACACGAGCAGACATGTCCGATGAAAACGGTCCGCGGACCGTTTTCATCGGACATGTCTGCTGGGAGTTTTTGGTCTGATGTGTGTACACAACATCAGACCAAAATCCCCGCGGACAGAGAACGCGGTGACGTAGAAGACACCGACGTTCTCTAACACGGAAGTTCAACGCTTCCACGCATGCGTCCAATGCATTCGACGCATGCGCGGGATTTCGGGCCGCTGGTTATACGTCATAACCAGCGGACATGTCCGATGAGTCGTACTAACCATCGGACATGCTCGACGGACATGTTTCCAGCGGACAAGTTTCTTAGCATGCTAAGAAACTTTTGCCTGCTGGAAACCTGTCCGCTAGGCCGGAAAACTGTCCGCTAGGTCCTACACACGGTCGGACATGTCTGCGGAAACTGGTTCGGTCGTGTGTACAAGGCCTTAGATGTTTCTCAAGAGGTGTCATGGCTGACTGCAATGTTAGAGGGAGCCTGTCCTCATTAACAATACAAGAAGGTTAGCCTCTACACCTCTAAAGCTGGCCATAGATGGATCAAAATTTGTGCAGTTCAGCAGGGACTGGACAAATTTCAGTCCACCTATGGGATTTTTTCCTTCTTCCTGATCACGGAGGAGAAGCCTCCTGTTCGGGGGGGGGGGGGGGGGGGGTGGATTTTCCCCATTCGCCCTGTGTGAATGAGGGAATCCTTCCAGTTGTTTTTTCTACCAGCCCCTTGGCTGATTGAAAAAAGCTGTTCCATCCATGGTTAGCATAGCTCTTTGTTAGGACAGACAGTGCTTTAATCCAGTTAAATTGAAAATGAAGAACTACCTGTACAGTACATATAGGATTAATTATGGCAAACACAGTAGCCCAGCTCCTGTAAACAGAACCGCTATGATTTTTTTTATTTCTGAAGAATCCAGAATAGGGCATCGAAAAAAGGTAAGCTGCAATTTTTTAACTTTACAAATATACATTACATGTTATCCCTATTTGGCTGCAAAATTAGAAATATAGTTTAAATCGAAAGTTTATCTCTTCATCCTCCTTTACTATCTCCATTGCCATCCTATCACTTTGTTGTCTGAGTTTAGGAAAACTCTACACCATGTCTGAGCCCCTTACTGTTAGGATGTCTTAACCCTCAGTGTGTTTGGCCGCGTACACACGGGCAAACATGTACGATGAAACCGGTCCGCCGGACCGCTTCCACCGTACATTTCTGTACGATAGCTGTACTAACCATCGTACAGAAATCCGCGCTTAAACAATACCCGGGGCGTCTCCGCGCCGTCGCCGCGACAATGACGCGGCGACGTGGGCGGCCCTGCCAGTTAAATGCTTCCACGCATGCGAGGGATGGCGGGCACTCGGACATGTACGGTAGGTCTGTACAGACTGTGATAGACGTGAAACTAAAATGAAAATTTTATGTTATGATTAGAAATATTAAAGTGTATTTCGGTAATATTTCTTTAGTATATTGCTTATTTTCCTTGATGAAGATTTTGTCATATCAGGAATGAAATGAAGAGATAGGTGTTTTAAAGTTATAAGTACATCTTGGAACTTAAGGTTGACCATACAAAGATATGTTATTAAAAACAGATGTAACCCTCCCTCCTGGATTCCTCAGTTGTAACAGGAAAAGCCTTCCCATCCCCCTCCTTCTCACTCAGACTGCTTGGAAGGAAAATGTGCAGAGCTGAATGAACTTTTTTTCTACACTGGATGATGTGGGCAGCATGCCCAAATATGGACTTTGACTTCCCCTTCTACACACTCAGAGGAACTTTGAATAGTGTAAAAAGAGACTGAATGGGAGTAATCAGTGGGTGGTATTGAGGATTGGTGGGTGTTTCTGTTTAATTGTGAACCAATGAAAATGCATTTTGTGCTTGTGTGCTAAAAATAAAGGCAACTGCTCAGACGGCAGCCAGGCTCTTGGCCGTTGAAACATTGGAAGGTGAGCATGTGGTCTGTTTTTATTCTGTTCATAGATTACATTTTCTCACTTTAGCTTTTTGAAATCATCCGGTAGTATGGATAACCCTGAGAATTTAAGTAATGAGTCCTCATCAAGACGACCGAACATGTCCGAGCGGGCAGGATTCCAGCGGGCTGTTTTAAAACAAGTCCAGAAATATTTGCCCGCTGGGAAAAGGCCCGGCGGGCAAATGTTTGCTGGAATGCTGCACGCTCGGGCCTACACACGACCGAACATGTCTGCTGAAACTGGTCCGCGGACCAGTTTCAGCAGACATGTTCGGTCGTCTGTACGGCCCATTTGGGTTAACCACTTCCTGCCCACCTGCCCACACACAATGTACTTCGGACGGGTGGCTGGCATAGGTAAAGCGAAGAACCCATATGTTGCTGCTGACTCCCAGGTTTAGGGTGCGCACATGCGTGCCCCCCAGCAGGCACACACTGTGATTGTACACAGTGGGAGCCTGTCAGCAAGTCCTGGAAAATCATTCATGAATGGGACCTGCTGATTCGCCTTGTACAATTACAGCCCAGAGCTCTGTGTTGACAATCAACAAAGAACTTCGTACAGAGAGAACAAAGCTGGGATGAGAAACTTACTGTAGAGATTTATTAGTAAAAGCAGCACACTTTACACATAAGGCACATATTTTACCACTTCATCACCCTAGATGTTAACCCCTTCCCAGCCAGAGTCATTAGCACAGTGACAGTGTATAATATTATCACGGATCACTGTATTAGTGTCACTGGTGATGTCAGTAGCATTTAGTCAGTCCCTCCTCCCCCAGTGTCAATTAGTGTAAGATTGCCCGCTGCACTATTGCAGTCCCATTATAAGTCGCTGATCAGCATCATTAGTAGTAGAAAAAAATTATTTAAGTATATATACAGTATCTCACAAAAGTGAGTACACCCCTCACATGTTTGTAAATATTTTATTATACCTTTTCATGTGACAACAATGAAGAAATGACACTTTGCTACAATGTAAAGTAGTGAGTGTATAGCTTGTATAACAGTGTAAATTTGCTGACCCCTCAAAATTACTCAACACACAGCCATTAATGTCTAAACCACTGGCAACAAAAGTGAGTACACCCCTAAGTGAAGATTTCCAAATTGGGCCCAAAGTGTCAATATTTTGTGTGCCCACCATTATTTTCCAGCACTGCACTGGAGTCCTCTTCCACTGCAAAAATGTTCTATAACACTCTTCCTCTACAGACTACAGAATCAATAATATATCTAACCACTTCAATACCAGGCACTTACGCACCTTTCTGCCCAAGCCAATTTTCAGCTTTCAGCGCTGTCGCAATTTGAATGACAATTGTGCGGTCATGCTACACTGTACCCAAATGATTTTTTTTATAATTTTGTTCACAGAAATAGAGCGTTCTTTTGGTGGTATTTGATCACCTCTGCAACTTTTTTTTTTTGCGCAACAACTAAAAAAAGAACGATTTATTTTTTTTGTAAGTAAGTTTTCTTCTTCAATTATGGGCACTGATATGGCTGCACTGATAAGGCGGCACTGATGGGCACCAATGAGGTGGCACTGATATACGGCACTGATGGTCACTGATAGGCGGCACTGATGAGCACTGATAGGCAGCGCTGGTATGTGGCACTGATGGGTACTCATAGGCGGCACTGATGGGCACTCATAGGCGGCACTGATAGGTGGCACAGATGGGCACTGGTGGGCACTGACGGACAATGAGGGGTGTCACTGATACTGATGGTGACATTGCTGGGCATCACTTTTTTTATGTTGTGCCCATGTTGCCAGTCAGTGCCCATTTGTGGAAATATACTGCATTAAACATGCACCAATGCACTGCAATATACTGTGGTAAATGTACAATAGCACACTGAAATATACTGCATTAAACATTCACTAACGCACTGCAATATACAGGCAGTAAACATGCACCAACAAACTGAAATATACTGCATTAACCACTTGCCCACCGGGCCTATTCTGGCACTTCTCTCCTTCATGTGAAAATCTCAATTTTTTTGCTAGAAAATTAATCAGAACCCCCAAACATTATATATATTTTTTTAGCAGACATCCTAGGGAATAAAATGGCAGTCATTGCAATACTTTTTGTCACACCGTATTTGCGCAGCGGTCTTACAAGCGCACTTTTTTTGGGAAAAAATCACTTTTTTGAATTAAAAAATAAGACAACAATGATTTTTGCCCAATTTTTTTATATATTGTGAAAGATAATGTTACGCCGAGTAAAATGATACCCAGCATGACATGCTTAAAAATTGCGCCCGCTCGTGGCATGGCGTCAAACTTTTACCCTTAAAAATCTCGATAGGCGACGTTTAAAAAATTCTACAGGTTGCAATTTTTGAGCTACAGAGTAGGTCTAGGGCTAGAATTATTGCTCTCGCTCTAACGATCGCGGCGATACCTCACTTGTGTGGTTTGAACACCATTTTCATATGCGGGCGCTACTCGCATATGCGTTCGCTTCTGCGCGCGAGCTCGTCGGGACGGGGCGTTTTTAAAATAAAAAATGTTGTTTTCTTATTTATTTTTATTTATTTTTATAATTTTTTACACTGAAATAAAAAAAAAAAGATATCACTTTTATTCCTATTAAAAGGAATGTAAACATCCCTTGTAATAGAAAAAAGCATGACAGGTCCTCTTAAATATGAGATCTGGGGTCAAAAAGACCTCAGATCTCATATTTAGGCTTAAATGCAAAATTTTTTTTTTAAATGACAGAAAAAAAAAAAATGTTGCTTTAGGCTGGGTTCACACTACTACACTACTTTCATCCTACTTTGCTCTGCTACATTGGTCCTACACTGATCCTACATTGGTCCTACATTGGTCCTACATTGATCCTACATTGGTCCTACATCCATCCTACTTTCATGAACAGGATACTACTTTGATCCTACTTTGTGATAGTCTGAGGCCTCGTACACACGACAGAGAAACTCGACGTGCCAAGCCCGTCGAGTTGCTCGTCGAGTTTCTTGTTGAACTTGTCGAGAAGCTCGGCAGGCTTGCTTTGCGTACACACGTAACATACCAAAATCTGGTCGTTCTCCGGCGCGATGACGCTCACGACGTATGACGCGACTATAAAGGGGAGGTTTGATTTTGTTGGCGCCACCCTTGGGGCTCCTTTTGCTGATTCCGTGTTTACGCGTGTTAGTAAAAGTTTGGTGAGTGACGATTCGTGCTTTTCAGTCTTTGTGCTTTCAGATTGATCTCTGCCGTTCAGTTTGTACTTGTGTGGGTCGTATCTAGGCAATCGAGACGTGCGGTCAGGTCGTATTGTTTTACATTGCGGTCCTGTCCCCGCGTTTTTCATTGTCAGGGTCGTTCTTCATAGGTCTTGCTGTTCTTCACTGCGGTCTGTTTAGTGCAATTCTGATTTGTCGTTCGTAACTAGCCTTGTAGCCATGTTGCAGGCACCTAGTCGTCGCCGACTTCGTGCTAAGCATCTTCTGTCTATAGGTCTGTTTGTTTATGACCTAGACGATGAGGAGTTCATGAACAGGAGGAGGACACGTTCATGGACCAAGAATTGGTTGCTCCGTAGGAACCAATTCTCTCACATGCCTTTGCTGCGGGAGCTTCAGGAAAATAATCCTGTTGATTACAGGAATTTCCTGAGGATGTCTGATCCCGTCTTTCAGCACCTGTTGGCTTTGGTGTCCCCCTATATTACCAGGCAGGACACCGTTATGCGGGAAGCCATCAGTGCTGAGCAGAGGCTAGTTGCCACCCTCCGTTATCTGGCAACTGGGAGAAGCCTTCAGGACTTAAAGTTCTCGACGGGCATCTCCCCCCAGGCTCTGGGCCTCATCATTCCTGACACCTGCTCTGCCATCATCCAGGTTCTGCAGGAGGAATATATGAGGGTAAGTTTTCTCCTTTAATCTCACATTTTATGTCTATAATGTATGCTAATGTCTTGTAGTTATCTCCTCCTTCCCTAATTACCATGTCTGGAATATGCTGTGAATGTCCCCTTTGCCCCCATGCATGATGTAAACTTTGATGCCCCTTTTTTGGCCTACATGCATATTTCCCATCACTTACCTCCCCAGCATGCTATCCTGGGCCCCAACCTACCTAGTCTAGTCACTTCCCAATGTATTGTGTTATATCCATTGTAATGTCCCCCCCCCTCCCCTCCAAAATGTGTTGTAAAGTCTATGTTCACCAATATTTAATTTTTTTTTATTTTAATTTTAGGACTCAAACTCATCTAGCCCTCCCCTCCAAAATGTGTTGTAAAGTCTATGTTCACCAATAATCAAAATTATTTTTTTTTAGTACTCCCAAACTCATCTAGCCCTCCCCTCCAAAATGTGTTGTAAAGTCTATGTTCACCAATAATCATAATTATTTTTTTTTAGTACTCCCAAACTCATCTAGCCCTCCCCTCCAAAATGTGTTGTAAAGTCTATGTTCACCAATAATCAAAATTATTTTTTTTTAGTACTCCCAAACTCATCTAGCCCTCCCCCAAACTTGGGCACTGGCCCATCAGAGGGGGTGTTTAATGTGTTAATTGGCTAAATATATTTAGATATAATATGCTAGTTCCCAGAAATGTTATAATGCTTATAATGTCTTTGTATAATCTGCTTGCAAGGTTATGTGGCTAATTTTTTCTTTTTTTCTTCCCCAGCTTCCGTCCACACCACAGGAGTGGCAGTCTGTGGCTTTGGACTTCCAGACCCGATGGAACTTCCCCAACTGCGGGGGAGCCATCGACGGGAAGCACGTCCGCATCGTGCCTCCACCCCGTTCAGGATCCCAGTTCTTTAATTATAAGGGGTTCAACAGTATTGTGCTGATGGCGGTGGTGTCAGCACAGTATGAATTCCTTTTTGTGGATGTCGGGATGAATGGACGGGTATCGGATGGGGGAGCCTTCAGGCAGACGGAGTTTGCGCTTCGCCTTCAGGATGATGATCTGTCATTGCCACCGGATGACCAGAATGTAGAAGGCCTGCCATTTGTTTTCCTGGCTGATGAAGCGTTTGCCCTGGGACCCCATCTTATGAGGCCATTCCCTCAGCGCACCCTCACCCCAGAGAGGAGTGTCTTTAATTTCCGGCTGGGCCGAGCACGTAGAGTGGTTGAGAACGCTTTCGGCATCATGGCCAGCCGGTTCCGCCTTTTCCTCACCTCTCTCCACATGGCGGAATATAAGTGGAATACTATTATTTTTGCCTGCTGCATTCTCCACAATTTTTTAAGGAGACAATCTCCAAATTATATGGCCCTGGTTGGGCCCGAGGCACAACATTTGACCCCTGCAGAAACTTTGGCGGGCCTTGAAGCTGGCCACACAGGACTGCCCCCCCAGAGTGCCCGTGAAGTCCGGGACAAATACATGGACTATTTCATGGGTAGGGGGGCAATACCATCTCAATCAAATTTGCCCTAATTGTAGCTTTCAAAAAAATAAATCATAATCTTTTTTCTAAACTTGTTATGTCTTGCTTGTGTTGTTTGGAGTTCTTTACTAAGTGTAACTAAGTGTATTTTCATTATCAACTAGCAAACATTTCCCAGGTGACCCCCCAAACCAAACACATAGAAAATTTTACGTATTTTAGGAAAAACACCACACACTTTTTTGATGTTCAAAAGCTCTTTATTTTCTTAATTTTTTTATTTTTATTTTTTCATAAATACCCTACAAAAATTTTTGGTATATTTTCTCATACAATATACAATCATTTTTGTATTTTTGTGGGTGATTTTTCTCATACAATATACAATCATTTTTGTATTTTTGTTGGTCATTTTTCTCATACAATATACAATCATTTTTGTTTTTTTGTGGGTGATTTTTCTCATACAATATACAATCATTTTTGTATTTTTGTTGGTCATTTTTCTCATACAATATACAATCATTTTTGTATTTTTGTGGGTGATTTTTCTCATACAATATACAATCATTTTTGTATTTTTGTTGGTCATTTTTCTCATACAATATACAATCATTTTTGTATTTTTGTGGGTGATTTTTCTCATACAATATACAATCATTTTTGTATTTTTGTTGGTCATTTTTCTCATACAATATACAATCATTTTTGTAATTTTTTTGGTTTTTTTTCTCATACAATATACAATCATTTTTGTAATTTTTTTGGTTTTTTTTCTTAATAAACATTAAAATCTGGTTATATTATTTTTTTTTTTTTTTTTTTTATTAAAGTATAAAATCTGGTTATATTATTTTTTTGGTTTTTTTTTATTAAATAAAGTAGAAAATCTGGTTTTATTATTTTTTTTTTTTTTTTTTATTAAATAAAGTAGAAAATCTGGTTTTATTATTTTTTTGGTTTTTTTTTTATTAAAGTATAAAATCTGGTTATATTATTTTTTTGGTTTTTTTTTTATTAAATAAAGTAGAAAATCTGGTTTTATTATTTTTTTTGTTTTTTTTTTATTAAATAAAGTATAAAATCTGGTTTTATTATTTTTTTTTTTTTTTTAATTAAATAAACATCAAAATCTGGTATTTAAAATTTTTTTTGGTATTTTTTTCAGATTCAGACTCTCCCCAAAACATCCAATAAATTTTTTAATTTAGTTTCCACCCTCCTTGCTCTTTCGTTTATTTTTCTGTTGGCCAGATGTATCTCCTCCACCTCTTCTCTGCAGGCCCATATTTCGGAGATCAGCATCTGTTTAGTATGCCTGTCCAAGCCACCACCTGATCCTGAAATGTGGGACAAAACAATTTTTTAAAATTAGGCAGGCCTACATCTACATTACCTGAAGCTGGGTTAGTTATATGTTACTTTACCTGATGTGGTGGCAGGCTGCGCATCATCACCATCCCTCGGGGGTGTGGCTTGCTGGACTTCTTGCTCCCTTCTTGCTTCATGACGCCCTACGAGAATGAAGAAAATGGAAACAGGATTTTTATAGCTTATAGGCCTGAAAGAGGAATATGATTCACTTTATACAATTTCTGGGACTATTGATGTTTAGAAAAACCCCTCAGGGCAAAACACAGGATTGAAGGCATTCACAAAGATCCTGACAAATCTTGTAGCTTTGGTCTACTTTTAAACATGTAAGCCAACAAAGTATACACTGGATCACCTCAGCTCTGTGTGAAGCCCAAAATGGGTTATTAACCACTTCAATACAGTGCTTCTAAACCCCCTTCTTACCCAGACCAATTTTCAGCTTTCGGTGCTCTCACACTTTGAATGACAATTACTCAGTCATGCAGCATTGTACCCAAATGAAAATTGCGTCCTTTTTTTCACACAAATAGAGCTTTCTTTTGGTGGTATTTAATCACTCGTGGGTTTTTTATTTTTTGCGCTATAAACAAAAAAAGACCGTAAATTTTGTGAAAAATTGCCTTTTTCTTTGTTTTTGTCATAAAATTTAGCAAATTAGTAATTTTTCTTCATACATTTTGGCCAAAATTTATACTGCTACATATCTTTGGTAAAAATAACCCAAATTGGTGTATATTATTTGGTCTTTGTGAAAGTTATAGAGTCTACAAACTATGGTGCCAATCCCTGAAAAATGATCAATCTGATCACACTTGAAGTACTGACGGCCTATCTAATTTCTTGAGATACTAACAAGTCAGAAAAGTACAAATACCCCCCAAATTACCCCATTTTAGAAAGTAGACATTCCAAGGTATTAAATAAGTAGCATGGCGATTTTTTTTAAGTTGTAATTTTTTCCCACAATTCTTTGCAAAATGAAGAATTTTTTTTTTTTTTTTTTTTTTTTTTACAAAATTGACATATTAACTGGCTATTTCTCTCACAGAGCATATGCATACAACAAATTACACCCCAAAATACATTCTGCTGTTCCTCCTGAGTATGGGGATATCAAATGTGTGGGACTTTTACACAGCCTGGCCACATACAAAGGCCCAACATTGAAGTAGCGCCATCAGGCGATCTACGAGCATAAATTGCACATCTCATTTCTCAACCACCTATTACACTTTTGAAGGCCCTGGAGCACCAGGACAATGGAATTGCCCACAAAATTACCCCATTTTGGAAAGCAGACACCCCAACGTATAATCTAGGAGGCATAATGAGTCTTTTGAGCGGTTATTTTTTTCCAGAAGTTTTGGGAAAATGTGCAAAAAAAATGAAAACGCATTTTATTTACACAAAGTTGTCTATTTATAAAGATATTTCGAACACATAGCATATGCATAGCAAAAATGACACCCCAAAATACATTCTGCAACTCCTCCTGAGTATGGGGATACCAAATGTGTGGGACTTTTACACAGCCTGGCCCCATACAAAGGCCCAACATTGAAGTAGCACCATCAGGCGATCTACGAGCATAAATTGCACATCTCATTTCTCAACCACCTATTACACTTTTGAAGGCCCTGGAGCACCAGGACAATGGAATTGCCCAACAAATGACACCATTTTGGAAAGCAGACACCCCAACGTATAATCTATGAGGCATAATGAGTCTTTTGAGCGGTTATTTTTTTTCCAGAAGTTTTGGGAAAACGTGGAAAAAAAAATAAAACTCATTTTTTTTACACAGAGTTGTCCATTTATAAGATATTTCCAACACATAGCATGTACATAGCAAAAATTACACCCTAAAATACATTCTGCTACTCGTTCTGAGTATGGGGATACCACATGTGTGAGACTGTTACACAGCTTGGCCACATACAGATGCCCAACATCCAAGTAGCACCATCAGGCATTCTAGGAGCATACATTACATATATAATTTCCTGGCAACCTATCATTTTTGAAGGCTCTTCATATTTCTAACACATAGCATGTACATACCTAGAATTACAATCCAAAATAAATTATACTGCGGAAAGGGTAAAAAAAAGTCTTACCTGTGCTTTTAGTAGTGTCCACAGAAGAGAGCACTGGTCCAGGCAGCAGTCAGGGATGTGTTTAGCGACAGCTATAGTGATTCTCCAGGCAGCATATTTCCAGATAGCAGTGGTCTGGCTCATTCATGCCGCAGGCAAATATGATGGCAGGCATGATGGCAGTAAGTCAGCAGCAGGCTGAGGGCTGCAATCGGGTAAGACCTGTGCACAGGGGCACAGGGGTAGAGGCTTCGACCCACCCAAATCTCTATGAAGCCTCCGGACTCCAGACCCTAATCCGGAAATTACGAAACCCGGAGAAAACAAAAAAAATGTTTTCTCCATCCGGAAAAACTATTCTGGAGCCCCTCACATATGTGAGACCCCTGTGTACTACAATAGCAGGGCAACAGATCAGTCCAAGTGGAAGGCAAATGCATAGTCCATAAAACAAGCCAGGGTCAGTTCACGTGAAATCAGTCCAAACGGTAGGCAGAGGCATTGTCAAAAAACAGGCCAGGGTCAGTTTACGTGGAAGCAGTCCAAGCGGTAGGCAAAAGCATAGTCCATAAAACAAGCCAGGGTCAGTTCACGTGAAATCAGTCCAAACGGTAGGCAGAGGCATTGTCAAAAAACAGGCCAGGGTCAATTTACGTATAAGCAGTCCAAACGGTAGGCAGAGGCATAGTCAAAAAACAGGCCAGGGTCAGTTCACGTGGAAGGCAGTAGGATGAAAATGGTCAGAAAATGGTGAGATGGGGGAAATGGTTAAAAATATAGACTAATATTTTAGGGATTCATGATAATTTTCGAAGCATTCTCCAATGCAAAGGCCAGGTTGGGAGGGACATCGGGGACAATGGTAGCTGGTATCTTTTCGAAATCCTTTTTTGCTGCAAACGCGACATCTTTTTTGCCGTCTTCGGCCTTCTTCGGATGGTGGGATGTTGTAAGGGTAGTGGCGTCCATGAAGTCGGCTAACAACATCAGAGCAAAGGGTTTCAGAGGGGGGTCTTTTTGCATAGATGAGGGCCATGACTACTTCTTCTGTGAAGTGTAGGAAGGGGGCAGGGTTTTCAGTGGATTTGGAGTAGACTACATAAGAGTTATAAATGGCCAAATGGATAAGGTAAATTGCTACCTTCTTGTACCAGAATCGGGACCTCCTTATTGATAGATAGGGCTGAATCATTTGATCGTTGAAATCCACCCCCCCCATGTACAAATTATATTCTTGGACACATGTTGGCTTTTCAATGGGACCTTGTCTTCGTTGAACAACAACAGCAGTGTCATTATGAATGGTGGACAGCATGTGCACGTCTCTGCTATCCTTCCACCTCAAGGCCAGCACTTCGTTGCACCTCAGTGTTGCTCTTTGCCCCCTTTGCAGCTTTTTGCTTACAATGGATTGTGGGAAGCCCTTCCTATTTTTTCTGGAGGTTCCGCAGGCCAGGGTTTTTTCAACATATAAGTGTCGGAAAAGGGGCAGGCTCGTATAAAAATTGTCAAGGTAAAGATGATATCCTTTTCTCAGGAGTGGGTAAGCCAGGTCCCATACAATTTTTCCAGCTGTGCCTATGTAGGCCGGGCACTCAGGGGGCTGGAGCTGGGAATCTTTTCCTTCATATATGCGGAACGCATACAAATATCCCGTGGCTCTCTCACACAGTTTGTAAAACTTGACACCATATTTAGCCTTTTTACTAGGAATATATTGCTTTATTCCTAGACGGCCACAAAAGGGTACCAGGGATTCATCCACACATATGTGTTTATCGGGGACATAGAGTTCTGCAAATTGTTGGGAAAGGAAATTTATCAGGGGGCGAATCTTATACAACTTATCGGAATCTGGATGATTATGGGGAGGGCACTGGGTATTGTCATTGATATGAAAGAATCTCATTATCATTTCATATCGGGACCTGGGCATTGTGGCAGAATACATGGGCTGGTGGTAGATGGGTTTGGTGGACCAATAGGAATGTCCTTGAATTTTTTTGTTAAGCCCCATGTTTATCGTAAGGCCAATAAACAATTTGAACTCCTCCAAATTTACTTCTCTCCACTCAAATGGACGGGCATAAGATGATTGGGGGTTGTTGGCAATAAACTGCTGGGCATACAAATTTGTCTGGTTGATAAGGAACTGCAGAAAAGTGTCGGGCAAAAAAAGATGAAAAAAATCAATTTCTAAAAAATTTTGGGTGTTGGCCTGCACACCTGGCTGTGCTGTGAAAGGGGGAATAATTGTTGATCCAGATCCGGAAGGCAGCCATGTTGGATTGGCAAGAACATCTGGCATAAATGTAGTGGCCCTGGCTCCTGGGGGACGTGACACTCCAGGAGTTGGGGGGGTTGAATTTCTTGCGCTGGTACTTGGATGTGATGTGGCAGCATTGGTACTGGGCCTGGGCATTTGTTCGCGAGGGGTTTCGCTGGCGGCATCGCTGGTACTGGACCTTTGTTCCTGGGGCCTATTGCTGGCGGCAGCGCTGGTACTGGGCCTATTGCTGGCGGCAGCGCTGGTACTGGGCCTATTGCTGGCGGCAGCGCTGGTACTGGGCCTATTGCTGGCGACAGCGCTGGTACTGGGCCTATTGCTGGCGGCTGCCTGGTTTTCAGAGGGCCTTGCCCTTTTAGGGGGGACCCATTCTTCATCTGAGTCATTGCTGTGTTGAATCGGTTCAAATGACGAATTTGATTCGGAATCAGAAATGGAATCTGATGAGAGCTCCCCGGTGCTCTCATCGGTCATTGAGATGATCTGGAACGCCTCCTCACCAGAATACAATCTTTTGGACATTTTGGCGGGTAGCTGTATACGATGGGTGGCAGGTGACGGTCACTGATGGGTGATGGTGTGACGGGAGATGGTCACTGATGGGGTGACAGGCCACGGACGGTGACGGGTGATGGGTGACAAGCCACAGACGGTGACGGCGATGGTCACAGATGGGTGACAGACGATGGTCACTAATGGGGTGACAGGTCACAGACGGTGATGGGTGATGGTCACAGATGGGTGACAAGCGACAGACGGTGACGGGTGATGGTCACAGATGGGTGACAAGCGACAGACGGTGACGGCGATGGTCACTGATGGGTGCACCGCTGATGGTCACTGATGGGTGACGGGTGATAGGGCAGGTCACTGATGTGTGACGGGTGCACCGCTGATGGGTGATGGGAGATAGAGCACAGTCACTGATGGGTGACGCGTGATGGGTGACAGGTGCACCGCTGATGGTCACAGATGGGTGACAGGGCAGGTCACTGATGGGTGACGGGTCACTGATAGGTGACGGGTGACAGGACGGGTCACTGATGGGTGACGGGTGACAGGACGGGTCACTGATGGGTGACGGGTGACAGGACGGGTCACTGATGGGTGACAGGACGGGTCACCGATGGGTGACGGGACAGGGCAGGTCACTGATGGGTGACAGGACAGGGCAGGTCACTGATGGTTGACGGTTGATGGCAGTCTCTTTGAGTGACAGGTGCACTTTATGGGTGACTGTTGGGTGACTAGTGACAATTGGGGGGGGCAAAGGGACAGGTGTGGTGTTTGTGCAGACACTACAGAAACACAGAACTAACTCACTGCTTCTAGCTCTTCTCTCCTCACACTGGAAACGATGTGTGAGGAGAAAAAGAGCTGGCAACAGTGTTGCAGGCTCTGTGTTTACACTTAGTGATCAGGCTGTGAATGGATCACAGCTGATCACGTGGTACACAGCCCTGACCAATGGCTGTGTACCATTGTCGGTGACGAGCAGTGTTCCCGAGAACACGCTGCCACCGACATGCACTCGCGGCGCGCGCGCGATCGCGCGCGCGACGCATTCACCGCTTCTTCCTATTATGTGATCAGCCGTGAATTCATCACGGCCGATCACAGGGTTAACAGCGCATCCGCGCCGCTGTTCACCCCTGTCGGTGACGAGCGGTGTCTCGGTGACACGCCGCCACCGACAGTACAGGGATGCGCGCACGCGATCGCGCGCATTCCCTATTTAAATGACATGACGTCATATGACGTCCTGTCAGAACAATGGAGTCCTCCGCCCGCCGTCATTTGACGGCGCGCGGTGGACAAGTGGTTAAAGGGGACAACAATTATGCAAATGAGTCCACATGTGTCACCGACTGCTGAGCAGACTCTCCTTTTACTGTATATTTAATTAATAAAAAAAGTTTTGTGGTTTTAATAGCACATCTACATAATTTTCACGATTGATCTCACCACAATTTTAAAAAAATGTCATAATTTGTAGGATTTTAAACACAATATTTAGTCGTTCCGAATGGACGTCCAGTTTGACGACAAATTATTGTGCCTAAAAAAATATTACAGTACAACCTGAAATAAAAAACACATGGCGCGGAACAAATCTTACAAAATATATAACAAACTTACTTCTTCTAATCACTCTCCTGATCCTCTTCATTTGTTCCGGCTCACGTTTCTTAAGGTCACACCACCTTTTCCGGATCTGTTCCTTGGACCTTTTCACTCCAAATTTCTGATGGAGACTCCTCCTCACCTTCTCCATTATTTGGGCCTTGACCTTATTAGGGTACTTATATGGCCCATGCCTCCCATCGTAGTCCTCTGCTTTGAGGATGAGGACCATCTCCACCATTTCCTCAAAGGTCATGTTGGAGGCCTTACAACGGATTCGCCGTGCTGCCATATTCTCCATGTGCTTCCAACAAAAAAAAGATGGAAAAGGGGCGGGGAAAATACGATACCATGAACGTCAGGGGCGGGGAGACGTGCGTAAAGTCCCACATGCGCGTGTATAAAGGGCTACCACGTGAGTAAAAGGGGCGTTCACAGTTTGTGGAAGACGGCGGAGATAACGATCGGGTCAAAGACCGGTATGTAACTACATTTTACATGTTTTTCTTGATTGAATGATTTTGTGGCCTACATCTTAGGTTCATAAATTAAAACATAGCCAGTTTGAAATTTGAAGGTAATGGTCCGCTATAGTGCCGTCGTACGTAAACAACGCTTTGATTATGCATTTTGATCCAACTACTGTTGTGTGGGCAATCTCGGTTCTCATCAGGATGTCTTCTAAAAAAAAGTCGGTTTAAACATGATGCAAATGGTCGCTTTTATGTCTTGACCAAACTATATCGGGAGTGCTTTTATCTAACTAACGTTTCATACACAAATGAGGATGAGATCTGGCTTATTAGTTCGACACAACTGGTCATCTGTTTCCTAGGAACTGACCCAACATGATCTGCTGCCAATTCCACCTTGTCGTTTTTGCGACGGAAGATAAGGGGCGGGGGGGAAACATCAATTTTTTTTAAGCATGGGCGGATGTCGTGTGCGGAGTGTATATAAGGCTCGAACACATGTAGCGTCCATACGACCGGGTTGCGTAAGAAAGACGTTTGAACGACAAGCGTGTAGGTATGCTTCGAACTTGGGACAGCAGTGGCATATTCAGGAAAGACAGACATTTAAAGGAGCAATAAGCCAAAATTGTTTGGGGCAGAAATAACTAACTTTACATTATATCAGTCTTGATTTCATGTCCTCATTGTCCCTTTTTGCTTTTAAGCAGCTGTAATCATTTGCATAAATCATCACTTCCTGGTTCTGCTCCCTCTCAAATTTATCAGGGGAGCTTGTCACTGTGGTCTAAGCTGTGTGTCTAAAAATCAAAAAAAACAATGCTAATAATTTTAGAAATTAAAATATGCCCTGCTTTTATTTTTTTGGGGTTCTGTGTGTCTCTTTACTTCACAGAAACAATAACTAAATTTAAAAACAAAAGTGAAACTAGAGGCACATTATATGTATGCACTTGTATGTCTCTAGACACTGTAAACAGTCATTTCCTCCAAAAATATAGTTATCCATTAGTGACCCTTTAAGGGCTAGCTTGTGAGAAAGAGTAATTGACTTTATAGATTGTGTAGTGACATTATTTTTTTATCCTTGGTTTTGGACAGGAAAAGATGAATCACTTTAACCGACCCGACTTCTTGGAGATCTTCATTGATAGGTGGCAAGAACTTCCTGTTCTGTGGGCCACCAAAGACCCCATCTCTAGAAATAGAGAATTGCGCAAAACTGCACTGGAGAGCCTGCTCCCACTTGTGCGGAGACAGGTGGGGTTTGATGTGACAACTGACCAGTTGGAGGTCAAAATTGGGACCTTGAGAGGCACCTACAGGAAGGCACGCAACAAGGTCTTGGCTTCGATGAGGTCTGGAGCTGGAGCAGGGCGGGTATTTCAACCCAAGTTGTGGTACTACAGCAAACTGAGCTTCCTGGATGAACACCTGGAGGTAAGGGAGTCACTTTCTAGCCTTCCCCCCAGAAGCCAGAGAAGGTCCAGCCTTCCCTCCAGCCTTCCCTCCAGCCAACCTGCTGCTCCCTCTGCAGATGAACCCTCTCAGCAGCCTTCCATCCTGGATGAAGATCCGGATTTGCCCAGCTGGAGCCAGGTATATAGTACTTTCAATGTGCAAATGTGTGGTGTTTAAATGTTGTTAAAGAGATGTAAATTAAGATATTAAAGGTAAATAAAAATTAGATCTAAAAGTGTTATTCCTAAAATTTGTCAGTATTGGCCATGAATTTTTGTGGTGTGATTGACCATAAAACATGGGTCAGAATGATTGGCTTAGCTAAGTCGTGACAAAAAAAAATGCAACAGTCAGGAGCTTAAATAAATAAAACAAAAATTTTTTTAAATAGTAAAACTTTACTTTTTTTCCATACACAGGACGAGACCAGGCAGCAGGAGGATCAGGAAAATGCCAGGCAGGAGGAGGACAGGGTGAGTGGCTTGGAGGAGGCTGCAGGCCCAAGTATCTTGGACGTGTTGGCAGGCCCAAGTATCAGTAACGTGGTGGCAGGCCCAAGTGGAGCGGATGAGGTGGCAGGCCCAAGTGGGTTGCACGAGGTTGCTGGGCCAAGCACAAGATGCCAGGTGTCTCCTCTTCGTCTGCGTCCGAGAAGGCAGGTGAGGGATACAAGGGTGCGTGACGCCTCACTAGCCCTCATTCGGGACGCCCATGCAACCCTGCAACAGCCTCCCACTGCTCAGGAGGGATTTGTCACAGTGGTTTTGGCCAAAATGTCAGAAATGACATTAGACCAACGCCTCCTCTTTGAGGGCCTCCTCATCACCCTCGCAAATCAGGGGGTGAGGGGTCTTCTCACGGAGGACACTGTGATTTGCCGCCATCCCCATCCTCACACACCACATAACTCCCAAGCTCCCCCACCTTCTTCTTCTTCTCATGCTCCTTCTCAAGCTCCCCCACCTTCTTCTTCTTCTTCTTCTCATGCTCCTTCTCAAGCTCCCCCACCTTCTTCTTCTTCTTCTTCTTCTCATGCTCCTTCTTAAGCTCCCCCACCTTCTTCTTCTTCTTCTTCTCATGCTCCTTCTCAAGCTCCCCCACCTTCTTCTTCTTCTTCTTCTTCTTCTCATGCTCCTTCTCAAGCTCCCCCACCTTCTTCTTCTTCTTCTTCTTCTTCTCATGCTCCTTCTCAAGCTCCCCCACCTTCTTCTTCTTCTCATGCTCCATCTGAACATTCTTCTTCCTCTTCTTCTCCTGCTCCATCTGAACATTCTTCTTCCTCTTCTTCTCCTGCTCCATCTGAACATTCTTCTTCCTCTTCTTCTCCTGCTCCATCTGAACATTCTGCTTCCTCTTCTTCTTCTACTACTCCTCCTCCTTCTACTGCTCCTCCTCCTTCTACTCCTCCTCCTTCTACTCCTCCTCCTTCTACTACTCCTCCTCCTTCTACTCCTCCTCCTTCTACTGCTCCTCCTCCTTCTACTCCTCCTCCTTCTACTGCTCCTCCTCCTTCTACTCCTCCTCCTTCTACTGCTCCTCCTCCTTCTACTCCTCCTCCTTCTACTGCTCCTCCTCCTTCTACTCCTCCTTCTACTGCTCCTCCTCCTTCTACTCCTCCTTCTACTACTCCTCCTCCTCCTCCTCCTCCACCTCCTCCTCCACCACCGTCGGCTACTCATCCTCCACCACCTTCGTCTACTCCTCCTCCTGGCATGAGTACTACCCCTGTGGCACCACCTCCAGCCAGGCAGAAGAGGAAGGCTGCTGAGAAGGCTGCAGAGAAGGTGAAAGAGCAGGCTGCAGGGAAGCCACCAAGGAAGGCCTTGAAGAAATCAAGAAAGTGACTCCCTTACTTCCATGTGGTGTACCAGAGTTCAGGCTGCTGTAGTACCACAACCTGGTGACATCTGCCTGCCCTGCTCCAGTTTCTGACCTCGGGGAGTCCAAGACCTTGATGCGTGACTTCCTGAATGAACCTCTCAAGTCCCCATTTTGGCCTCCAACTGATCACCAGTCACATCAGGCCACACCTGGCTGTGCACAAATGGCAGCAAGCTCTCCAGTGCTGACTTTTGCATATAAAATTTTTTTTTATTACCAAAATAAATGGTACATTTTTTTTTTACAGTTCATACTTGTCCTTGTATTTTTTTACATTTCAATTTTGCAAGTGAGAAGGCAGGTTCTTATTTTGTAAAAATTGGATATAAGGTGTAATTTGAAAGGGACACATGAGATAAGACAAAGCAATAAGGTTTCTATGGGGGGAACTTGACATTACAAAAAATAAAAGGATTTGCATTTTTTAAAAATTTAAAATTAAGGTGATTAAAAGCAGGATTTAAAACACACGACCAAAATAAGGTGACAATAACAAAGAAAAAAAATATTGAGTCCAGTAAGAAAAAGGTTCCACCTAATTTTAAGGAACTCTGTGTGAATATCGTAAAAAAAAATTATTATATTGCTGTTTTGTGCCCTTAGGAAAAATTGTGTAAAGCGCTGCAAATAAACGATTAAATAATGTTGGAAGCGACACGAATGTGCTATCTCCATTCCAAACGCTAGTTTTACCTATGTTGGTCTCCAGTGTCTAAGTTTTTGACAGGTTTCTTAGCATACACACGACCGAGTTTCTCGTTTAAAAAACAGCCCGATGAAGAACTCGTCGAGCCAAAATCCACTGCCATCGAGAAAATAGAGAACCTGCTCTCTATTTGCTCGACGAGTTCCTCGGCGGCTCCATCGGGCCGAAAATGTACACACGACCGAGTTTCTCGACAGAATCCGGCTCTTCACCGAGATTCTCGACGAATTCTGCCGAGAAACTCTGTCGTGTGTACGAGGCCTGACTTGTTCTTTGACCAATCAAAACAATCCCAGAGTGAGATAAATTCCTTTTACTGCTGCTGTAATCACAAGTCGGATGTCAAAAGTCGGATGGTTAGGACAAGGCTCCTACTTTGATCCGACTTTAATGATATTCAATGGACTGATGTAGGATCAAAGTAGGACCAAAGTAGTACAGGGAGTAGTTTCAAAGTCGGACCGACTTGTGTCGGACCAGTTAAGACAGCTCTCATAGGGAAACATTGATTTTCACACGTCATGCTACATGAGCTCCCAATGTAGGACCGTTGTAGGACAAGTGTGAACCCAGCCTCAAAAGGCTGGGCGGGACTGACGTTTTGACGTCACTTCCGCCCAGCAGAGCTATGGGGATGGGTGAAGGAGATTTTTCCTTCAGTCTCGTCCCCAGTCACCAGCCGAACGGCCCCGATCTCCTCCGCCGCTACCGACGGCTCCGGTAAGTGGCGGAGGGTGCGGGAGAGCGGCGGAGGGTGCGGGAGAGCGGCGGGAGGGGGGGGCGAATCCGCCGCGGAGACCACCGTTATCGTTTACAAGACCGTTGGCACTAAAGATGCATACCTCGGTTGTGGCAGCAGCTGCTGCCGTTACCGAGATATACATCTTTAAAAACAGGACGTCTTTTAGACATGGGGCGGTGGGCAAGTGGTTAAACATGCATTAACATACTGCAATATACTGTGGCAAACCTGTAATAACACACTGAAATATACTGCATTAAAAGTGCACTAACGCACTGAAATATACTGCAATAAACATGCACTAACACACTGCAATATACTGCGGTAAACCTGCAATAACATACTGCAATATACTGCAGTAAACGTGCAGTAATGCACTGAAATATACTGCAGGAAACATGCCCTGACAAAATAAAATGACACTAAAGTAAAAATGAATGGTCGCACTACACTCACACTGCTCTATCACTAGATTCACACTAAAGTGATACTAAAGTAATAATGAACGGCCCCACTACACTCACACTGCACTAAATTCACACAAAACTCATACTTTACACTCACAGTAGAATCACAATAGCCCACTATAGCACACTAGTTTGCTACTAGCACTGAACAGAGCCCTGTTCTAACTCTCTTTACGCCAATATCACACTACAAATAGCCGCTATTGGAATAGCATTTTTATTGTGTGGGGTGGGACAAAGAGCAATGAGTCATGATTGGAGTCATCATGACAGTGTCCAATCATGGCTCTGACAGTGCTATGTACCCCGATTGGGCAAAACTTTAATTGCTTCAGCCAATTAGGGCTTCCAATTCACTGTGTGGCAGCGCAGTGCATTGTGGTCGTTCAGCGGGCCAAACAAACAGTTAAACTCCCCAATATTTCAGGTGTTCATCAAACGGGCAAACAGCCAATGTTCGGCCCAAACTCATGCTCGGGCCGAACCGTTTGGCCAACACAAAGCCAATTCACTAATGAGTCTGCTGTGTTCTGGGCTTTAAGTAATCACCAGACCAAGGCCCTAGGCTCCCAGTTGGAGACAACTTAACCCTGAAGACAGGAGGTCTGGGCATGGGAGTCAGTAGAACTTCACCTAGGAGAGAGAGGTGAGAGCCAGCGTAGCACGAGTCTACTTGCTGTACGCACAGAGGTGCTGAGCGTCCGGCAGTGGCGGCTGGTGCTCCATTTTTTTGGGGGGCGCAAACGAAACCCCAACCAACCCTCCCTACCCCCATCACTCGCCTGCAATTGGACCTACAGACAGACAGGCAGATAGATAGATAGATATGCACATAGATAGATAGATAGATAGATAGATAGATAGATAGATAGATAGATAGATAGATAGATAGATAGATAGATAGATAGATAAACAGACATGTAGATAGATAAACAGACATGCATATAGATAGATAGACAGACAGACAGACAGACATGTAGATAGATAAAACAGACATGCATATAGATAAATAGATAGCTAAAGACATGTAGATAGAATAATAGATAGACAGAAATGTATATAGATAGATGGATAAACAGACATATAGATAGATAGACAGAAATGAAGATAGATAGATAGATAGATAGATAGATAGATAGATAGATAGATAGATAGATAGATAGATATATAGATAGATAGAGAGAGAGGGAGAGATAAACACAGATAGATGAGAGAGAGGGAGATGTATAACTGTCCTCCCCCAGGGATTTAGTAATGAATAAGAGAAGCATTAAATCGAAACCAGTCCCCCATGGCCCCCCTCCTCTCCCTTCTCCTGCCTGACACATGTCTCTAACACAGCACACTGTCGGGTGAATGGCTCTGTCCAGGCCCGGACTGGGACAAAAAATAGGCCCAGGCATTCTAAGCTGAGCAGCCCATTTTGTTAAAAACCAAAGTTGCGAATTGTCACTTGCCACATCACCTGCCACACGTTGCGGATTGTCACTTGCCACGTCACCTGCCACAAGTTGCTGATTGTTACTTGCCACATCACCTGCCACACGTTGCAGATTGTCACTTGCCCTGTCACCTGCCACAAGTTGCTGATTGTCCCTTTCACATCACCTGCCACACATTGCAGATTGTCCCTTTCACGTCACCTGCCACAAGTTGCTGATTGTTACTTGCCACATCACCTGCCACACGTTGCAGATTGTCACTTGCCCTGTCACCTGCCACAAGTTGCTGATTGTCCCTTTCACATCACCTGCCACACATTGCAGATTGTCCCTTTCACGTCACCTGCCACAAGTTGCAGATTGTCCCTTTCACGTCACCTGCCACAAGTTGCAGATTGTCCCTTTCACGTCACCTGCCACAAGTTGCGGATTGTCACTTGCCACGTCATCTGCCACAAGTTGCAGATTGTTACTTGCCACATCACCTGCCACACGTTGCGGATTGTGACTTGCCACGTCGCCTGCCACACATTGCGGATTGTCACTTGCCACGTCACCTGCCACAAGTTGCGGATTGTCACTTTCCACATCACCTGCCACAAGTTGCAGATTGTCCCTTTCATGTCACCTGCCACAAGTTGTGGATTGTCACTTACTGCATCACCTGCCACACATCGTGGTTCGTGGATTGTCCCTTTCATGTCACCTGCCACAAGTTGCGGATTGTCACTTACCACATCACCTGCCACACATTGTGGATTGCCACTTGCCACGTCACCTGCCACAAGTTGCGGATTGTCACTTGCCATGTCACCTGCCACTTGTTGCTGATTATCACTTGCCAGAAGTTGTGGAATGTCACTTGCCTGCCACCAGATGCAGATTGTCACTTGCCACCTCACCTGCCACACCTTGCGGATTGTCACTTGCTAAGGTGGTGTTTTGCTTGTCAGAGTCAGGTAGCAGAGAGATGATGTAATCTCCCTGCTGCCTGCACAGTGAGGGCGGAAATTACTGCCAGTATGCAAGGCGGCACGGGGCGGTGAGAGATAATGTCATCTCTCTGCTCCCCCGGCCGCTGGCTTGTTGATTGGCCAGCCACCCACACACCCACAGAGCCTACCAGCTGACTGCCCACTCTCTGACTCTCACTCGCTGCGGAACCGCCCGCTCAGACTCTCTGGCGCCAAATTCCGCAACTAAAACAAATTTCTCTCGGGAGTGCCAATTTCCCTGCGTCCGCCCATAGAACACGGCCAAATTACAGTACCGATAAATCTTTATAGGCAACGCTTTTAAAGTCTTTACAGTTACCAATTTAGAGTTGCACAGAAGGTCTGGTGCTAGAATGATTGCTCTCACTATGTTTGCGGCGATACCTTACATGTGTGGTGCTATTGGCATTTGTTTATTTTTCCTTTTGTCATTTTTTCTATAATTTTTTTTTTCTCCTTGTTTCTGACGTCACAAGGTAAGAGGAATAAGATCAGTTCCTCTCACTGTGTACCTAGAGCTGGATGCCACCAGTTGCATCCTTACTGGGTTGCCCACTTACACAGGAGAGCCTGGTGAAGGCAGCGGTGGGAGGGGGTATATATATGTATGTATGTATGTATGTATGTGTAGCACTGACCCCCGAAGGAGCTGCTGGTTTAATTTGGGCCTGCACTCTACTAATAAACCCCACTAACTTGGCTCAATCCCCTTGGCACAGCTGTGATGCAATGCAATACAATACAATGTAAGACAATACAAAATACCTGTATTATAACCCCAGGATCCACTGACTGCATTTGGAGTGAGAAAAACAGTACGCCACAACAACTGGATACTTAACCAGAGATATATTTTTATCAAAATAAGTGATTACAGTAATTGTGCTGTCATCCCAACGTAAGACGACAGCACAATTGATTTAAACATAAGCTATTTGAAAACAGTATACATAAACATTTTATACCTGGGAGCTCCCCCTACTTTATTAGCTATGCGTGAGATCTCACTTAAAGTACTTGGTCTTGGATCTTCTTTTCTTCGCTAGCTAAAGTGATTTGTAATCCACAGTTTTGATGAGTCAAATTGAAGTGAAAATGCTCCTGGTGTAACTGCAACAACTATTTTAAAATCGCTTGAAATGTCAATGTGAATAGGCCTCAAGCTTTCTCAGTTTCAGTTCCTCTGCTCCTCTGTGGAACTATAAATCTCAGTGAGGCCTGTATATGAGTCTAACTGTGTGTAAACTTAGCAAACTGTGGGTCGTGATCCGCTCACCCACTGGATCGGAGCTCCGGGTAGTAACTTTTGTTCAGGGTCCTGTGACTGCAACTTGCTTCTCCGTCAGCTCTGTTTAGCTCCGCTGGATGGATCCGGTTCTCTGATGCTCGGATGAGTGTCTCTCGGTCTCTGCAATCCGGCCACTGTCCTCTAGCTCTCCGAGCTCAGCCTTTCGCTCCCCAGCAGCTTGGCATCCACCTCCAGAAGGCTTTTGTTTACACTCCTGTCTCCCCTCGTCTCCAAGGCAACCAAAATCCTCAACCCAAAACATCTCTCTGCATTACCAGTATTTGGGTCTCTCCTCGTCTCCAAGGCAACCAAAATACTAAACAAAACATTTCTCTGCATTACCAGTATTTGGTCACTAGATGGCTCCAAATACTTAAACATAGCAATGTCCATAGACGTTGTATTAAAGTATGCAAACACACATCAATATACAAGAATGTCAGCGCTACATATGTATGTATGTATATATATATATATATATATATACCCAAAAGGTGTCCCAAAGTCGGACTGCATTGCATTGCCGGTTTGAAATCATGCGTGTTCAGATGAACTCGCACAATTTCAAACCGGCAATGCAGTCTGACTTTGGGGGCGATTTGTCTATTCAAATTGCCCCCGAAGTCGGAAAAAGTAGTACAGGAACTTCTTTTGGGAATTGGTGCGGCGCTGCAAAGTCGATGACACACTGATTCGGACAGTACTATTGCCGGGTATAGCCGCTGATTTGGTATGCGATTTTAATGTCAAATTGCATGCCAAATCGGCCCAATGTGAATGCAGGACACCTTTTGGGTACAATAACTGTCCTTCTCTCACACAATGTCTGACACCATCACTTTGCCCCTTTCACACTGGAGGCGCTTTTCAGCCCTTTTCATGCGTTTTAGCACTAAAAATAGTGCCTGAAAAGTGCTAGTAGGGTGCTTTTAACCCCCGCTAGCGGCCTGCAAAAGGGTTAAAACCGGCCGCAAAGCGCTGCTGCAAAGCTTTGCCGACAGTTCGGCGGCGCTGCCCCTTTGATTTCAATGGTCAAGGGAACTTTAGGAGCGGTGTCCAGCTAGCAGCATCTTTGAGGCGCTGTAAGGAGTGGCAGTGCCCTGCTCCAGTGTGAAAGCCCTCTGGCTTTCACATTGGAGTGAAAGGAACGGCTCTTTCAGGGCGCTTTGCAGGTGCTAGTTTTAGCGTTATAGCGCCTGCAAAGTAACCCAGTATGAAAGGGGTACAAGAGCATTGCTGGTTGGTTTGGAGAGTTTAGTAACCTGTAACAACTAGATTTCATGATTCTGCACTTAGGCTTCTTTCACACTGGGGTGCTTTGAGGGCGCTAAAGAGCTAAAAATAGCGCCTGCAAAGCGCCCTGAAAAAGCGTCTCCCAGGGCTTTCACACTGTAGCGGTGCGCTGGAAGCACGCTCAAAAAAGTCCTGCCAGCCGCATCTTTTGAGGCGCTGTAGGAGCGGTATATCCACCGCTCCTAAAGCGCTCCTGCCCATTAAAATCAAGGTGCAGGGCTGCCGAGCCACTTTGCTGGCGGTTTTAACCCTTTTTCGGCTGATAGCGGTGGTTAAAAGTGCCCCGCTAGCGGCCGAATAGCGCCACAAAAAGGACAGTAAAGCGCCGCTAAAAACAGTGGCGTTTTACCGCCGACAGCACACCGATCCCAGTGTGATAGTAGCAATAGACCAATTAGGCAACGATTCATAGTTGTGTACTATGAATCACTGCATTTTCACTGTTAAAGAAGTCCATTTAGTTCTGATTGGCAGCTGTGGAGAAATACCTCCTGCTAGTAAATATATATTTTATTTTCATTGATATCATGAGACTGGCAGACTTTATCAGCTTCTTCTTGCTAGTGATCCAACTAGCAAGAAGAAGCTGATGAAGTCTGAAAGTCTCATGATATCAATGAAAATAAAATATATATTTACTAGCAGGAGGTATTTCTCCACAGCTGCCAATCAGATTCTTATTTCAGGGTCGTTTAGGCATTTGTATTTAACTGCTCATTTAAAACATTGACAGGCAAGCTATAAAAAAAAAACACTGGCGGGCTGCCATACTGTGTCACTTACCTTTCTAGACGTCCAGCTCCTTTTAAGACATCAGGCCTCCTCCAGCAGCTCCTCCCTCTTCACGGTCACATGACCGGCCTGACGTAATGAAGCCCTCCTTCCTTCTAAGCCTAGAGCAGAAGGCTGGCCGGTGGCCGTGGAGGCGGCTGTGTAGCCGGCCGTGGTGAGCGGCGCAGCCATGCCAGTACAGGGAGAAGCCCAGCTTGCTGCCTCAGAGTGTGGGGGGGGACCCGGCCGCACACCTGCCTAATAGAAATGCGTCCATCTCCGCGGAATAGGCCGCAAATTCGGCCGCGATCTTGGCGCAGAGAGGCCGGCCAAGCAGCTGAGCGTGGGGAAATGTGCCCGGTGTGCCCTATGGCCAGTCCAGGCCTGGCTCTGTCTGAAGGTTGATTTTAGGGTAGAGTTGAAGCAGCAGGGCGCTCTAGATAGATCAACCTGTATACTGCCTGTAAACCATGGCTGTAGCAGGACATCGGGGCACAGAAGCAGATCACCCTCCCCCTCCCTCCACCTGCAGTCCGATCATCACAGATCACAGTACAAGGTACTGTAGATAGCATTACCTACCAAATGCAGCTCTGCTCAGGATGTGCGTTCCACGGAGCTGCTGACCTGGAATTGACGTAACTACGATAGACAGTCCTAGGGCGGTGCAAATGTCTATCATTCACCCAACCAAGTATTTACTACAGGCGCCGCTCCGGAAGCTATGTGGCGGGATGAAAAGTGCCGCAAAGCCAGTTTAAAGCCTGCAAATTGAAACGCCATGTCTGCAATCACATGATTGCATAGACGTGGCGTTTCCCATAAAGTACTTTGTCCGGCTCACGGTGCCCGAACACAGTGCACTGGAGGACTTTTTAAAAAAAAAAATCTTAAAGGGCCAGTTTTGAAAAAAAATAAAAATATATATATATTTTTTTTACATTTTTTTTGTGACTGCCTGGGGGGACGCCACTGGCGTCTGGTCTGTGGGAGACAAACCAAGGCCCTAAAGCATAAGACCTAAGCTGGAGAGCTGCGTTTAAAAGCAAGAAGGGCTGAATATTGTTTACTTTGGTAGCAGGACTGAAATACTGAATACCCCTGCGAGGTAATCTTCTGTTTTTTTTTACTTTCTTTTAAATAAAAGTGGGCAAAACCAGCCCTGAAGCGGAGAAAAGTGAGTGTTGGAGTCCTTAAAGCTCTACAATTGGAGTGAACCCCTGACAATATATATATATATATATATATATATTGTGAGGGGGTTAGCCCATCAGCGGGTGTGTGTGACCCCCTGGACGGGTTCAGCACACAAAAACAATTAGGCACAGCAGACGATGGTAGGAGGAAAACAAAAAGGTGCAGATTTTATTTGAACTATATACAAAACAAATGTGACAGAAACAAAAGAAATACAAAAATAAATCCTGGTCACTTGACCGCTTACTAAACACATCGGTGTCCCTAACTAACGCCTGGGTGCAGCCTAGTGCTGCCCCAGTCCCTAACTCCCTGCTGGTTAGAGTTTTGGTAATAGTAGCCACACAGGCTTTGTCTCAACGCACAAAGATCTCTTTTCCAGACTGTTCACACAGGTCTGATTCCAGGTTGGACCATATCTCTTAGCATGCTGGGAGTTTTTGTAGAGGACCTAACGAGCTCACCTGATACAGCTGGGCTCATCAAGTCCTCCCAGCAGGACTCCCAGCACTTCCCATAGAGGTACAAACTGGCATAAAGCCTGAACCTAGGAGAAATATATACAGCATCTTGGATGCAACCAGGGGATTTAACCTGCCTATTGTCACATACCCCCCCTCTTGTTTCAACCTTGGTGTTGGAACACCAGTATTCAGGCATGCATGCACCCGAGACAGTGCATCCACATTCCCCATTTGGATGCCAGGGCAATGTTTTACAGTAAAGTTAAATTCTTGTAAAGCCAGAAACCATCTGTTTACTCTTCTGTTTGTTTCCTTGTTTTGGGCCATCCACTTTAAGGGAGCGTGGTCCATAACTGGGTCAAAGTACCGATCCAGCAGGTAGTATCTAAGGGAATCTAGAGCCCATTTCATCGCTAAACACTCCTTCTCAATTTTGGCATAATTTACCTCATGGGACTTTAATCTCCTACTGAGATAATCGACCGGATGTTCTTCCCCATTCCTGACCTGGGACAATACTGCTCCCAACCCCACGTCCGACGCATCCGTTTTTACCACAAAGTCCCTGGAGAAATCTGGTGAGTACCGGCTGGCTACATAAGGCTTTTTTTAAGGCCTGGGAGGCTGCTTCCGCATCTGGGGTCCATATAACCATGACCGAGTCTTTCCCCTTGGTCAGGTTGGTTAATGACACAGCCTGAGAGGGAAAGTGGGGAATAAATCGCCGATAATAACCAGCGATTCCCAGAAAGGCTCGTACCTGCTTCTTGTTGTTAGGACGTGGCCAATTCTGTATGGCCTCTGTCAGGTCACCTGTGGCCAGGTGACAAGTGCACCCTGTAGGGGTCAGGGATGCACCGCAGGGAAGTGAACCCTATAGCCGACTACTGCTGGCAGGGAGGAAGCGTAACCCAAGATCACCCAGGGCGCGGAGTCTAAGACCCAGTTTTGTATTCACCAGAGCCCTTGGTGGTAGGGATGGTCTTGGCCGCAACTGGGTCCAGGTCGCGTTCCCGGGATTCCTCAGGTCACACTCCGCTGGGAGAAGGAGGAAGCAGCCAGCAGAACAAACAGTGGTGATGGACAGGCCGAGGTCAGGGCAACAGGCAGACAAGGATAACCGTGGAACATGCAAATAGTCAGGGGCACAGGCAGACAGGGAAGTCGGGGACAAGCCAAAACGGTACACGGAAGATGATCGTAGCACTCTGCAACCAGGAACTAGCAATACACTGCAGACAGGAACTGAGCATTGGAACACTGTTGAACAGCACTGCAGACCTGTAGAGCAAAGGTTAATATAGGCTTCCTGGGATGGACTAGGGTGGAGCCATACAGGAAGAGGAAGTGATAAGAAGGGAAACCAGAACAGGATCTGCCTCTAATGAACACATGGAGATCAGGTAGGCAGACAGACATGATGCATATTCATGACAGTACCCTCCCTCTTACGAGGCCTCCCCCTTCCCTGCCTGGGTCCGGGTTTAGAGGGAAACTTCAGATGAAAATTCTTCAATAGACGAGGTGCAAAGACCTCTGATGCAGGAACCCAAGACCTCTCCTCAGGACCAAAGCCTTTCCAATGAACAAGGTACTGAAGAGCGCCTCTACAGAGTCGGGAATCCAGTACTTGACTGACCTCATATTCCTGATTCTCCTCAGAGACTGGTGCCGTGGTGGGGAGAGGACGAGAGAACCTATTAAGGACTAAAGGCTTCAGAAGGGAAACATGGAAGGAGTTAGAGATTTTGAGGTTTTTGGGAATCTGAAGCTTGAAACAAACTGGATTCAGCTTAGCCATTATGGTGTATGGACCAATGAATCTTGGAGCAAACTTCAGAGAAGGAACTCGGAGCTTGATGTTTCTGGTGGAGAGCCAGACTTTGTCCCCTGGTTGAAGAGAAGGCGGTTTACGCCTGCGGCGGTCAGCAAAGCCTTTGAATTTGTCGGCAGCTGCCCGGAGGGAATCATGGACGTCGCTCCAGATGGAATTGAATGACTCTTGAGCTGAAGCCAAAGCTGGGATATCCAGAGAACAGGTCATGGGAAGTGGAAGTTGAGGATGTCTTCCATAAACTGAGAAAAAGGGTGTTCTCTGCGAACTGGTATTCACATGATTGTTATGGGAAAATTCCGCCCATGGAAGTAGAGAGGACCAATCGTCATGATGAGCGGAGACTAAGGTACGAAGAAAAACCTCTAACTCCTGATTAACCCTCTCCGTCTGCCCATTGGATTGAGGATGGTAAGAAGAGGAAAAATCCAAAGCAATATTGAGGGATTTGCAAAAGGCTCTCCAAAAACGAGACGTGAATTGAACACCCCTGTCCGAAACAATATGAGAAGGAACCCCATGAAGACGGAAAATCTCTCGAACAAAAATGGGGACCAAAGCAGGAGCAGAAGGCAGACCAGGAAGGGGAACAAAATGTGCCATTTTGGAGAACCGATCGACTACCACCCAAATGACCGTATTACCGTCAGACAGTGGAAGATCGGTGATAAAATCCATGGCAATGTGAGCCCAGGGCTCCTTGGGAATGGGCAAGGGCATGAGGAGACCAGCAGGAGCTTGTGTGGAGGATTTGAACTGAGCACAGACATGACAAGCCTTGACATAGTCTTTAACCTCTGAGCGGAGATTTGGCCACCAATAGTGACGACTAATGAGTAGGAAGGACCGGAGGAAACCAGCATGGCCCGCCACCTTGGAATCATGTCCCCAACGAAGGATCTTGGCTCTTAGCTCAGTGGGGACAAAGGTCTTACCAGGAGGAATTTTTGAGTCCAGGGTGGTAGAATGGGCAACAATGCATGAAGTTGGAATGATCGGCTCAGGTTCAAGAGTGAGATCTTCGTCCAAGGTGTCAAAGGATCTAGAAAGCGCATCAGCCCGACCGTTGCAGGAACCAGGTTTGTATGTAATCGTGAAACTGAAACGGGAAAAGAAGAGACTCCACCTGGCCTGTCTGGGATTCAGACGTTTAGCATTCTGTAAGTACTGTAGATTCTTGTGATCGGTGAAGATCGTTATGGAGTGAGGAGAACCCTCCAAAAGATGACGCCACTCTTCTAGCGCCAATTTAATTGCGAGAAGTTCCCGGTCACCGATGGCATAATTTCTCTCTCTCTGAGTTTTTGTTTTGGAAAAGAACGCACATGGTTGACGTCTCTTCTCAAAAAGTTGAAGAAGCACCGCTCCCACTCCCACTGAAGAAGCGTCCACTTCAATAAAGAATGCCTCCTCAGGGTTTGGTCTCCTCAAAAGAGGTCCAGAGACGAAGGCCTGTTTCAGATCGTGAAACGCAGAGACAGCTTCAGGAGGCCAGTCTTTGGCATTAGCACCCTTCTTGGTCAAAGCGATAATAGGCGCGGCAATGGAAGAATAATTCCTGATGAACTGCCTATAATAATTTGTGAAACCAAGAAAGCGCTGTGTGGCCTTGAGGCTAGCAGGAAGAGGCCAATTGGTAATGGCTAAGACCTTCCCAGGATCCATACGAAGGCCCAAGCTTGAAACAAAGCATCCTAGAAACAGGACCTCAGAACATTCAAAGGAGCATTTCTCCAGTTTGGCATAGAGATTATTCTCTCTGAGGCGCTGGAGTACAGTGCGAACATGGTTCCTGTGGACATGCAGATTTTCCGAAAAGATTAGAATGTCATCCAGATAGATGACAACAAACTGGTACAGCAGGTCCCTGAAGATTTCGTTGACAAAGTTTTGAAACACGGCTGGGGCATTACATAACCCGAAAGGCATGACCAGATACTCATAATGGCCGTCTCGAGTGTTAAACGCAGTCTTCCACTCATCGCCTTCTCGTATTCGAATGAGGTTGTACGCCCCCCTGAGATCCAACTTAGTGAAAATGGAGGCACCCCTCAACCTATCGAACAATTCAGATATCAAGGGTAAGGGGTAACGATTCTTAATAGTAACAGCGTTTAATCCTCGATAATCAATACAGGGTCTCAAGGTACCATCCTTCTTGGCAACAAAAAAGAACCCTGCTCCTGCAGGCGATGACGATTTCCGAATGAAACCTCTGTCAAGGTTTTCTGCGACATACTCAGACATGGCCTGGGTCTCTGGGATGGACAAAGGGTATGTGCGACCCCTGGGCAGAATTGCTCCAGGAACAAGGTCAATGGCACAGTCAAAAGATCTGTGGGGAGGAAGCACCTCGGCTGATTTCTTACAGAACACATCCCGGTAATCGCTGTAAGCAGTGGGAAGATCCGAAGATACTGATGTGGTAGCAACCGGAAGTTCCCCCTTAGGAGTCACCTTGGAAAGACATGACGAGAAACATGAAGGACCCCAAGCCAGAATCTGCCCAGAAGCCCAGTCCACATGGGGAGAGTGGAGCTGTAGCCAAGGAAGGCCCAATACAATGGGAGTGGAGGCTTTAGGTAGGATGAGAAAGGATATCCACTCCTGGTGGAGAATCCCTATCGACATCCTAATGGGTAGTGTCTGGAAGCGAATAGGACCCCCTGGGAGAATAGTGCCATCAATTGCCGAGACTACCAGCGGCGTAGTGAGGGGTGAAAGTGTAAGCTTCATAGAAGAAGCAGTTCTCCAGTCCATAAAGTTGCCGGCAGCCCCGGAATCCAGATATGCAGAGATCGATAGGGGAGAAGTGCCTACATGAAGGGACACCGGAAGGAGCAGACGGGAAGGTGATGTTTCTGGGTCCAATACTCCACCTTCTAAATGTATTAGACCTGAGCGTTTCCCGGGCGAAGCGGGCAGGAGGCACGAAGATGGCCCTTGCCTCCACAATAGAGGCACAAGCCCAGAGTTCTGCGTCTAGCACGTTCTTCGGGTGTTAGTCTGGTCCGGCCCAACTGCATAGGTTCCTCAGCAGGCAGGGGGTGGTCTACGGGACGAAGTGAGGGAAGCACAGACTGACTACGACCTAGGGAGTGCTGGTGTCTTTTCTCAATGGACCTCTCCTGAAAACGAATATCGATCTGATTGCACAGGGAGATGACATCGTCCAGACCGACGGGGATGGTTCTTCCCGCTAATTCGTCCTTCACTCGGTCAGAGAGGCCATGTAAAAAGGTAGCGACCAGGGCCTCATTGTTCCAGCTCAATTCAGCTGAGAGTATACGGAACTGAAGAGCATATTGACCCACTGAACGAGATTCTTGGCGGAGACGTAGCAGAGCACTGGCTGCTGAAGAGGCCCGAGCCGGCTCTTCAAAGATGTTCCGAAAGAGCTTTAGGAAGTTGAACAGGCTGGAAACTACCGGATCATTCCTCTCCCACATAGGGGCAGCCCAGGCTAAAGCTTCACCGGAAAGGAGGGAAATAATATAGGCTACCTTTGCCCGATCAGACAAGAAGTTTTGAGGCTGTAGTTCAAAATGGATGGTGCACTGGCTAAGAAACCCCCTGCAGGCCTTGGAGTCTCCAGAAAAACGGACTGGAGGTGGTAGCTTCAGTGAATGCGACTCTGCGACTGGTGCGACGGGCGCAGCCGCTGCCGCTGGTTGTACTTGGGGTTGTAGATTCGGGGCTCCCAACGAGGTCTGAAGCTGATCAAAGCGGGAAGCCAGATCCTGAAGGAAACGCATCACCTGAGCCTGATTAGCTTCATGCGTCTCGAGTCTGTGAACAACGCCCTGTAATGGGTCATCTGCAGGAAGCGGCATGTCGGCCGGGTTCATGGCTGTTCAAACTGTCAGGTCACCTGTGGCCAGGTGACAAGTGCACCCTGTAGGGGTCAGGGATGCACCGCAGGGAAGTGAACCCTATAGCCGACTACTGCTGGCAGGGAGGAAGCGTAACCCAAGATCACCCAGGGCGCGGAGTCTAAGACCCAGTTTTGTATTCACCAGAGCCCTTGGTGGTAGGGATGGTCTTGGCCGCAACTGGGTCCAGGTCGCGTTCCCGGGATTCCTCAGGTCACACTCCGCTGGGAGAAGGAGGAAGCAGCCAGCAGAACAAACAGTGGTGATGGACAGGCCGAGGTCAGGGCAACAGGCAGACAAGGATAACCGTGGAACATGCAAATAGTCAGGGGCACAGGCAGACAGGGAAGTCGGGGACAAGCCAAAACGGTACACGGAAGATGATCGTAGCACTCTGCAACCAGGAACTAGCAATACACTGCAGACAGGAACTGAGCATTGGAACACTGTTGAACAGCACTGCAGACCTGTAGAGCAAAGGTTAATATAGGCTTCCTGGGATGGACTAGGGTGGAGCCATACAGGAAGAGGAAGTGATAAGAAGGGAAACCAGAACAGGATCTGCCTCTAATGAACACATGGAGATCAGGTAGGCAGACAGACATGATGCATATTCATGACAGCCTCGACTTTATTGACTTGGGGTTTTATCACTCCCCTCCCAATGGTGTACCCAAGATATTTGGCCTCTTCCTGTCCAATGGTACACTGCTTTGGGCTGGCCGTAAACCCAGCTTCTCGGATAGAGTCTAGGACTGCTTGCACTTTTGGCAGATGTGAGGCCCAATCTGGGCTATGGATAACTACATCATCCAGGTAAGCTGCAGCATACTTCTGATGAGGCCTCAGAATCTGGTCCATTTTCCGCTGAAAGGTTGCCGGGGCATTCTGTAACCCAAACGGCATTCTTTTATACTGGAATGCCCCGTCTGGGGTTACAAACGCGGTTTTTAGCCAGGGGAATTTGCCAATACCCTTTTGTGAGATTGAGAGTTGTCATGTACCGGGCTGTTCCCAGCCAGTCGATTAACTCATCGATACGTGGCATAGGGTAGGTGTCAAATTTTGTAACTTTGTTCAGTTGTCGAAAATCGTTACAAAAACGCCAGCTCCCATCCGGTTTAGGCACTAAGACTATAGGACTGGACCAATCACTTTGGGATTCCTCTATCACCCCCAACTTAAGCATTTTCTGCACTTCCTTCCGTATTGCCTTCTGTCGGGCCTCTGGGTTGCGATAGGGTTTTAGCTTCACCCTTTCACCGGGCGGGGTAATAATATCATGCTCTACCCCAGACGTTTTTCCCGGCAGCTCAGAGAAAGCCTCTTTGTTGCGAAGCACAAACTCCTTAACCTCCTGTTGTTGGGGCTTTGACAAGGTGACTGCTATTCTAACCTCAGGAATCACGCAATCAGACTGAGCTGGTGACAAAGTTTCTGCGACTAGGGATTCCCTTTCCCTCTGTAACAATACGCCAAACTAGTTTCAGGTTTATAAATCGCAACTGCGGAGACATCTCAGGTTTGAACCCAGGTTTCACTCTTAACTCAGTTAAGAGTTTGGGTTCTATCATCACAGCCTCAGTAAAGTAAATAGTGCTTATTCCAGCATAAGCAACATAAAAGTAAATCTTGGTATTATTGGTATAGAACTGGTATAAGGATAGGTGTAGCGCAGTACTGGGACTGCACACTAGAGGTCAGTAATGAACACAGGCATAGAAGCAAAGCAGGTAACTGGTATCTGTAGCAGTGAGCATAACATGTGAGCTGCAGTACAACCTTGAGTGAAAGTCCTTAGTACTTTAGCATAACAGTGCACATAACTTGGAAGCAAGCGGCAAGTATGGAGATCAGCGTTTAGTAATTGGTTTCTATAGCAGAGTACTTGCGGTTGCAGATAGCTGGGCATGGATGTGCATCCTGGGAGCCTGGACCTGGTTGAGAGTGGTAGCTGCAAACAAGGAGTCCTGGTGATCCAGTTCAGGAAGCTGGAGCTCAGTTCAGGTGAGTCTGGAAGCCCAGCTGACAGTGGCATTCTGTCAGCAATAGAGGAACACCTTCCTGTCAGTGCTGGGAGTTTAAATGGGCCGCAGGAAGTGAGAGGGTATTCGGAAAGAAGGAAGAAACGAAGAGAGTTGACTGGGAAATTAGGGTACCTGCGATGGAAGAGCTTGATTAAACGAGGAGCATGAACATGTGAAGAGTCTTCCCAAGAGTCATCTTGAGGCCCATAGCCTTTCCAACGTATTAAATATTGTAGAGTAGATCCACACATTCTGGAATCTAAAATCTTCTCTACTATGTATTCAATCTCGCCCACTACCTCCACGGGAGGAGGAGGTCGTGGGACTCTGCCAGGAAACGGATTGGGTTTGAAGGGTTTGATGAGAGAGACATGCAAAAAAGGGTGTATCTTCCAATCCGGAGGTAACTTGAGTTTTACAGCATTGCTGTTGATTATTTGTAGAATTGGGAAGGGACCGACAAACTGACGGCCAAGTTTTTTGGAAGGGACCTTGAGACGTAAGTTACGAGTAGACAACCAAACTAAATCTCCTACTTTATATGAAGGGGGATTTTTTCTATGTGCATGTTTGCTACAGGCGCAAATTTCACAAGAAGAAACAGTCTTGTATAGTTTTAGTCATGCCAGGCCACCAGTAATTCCTATTTATCAGGTGGATAGTCTTTGTAATGCCAGGGTGACCAGCCAAGGGGCTGTCATGAAGTTGTTTAAGGAGTAGAAGCTGTAATGTAGGTGGAACATAAAGCTTGTTGTTGTGGGTGTATAACCCATTAGGTTGCTTAATGAGTCCATCGGGTAACGTAGGATCATCGGAGGTATCTTGAATGAGTAGTTGTTTGAAACTAGTGGTATCCCCGATGAAACGGTTAGAAGGGAAAATAGGAAGAGGTAGAACATCAGCGAAGTCCTGCAGATGAACTGGGAGATCTGGAAGTTCCGAAGAGTGAGCCTCAGCTACAAGGATGGGAGAGATAGGATAGCAGGTGTCTTTACAATAAGTGGACTGCAGCTGGAGAGTGCCATTGTTCCATTGGAAAGTGGGTTGATGGAGTAGTAACCACAGAAGTCCAAGTACTATAGGATAGAGTGGTGAGGGGATGATATCAAAAACGAGAGACTCAGTATGACCTTCAGCACAAGTAACTAACAAAGGATGTGTTTGAGTAGTAACTGGACCTGTGGAAGAAGTAGAACCATCTATGAAGGTAACTGAAAGAGGAGTATGAATCTTCTTGGAATGAACTAGGCGAGTGTTAATAAAGTTGCCACAGGCTCCAGTATCAACCATAGCATCAACGGTGATCCTTTCGTGGTCCCACTGTAGGGTAAAAGGAATGAAAATGTAGCGATTAGTTATGGTCTGAGATCGATTGTGCTTACTAATATGTGATATACTACCTCCAGACTTCTTTGAGAGAAGTGGGCAGCAAGAAACTGAATGGTCAGAGCCAGCACAGTATAAGCAGAGGTTTTGAACTCTCCTTCTTTGTTTCTCCTTAGGGGATAGGGCCCCCCTGATTGACCCTATGTCCATGGGTTCCCCTATAGGAGGTGAACTAGCTCTTATAGGAGTTGGAGGAATAGATGAATTAGCTTGTCCTGCCTTTCTTTCTCTGAGGCGGCGGTCTATAGCAACTGTAAGAAGCATGAGATCCTGTAAGGATGCAGGTATATCAGTGCGTGCGAGCTCATCTTTCATGGCCTCCGATAGGCCCAAGCGGAATTGGTTCCGGAGGGCGATGTCGTTCCACTGGGAATCACGACACCAGGCCTTGAATTCGGAAATGTAATCCTCTACAGGTCTCTTACCCTGTTTAAGATTCCTGAGGGTATTTTCAGCGGTAAGCTGCTTGTTAGAATCCTGATAGAGGAGGGACATATCTCCTAGGAAAGTGTTGAAAGAACCCAAGAGTTCCAGATGTTATTCTACATAAGTGTCTGCCCACGCTCTGGGATCTTCTTTGAGGTAAGAAACAAGAGTGAGTATTTTAATCCTGTCAGAATAGTAAGTGCGCGGCTGTAACTCGAACATCAACTGACAGGAACTGACAAAATGACGAAATAACCTCCTATCACCAGAGAAGGGTTCAGGTGGGCAGACCTTGGGTTCGGGACGATCCCTGTGAGGAGGAACAATTTGGTTAAGACGGTTACGCAGAGTGTCATTCTCCAACTGTACTTCCTGCAATGAGGTAGAGAGGGTATCAACCCGTTGTAAGAGACCTACAAGATGATTAGTTAGTTCCGCTGGATCCAATTTGAAAATGGTTCCTCTATTATGTAACAATACGCCAAACTAGTTTCAGGTTTATGGATCGCAACTGCGGAGACTTCTCAGGTTCGAACCCAGGTTTCACTCTTAACTCAGTTAAGAGTTTGGGTTCTATCATCACAGCCTCAGTAAAGTAAATAGTGCGTATTCCAGCATAAGCAACATAAAAGTAAATCTTTGTATTATTGGTATAGAACTGGTATAAGGATAGGTGTAGCGCAGTACTGGGACTGCACACTAGAGGTCAGTAATGAACACAGGCATAGAAGCAAAGCAGGTAACTGGTATCTGTAGCAGTGAGCATAACATGTGAGCTGCAGTACAACCTTGAGTGAAAGTCCTTAGTACTTTAGCATAACAGTGCACATAACTTGGAAGCAAGCGGCAAGTATGGAGATCAGCGTTTAGTAATTGGTTTCTATAGCAGAGTACTTGCGGTTGCAGATAGCTGGGCATGGATGTGCGTCCTGGCAGCCTGGACCTGGTTGATGAGAGCGGTAGCTGCAAACAAGGAGTCCTGGTGATCCAGTTCAGGAAGCTGGAGCTCAGTTCAGGTGAGTCTGGAAGCCCAGCTGACAGTGGCATTCTGTCAGCAATAGAGGAACACCTTCCTGTCAGTGTTGGGAGTTTAAATAGGCCGCAGGAAGTGAGAGGGTATTCGGAAAGAAGGAAGAAACAAAGAGAGTTGACTGGGAAAGAAGCAACTATAGTTGTACCCAGTGGAAGCCACTGGTGTGGCGTTACACCCTCCAGGCTTTTAACAGATTGATGTGATAGATCTGTTCGAGCTTTCGCCTTCCTGGTTTTCTAACCTTGTAATTCACTTTGCTCACTTTTTCCAATATCTCGTAGGGGCCTTGTCAATTTGGCGAGGAACTTGCTTTCAACTGTAGGGATAAGTACCAATACCCTAACCCCAGCGAGAAGGTACGGGTCTTGGCCCCACGGTTATACACTTTCTGCTGTGCCAACTGTGCTTGGGCCAAATGTTCCCTTACAATTGGCATTACCTGTGCAATTGGGCGACATGCTCATTCACACTCCTGTGGGGAGAACTCTCACTTTCCCAAGTTTCCCTGGCGATATCCAACAGCCCTCTTGGGTGTCTCCCATAGAGCAACTCGAAGGGTGAGAAACCCGTAGAGGATTGGGGTACCTCCCTAATGGCAAACATCAAATAGGGAATAAGACAGTCCCAATCCTTTCCATCTTTATACACCACCCTCTTTAACATTTGTTTAAGGCAGGGGTCTCAAACTCAAATTACCTGAGGGCCACAAGACAAGTTTCCATATCCCATGGGGGGCCGCATGCAAACTTTCAAACTTCAAAAACAGTACTGGTGTCAGCGAACGCATTATTAACCCTGACCACTACACTGCACACTGACCACTACACTACACACTGACCACTCACCATCAGGGTACAGCACATCAGGGCACAGGGCACAGCACACATGAGTGCACAGCGCACATCAGGGTACAAAGCCCAGCACATCAGGGTACAAAGCCCAGCACATCAGGGTACAAAGCCCAGCACATCAGGGTACAGGGCACATCAGAGCACAGCACATAGGGGTACAGCACAACAGGCCACATCAGGGTGCACGGCACTTCAGGGCAGGGCATATCAGGACAGGGCACATGGCACAATGCAGGACATGGCACTTCAGGGCACAGCACATCAGGACAGGGCACATGGCACATCAGGGTACAGGGCACATGAAACAGCACATCAGGGTACAAAGCCCAGGACATCAGGGTACATGGGGCACATCAGGGTACATGGGGCACATGGCACATCAGGGTACATGGGCCACATCAGGGTACATGAGGCACAATCACAGCACATCAGGGCACATGGGGGCACATACAAGCACACCAGGGCACATGGGGCACATGAGAGCACATCAGGGCACAATCAGGGAACATGGGGCACACCAGGGAACATGGGACACATGAGAGCACATCAGGGCACATGGCACATCAGGGTACAGGACATGGCACATCAGGGCACAGCACATCAGGACATGGCACATGGCACATCAGGGTACAGGGCACATGAAACAGCACATCAGGGTACAAAGCCCAGCACATCGGGGTACCCCATGTACCCTGATGTGCTGGGCTTTGTACCCTGATGTGCTGTTTCATGTGCCCTGTACCCTGATGTGCCATGTGCCCTGATGTGCTGGGCTTTGTACCCTGATGTGCTGTTTCATGTGCCCTGTACCCTGATGTGCCATGTGCCCTGTTCTGATGTGCTGTTCCCTGATGTGCTGTGTCCTGTACCCTGATGTGCAATGTGCCCTGTCCTGATGTGCTGTGCCCCATGTGCCCTGATGTGCTCTCATGTGCCCCATGTTCCCTGGTGTGCCCCATGTTCCATGATTGTGCCCTGATGTGCTCTCATGTGCTCCATGGCACATCAGGGTACATGGGCCACATCAGGGCACAATCAGAGCACATGGGGCATATCAGGGCACATGGGGCACATACGAGCACACCAGGGCACATGAGGGCACAATCAGGGAACATGGGGCACATGAAAGCACATCAGGGCACATGGGGCACAGCACATCAGGACAGTGCACATGGCACATCAGGGTACAGGGCACAGGGTACCCTGATGTACAGAGCCCAGCACATCAGGGTACATGAGGCACATGAGTGTACATGGGGCACATGGCACATTGGGGCACATGAGGGTACATGGGGCACATCAGGGCACAATCAGGGCACATGAGAGCACATCCGGGCACATCAGGGCACAATCAGGACACACCAGGGCACATGAGAGCACATGAGGGCACAATCAGGGAACATGAGAGCACATCAGGGCACATGGGAGCACATCAGGGCACATGGGAGCACATCAGGGCACATGAGAGCACATCAGAGCACATGAGAGCACATCAGGGCACATGAGAGCACATCAGGGTACAATCAGGGCACATGAAAGCACATCAGGGCACATGCGAGCACATCAGGGCACATGAGAGTACACCAGGGCACAGGTCAGCATTTACTTGTTGTTTTCTTCAAAGGCAGAGTAGCGCAGGAAACATCTGTCATAAGTTCACTTGTCTCTCATGTCACGCTGCTACTCCCCGGCAGCCCCCCCTCTCTTCTCGTCCATCTCAGATAATGTCACAAGCAAATGGGGATGGACGTGTTAGAGAAATTAGATGCTTATGTTATAATCATTTATGCATAGAAGTAGAATTATTTCATATAATTCATATTAGTTTGCATATGTTTTATTGATAATATGAATAATATTGATAATATTTATATTATTATGATATAGTAGTGTTCTTATCAATATTATTATTCAATGGTTATTAAATCTTTATTAGTGTTATTCTATTATTCTATAAGAATATAGAATGCCTTTATTTTACTGAACTTTAGCTGGTATTGTTAAGACAGTCATAACTGGGTGAAAGTGCAGACAGTTCATTCTAAGTTCAACTAATTAGACAAAGAAACATTTTGACAATAGTTGAAATATAGCTGATCAGATAAGCACCACAGATAGTGATACAGCGGCATAACATAATTAGGCAGGTTTGAGAAAGTTATCAGAACATTAATCAAGCTTGACAGGGTCTGTTTGTGCATTATTGCAGCTTAAAATACATTGTATAAGTTACATTAATGTTTAGACAATATTGAATAAAGTAATTGGCTATGTATGTATGTATATATGTATATACACATGTATGTATGTGTAATATAGATAATACAGTACCTTTTATGAAACCAAATATATAGATACATACACATAGAATTAGTAAGACATAACAGATAAGGTGGGGTTATTGAAAGTTCATTCTCTGAAAGTTATAAATCTGTCATCCTTGAAGTTGTGGCTAACATAGTTGGGTGCCAGACTGTCTCCACACAGATGTCTTTAATTGGACACAACCAGTTATAAATCACTTTTAATGAACATATAGGAATTCTGGCAATAAATACGTTTGTTTGGTTGTAGGACAGGTGTTACATTGACGTAGATCTTAGCAACCAATCACATCTAGGAGAGATGGCTTAGATTAAGCTTGTAAGGGTATATAAGAGCCAGTTTTACAATTGTTAGTTAGACAAGTCAGATAGGCGTCTATCAGGCTGACCGCGTGTCCAAGAAGCCCTATTGCACGGGTGGCAAGCGGTCAGAACCAGTAGGCAACTATCTGTCCTTTTGTTGTAACTTGTCTCCTCGTACGAGTCAATAAAGAAAACTTCTTAACTTGTTCCAGAGTGTGGTCTCGGGTGAATTTTTCTCACAGGACGAGAAGAGAGGAGGGGCCGCCGGGGAGTAGCAGTGTGACATGAGAGACAAGTGAACTTATGACAGCCGCTTCCTGCGCTACTCTTCATGCACCTCGATCTACACTTCCGCGGCACCCGCCCTGCCTGCGGGCCATTTAAAACCAGTCCGCGGGCCGGTAATTTGAGACCCCTGGTTTAAGGGTTTTGTTGAATCTTTCAACCAACCCATCTGTTTGGGGGTGATGCACAGATGTACGCAATTGTGTCACTTTGAACAACTTGCACAGTTCTTTCATAACCTGGGTGTACCTTGGTCCGTAAGCAGTTCCTTACAAATACCTACATGACTAAAAACATTAGATGGCTCTTTGGCTATGGTTTTGGCCAAGGTATTTCAGAGAGGAATCGCCTCTGGATAACGGGTGGCATAGTCCAATATAACCAAAATGTACTGATGCCCCTTAGCGGACTTCACTATTGGAACTACCAAATCCATGGTGATCCTCTCAAAGGGAACCTCAATGATGGGAAGGGGTACTAGTGGGTTACGGAAATGTGGCATAGGTGCCGACTTCTGACACACAGGACAGGAGGAACAATAATTTTCTGTTTCCTTCATGACCCCAGGCCAATAAAATCTCTGCAACACTCTCTCTCGGGTTTTCTCTGTCCCCAGAAGACCTCCAAGAATGTGCCCATGGGCCAACTCTAACACCAACCTCCTGCAAGGTTTGGGCACCACAAGTTGCTCAATGGTTTCTTCTGCCCTTTGAGCCACCCGATAGAGTAGGTCCCTTTCCATGATGAAGTACGGGTAAGTGCAGGTCGTACCTGGGTTCACTAACTCACCATCTATTTTCACTACATTTTCCCGTGCCTTTATTAGGGTGAGGTCCTTTAACTGTTCGGTGGCAACGTTTTCCCTGTGAACCTTGAGATCAGAAAACTCTACAGACGGCATGTTTTCGTCTGAGGATGTTGGCTCCTCCCCAGTTTCTTGAGTCTCCCGTGCCAATACCGACAATGGGAAATCTGGAGAGTCCTCACCACTCTCAGAGGAATTCTGGTTATCAGATTCCTGGTATGTAGAGGCACCAGTGGGGGGCTCAGGATAATCCCATAGTTCCCAGAACTTTGGAAAATCCCTTCCCACAATGGCATCATGTGGTAAGTGAGACACTAACCCTACCGGATGAGAGAGGGTACATTTGGAGGTCTAAAAAAAAACTGTAGTCACAGGATACTCTCGGGTGTCCCCATGCACACAAATAACAGCTACCTTGTTATTCCCAGAGACCCCTGTAGTAACTAATTCAGCCTTTATCAGTGTCACCAGGCTACCTGAATCCAGCAACACAACAACATTTTTACCATTAATACACATCTTGCATAAATGTTTCTCAGTTCCTCGAATAGCAGTGCATGCGACTGTCGCAAACAGCGACTGACGTCTGTCCCTTAGAAAGTCGCATTTCATGGGTTCATCCACAACCGGACAATTTGCTGCAATGTGTCCCTCTTGCCGGCAGTGGTGTCTTTTTGCTGCCTCTTGAGGCCTTGACTTCCCGGGCTGTTCTTGCCAGACACTAGGGAGAACCCCCACCCTCTCACTCTCTCCATCCTCACCCCTTGGAATCATCTTAACCGCCACTGGGGATGGTCTGGTCTTAGGGTGGAAAGTCCATGAGTCTCTGGAAGAGGCAGTCAGGTTCTCTGTAGCCAAGTACCTCTCAGCAAGATCCACAAGCTTATCGGCCGTTTCTGGGTCTCCATGGCTTACCCACTTTTGGATGGGAGTAGGAAGAGCTCTCAGGAAGCGATCCATCACAACACGTTCCACAATCTTTGGTGCGGACAAAGTCTCTGGCTGTAGCCACTTCCTGCTCAGGAGAATTTGATCATACATTTGAGATCTGGGGGGTTTTCCAAGCCGGAAAGTCCAGTTATGCACACGCTGAGCCCGGACAGCCAGGGTGACACCCAGCTGCGCCAATATTTCAGTTTTTAGCACCACATAGTCTTTTGCTTGGTCAGGCTCTAAGTCATAATAAGCCTTCTGCGATTCCCCAGTTAACAGAGGGGCCACCAGTCCAGCCCACTGCTCCTTGGGCCATTTTTCCCTTTCAGCAGTCCTTTCAAATGTGGTCAAAAACAGCTCTGGATCATCCTCTCCAGTCATTTTTGTCAGTAAACGACTCACCCCAAAGGATGTGGTATTAGTGGTACCACTTGCCTCACTGGTCTGCGGACGTTGCTGCATTAAAGTCTCCATTTGTTGTTGTAGTCTCTGCTCTTGCTTCTGCAACAGGTCTATGAAGCGGGCCTCAGATTGCTGCTGGGCTTGTTGCTGGGCTTCCAAACTCTCTAGGTGAGCTTGCTGCTGGGCTGGGAGGCTCTGTTGCAAAGTCGCATTTGTCTGCTGTTGCCCTGGTGCTGGTTCAGTCTTGGTGAGATTATACATTTTTATAGGCCCCGTACACACGATAGAATCCATCCGCTGAAAAATCCCAGCAGATGGGTTTCAGCGGATAGATCCTATGGTGTGTACACGCCAGCGGATCTGTTTCCGCGGATATTTCTCCCCTGGGATGGATTCCAGCAGATCGAATATTTGCTGACATGCCAAGCAAATCCATCTGCTGGAATCCATCCCAACGGATGGATCCGCTGTTCTGTATAGACTCACCGGATCCATCCGTCCGAAGGGATCCCCCGCATGCGTCGTAATGATTCGACGCATGCGTGGAATTCCTTATATGACAGCGTCGCGCACGTCGCCGCGTCATAATCGCGGCGACGGCGCGAAACGTCATCGCCAGAGGATTTCGGCGCGGATTTCAATGCGATGGTGTGTACACTCCATCGCATAGAAATCCGCGGAAATCCTCGAGAGGATTTATCCGTGGAAACGGTCCGCTGGACCGTATTCGCGGATAAATTCTCTCGTGTGTATGGGGCCATAGTAGCTGCTACTTTATGTTTGGATGCTTCTGCTCTCTTGTCTGTCGGTTCCCACTCCCATCTGACATGTTTTTTTGGACACTGAACAGTGTGGAGGCTCGATTAAAAAAGACTCAGAAGTTGAATTTTCTTCTGAACTAATCCTAACAGGAATCCTAACATGGTCTTAATGAACGTTTTTTTTATTATATTAGTCTTTTTCTTGGTTTCTGTTTTATTTCTAATTTCATGTACACCCCTGAATATATTTGCCAATTAATATTTATTATATTTTTCCTTTGTTTTGGATGTAGTTATGGTTGCCTTTTGTTTCTCTGTAAATATTTATTTTGGAAAATTGTTACTTGGTATCTTTTTGTTTTGTAGGTCTTTTTCAATGATGGCTTTTAATGACATCTAGTGGCGTTTTTGCCCCACTACACTCTATTATATTTACACAATGAAGGTGTGCACAGATTTTTTGGTTTCTATTTTTATTTATATTTAATACATATTGCACATATATTTTTATTTATTTATTTTTACCATTTCCACCTTGGTATATATGTTTGGCTTTTGTAATATTGGTAATTTTCGTTTTTTTGCTACATGAGCACATTTTATTTTTATTATTGATTATCGTTTGTATGTTTTGTTTATATCCACTATTCACTTAACTGTTTTTGTGCTGTTCCTGTAATCATCTGGGAAGTCAGCATTGATTTTTATTTGTTATCTTTAAAAACTGCTGTTATTTTATCATTGGCCGCTGACTGTTTTTCTATCCAGTCAAATTCTGCTTTGTAATATTTGCCTTATTCCTTTTATTTCTCCTCTCAGCTGGTCTCATTGGTATTGGCCATTGGTCTCCACAAAGTTTATTGATGGTACAGTAGCGGCATTTTCGCTATTTGTGTTGATATATCAATGTGTTTTTTTTTGAGATTATGTAATTTTTTTAAATCTATAATAAAATCTATATTTTTGTATATGGTTGGTTGTGCCTAAAAAGTCCAAGCCCTATCTTCTATATCTGTCTCAAATTAATAGGATGTGGCACTGTTTATTTCCTTGTATCCACATGACCACTCTGTGTTGTGATACAATCAATATTTTCGGAACCCACAATTTGCCATAAACGGTAATTGGTATCGATGGTGCTATTGTGAGCAAAGTCTGCCCAAGGTAACAGGTCTGACCAGTTGTTATGGTGGTCAGAAATATAGGAACTGCTCCAAGGCTTGGTTGGCCCATTCTTTGGCCCCATTGGACTGTGGGTAATATGCCGAAGGGAAGGAAAGCTGAATTTCCAACTGTGCACAAAAGGCTGTCCAAAACCTGGACACAAACTTGCCACCCCTGTCCGAGATGATAACCTTAGGTAACCCATGTAACCGAAAGTCCTGCCGAGCGAAATTTGATGCCAGTTCTTTGGATTTCGAAAACCGGTCAACCACCCTGGGAGTTGCGTAAATCCACAATAAAATCAATAGACAAGTGGGTCCAGGGCTTGACTGGGTTGAGTTGTAGGAGGCCCACTGAAAGGTGTTGTGGTGTTTTGTTCTAAACACACAAGACAAGCAGCTACGAAGGCGATTACATCAGTGTGGAGACTAGTCCACCAGAATTGTTGAGACATACAGTAGACCAAATGAGTTGATTCTTCCCTGGGTGCCCAGCTGCCTTAATAGAATGGTAGGTCTGGAGCAAAGCAGTGCAGAGATTCTCAGAGACAAAGCAGCGGTCATGGGGTTTTTCAGGAGGAGAATTGATCTGAGAGGCCAGAATTCCCTCACCCAAAGGTGAAGTGAGACAAGTGCGAATAGTGGTAAAATGCGATCCGGATACTTAATCCCAATATAGCTAATCCCTCTCGCAATCCTATCATGGATGTAGTCAAAAGTGAGGACCCCCAGAGATTACCCACTTGACCACTGGGCACTTAAACCCCCTTCCTAACCAGACCAATTTTCAGCTTTCGGTGCTCTCACATTTTGAATGACAATTACTCAGTCATACAACATTGTACCCATATGAAATTGTTGTCCTTTTTTCACACAAATAGAGCTTTCTTTTGGTGGTATTTAATCACCATTGGGGTTTTTATTTTTTGCGCTATAAAAGAAAAAAGACTGAAAATTCTGTAAAAAAATGAATTTTTCTTCGCTTCTGTTATAAAATTTTGCGAATTAGTAATTTTTCTTCATAAATTTGGGCCAAAATGTATACTGCTACATATGTTTGGTAAAAATAAGTACAAATTGGTGCATATTATTTGGTCTTTGTCAAAGTTATAGAGTCCACAAGCTATGGTGCCAATATCTGAAAATGTATCACACCTGAAGTACTGACGGCCTATCTTAATTCTTGAGACCCTAACATGCAAGAAAAGTACAAATACCCCCCAAATGACCCCTTTTTGGAAAGAAGACATTCCAATGTATTTAGAAAGAGGCATGGTGAGTTTTTTGAAGTTGTAATTTTTTCCCACAATTCTTTGCAAAATTAAGATTTATTTTTTCTTTATTTTTCTTTTCACTAAATTGTCATATTAGCATGTTATTTCTCACACACAGCATATACATAGCACATACATATACATAGCACAAATTACACCCCAAAACACATTCTGCTATTACTCTTGAGTATGGCGATACCACGTGTGTGAGACTTTTACACAGCCTGGCCACATACAGAGGCCCAACATGCAGGGAGCACCATCAGGAGTTCTGGAGCACCCAGGCCAATTCTGACATTTCTCTCCTACAAAACATAATTTATTTGCTAGAAAATTGCATAGAACCCCCAAAACATTACATATGTTTTTTTAGCAAAGACCCTAGAGAACACAATGAAGGTTGTTGCAATGTGAAAGATGAAGTTACGCCAAGTTAATAGATACCCAACATGTCACCCTTCAAAATTGCACACGCTCGTGGAATGGCGCCAAACTTCACTACTTAAAAATCCCCATAGGCGACGCTTTAATTTTCTTTTACTGGTTACATGTTTTGAGTTACAGAGGAGGTCTAGGAACAAAATTATTGCTCTCGCTCTAACGTTTGCAGCAAAACCTCACCTCATGTGTGGTTTGAACACCGTTTTCATATGTGGGCGGGACTTACGTATGCATTCGCTTCTGCATGTGAGCACACAGGGACAGGGGCGCTTTAAAAAAAAAATAAAAAAAATCTACTGTTTATTTTACTTTATTTATTTAAGTTTGACACTTTTTTTCCCCAAAAATAATTGTTTTGGTCACTTGTATTCCTATTACAAGGAATGTAAACATCCCTTGTAATAGGAATATAGCATGACAGGTCCTCTTTACAGTGAGATATGGGGTCAATAAGACCCTACATCTCACCTCTAGGCTAGGAAGCCTGAAATAAAAAAAAAAGCGATCCTGGCTTCGATCGTAGGGGTGAGTTGGTAGAAGCACCGGAGGGCAGCGGAAGGGGGGGTGTCCCCTCTCGCCTCTTGTAAGAATGATCAAGCGGCGGAACAGACGCTATGATAATTTTTATGGTGTAAGGAATCGCTGGCTGAAAAAGCCGATATCTGAATGATGCCTGTAGCTGCAGGCATCATTCAGATATCCCCGCACAAAGTCAAGGACATCATATGATGGCCAGCGGGTGGGAAGCGGTTAAAACTCTTCTTTTTTTTTTAACACAAAGTTATGGCTTTGGGTATGGCCAAGCATGGCAGGGTATGGCGGAGTATGGTGGGGTATTGCAGGGTATTGCTGGGTATCGTGGAGTATTACAGAGCATTGCAGAGTATTGCAGGGTATCGTGGAGTATTGCAGGGTATCGTGGAGTATTGCAGGGTATCGTGGAGTATTGCAGGGTATTGCGGAGTATCGCAGGGTATTGCGGAGTATCGTGGAGTATTGCAGAGTACGAGCCACGAGGGTCCCATAGTTCCAACCAACCTCTGCTGCCAGAGTACAGAATTCAATGGCGTAGTCTGTAACAGTTCTCGTATTCTGTTTGATGAACATTAGGTTTTTTCCACTAGGGGTCGCTAGGTAATATGTACGGTATTAAGATCTTTTACAGTCATTTAGTTCAAAATATTTTTGGTCGTATATAATTATAATTAGGTTTCCCTATGAGTTTCGTTTTTCATTTTTATTCTAATGGTAACGTTTCATATAAATTTATTTATTTGTTTTTTAACTTTCTGGTGACTAATGCGCCCTTGTTCGTATGGCGCATAGCTATTCTGAAATGGGTAGTAATTCCAGAGCCACTGTGGGCATTATTGCTATCTTTCCCATAGTTAAGATGGCGTTTTGCTTCTGCCATTTCCTTGCACGTCAGAACGAGGTCTGGTTATTTATTGCCGTGAGTCAGTGTATTGCCCATCCCCATTGAAAACGTCAACTTATGACGAAACGCGCCTGGGGCGGCGTACAGTGACGTCACCGCGTTCGATGTGAAGGAGGAAGGGCTCCTCTAGTGCCGGCCGGCATCTTTTTACACGCTTTTATGAATTTGTGTTTGTAAGTACAATCTTTTTTACTAAATAAACGTTACAAAACGGTATTATGCTATGGTCCATTTTTGTTATCTATGATCCACGGACCATCTTGGTGAAGGAGGTGGTGATCCCTCGTCGGTTGATTGATCCTGTGGCTCCCGGACCCTGTGTTTAAACCTACTGATGGAGACCATGGCCCAGAATTCAAGAAGCACTTGCGCCCGCGCAACCATAGGTTGCGCGGCGCAAGGGCTTACTTGCTCCGGTGTAACGAGTGCTCCTGATTCAGGAACCTCGTCACACCGACTGCAGCCTAGGATGTGACAGACATAAGCCTCCTTATGCCTTCACATCCCAGGCTGCATTCTTGCGTTGGCCGCTAGGGGGCGCGGCCTTTGTGATCGGCGTATAGTATGCAAATTGCATACTACCACCGATTCACAAAAGTTGCGCGGGCCCTGCGCACGCAAGGTACGGAGTTTTCGTACGGCCACTTTAGCATAAGGCTGCTCCTGCTAATAGCAGGCGCAACCAATGCTAAAGTATAGCTGCGCTTCCCGCTCGCGACGTTCAAATTTTACGTCGTTTACGTAAGTGAACCGTGAATGGCGCTGGACGCCATTCATGTTCACTTAGAAGCAAATGACGTCCTTGCGACATCATTTGCCGCAATGCACGTCGGGAAAGTTTCCCGACGGAGCATGCGCTGTTCGCTCGGCGCGGGAGCGCGCCTAATTTAAATGATTCCCGCCCCCGGCGGGATCATTTACATTAGGCAGCCTTACGCACGGCTGATTAACATATCGCCCGCGCAATTTACGGAGCAATTGCTCCGTGAATCGCAGGCAAAGCACAATATTTGCGTGGGCGCAGAGAAAAATATTTGCTCTTTGCCCACGCAAATATTGCGCAATTCTACCTGAATCTGGGCCCATATCTTTTTAAGGCTGTCTTTACTTATCATTCTGGTAAAAGGCTTTCCATGTGGTGGCTGTTCTCACGGATGTTTTAAAACGTTCACTGTGGTGCTGTTCGTCTCAGATGATTGACACCTACAAGATTTATTACTTCTTGGGACATTTTTTTCACATGATTGACTTACATGTTTATTTCTGTTACTATTTATCCAGCATGATTGCTAGTTGATTTGTGTTGGCGCAGTTTTTTCCTTCTTTTACACAGCCAATAATGTCTAACGCTGGCAACAAAAGTGAGCACACCCCTAAGTGAAAATGTCCAAATTGGGCGCATTAGCCATTTTCCCTCCCCAGTGTCATGTGACTCGTTAGTGTTACAAAGTCTCAGGTGAGTTAGATTTACACTGTTATACAAGCTGTACAATTACTATATTACATTGTAGCAAAGTTTAAATTTCTTCAGTGTTGTCACATGAAAAGATATAATAAAATATTTACAAAAATGTGAGGGGTGTACTCACTTTTGTGAGATACTGTATATATGGCAGGGACTCAAGAGGACCATCTTAATTGTGTTCCAAGCCTCATATTGAATGTTCTCCAGGAAATGGAATAGAGCCACTCCCGGTTACAACGAAACGCCACATAGGGTGGGTTTTGGACACGTAGTGTGGCTGTGCATGTGGACCGCCACCATCTTGTTGGTTTGAAACCATCTAAAACCCCCTTTTATGGCATGGTTGTTTTTTTTATCCTTTGTGTACATCGATTATGTTACAATAAACTCTAAGGCCGCATACACACGGTCGGACAAAACCGATGAGAATGGACCGAGGTTCAGTTTCATCGGTCCAAACCGACCGTGTGTATAGCCCATCGGTCTATTGTCCTTCGGTCCAAAATTTTAAAACATGCTTTAAAATCGACCCGATGGACCGCTGCCCGATCGGTCCAAACCGATGGTTAGTACAGAAAGCATCGGTTCAAAACCTGCGCATGCTCAGAATCAAGTCGACGCATGCTTGGAAGCCTTGAACTTCGTTTTATTCAGCACGTTGTGTGTTTGACATCACCGCGTTCTGACCCGATCGGTTTTTGGAACGATGATGTGTACGCACATCAAACCATCAGGCCACTTTGAACCGATGGAAATGGCCGTCGGACCATTCTCATTGGTTTGGAACGACCGTGATTACGCGGCCTTAGGGCCAGGTTCAGAAAGCACTTACGCCGACGTATCTTTATATATGCCGCGTAAGTGCACAGATGCGCCGTCGTATCTATGCGCCTGATTCCTAAAGCTAGATACGCCGTTCATTCGGCCCTTCATTTGCATGGGGTCACGCTTCATTTTAATAGATCACGCCCACTACCTTCCTACTTTGAATTAGGCGGGCTCACGCCGGCCGATTTACATTACGCCGGCGCAACAAAGGGAGCAAGTGCTTTGTGAATACTGTTCTTGCCTCTCTATGTTACGTTGGCGTAGCGCATATGAGATGCGCTACGCCGCTCTAAAGATGCGCCGATCTATGTGAATCCGGGCCCTTGTGTTTTTGACATACTACACTATGAAGTGGTATCTATTCTTACATTTTATGATCTGAGGAGAGATGCTTTTAAGAGGGGACCACAGCATCGAATCCTTGTTGAAGCAGCCTACAGTGGATATGATTCAGAGAAGATTGGTGTTTGAGCGTTAATGACTACCTTTAACTTAGTGGTCCATTACTGAGGGTAAGAAGAGCTTTCAATGAGTTAAACAAATTGCTTCTTAACTAATTTACTTATTACTAATGTCTTCTTATTGTGCAGTAGACATATTAGGCTCAATCTATTTGTTGCCATGTTTTAATGTACAGAGCCGTGTACACACATTCAACCGGTTTTTGGAGAGTTTGCACAGAAACTTACAGAGAATAAATAATATTTTCAGGGCTTTTTAAGAAATACCTACAAATAATATCAGCCTGATATATATAATGTGAAAAATATACTACAGCGCTATCTAAATAATCAATTCCACGTGCACCTAAATAAAAAACCAAATAATATAGCTGCTATCTTGAGTGATACCAAATCCAAACAGTGAAACATATAAAATATAGATGCGCTAATATTAACTTAAAAGGTGATAAAACGTACAAAGAAAACTAATCAGGGAGAACACTCCATAAACTGTGAATTACTAATATGTCCTTAATTATTGCACAGTGATTAGCAGGATTCCATGCAGGGAAAAATCACTCTCTTCAATCTGAATGCTAATCCAGCCCTCCACCGCTGTGATCAGATGATACAGGCACTCACGGACAGGGATTGCATGAAAGAAAAGAGAAAAACCTCATTGCGCAATATTCGATGACAGATCAAAAATGTAATCAGAGCATTGACATATGCACTCACGAATCCCCGCTTTCAGTAAAGCATGAAAACGCCGCTCAGTGTGCTGTTTCCTCAGCTCGATCCGATGCACTCGGATTCGATCTCAGGCTCCTCCCTACGCGTTACGTCACAGGCACGTGACTTACTCATGGGTTCCTACCCATGAGTAAGTCGCGTGCCTGTGACGTAACGCGTAGGGAGGAGCTTGCGATCGAATCCGAGTGCATCGGATCGAGCTGAGGAAACAGCACACTGAGCGGCGTTTTCATGCTTTACTGAAAGCGGGGATTTGTGAGTGCATATGTCAATGCTCTGATTACATTTTTGATCTGTCATCGAATATTGCGCAATGAGGTTTTTCTCTTTTCTTTCATGCAATCCCTGATATATATATAAATAATCTTATCAAGTGTTAATCTTAAAGCAAAAATTACATTTGTAATTTAAATTGTACATGGAACCAACACATTTGCTCATTACAAATATTACAAATGCAGTTTGACTCCTGCTTTATAGTGCTGCACAATGTTATGCTTTCTGCTCCTTCCCTTACTGCAATTCTATATTAGTGAGCAACTATTTGTGACCAAAATATCTGGTGAGCAGCTTGAGAATTCATTGAGAATTGCTACTACATCCACTGAACCAGATATTGATGTGTTAGTTTATCAAAACAGTGTCAAATATCTAACTAGTTTTATTTTGCCTCTTTTACTGTAATATTAAAAAATATTACAGAAAAATGAACTTGTGATGTGCTTGACTTTTTTTGCCCATCGGCTATCTTTTTTGTTAGTGTATTTTATGTGTGGCCCAAGACAATTCCTCTGCTTATAATGTGTCCTGGGAAGGTAAAAAGGTTGGACACCCCTTTATTAGAGTTTAATTATCAGTTCTTTACCTACTGTGCTTTATTAAATATCAATAGATTGACTCTTTTATTTTTAAATGCATTTACAGAATTAAAGATAAATTCAAACATGGATTACGAGAAATAAAATCCTTTGTTACGCATTTATTTATTACTAATATGCAGTGTTGTTCATCTTCCTTTAAAAAAGTAATTAGTTACAATTACAAGTTACTTGTCCGAAAAAGTAATTGAGTTAGTGACTCAGTTACTTTATTGGCAAAGTAACTAGTTACTCGGCAAAGTAACTGAGATTTTTTTTTTTTATATTTTACAATGCAATTACGTTCCATAATATCAAAGATGTTTATATTAACTGATTAATAGGGGAGATGATGGTGAGATGTATGTAGGGGAGATGATGGTTAGATGTAGGTGAGATGACGGTGAGATGTATGTAAGGGAGATGACGGTGAGATGTATGTAGAGGAGATGACGGTGAGATGTATGTAGAGGAGATGACGGTGAGATGTATGTAGGGGAGATGACGGTGAGATGAGATTTATGAGGGAGATGACGGTGAGATGTATGTAGAGGAGATGACGGTGAGATGTATGTAGAGGAGATGACGGTGAGATGTATGTAGGGGAGATGACGGTGAGATGTATGTAGGGGAGATGACGGTGAGATGTATGTAGGGGAGATGACGGTGAGATGTATGTAGGGGAGATGACGGTGAGATGTATGTAGGGGAGATGACGGTGAGATGTATGTAGAGGAGATGACGGTGAGATGTATGTAGAGGAGATGACGGTGAGATGTATGTAGAGGAGATGACGTGAGATGTATGTAGGGGAGATGATGGTGAGATGTATGTAGAGGAGATGACGGTGAGATGTATGTAGGGGAGATGACGGTGAGATGTATGTAGGGGAGATGACGGTGAGATGTATGTAGGGGAGATGATGGTGAAATGTATGTAGGGGAGATGATGGTGAGATGTATGTAGGGGAGATGACGGTGAGATGTATGTAGGGGAGATGACGGTGAGATGTATGTAGGGGAGATGACGTGAGATGTATGTAGGGGAGATAACGATGAGATGTATGTAGGGGAGATAAGATGTCTGGGAGATCTTAGATATCAGTGGATTACACAGCATAGTAAGAGTTACAGAAATGTGAGATCAGGATATAACGCTTGCTATACGATCGCTTACATGCTGCACTGTCTCCTATGAGAGTCTATCATGTGAATGGTAAGAAGATGAAAGTGAAAGCAGTGAGATGTAGAATCAGGAGGAGGCAGAGGAGAGGGGACATTATTAGATGGTGAAGGAAGTGTTTGGTGTGGGGGGGACTCCAGCTGACAATAAGGGGGGACAGAGCCGGGTCTGTAATATAGAGATCACAGCTGACCAGGGACAGGGGACTCCATAGGTGACAGATGAAGAGTCCTGACAGGTGACAGATACAAAGTCTCCAGACAAGTTGAGTGATCAGACCAGACCTCAATTGGTTGGGCTGGATAGGTGGTGACGGTCCGTGTGTACACACGTAGTACTGACATGACATCCCCTTAGATTGTTTCCCCGCACATACCTATATTATATGGCAATGATTGATGACGCTCCTAATCTCCCGTGTGGTGGCAATAGCAAGCGACCCTCGTCGCTTCAACCTTTTGGTTTGACATCACAAGGTCACGTGGATGTTCTCTGCCCATGACTGGCTCTCTCTGGGTTGCGTGTGTCCAGTCTCCTTAGTGAGGGTGGACTTTACACGCTGCTGGACTCTGTCTGTCCCCAGAATCAGGCTTGGTTACACCCAGGTGACGCTGCTGTTCATGTGACGAGTCGACGACAGACGTAATTTTCATCCCCCTCCCGCTGCTATGTGCCTCCAGTGGTGAGTGACGCTGGAGAACACACGTTTACAGTACATCTTGGCCCGGACTGCCCCCCCCCCCCCCGCGCACTCAATGTAATCTCGGTAATGCCGCCCATGTAATGAGAATGGCGTTGCCGAGAGGGTAAAAGTAATCTGGTAGATTACTAGTTACCCACAGGAGGCCAATCGTTACGTAACGGCGTTTATTTAAACGCCGTTACTTACAACACTGCTAATATGTAATGTGTCATAACATACTTTGCTCATTCTATATGTTGCCAAGTTCTTATGTACAGTGCTTTTTTAGGAATTCATCGCTTGGACTTTTGCACATTTTTGTGATGGTATCCCGTTTACAATGCCCTGTGATTTATAGGGAATAAAGAGTATTTTCATTGATTTAAAAGACATACATTATAACAAGATCAACTTGATATAATGTGTTTATTTAAAAAAAAGTTTCTGGGTCAGATCCACGTACAGCGGCGCATATTACCGCCGGGCGTAGCGTATCTAAGATACACTACGCCGCAGTAACTTTTTTTTTTTTTTTGGAATCCACAAAAATTTTGCGCCGTAAGTTACGGTGGCGTAGTGTATCTTTGGCGGCGTAAGGGCGCGGAATTCAAATGGATGTGATGGAGGCGTGTTTTATGTAAATACGTCGTGACCCGACGTAAACGATGTTTTTTTTGAACGGCGCATGTGCCGTCCGTGGGGGTATCCCAGTGCGCATGCTCGAAAATTAAACCGAAACAAGCCAATGCTTACGACGGTGACGTCATTCTACGCAAATCCCTATTCGCGAACGACTTACGCAAACGACCTAAAAAATTCAAAAGGCAGGAACGACGGCCATACTTAACATTGAGTATGCCACCATATAGCAGGGGTAACTATACGCCGGAAAAAGCTGAACGCAAACGACGTAAAAAAATGCGCCGGCCGGACGTACATTTGTGGATCGCCGTAACTAGCTAATTTGCATACTCGCCGCGGAATTCGACGGAAACGCCACCTAGCGGCCGCCGAAAAAAAGGACATAAGATCCGACGGTGTACTAAGACGTACACCTGTCGGATCGATCCCAGACGCCGTTGTATCTTGTTTTGTAGATACAAAACAAAGATACAACGCAGGAACTTTGAAATTACGCGGCGTATCAATAGATACGCCGGCGTAATTCTTTTGTGTATCTGCCCCTCTATGTTTAGTTTATCATTTATTATGTTCATGGGGACAGACATGTTTGTTCATTACAAATGGAGCTCTAAATCGCGATTTACAGAACTATATAATGATTATGCTTTCCACTCCTAGTTATACTGAAAGTCTTTGAATCAGCTGACTCATTGAAAGCAATGCTCCCAATGTGTCTAATCTCTTATGTTGGCAGTTGTCAAAAGAAATATGCAGTAATTGATGTAACTCTTCTACCATAGTGACTAATAAACACATTTCTATAATTAATATAACAATAAAGGAAGAGGAAGATTGAAAATACTTTACAGGTGAAACTTGAAAAATTGGAATATTGTGGAAAAGTTAATTTATTTCACTAATGCAACTTAAAAGGTGAAACTAATATATGAGATAGACTCATTACAAAGCAAGATAGTTCAAGCTGTGATTTGTCATAATTGTGATGATTATGGCTTATAGCTCATAAAAAACCCAAATCCACAATCTCAGAAAATTGTAATATTACATGCAATCAATAAAACAAGGATTGTACCTAGAACAATATCGGACCTCTGAAAAGTATAAGCATGCATATGTACTCAGTACTTGGTTTGGGCCCCTTTTGCAGCAATTACTGCCTTAATGCGGCGTGGTATGGAAGCTACCAGCCTGTGGCACTGCTGAGGTGTTATGGAGGACCAGGATGCTTCAATAGCGGCCTTCAGCTCTTCTGCATTGTTCAGTCTCATGTCTCTCATCATTCTCTTGGCAATGCTCCATAGATTCTCTATGGGGTTCAGCCCAGGCGAGTTTGCTGGCCAATCAAGCACAGTAATCCCACGGTCATTGAACCAGATTTTGGTGCTTTTGGCAGTGTGGGCAGGTGCCAAGTCCTGCTGGAAAATGAAGTCATCATCCCCATAGAGCTTGTCTGCGGAAGAAAGCATGGAGTGCTCCAAAATCTCCTGGTAGACGGCTGCGTTGACCCTGGACTTATGCCTCATACACACAATCAGTTTTCCTGACAAGAAAAGTGCGATGTGACGTTTTTGTCAGGAATTCCGACCGTGTCTATGCTCCATCACCTTTTTTCTGTCAGTTTTCCTGCCAAGAAAAGATTGAGAGCAGGATCTCAATTTTTGTGACAGGAAAAATTCCTATCTCGAATCGTGTCGTCTGTATGCAATTGCAACGCAAAAAAAAACGTGCATGCTCAGAATCAAGCATAAGAGCCGAACTGCCTATTGAACTTCATTGATCTTGGCTTGTCGTACGTGTTATACGTCACGCGTTCTTGACGTTCGGAATTTCAGACAAGATTAGTGTGTATGCAAGACACATTTTAGCCATTTTCCTTCTGAAAAAAAACATCGGTTTTCCTGATTGTGTGTATGAGGCATTAATGAAGCACAGTGGACCAACACTAGCAGATCACATGGCTCCCCAAATCAACACAGACTGTGGAAACTTCACACTGAACCTTAAGCATCTTGCAGTGTGTGCCTCTCCATTCTTCCTCCATACTCTGGGTCCTTGGTTTCCAAATGAGATGCAAAATTTGCTGACATCAGAAAAGAGGATTTTGGACCACTGAGCAACAGACAGGTCTGTTTTTCTTTAACCCAGGTAAGATGCTTCTGATGTTATTTGTTGTTCAGGAGTGGCTTGATAAGAGGAATATGACATTTGAAGCCCATGTCCAGGATCTGTCTGTGTGTGGTGGCTCTTGGTGCACTGACTCCAGCCTCAGTCCACTCCTTGTGAAAGCCCCATCACTTTTGAATGGTCTTTTTCTGACACTCCTATCCAGGCTGCAGTCATCCCTGCTGCTTGTGCACCTTTTTCTTCCAAACTTTTCCCTTCCACATAACTTTCTATTAATGTGCTTTGGGACAGCACTTTGGGAACATCCAACTTATTTTGCAATTATCTTTTGAGGCTTTCCCTCCTTATGGAGGGTGTCAATGATGGTTTTATGCACAACTGTCAGGTCAGCAGTCTTTCTCATGATTGTGATTCTTATTGAACCAGACTGAGAGACCATTTAAAGGTTCAGGAACCCTTTGCAGGTGTTATGGCTTAATTAGCTGATTAGAGTGGGACGCATTGAGCCTAGAATATTGCACCTTTTCACAATATTCTAATTTTCTGAGATTGTGGATTTGAGTTTTACATGAGCTGTAAGCCATAATCATTACAATTATGACACATCACAGCTTGAACTATCTTGCTTTGCATGTAATGAGTCTATCTCATATATTAGTTTCACCTTTTAAGTTGCATTAGTGAAATAAATTAACTTTTACATGATATTCAAATTTTTCGAGTTTCATCTGTATGTAAATGTCACAAAAAATACTGTAAGGCAAAGACAAATTAGTAACTCTAAAATATGTGTGCAATGAAAATACATTATACTTTCCACTTAATTTCTGTACCTGAACAATGTGGAGGTGCTTCACTCCAGTTTCCAGTAGAAAGGCACTGGATGTTATCAGTTCCATTAAGGAAAAATCCATCAAGACATTCAAATTGACATTGGGATTTAAAACTGAAATTTCCCCAAGAATGGGAACAGTTCATATACGTTGATGGTTCAGTTACCAAATGTGGACATTGTACAGCTAGAAGAGAATACAGGAGAATCTATTATCTGATATTAGATATCACCAGTTCTTAGTTTAATGTGTTTTTCACTTGCAACTCAATTACTCTTGTTACTCTGTAACTTGATGAAAAAATAAATTGAGTATTAAAGATTTACTGAAACTTGATTTAAGATATCAGCTAATTGCCTTTTCTCTATCAGGCCTCGTTCACGCCTATGCATTTTGTAGCGCATTTTCAGTTTTGCAGAAATACACTACAGTCCAGGGACTTTTTTTTGGTTCCGTAGACTTCAATGGATGAAAAGCATGTATTGAAAAAAACAAAAATGCACCTGCAATATGCAAACTGCAACCTGCATAAGGCTGGATTTGCAACTATGCAGTCTTAGTGCCTTTTGCATTTTGCAGATTTGCACTACAGAACATGTTCCATAGGATGTTAAATGTGCAAAAAATGTGCAAAAAGCACTAAAACTGCATAGGTGTGAATCCAGCCTACTGCCGCGTACATGCGTTCGGAATTTCCGCCAAGAAAAGTTTGATGTGGGCTGTTGGTCGGAAATTCCTACCGTGTGTAGGCCTCATCGGACATTTTCTGTTGGAATATCTGACAGCAAAAATTTGAGAGCTGGTTCTCAAATTTTCCAACAGGAAAAGTTCTTGTAGGAAATTCCGATCGTCTGTATGCAATTCCAGCGCACAAAAATCCTACGCATGCTCGGAATCATTGAACTTTTCTCGGCTCGTCGTAGTGTTGTCCGTCACCGCGTTCTTGACGTTCGGAATTTCAAACAACATTTGTGTGACCGTGTGTAGGCAACACAAGTTTGAGCCAACATTCCATCGGAAAAAAATCCACGGTTTTCTTGTCGGAAATTCCAATTGTGTGTACGCGGCATTAGTGTGAATCAGGAATAACAGTAGAAATAATTGGATATTGACACTGGACTTTGCTGGAATCCATCAAACTAGGAGTTAGTTCTTACTAACATGTCTTATTCAGTGGCAATCACAATAACCATAAACCATTTAGCAAATCCATAACATAAAACAAACAACACATTTGCTCATTCTAGCCACTAACTAATGTTAAGTAACTCCCTGACCTATGGGGTCCCCCCACATTACATTCAGTGGGCTGTCACATAGCAGATAGAGAGAGACATTGGGGTTGATTAGCAAAAGGCAAATAGACTGTGCACTTTGTAAGTACAGTTGTACTCTGCAATTTCAGTTGCTCCAGAGCTTAAATTAGTGGAAGCAAAGAATACCCAATTTTCTTGCACGTGATTGGATGCTAAAAGTCAACAGAGCTTCCTCTTATTTACTAAGCTCTGGAGTAACTGCACACTAAAGTACACAGTCTATCTGTCCTTAGTTAATCAACCCCATTGAACCTCAGTAAGCTCACATATAAAGGCCTGTGCCCAGCTAAGTAATTGGTGAGGTTTGGTTAACAGGTAAAACATGGACCCAGAACTGGAGGTTTTATCCCATCAAAACCTCTACACACTTCAGAACCTAGTTTTAAACGTATTAAGTTAATTATACATAATAATTATAATGTTAAAAGATGGGAGTTGCGCTAAAAATTATATATGGGTGAACATATGAAATAAAAAAATAAAAAGGAGCTGTGCCAGAGACAGCTCGTGGGGTTAACCAAAAAATCAACAAATTATAAGTCCCAATAAATGTGCATATATAAATTGGTAGAAAACTTGGTTGAAAAGTTCCTAATATTAGTCCATAAACTAAGAGGTGAATCCAATTCTGTGGTTAAGGTTGGGACAATATCCAAGTGAGAGCGTTCAGGCTTAACCCTTACCAGAAGCATAGATCCCCAAGGATCAAAAAGAGCCATCCATAATGTAGCTACAAATAGATCCAACATGGAGCGGTGCAGGAGTTCTTACTTCCGTGGACTCAGCCCAGTGAAAAAAGAACAAAAGAAAAAAATAGTGCAAAAACGTATGGTGAGCAGACACAGACTAACTCCCAGTGACTAATGTTGACAAACACTGTGCAGTAAGGCTGGGGTCAAAAAGACACACTGACCCTTACCGGAACAAGGCGACCCTCAAAGGATCAGTGTTGCATGTCAGTGTGTTACGATCTACAGCAAAGAGGCGTTTGTCAAGCAAGTCCTTTCAGTCCAGAGGTCAGGTAGCCAGGAACCATGAAAGATATGCAAACTCACATAGTGAAATACCGCCAAGGTTTAATCGATAAAAAAGTAGAGCACTTACAGTTTAAAATGTGTAAAAACAGCAAGGACAAATTGTAGCCGGCCGGCGAACAAACAAACGAGACACGTCCTCAGTACGCGGTGACGTCAGCACGCCAACCTCCCAACGTTTCGTCTTCAGATAGACTTGATCACGGGAATTCCACGGAAGTAAGAACTCCTGCACCGCTCCATGTTGGATCTATTTGTGGCTACATTATGGATGGCTCTTTTTGATCCTTGGGGATCTATGCTTCTGGTAAGGGTTAATCCTGAACGCTCTCACTTGGATATTGTCCCAACCTTAACCACAGAATTGGATTCACCTCTTAGTTTATGGACTAATATTAGGAACTTTTCAACCAAGTTTTCTACCAATTTATATATGCACATTTATTGGGACTTATAATTTGTTGATTTTTTGGTTAACCCCACGAGCTGTCTCTGGCACAGCTCCTTTTTATTTTTTTATTTCATATGTTCACCCATATATAATTTTTAGCGCAACTCCCATCTTTTAACATCCGTCTTTTATGTTGTATAACAATTTGAGTTTGCTGCTGTTTTAGGTTTTTTTTTTGGTATGCGCATTTTTTCACTTCCCATAATAATTATAATGTGCACTATCCCTTTAAACAAGTGTATGGGTGTCTAAAGTGTCATAAAACATCTTATATGCATACATTTAATAATGTGCACATACAAATAATCCTGTGCAAAATACAAGAAATCTTTTTGTGCAAAAATCCTTGGTGCAAAACTCTGCCGGAAGCCGTGCATGCAGAAATCCCTTAACATATTTTAATATGCAAATACAAACAATACAGTATAGGCCAGGAGCTCAGGTGCAGCCTAAGCATAGGACCTACATGATGGGGTTTGATCAGGAAGTCTATGGTAAGGTAGGGGTTAATAAGAAATTATGAATAATGGCATGATTCTCAAGAATCACCTTATTGAAGGATAGTAGGGTGGGGAAGGGTGTGGACAGGGTGGTCCAAAGGGGTTACTAGGTGGGAGGCAGCCCTCTAGTTTCAGTCTGACAGAGGACAGCAACGAACAAGTTTCTCCCGCCCCAATTTGGAAGTGGTTGTCTACGGATGTGTTATTTGTTGTCTGTTTAGTTTGAGATTAGTCGGGGATTGCAGATTGTCATGGCAGCAGGCAGAGGTCATAGGGTTTTTGAAGGCGGGGATGGTTACACTCTTTAGAGAACGAGGAGTTGGGCCCATCTATGGTATGGGTGTACCTCCCCTAATAAGGTCGGACGTAACACTTAGTGGGGCAGTTGGCTGTATCGGCTGGTAAATAGGCCAAACAATTGTCCCCGAGCTGGCGTAAGTTACGGCTGGGGGCCGTGGAAAGGCAAGGTGGTGCCAGATACAGCTAGTTGGTCAGTCAAGGGTGCCTTCAAAAATCCTCAGACATAAAAACAGGCAGTTTATGTTCAGTCAGAGAGGTTATGGTATGTTGTTCCGGTTTATCACCATTTTGTACATTATGTAATAAAGAGTTTTTTATGGTTGGTTATTGTAATAAAGGGGCTGCTATGGCCATTTAAACCCAAAAAATTTATGTCTGGTCTGAGTTATTGGTTAAGGTAAGGCAGTATTTGGGTAAGTGGCATAACAGTCGGTACTTGGACAATACCACAGGCAAGTATAGGCCAGGAGCCCAGGCCAGGCACAGCATAAGCGTAGGGCCTAAATGATGGGGTTTGATCAGGAAGGCTATGGTAAGCTAGGGGTTAATAAGAAATTATTAAAAGTGGTATGATTTATCAAGAATCACCTTATTGGAGGATAGTAGGGTGGGGCAGGGTGTGGACAGGGTGGTCCTAAGGGGTTACTAGGTGGGAGGCGGCCCTCTAGCTTTAGTCTGACAGAGGACAGCAACGGACAAGATTCTCCCGCCCTCTAGCATAAAAAATGTATGTCTGGTCTGAGTTATTGGTTAAGGCAAGGCAGTATTTGGGTAAGTGGCATAACAGCCGTTACTTGGACAATACCCCAGGCATGTGCAAAATACAAACAATCTATTTGTGCAAATGTCCTTAGTGCAAAACTTTGCCGGAAACTATACATACACAGTCAATGCAGTGCTACATGCTATTCTGGACAATCTTCAATCATATCCTAGATAGCAAGCAAATGAGCTGCAAGTTTGAAAATGACTTGCTAGACTTGCCAGGCTTCATAAGTTTGTTGCACAATTGCAGCAAGCATTGCATGACTACAGATCAACTTTCTTTGCATACATTTTGCAAGTCTGCTGCAAATGTTGGTTCAGGTATGTTGTGCAATAGTCATCCCATCACCGGGGTCACTGTATACTTTTTGTTATAAGAAAAATCGAATAAACTCAATTTTAATCATACATTTAGGCCAACATGTATTCAGCCACATGTCTTTAGTAAAAAAAGGTCAATAAGCGCAAAAGTTATAGCGTCTACAAACTAGGGTACATTTTCTGGAACTGCCTATCTAATTTCTTGAGGTGCTAAATGGCAGGGCAGTACAACCCCCCCCCCCCCAATGACCCCATTTTGGAATGTAGACACCCCAAGGAAATTGCCGAGAGGCATGTTGAGCCCATTGAATAATATTTTTTTGTCTCAAGTGATTGAATAATGACAAAAAAAAAGTTGTCACTAAATGATATATTGCTCACACATTCCATGGTTATATGTGGAATTGCACCCCAAAATACATTTTGCTGCTTCTCCTGAGTACGGGGATACCACGTTTGTGGGACTTTTTCAGAGCCTAGTTGTGTACGGGGCCCCGAAAACCAATTTGATTCCACTTCTACTACCTATCACAGTTTTGCAGGCCATAAAATGTCAAAATAGCACAAAACCCACCCAAATGACTCCATTTTGGAAAATTGACACCCCAAGCTATTTGCTGAGAGGCATGGTGAGTATTTTACAGCTCTCATTTGTTTTTGAAAATTAAAAAAGACATTTTTTTTTGTAATTTTCCAAACTTTGTGACAAAAAGCGAGATCATATATATGAATATATGAATATAATATAGGTATGGTGAGTATATAGAATATACTCACCATACCTCTCAGCAAATAGCTTGGGGTGTCTACTTTCCAAAATGGGGTCATTTGGGGGGGTTGTGCCATCTGCGCATTCCATGGCCTCTGAAACTGTGATAGGCAGTGAGGAGTGAAATCAAAAATTTACACCCTTAGAAAGCCTGAAGGCTCCCAGAAAGTCCCACACATGTGTTGTGTTGGCTGGTGCAGATGATGCAAAGAATAATCAGACATATATGGATGGCTGTAGTTTACTTGGATTCATTTGTATTGAAGAGACATACAGCAGAGAGCATGGTGCTCATGTTAGCACACAAGATATAGAAAAAAAACAACCATAGATAACAGGAAAGATGCAGTAACAGATAGTTAACACAAAGAACATTATGATAGACTATCTGTGTATAGTGACATCTAGTGGACATACTCCAAATACACAGAGAAATAAACCAAGCAATGTATAACATAGCATGAAACAATGTTCAGTCTCCAACACCCCTTCTCATTGTGAAGTGCTTAATTAGACAAACCGATTCTTCTTGTAAGATCCATATGTCTCTTTGCAGGCAAAGGCTTAGTAAGGATGTCTGCTAACATTTCCTCAGTGGGACAGTATTGTAGATCCATCTGTCCTTGCTCTTGCAAGTCTCTTAAGAAGTGATATCTCACGTCTATGTGTTTGGTTCTCGGGTTTATCCGCTCTGTCTGTGCGAGTGCTATACATCCTTGGTTGTCCTCATAGATTGGCGTGGACTCTTTCTGGATCTGATCTAGATCTTCCAGCAATTGTCTCAACCAGATTACCTCTTGCCCTGCTTGTGATGCGGCCACGTATTCTGCTTCGGTGGAGGACAGTGTCACTGTGGACTGTTTTCTGGTGGTCCAGCTGATCAGACCGTCTTTAAATAGAAACAGGTGTCCACTGGTGGATTTCCGATCACTGGGGTCACCTGCCCAGTCTGCATCCACATATCCAGTCAGACCACTCTTCCCTGTTGATGAAAATTTCAGTTTAAAGTCTATTGTTCCCTTCAAATAGCGTATGATCCTTTTTGCTGCGTTCCAGTCCATCTGGGTTGGCTGGGATACTTTTCTGCATAAGAATCCCACTGCTGTAGCTATGTCAGGCCTTGCCACTGTAGCTATGTATAGTAACTTCCCCATTGCCCTTCTGAATTGTGAGTCATTTTGCAAGGGGTTAATTGAGTTGTTTAATTCTTTAAGATAATTTGTCTCCATAGGCGAGTTGACTGGTTTGGCATCATTGAGCCCAAAAGTTTCAATTACTTCCTGTATTTTGTGACTCTGGTTAATAAGAAAACTACCATCTTCTTCTCTTTCTATCTGCATGCCTAGGAAGTGTTTGACATCACCTAGATCTTTTGTTTCAAAGTCCATGTTTAAGACCTCCAGCAGTCTGGAACAATCCCCTTCTTGCTCATAACATACTAACAGATCATCTACATAAATGAGTACAAAGATCCACCTACCATTTAGTTTCTTGGTGTATAGGCAGGGATCGGCCTTGCTCCTCTGAAAGGATTCTCTCAAAAGCGCCTCATTAATCTTCATGTTCCATGCTCTGGCTGCTTGCTTGAGCCCGTAGATCCCCTTCTTAAGTTTACACACCTGTTCTGGCTTTTGTGGGTCTACAAAGCCTTCTGGTTGCTCCATGTAGATGTCTTCTGTTAAGTCACTGTGTAGGAAAGCGGTTTTTACATCAAAGTGCTTTACTAGCATTTGTTTTGTAGTTGCAACTGTGAGTAGAGCTCTGATTGTGGTATGTTTGACGACTGGGGCAAATGTCTCATCGTAGTCTTCTCCATATTTTTGGGAGTATCCTTTGGCTACGAGTCTCGCTTTATATCTCTCAACTGTGCCATCAGTGTTGTACTTGACCTTGAAAGTCCATTTACACCCAATTGCCCTCTTTTTGGCCGGCAGTTGCGTTAGTACCCAAGCCTGCGTGTCCTGTAGTGAGATGATTTCTTCCTCAGCTGCCTTTATCCATCTCTTGGCTTCCCTCTCTGGGAGTTGTGTTATGTCTTTCCAACAAGTGGGTTCTCTTACGCAGGATGTTTCTACTTTGTACGAGAGTCTGTTGGGGGGTTTACCTCTGTTTTCCCTCATTGAGCGTCTTGGTTCAGCGTCATTAGCTGGTTCAGTTTGTTCCAGTCTTTTCTGTGACACAGTATCACTTTCGGGGGTTCGTTCCATGGGAAAGAAAACCTGCTCAGCGTTATTTGGTTCTTCTGCTCTTGGCATGGCTGGCTCCGTTACTTCATTTCTCGGGTCCTCGATAAATGTTACGCTGCTGCTGATTGTCACTTTATCTGTCTTCGGGTCTATGATTCTATATCCTTTGGTGTTGTCGGCATAACCAACAAAGACACCTTCAATTGCTCGATTCTGGAGCTTGCTGCGCTTTTCTCCCGGAATGTAAGCAAAAGCTTTGCTTCCAAATACCTTGAGGTGTCCTATGCTTGGTTTTCGACTGTGCCATAGCTCGTATGGAGTTTTGGTTGTTGCCTTGGAGTGTAATCTGTTTTGTAAGTAGGTGGCCGTTTGTGCTGCTTCTCCCCAATATTTTTCAGGGAGTCCAGAATCAGTCAACATGCATCTGATCATTTCAGTCAGGGATCTGTTTTTCCTCTCTGCTACCCCGTTCTGCTCTGGAGTATATGGGACAGTCTTTTGATGTTCTATTCCTAGTTCCCTGAGTGTATTCTCAACTTGAAACCCGGTGTACTCCCCACCATTATCACTTCTGAGTACTAATGGTTTTCTGTGAAATTTATTGCTTACTTTGGTAACATAGTCCTTCAGCTTGTCGAATACTTCTGACTTATTCTTCATTAGGTATGTCACTGTAAACCTTGAGTAGTCGTCTATAAAAGTTAATATGTATTTATTTCCTCCTGGGGTGGTTGTTCTCATAGGCCCGCATACATCTGTGTGTATTAGGTCGATCGGTCTTGTTGCTCTGCTTTCACTTGCCTTTGGTGGGGTTACTCTGGTGGCTTTGGCCTTGATGCAGCATTCACACCTTAGCGTGTTTGGGCAGCCTGTTAACTTGAAGCCTTTCGTTAAATCCCGTCTGGCCAGCTCCTGTATGCTGTCAGGGTGCCTGTGGCCCAGACGTCTGTGCCATAAATGAATACAGTTCTTGTGTTTATGTGTGCAGAGCTTTGTTTCTTGCTCAACAACATCAAGTTCATAAAGGTGCTTGCCCGCTTTAGCTGTTGCTATCACTCTTTCCCCATCTTGGATAGTGCATTGGTCACCTTTAAACGTTGTGGTTAGTCCTTTGCTTGCCAGTCGCCTGACTGATATAAGGCCGTCATTGAGTCCGGGAACATACAATACATCCGTCATTGGTATTTTTAACACTTGTCCATCCTCATTTTTACAAGTGACTATTCCATGTCCTGTTCCTTCAGCAGTTGTGCAACTCCCGTCTGCAAGATATATGGCTTCTTTCTTGTCTGGATTGAGCTCTACAAAGAATTCTCTGTCGTTGGTCATGTGACTTGTTGCTCCAGAATCTATATACCATTTATGGTTGGTGACGGCATCTGTCACTTTAAAAGTTCCGTGCCACGCTGCTTGGTCGTTGTTTTTCATCATGGTTATGAGTGCCTGATTGGGATCTTTTTCCCTCTGCTCATTCCTCCACAATGGACAGTCGCGCTTGAAATGCCCAGCCCTGTTACACCGGAAACATAGTTTGGCCTTCCAGTTTGGCATCTTAGTGTCTGTTGCTTTAAGTGCTGCTCCTGTATCGCTCTCTTGCCTGTGAGAAGCTTGCTCCTTTCTGCGCTTGTATTCATCTGAAAGTCGAGATTTCACTAACTGTAATGTGAGTTCTGCTTCAGATCTTGTCTCTAATGCATTAATCAGAGGGTTGTATGACTCTGGCAGGCTGCATAAAAGTATTGCTGTCACATGGTTATCTTTGATCTCCTCTCCGAGGTCCCTGAGTTGTGCAACAATCTCCAGCACGCTTCTTATATGTTCTTGCATATCCCCTTCTGGAGTCAGTTTGGACTGGTACAGCTTCCTTAGTAAATATAACTTGTTGTTTAAGCTAGAGCTCTCATGTAATCTACGGAGTGCATTCCACATACCTTTGGCAGTATCTTCCCCTTTTATGTGGATAAGCTGTTCATCTTCTACCAGTAGGGCTATTGTGGCTCTTGCCTGTCTGTTTTTCTTATCCCACTCCTGGTTGTCTACATCCGGCCTGTCTGTGGTGAGGACATCCCATGTGTCATCTTTGCTCAGCAACATCTCCATCTTGAACTTCCACATCTGGTAGTTGTCACTATTTAGCTTAGTGATCCCCAGTTTAAGATCCCCGCTGCTAGCCATGATTAATGTACCTTGCTCGTATTCCAAACACCTGGATACCTCAGAGCAGATTTCCTCCGCAGCTTGATCAAAGATGGTGTGCAGATGAAGACTAGGCCTCTGTTCCAGCTGTCTGATGATTCACGTTGTCTGGGCCCATAACCTTTGTTGGCTGGTGCAGATGATGCAAAGAATAATCAGACATATATGGATGGCTGTAGTTTACTTGGATTCATTTGTATTGAAGAGACATACAGCAGAGAGCATGGTGCTCATGTTAGCACACAAGATATAGAAAAAAAACAACCATAGATAACAGGAAAGATGCAGTAACAGATAGTTAACACAAAGAACATTATGATAGACTATCTGTGTATAGTGACATCTAGTGGACATACTCCAAATACACAGGGAAATAAACCAAGCAATGTATAACATAGCATGAAACAATGTTCAGTCTCCAACATGTTGTATCCCCATACTCAGAAGAAGTAACAGAATGTATTTTGGGGTGTAATTTCACATATGCCCATGGCATGTTTGAGCAATATATCATTTAGTGACAACTTTGTGCAAAAAAATAAAAATAATAATAATTTGTCTTTTTACCGCAACTTGTGTCAAAATATAAGATATTCCATGGACTCAACATGCCTCTCAACAAATAGCTTGGGGTGTCTACTTTCCAAAATGGGGTCATTTGGGGGGGTTTTGAACTGTCCTGGCATTTTATGCACAACATTTAGAAGCTAAGGGCCAGATTCACGTAGGTGAGCGGCGGCGTAACGTATTGTAGATACGTTACACCGCCGCAAGTTTTCATCGCAAGTGCCTGATTCACCAAGCACTTGCGATGAAAACCTACGCCGGCGGCCTCCTGCGCAAGGCGGGCCAATTCAAATGGGCGTGTGCCATTTAAATTAGGCGCGCGGACCTACTGCGCATGCTCAGTTTCGCAATTCCAGTCGTGCTTTGCGCGCCGTGACGTCATTTTTTCGAACAGCGACACGCGTAGCATAATTCCGTATTCCCGGACGGCTTACGCAAACGACGTTCATTTTTAAATTTCGACGCGGGAACGACGGCCATACTTTATACAGCAATACGATTGCTGTGTAAAGTTAAGGCACCAAAAACGACGACTAACTTTGCGGCGACGTAGCGAACGCGAAAATCCGTCGGGAATCGCCGTAACTCCTAATTTGCATACCCAACGCTGGTTTACTACGCAAACTCCCCCCAGCGGCGGCCGCGGTATTGCATCCTAAGATCCGACAGTGTAAAACAATTACACCTGTCGGATCTTAGGGATATCTATGCGTAACTGATTCTATGAATCAGTCGCATAGATACTCTGAGAGATACGACGGAGTATCTGAGCTGTGAATCTGGCCCTTATGTCACACATCACCCACTCTTCTAACCACTTGAAGACAAAGCCCTTTCTGACACTTTTTGTTTACATGAAGACATATTTTCTTTTTGCAAGAAAATTACGTTGAACCCCCAAACACTATATATTTTTTTAACGCAAAGGCCCTACAGATTAAAATGGTGGGTGTGGCATTTTTTTTCCACACAGTATTTGCGCAGCGATTTTTCAATCGCTTTTGTGCAAGAGCAGGGGGGGACAGGGGTGCTTTTTTTTATTATTATTTATTTTGCTGAGCAACAGACCAGGTCTGTTTTTCTTTAGCCCAGGTAAGACGCTTCTGACGTTTGTTGTTCAGGAGTGGCTTGACAAGAGTAATACAACATTTGATGCCCATGTCCAGGATCCGTCTGTGTGTGGTGGCTCTTGATGCACTGACTCCAGGCTCAGTCCAGTCCTTGTGAAAGTCCCCAACACTTTTTAATGGCCTTTTCCTGACAATCCTCTCCAGGCTGCGGTCATCACTGCTGCTTGTGCACCTTTTTTTCTTCCACACTTTTCCCTTCCACATAACTTTCAATTAATGTGCTTTGGGACAGCACTTTGGGAACATCCAACTTTTTTTGCAATACTTATTGAGGCTTTCCCTCCTTATGGAGGGTGTCAATGATGGTTTTCTGCACAACTGCCAGGTCAGCAGTCTTTGTGCTTCTTATTGAACCAGACTGAGAGACCATTTACATGTTCAGGAACCCTTTGCAGGTGTTATGGCTTAATTAACTGATTAGAGTGGGACACTGTGAGCGTAGAATATTGCACCTTTTCACAATATTCTAATTTTCTGAGATTGTGGATTTGGGGTTTTCATGAGCTGTAAGCCATAATCATTACAATTATGAAAAATCACGGCTTGAACTATCTCGCTTTACATGTAATAATTAATGAGTCTATCTCATATATTAGTTTCACCTTTTAAATTGCATTAGTGAAATAAATGAACTTTTGCATGATATTCAAATTTTTTGAATTTCATCTGTATGTAAAAGTCACAAAAAATACTGTAAGGCAAAGACAAATTAGTAACTCTAAAATATGTGTGCAATGAAAATACATTATACTTTCCACTTAATTTCTGTACCTGAACAATGTGGAGGTGCTTCACTCCAGTTTCCAGTAGAAAGGCACTGGATGTTATCAGTTCCACTAAGGAAAAATCCATCAAGACATTCAAATTGACATTGGGATTTAAAACTGAAATTTCCCCAAGAATGGGAACAGTTCATATACGTTGATGGTTGAGTTACCAAATGTGGACATTGTACAGCTAGAAGAGAATACAGGAGAATCTATTATCTGATATTAGATATCACCAGTTCTTAATTTAATGTGTTTTTCACTTGCAATTTAATTACTCTTGTTACTCTGTAACTTGTTGAAAAAAAAATGGAGTATCAAAGATTTACTGAAACTTGATTTAACAAATCAGCTAATTGCTTTTTCCCTCTGAGGCTGGTTCACACCTATGCAGTTTTAGTGCTTTTTGCATTTTGCAGATTTGCACTACAGTACATGTTCCAGAAAAACCATGGTAAATGGACTGTAGTGCAAATCTACAAAATTCAAAAAGCAGTAAAAATCCATACGTGTGAATTCAGCCTGAGGCTGGATTCACGCCTACTGTATGCATTTTGTAGCGCATTTTCAGTTTTGCAGAAACACACTACAGTCCATTTAACATGGTTTCCTATGGATGTAGTTCACATCTGTGCATTTTATGGAAAGGGCCAGGGGCTTTAGTTTGGTTCCGTAGACTTCAATGGATGAAAAGCATGTATTGAAAAACTAAAAAATGCACCTGCAATATGCAAACTGCAAGCTGCATAAGGCTGGATTCTCAACTATGCAGTTTTGGAGCTATTTGCATTTTCTCATTTTCCACTACACTACGGCCCAGATTCACGTAGAGTGGCGTATCTTTGTGCGGGCGTAGCGCATCTCATATGCGCTACGCCGACGTAACATAGAGAGGCAAGACCAGTATTCACAAAGCACTTGCTCCCTAAGTTACGGCGGAGTAGCGTAAATGGGCCGGCGTAAGCCTGCCTAATTCAAAGTAGGCAGGTAGTGGGCGTGATGTATTAAAATGAATCGTGACCCCATGTAAATGAAGGGCCGAACGAACAGCGCATGTGCGCGCATGCTCAGAATCACGTCGCATATACTTCCTAAGATACGATGGCTCAATGCCTTCGACGTGAACGTAACCTACGCCCAGCCCCATTCACGTACGACTTACGCAAACAACGTAAAATCTGACGGCTGTTGCGACGTCCATATCCTAGCATGACTAACCCCTGCTTTATGAGGCTTAACTTTACGCCGGACGTACGCCTTACCTAAACGGCATAGATCACAGCGATGGGCGTAAGTACGTTCGTGAATCGGCGTATCTAGGTCATTTACATATTTGATGCGTAAATCAATGGAAGCGCCCCTTGCGGCCAGCGTAAATATGCGCCCAAGTTACGACGGCGTAGGAGACTTACGTTGGTCGTATGAAGCCAAAATTCAGGCGTATCTTGTTTGCTGAATAAGGCGCATAGATATGACGGCGCATCCGTGGACTTATGCGGCGTATCATCGGGCATTTTCTGCCGGAATTTCCGACAGCAAAAAATTTGAGAGCTGGTTCTCAAATTTTCAGGCGGGAAAAAGTTCTTGTAGGAAATTCCGATCGTCTCTATGCAATTCTGACGCACAAAAATCCTACGCATCTCGGAATCATTGAACTTTTCTCGGCTCGTCGTAGTGTTGTACATCACTGCGTTCTTGACGTTCGGAATTTCCAACAACATTTGTATGACCGTGTGTATGCAACACAAGTTTAAGCCAACATCCACGGTTTTCTTGTCGGAAATTCCAATTGTGTGTACTCGGCAGTAGTGTGAATCAGGAATAACAGTAGAAATAATTGGATATTGACACTGGAGTTTTGCTGGAATCCATCAAACTGGGAGTTAGTTCTTACTAACATGGCAATTACAATAACCATAAACCATTTAGCAAATCCATAACATAAAACAAAAAGCACATTTGCTCATTCTAGCCACTAACTGATGTTAAGTAACTACCTGACCTATGGGGTCCCCCCACATTACATTCAGTGGGCTGTCACATAGCAGATAGAGAGAGACATTGGGGTTGATTAGCAAAAGGCAAATAGACCGTGCACTTTGTAAGTACAGTTGTACTCTGCAATTTCAGTTGCTCCAGAACTTAAATTAGTGGAAGCAAAGAATACCCAACCTCCTGCAAGGAAAATATGAAAACAGCATTTTTTCTTGCATGTGATTGGATGCTGAAAGTCAACAGAGCTTCCTCTTAATTAATAAGCTCTGGAGTAACTGCACACTAAAGTGCACAGTCTATTTGTCTTTAGTTAAACAACCCCATTGAACCTCAGTAAGCTCACATAAAAAGGCCTGTGCCCAGCTAAGTAATTGGTGAGGTTTGGCTAACAGGTAAAACATGGACCCAGAACTGGAGGTTTTATCCCATCAAAACCTCTACACACTATCAGGGCTTCAGGACCTAGTTTTAAACGTATTAAGTTAATTATATATAATAACTATAATGTGAACTATCCCTTTAAACAAAGTGCTATAATAAAAGTGTCTGGGCGTCTAAAGTGTCCTAAAACATCTTATATGCATACATTTCATAATGTGCACATACAAATAATCCTGTGCAAAATACAAGAAATCTTTTTGTGCAAAGATCCTTGGTGCAAAACTCTGCCGGAAGCCGTGCATGCAGAAATCCCTTAACATATTTGAATATGCAAATACAAACAATACAGTATAGGCATGGGTGTAGGCTACCCTTACAAATCTGGGGGGGACAGCATTTTTACTCGCCAGGTATATTCTTATTCAGTAAACTGGGAGTTGTTTATAAGTTATTTTTGGACAGATTGTGTCACGGTCAGGGAAGTGGAGAGCTGGACTGGAGCTGCTATGAGGGAGACATCAGAGTGAGATGGGGAGACACTGTCAATACAAGGCATGGCTCATACTTTGCATTGTCTGCCGTCCTCAGGGACAGATCCAGAGATCGCACTTTATAACGATCTCTGGATTGGATCTGTCCCAGGGGACAGCAGACAATGGCATCATTGGCATTGATGATTTAATTTGGGTTTTGGAACTGACCTGCAGACAAGGCGTGTTGCTTGCTGGACCGCAGACGGGATCTGATGGCCACAGGGAAGATGGCAAGATGCTTTGGTGACATGCTGCTTGCCGGACAGGTCTGATGGCTGCAAGATGTGGGTGCAGGTCAATTTATGTCACCTTGGCTGAAGATAGCTCATCTACTCTATACCTGGGTGGTGAACAAAGCAACACCCCCCCCCCTTTATCAGGTAAGCTCACAGCTTAGCTACTATAGGTGGGTGGTGGTCACACAGCAATATACAGCACATGCCTCCATTCTGTAACCTGTACATAGCACATGCCTCCATTCTGTAACCTGTTCATAGCACACACCTCTATTCTGTAACCTGTACATAGCACATGCCTCCATTCTGTAACCTGTACATAGCACATGCCTGCATTCTACAACCAGTACATAGCACACGCCTCCATTCTGTAACCTGTACATAGCACATGCCTCCATTCTGTAACCTGTTCATAGCACACGCCTCTATTCTGTAACCTGTACATAGCACACGCCTCCATTCTGTAACCTGTACATAGCACACGCCTCCATTCTGTAACCTGTACATAGCACACGCCTCCATTCTGTAACCTGTACATAGCACACGCCTCCATTGTGTAACCTGTACATAGCACATGCCTGCATTCTACAACCTGTACATAGCACATGCCTCCATTCTGTAACCTGTACATAGCACACGCCTCCATTCTGTAACCTGTACATAGCACATGCCTCCATTCTGTAACCTGTACATAGCACACGCCTCCATTCTGTAACCTTTACATAGCACATGCCTGCATTCTACAACCTGTAAATAGCACATGCCTCCATTCTGTAACCTGTACATAGCACACGCCTCTATTCTGTAACCTGTACATAGCACATGCCTCCATTCTGTAACCTGTACATAGCACATGCCTCCATTCTGTAACCTGTACATAGCACATGCCTGCATTCTACAACCAGTAAATAGCACATGCCTCTATTCTACAACCAGTACATAGCACAAGCCTCCATTTTGCAAGCCCCCCTACACAGCAACCTCCCCCTTCTCTACCAGACCAGCACAGTCAGAATGGCAGAGGGCAGACACACACCAGCCTCTTCTCACAACCCATACACCCCCCTATCATCAGCTCACCTGGGGCTCTCAGTTTCAGACTCCAGAAGTTGGTGTGGACACAGTGTGTAACAGCAGCAGTCACCCCCGCGCTGAATGACACACTCAGCTCGGCTTCTCAGCAGTGGTGGGTGGAGCTAGCAGGGGAAAACATAAACCAGACCATACCATTTCGGCCACAGCACACAGCACTGGGGTTGTTCCAGGTAACAGAAAAAATACTAAACAGAGCAGCCAGAGCCAGGGAGGCCCTTGGGAGTCTGTTAGACAGTGTCACCCGACCTCGGTGCAGAACAAGTCCTCCTAACTTGGGGGGAATTTTACCATACCTGTCCCCCCTGCATTATTTCCTGGGAGGGATGCATCCCCCCTGTCCCCCCCGGTTCCTACACCCATGAGTATAGGCCAGGAGCTCAGGCGCAGAATAAGCGTAGGGCCTACATGATGGGGTTTGATCAGGAAGGCTATGGTAAGGTAGGGGTTAATAAGAATTTATTAATAGTGGTATGATTCTCAAGAATCACCTTATTGGATGATAGTAGGGTGGGGCAGTTTGTTTGCTTTAACAATGGCGGACCTTGAGACCATGCTGGCTGACATTTGTGCTGAAGCAGTGGCCAATTGGCTGCGTTCGCAGCTTTCTAGACTGTTGCCGGGGTCTGTGCGAGTGCCTGCTGCACCTGCCCCTGAACTTCCACGCGCTAGGAGGTCACGGTCTCCTGTGTGTTTGAGCACTGAACTGACCCCAAGGGGTAGTCGCGGCATTGGGAGCCCTGAAGCCAAAGGGTAATCACACCAAATATTAATTTGATTTAGATTTTTCTTCTGTTCACTAACTTTACATTTCCAAAAATTGATAAAAGTAAACAATTAAATTATATTTTTGAAAGCATTCTTACCTTACAGCATTTCTTTCCAGTTCTTCTCATCAGCTAGAACACTGAAGTTTTTTCATGTCCTGTCTCATGTAATTTTTTAATAATTTTTCTAAACATTTTTCTGAGTTACCAGGTATGCATTTCATTTATTATATATATTTTGAACAAGTTTATACCTTAGCTTGCTGATTATTTTCAAGTTTCAAAACATCACTCAGATGTATGTAATTAAATACACAATTACTTTTTAAACATGTACCTTACTCAGTCTCAGTTAGAACACTAAATGATAACTCTTCTGTAATCTTCCTTCTTTTTTTTGCAATTTTGATTATTCAGAGATTTTTTTTAATAATTGTATTACTTTGGTCAATTCTGACACTACCAACATGATAAAATGTTACACAGAATCCCATTAGTAGATTGGGACCACTTTGGCTCCAGCAACATTAACCCAGTATGATTTTGGTAATATGGCCTGGGGACTTTGGTTTCTTTTTATATACAGTATCATTTATAGAGAACTGTTAATATGTCATGCATCCCCCCATAGTTGCTGATGTTTACTTATGAAATGGCATTGTGTCTCTGGTTTAGTATTTCAGCCTATAATGTCTCTTTTTAAAATGTTGGCTAGGGCCCCATTGGGAAGAACTTCTGCTTACATTTTTTAGAACTATAACTCATAATTTTTGTACCTAAAATATGTGTTAAATTAAAATACATTGTACCTTGCCCTTTTATTTTATGTACCTGAACAATGTGGAGTTGCTTCACTCCAGTTCCCAGAAGAAAGACATTGTATAGTATCCATTCCATTCAGGAAAAATCCATCAAGACATTTAAAGTGACAGAGGGATTCAAAACTAAAATTTCCCCAAGGATGGGAACAATTCATATATGCCAATGGTTCATTTAGCAAATGGGGACATTGTTCAACTGTAAGAAAATACAGACATATATTTATTAGAGTTACATTATGTTAAGATTGGGGATTTTAAGTAAAACTACATTGCCACTTTCTTTTTTAATTTTCAAATAACATTTGTACACCACAGACATACTAAAACTTTGAAAATCTGAACATTCTGGTTGGTTGAATGAATTGTGAATCAAATAAGAGCGTACTTCAAACTAATATTATATAGCCCTTTGTTATCCATGAGGGATAGGGTCCTGCAGTTTTATCACAAAGAAGAATGTCAAAGACAATCAGAGAACCATTGTATAAAAAAGGTTCCAAAACTGTGCTGATGTCAAAAGTAACTCTAAAGCCCTGTACACACTATCGGTTTGTCCGATGAAAACAGATCGATGGACTGTTTTTATCAGACAAACCGATCGTATGTGGGCCCCATCGGTTTGTTTTCCATCTGTGAAAAAAAAATAGAATATGTTTTAAATTTTTCCTATGGATAAAAAAACGATAGAAAAAAACGATCGTCTGTGTGGAAGTCCATCGGTCAAATATCCACGCATGCTCAGAATCAAGTCAACGCATGCTCGGAAGCATTGTACTTCATTTTTCTCAGCACGTCGTAGTGTTTTACGTCACAGCGTTTTGGCACGGTCTGATTTTTGACTGATGGTGTGTAGGCAAGACTGATGAAAGTCAGCTTCATTGGATATCCAACAAAAAAATCCATCGGATTAGATTCCATCAGATATCCGATCGTGTGTACAGGGCTTAAGTGTATGTGAATAACAGCAGCGACTAAACCATGTGATATAACCACAGTCAGAAGCAGAATAAAAAAAAAATAAAAAAGGCTGCACTTTCTACACAATAATCCGAGTGACCCAAAAACAATCAATAAATTGTGACAACACATAATAAAAGAAAAAAGTCCACGTGAAGAAGTAATAAATTGTAGAGAAATTCTTCAAATACAGTTAATAAAGATTCCAAAACCAAAACCAAGATATGTAGAAGCTCCTTCTGTGAAAACCACCACCTCAATCAACAGGAGCGCTTATCTTTAGAGAGGTCAGAGGAGTTCTAATCATAACCCTCAATCGGATATAGTGGATGGAAATACACTCCAAAGCTCCTTGGCTCCCACTGCTTATTGGATGTAGGGGCATGGGGGACAGTAGGGCTCGGGACTGCCAGCTACCCTCTTCCGCTAAAAGTGTGGGCAAGCTGGGAGCAGGCACTCAGCTGGAGCTACAGCACAGTACTTCTTCATGTTGACTTTTTTTTCTTTTATAATGATTTATAAATGTTTTTGGTTCACTCATAGAATCATAGAAGACCTTTGTGAAAACATATGAAGCTCATGAAGCCTTCTTTATTTATGAAACAGCAACATTTAAACAGTGCTGCCTTCATTCATGCAGAAACCACTGTTAGTGTTCTTGAGTGCAATCTGACTTTTATCACAAATTTCAATGGCAACATGAGCTCTATGGGGGCAAGCTTATTAAAGCATGCCTAACGTCTTTAGATTAAGTTTTGAACTGGAAGTTTTGGGGCTTACAGTGTACATCCAAAGTCTTTAGCTGGTTAAATTTGCTTTATTCTTTTTACTCCGTGGGCCAGATTCAGAACGCAGATACGACGGCGTATCTCCGGATACGCCGTTGTATCTCTGAGTGTGCGTGGTCGTATCTATGCGCCTGATTCAGAGAATCAGTTACGCATAGATATCCCTAAGATCTGACTGGTGTAAGTGTCTTACACCGTCGTATCTTAGGCTGCATATTCACGCTGGCCGCTAGGTGGCGCTTCCGTATAGTTACACGAGGAATATGCAAATTAGGTATTTACGCCGATTCAGAAACGAACGACCGCCCGGTGCTTTTTTTTACGTCGTTTGCGTTAGGCTTTTTCCGGCGTAAAGTTACCCCTGCTATATGAGGGGTATGTGCGGCGTATCCTATGTTAAGTATGGCCGTCGTTCCCGCGTCAAATTTTGTAAATTTTACGCCGTTTGCGTAAGTCGTTCTCGAATAGGGCTTTGCGTAAGTTACGTTCACGTCGATACCAATGAGGCTTTGCGGCGTAATCTCGAGCATGCGCACTGGGATTTTTTCACGAACGGCGCATGCGCCGTTCACAAAAACTGTCAAATACGCAGGGTCAAGTCAAATTTAAATAAAACACGCCCACAACATCCCCATTTGAATTAGGCGGGCTTACGCCGCCACACATACGTCACGCCGCCGTAACTAAGGGCGCAAGTTCTTTCTGCATACGGAACTTGCGCCCAAAGTTACGGCGGCATAACATATCTGATATACGTTACGCCGGAAGAAAGATAGAGCATTCTATCTGAATCCGGCCCCGTGTATTTATTATTTTTAATAGGAAACTGAAAATTTCTGGTCTGACAATTCTTTTTTTTTTTTAAATCTCGATTGTAAATGTCAGCTAATCATTAACCAAAATCTTCCAAATAGTGACTTCACTCCATACAATTTAATGCTTCACCAATGTGCTGCACCAAATTGGCTGGTCATCTGAAAACTCAATATAAAGCACACTGCGCCATATACACGTGACTATCTCAAGGGACCTTTGAGAAAATCATGTGTCTGTGATGCAACGTGTTGGGAGGAGCCAGGTGACTGAGACAAGTTCAAAATTGTTAGCGATTTTGCCTGTGTGACCCCGCAGTCCCTCACGCTCACTGTTGAGTGTTAATTTTAAGTAATACTGATGTGACCAGAAGCAACAAGCCAATACGGTCACCAAGACTTTAGTAGAGACGTGTTTTGTTCACCACGGTCTGCCTCAACGTCTACATTCAGATCAAGGTTTGGATTTCGAGAGTAAACTTGTGAAACATTTATGTGAACGACTGGGCATTCAAAAGACCAGAACTACCCCTTATCATCCTCAAAGGGACCCACAACCAGAACATTTCAATCGTACCTTGCTAAACATGCTAGGGACTCCACTTTCCGAAAATAAACAGCACTGGGGTGATTACATTGCCGCAGTGGTCAACGCTTACAATAGCACAGCGAACGGCTCCACTGGATATTCCCCTTATCGGTTGATGTTCGGAAGAGAAACTCTTTTGCCTGTGGACCTGGCTTTTGGGACATCCTTGGATCATACTTCCCAAGCTTCTTACAAGGGATATGTAGACAGAGTTTGAAAAAAAAACTTAAAGACTGCCTATGAGCGAACCAAGGAAACCTGCACTGCCAGAGAACAAAGAAACAAAAAGAACTTTGATCTGAAAGTAAGTTCAAGACTTGCAACCAGGAGATCGAGTGCTGCTGCGCAATCTGGGAGTGCCAGGAAAACATAAGTTGGCTGACCATTGGCGGTCACAACCCATCATTGTTTGCAGACGGCTTCCCGGATTCCTGTTTACCAAATTCATCCCAAGGGAAAGACTGGTCCATAAAAGACATGATATCAAAACCATCTTCTGCTATATCCGAGGCCGTTCAGGTGCCTTCAGCCCCTTGCCCTGATGTACCCTGTCCTCCTACATTGAGGTCTAGGACTCGTCGGGTCTCCAAGCTGGTTCCTTTACCAGACATTGAGGAGGAAAGTGATGAAAAGGAACTGACCATTAACTGGTTGTTACACATTAGAAAGCCTTAGTCTCCAGTAGATGATATAAAGGAAATCTCTCTGCCACAAAGGGTGGAACCCCAACTTGTTGAGGAGGAGAGGCCTGCAACCACTCCTTGTGAGGGAGACTGGAGGGGTCAAGCCAGAACCTAAGTTCTTGTTCCTTCCCTACAAGAAGCTGTGGAAGAGAATACCAGAGAGAGAGGAGGAACTGAAGCCTGGTTGTAGTTTCTGGGGATACGGACCATGGGCCTGAACCTTTGGAGAGCATATACTCCAGACTTAGGAGGAAAATCTGTCCTCCCAAAAGACTAACTTATGACACTCTTGTGAACTCATTTCTACAGCTCAACATTCTAGCCCAGCGCCAGTTTCTTCTACCGAACCTTTGGCAGAGGATGATCCTGTTCTACCCCCTGACACTGCTTGGTGGCCCACTACTCTATTATTGGCCTATAAACAAAGTGATTTAGCTCTGTCTGACGACTTATGTAACTTACTGACGGCAAATCCCTCTGTCACTCAGCTCCTTGCCACTGTAGATTCTGGTTCGCAGATTATTATTTACAGGGCTTTGATGTGTTAGGTCATGAATAGTCAGTGGGGTTTTACTACTGTTATCTGACTTCTGCTGACTGTCTATTATTATCCTAACCTTGTTTCTATATCCCCCTAGTTCTGGATTTCAATCGCTGACATAAGTTCCTGAAGCACAAAGAAAGGCATTGTGGGAGATTAGTTCTTGAGTAGGCTTTGCTGATATCGCAGAATTGAATGTGCGCCGCATCTCCCAGAATACTGTCTGCTCACAAGGGGGGATTGTGGGAGAGACTATATAGGAATCGGGAGATCAGGCCTACGCTGCCACTGTGTCTGAGGATTGCCACCTACCGTGCGATTCACAGCCACCACTCCAGTCCCAGTGAGTCCAGCTGGTGGCTGCTGGGAGAAGGGTGCACTGCAGCAGCGTTGGGCACTGGGAACCAGATCGCTGAGTCCACAGATGAATCCCTGCTTCAGCCTACCTGTGCGAGGAAGAATCGTTTGTTGGTCCCATTGGGAGGCTTTGAGGTCTATCAGGATTGGTGAGAGAGCTTATGCTCAAAGATCCCATTGTTCTGCCAAGCATTCCAATTTGAACACAGGACACCCACCACATTCTCTTGGATTACAAATAGAATCACTATCGTCTAGGATTTATCATCTTGCATTGTTCATCATCTCTTTGCTGCAACCAGAAATTTCTGTTCTATGAGCTCCAACATTGCTGGTGAAGACAGTGTAAGGCCTTGCTGTTGGGACAGTGTTATTAGTATTCTTAAAGGGGACACTTAACTGATCATTATATTATACCAGCTCTCATTAGGATAATGGTATTATAATTCAGTCTGGAGTTTTCCTTTAAAGTGAACACTTTCCTTATATACATTGATAGCTTCTATATAATATCCTATGTGATTGTGTACATTGTTGCATTCATGTGTCATTACTAATTACTATTGTCACAAGAGTTATTTTAACCTAGTCCTGGTTCAACCCAGGATTTGGCTGAAGCATTCTAGTTTACACCTCTCATTACAAGGAAGTAAAGTCAGAGAGAGTTCAAACTACTTGCTTTGTGTCTGTGTCTCATTTAAAGGTGTACCTAACATGTCTGAACCTAGAGTGTCAGAGGGGACTGGAGAGTTTACAGGGTCAAGGTGGTATTAGAGAAAGTGCATTACCAAGCATCCCTCAGGGGGCACTGTTACACTTTTTTTTAATAAACCATTTTTAAGACGTACTACACTATCTGGATTTTCATTATCTTTCTATGTAATGGCCGATTGAGAGCTATATTAGTAAACCATAGAGGGCTACATCTAGGATGGAGATAATATTGATTCATTAGAAGCTTTATATTGATTTTTCAGGTGAGCGGCCAGTTTTCACAGTGGTGCAGTACATTGGTGAAGCATTGGATTGCATGTAATTATTTGGAAGATTGTCACTGCACCTTATATTTAAATTGGAAAGAACTTTATTTATACTCACTCGTTTGAATTATACAGCACTGAATTTTGGATTCACTGCCTACCAGGGCACTTTGGACTGATTTAGCCAGATTCAGAGAGGTTTACGCCGGCGTATCAGTAGATACGCCGTCGTAACTCTGAATCTGCGCCGTCCTAAATTTAAGTGTATTCTCAAATTGAGATACACTTAAATCTAGCTAAGATACGACGGCGGGCGCCGTCGTATCTAAGCTGTCTATTTAGGCCAGCCGCTAGGGGCGTGTACGCTGATTTACGCATAGAATGCGTAAATCAGCGAGATACGCCTATTCACGAACGTACGCTTGCCCGTCGCAGTAAAGATACGCCGTTTACGTAAGGCGTTTTCAGGCGTAAAGTTAGTCCAACATAAAGCTGGCCTCGCCAATGTTAAGTATGGACGTCGTTCCTGCGTCGAATTTTGTAATTTTTACGTTGTTTGCGTAAGTCGTCCATGAATGGGGCTGGGCGTCATTTACGTTCACGTCAAAACCAATAAGTCTTTGCGGTGTAATTTGGAGCATGCGCACTGGGATATGTCCACGGACGGCGCATGCACCGTTCGTAAAAAACGTCAATCACATCGGGTCACGATTCATTAGCATAAAACACGCCCACCTCTTCACAATTTGAATTAGGCGTGCTTAGGCCGACACATTTACGCTACGCCGCCGTAACTTAGGACGCAAGTGCTTTGTGAATACAGCACTTGCCTCTCTAACTTACGGCGGCGTAGCGTATATGAGATACGCTACGCCGGAACAAAGAAGCGCCGCTCTGCCTGAATCCGGCTAATTATCACCATTTTCTTTCTTATATAGAGGTAGTTACCGTATATGGATGCATTTCTATATAGCATTGAATGAGAACACAATTTTGAAATAATATTTGTTTGAATGTCAATACACATTATATGTTTTTTATTTTTATTGTATATCACTGTGATACTTTATTTATAACTTAATATTGGGATTTAGCGCCACACTTTATTTGTTTTATTTATTCTATTGTGTTTTTACTGCTGCCTATGGCAGCACTGGAAAGATATACCCTTGCTTCCTGATACTGTCAATGCCAGGAAAGAAATTGGTGGAATAGGTGCCTTAACCACTTCCATACAGGGAACTTTCACCCCCTTCCTGCCCAGACCAATATTTAGTTTTCAGCGCTGTCACACTTTGAATGACAATTGCGCGGTCGTGCGACATGACTCCCAAACAAAATTGACGCCTTTTTTTTCCCACAAATAGAGATTTCTTTTGGTGGTATTTGATCACCTCTGCGGTTTTTATTTTTTGCGCTATAAACAAAAGAAGAGCGACAATTTTGAAAAAAACACAATGGGGGAGATTCAGATAGAGATACGACGGCATATCTCCTGATACGCCGTCGTATCTCTGAGATCCGACGGTCGGATCTATGCGACTGATTCATAAGAATCAGTTACGCATAGATCTCCCTTAGATCCGACAGGTGTAAGTTACTTACACTGTCGGATCTTAGGCTGCAATTCCCCGCTGGCCGCTAGGTGGCGCTTCGGTTTTGTACGCGACGAATATGCAAATGCCGATTTCCGCCGATTCAGAAACGAACGCCCGCCTGTCGCTTTTTTTTTACGTCGCTTGCGTTCGGCTTTTTCCGGCGTATAGTTACCCCTGCTATGTGAGGCGTATCCTATGTTAAGTATGGCCGTCGTTCCCGCGCCGAGTTTTGAATTTTTACGTCGTTTGTGTAAGTCGATTCAGAAAAGCGCTGGACGCAAGTTACGCTCACGCCGAAACCAAGCGACGTCATTGGGAGCAATGCACGCCGTAAAAATTCACGGACGGTGCATGCGCAGTTAAATCGGCGCGGGGACGCGCATGATTTAAATACTACACTCCCCCTAGCCGTGGAATTTGAATTTGGGACCATTCACATTTATACAGTGATTAGTGCTATAAAACTACACTGATTACTGTGTAAATGTGACTGGCAGGGAAGGGGTTAACACTAGGGGACGAGGAAGGGGTTAATATGTTCCCTAAAGTGTGTTCTAACTGTAGGGGGAGGGGACTCACAAGGGGAGGAGACCGATGTGTGTTCCTCTGTACTGGTTTACACACACAGATCTATGGTCCTGCCATGATTGCGGACAATCGCAGGTGCCCGGCGGACATCGCGGGCACGCGCACCGGGTCCTGAGCAATGCGGCACGCGCGCCCCCTAGCCCCCCTTGAATGCAAGGACGTCATATGACGTCCACTCTGAGGGAGGGAGGGTTCCCGCGACGTCATTTTACAATGACTCGGTAGGGAAAGTGTTAAAGACTGAAGACACAGCCAGCAATGACAGGGGTTGTAAATGTTCTTCATTCTGCCCAGTAGGAATTTAAAATCAAATCACTAGAATAACGATTTATTCCATAGAGAAACTTTGATCCGTTCACTAAAATCATTTATTCTAAAAATAAATATTAAGGTACTTTGGTTTCTTTTTATATATCATTTTAAAAAGAACTGTTAATATGTCATGCCCCCCCCCCCCCCCCCCATGGTTGCTGATGCTTACTTATGAAATGGCATTGTGTCTCTGGTGCAGTATTTCAGCCTACAATGTCTCTTTTTAAAATGTTGACTAGGGTCCCATTGGGAAGAACGGCAGCTTACAATTTTTAGAACTATGCCTCTTAATTTTCATACATAAACTATGTGTTAAATGAAAATACATTGTACCTTGCCCTTTAATTTCTGTACCTGAACAATGTGGAGTTGCTTCACTCCAGTTCCCGGAGGAAAGACACTGGATATTATCCATTCCATTCAGAAAGAATCCATCAAGACATTCAAAGTGACAGAGGGATTCAAAACTGAAATTTCCCCAAGGATGGGAACAATTCATATATGTCAATGGTTCATTTAGCAAATGGGGACATTGTACAACTGTAAGAGAATACAGACATATATTTATTAGAGTACATTATGTTAAAATTGTATATTTTAACTGAAACTACATTGCCACTTATTTTTTTATTTTTAAATAACATCTGTGCACCACAGACATACGAAAACGTTTATAAACCAAATAATTTGAATGGTTTAGTCCTTTGTTATCCATCAGGGACAGAGTCCCCCAACATTTTTATCACAAAGGAGAAAGACATGAGAAGGTCAAAGACAATCAGGGGAGGGCTGGCAGGGTGGAAATCTCCCCCCGGGCTGGTGACACTATGCACAGCCACCGGCCGCCACTACCAAATGCTGTTTTTGCAGAGCAGGAATATGCCTGCTGGAGCTCTGTTAACACAGGTCACGGCCGCTGCTCACCTCCCACTGTGCAGCCGTGCCTGTGTCAGCTCCGAGGTAGATGGCTGAAGAGCTGAGCTATGTCTCGTCTCACACAATAGCTCAGCCTCAGCGCACACCAGCGCTGACATCACCTTCTCTCTCTAAACAGACACGAGGAGAGATAGAGCTCATCTGCTCCTCCTCCTTCTGAGTCTGCCCTGCCCACACTCCCCGGGCATGTGTGGGCACTGGACAGGAAGTTTGAACCCAAAAAAGCATCAGACAGCCTGCCTGCGCCTCAGCCTCCATCCTGGTAAGCTCACCCTCTCTAGTCTCTCCTGCCTCCCAGTGTATAAAAAGGGGTTCTCTGTGGACTTTGTTAAAGTTGAGGGACGGCAGGCTTTGGTGAGCAGAGACCCTCTTTACACAATTGTCCACAGCATGCACCCTTATATCAAGTTTCCCAGAGCACCCCTTACATCAGATCTGATGTATATGGGGTCTGTGCGGACTCTGATGTAAGGGGGGCCTCTGTGTGGACTCTGATGTAAGGGGGCCTCTGTGTGGACTCTGATGTAAGGGGGCCTCTGTGCGGACTCTGATGTAAAGGGAGGCTCTGTGCGGACTCTGATGTAAGGGGAGCCTCTGTGCCGTCTCTGATGTAAGGGGGGCCTCTGTGCAGACTCTGATGTAAGGGGGGCCTCTGTGCAGACTCTGATGCAAGGGGGGCCTCTGTGCGAATTCTGATGTAAGGGGAGCCTCTGTGCGGACTCTGATGTAAGGGGGGCCTCTGTGCGGACTCTGATGTAAGGGGAGCCTCTGTGCGGACTCTGATGTAAGGGGAGGCTCTGTGCGGACTCTTGTGATCATAAAAAATCTTAGACTGTTTTCCTCGATCCATCACTTTTCCACGCTCTATGGGCCACTTGACTGGACTTGCCCCCCAGGCCTAAGGATGCTAGCCCTCCCCTGAAGACAATCATAGAATACCTTTCAGAAAACATATCAATCTCATGAAGACTTCTTCATTTATGTAACAGCAACATTTAAACAGTGCAGCCTTCAGTGTTCTTGAGTGCAATCTGACTGTCATCATACATTTCAATCAGAGTGAGCTCTTTGGGGACAAGCTTATTAAAGCATGCCTAATGTCTTTAGATGAAGTTCTGAACTTGACATTTTTGGGCTTACAGTGTAAATTGAAGGTTTTTAACTGGTTAAACTTGCTTTATTCTTTTACTCAGTGTATTTATCACTTTTAATAGGAAGCTGAATATTACTGGTCTGACAACGTCTTGATTATAAATGTCAGCTAATCATTAACCCACACTTTTGCAGGTCTGCATCTTGATCCTTGTAAGGCCCCGTACACACGATAGAATCCATCCGCTGAAAAATCTCAGCGGATCGGTTTCAGCGGATAGATTCTATGGTGTGTACAATCCAGCGGATCTGTTTCCGCGGATTTTTATCCCCTGGGATGGATTTCAAGCGGATACAAATTTGAAGACATGCTTTCAAATCTATCCGCTTGAATCCATCCCAACGGATTGATCCGCTGGTCTGTACAGACTCACCGGATCAATTCGTCCGAAGGGATCCCCCGCATGCGTCGTAATGATTCGACGCATGCGTGGAATTCCTTATATGACAGCGTCGCGCTCGTCGCCGCGTCATCATCGCGGCGACGGCGCGACACGTCATCGCGAGGGGATTTTGGCGCGGATTTCGATCCTATGGTGAGTACACTCCATCGGATCCAAATCCGCTGAAATCCTCGAGAGGATTTATCCGCGGAAACGGTCCGCTGGACCGTATCCGCGGATAAATCCTCTCGTGTGTACTAGGCCTAAGAGTAATACATTCCAAATCCAGTTAAAAATACTTTAATTCTATATAGTGTTAGCACTGACAAGACTGATGCCGCATACACACCATCACTTTATGTGATGAAAAAAAACGACATTTTCTGTGAAGTAAAAAACTATGTTTTTGAAACTTCAATTTTCAAAGACGAAGTTGCCTACACACCATCGTTTTTCTCACAATGTTCTAGCAAAGCGAGGTTACGTTCAATACATTTTTCCATTGAAGCTTGCTTCATAACTAGCTTCTGGGCATGCGCGGGTGTAACAACGTTGTTTTAAACAACGTTTTTTGCTACACACGGTCAATTTCTGTGAAGTAAAAAATGACGTTTTGAAAAAGGACACATAAAATTGAAGCATGCTTCAATTTTTTTTTGTCGTTTTTCAGAAGACATAAAACAACGTTTTCCCCCACACATTTAAAGTGACGTTTTTAAAAACGTCGTTTTTTTTCATCACATAAAGTGATGGTGTGTATGCGGCATTACACTTGCTTCCTGACACTGTCAATGCTGGGAAATAAATTGGTGGAATAGGTGTCTTAAAGACTGAAGACACAGACAGTAATGACAGGGTTGTAAATGTTCTTCATTCGGAATTTATTTAAAATCAAATCATTAGAATAACAATTTATTTAGTAGAGAAACGCTAAACCATCTGTAAACTTAAATCATTTACTCTAAATAAAATTACGAAGGTACCATAAATTCATCTTCTCGAGATTTCACCATCTCATTAGCTATATAAAATATTGCAGTCTAGCAATAGAGATCAATGAAGAAGCTCAATTTGGTTGCAGGTTGCATGTGATATCAATACTCAACAGCAATGACACAGTTAGGAAATATGCTATCAATTAGCCTCTATGGACACGTAAAAATGTGGTGGCAAAGTAATAATATAAAAAGGAAGGCACATTGATTATGAATAGGAATGGCTATAGATTAAATAAAACTTGATTAAAGGGATTATGTCACCAGTCTTCACTTAAATAACGTTTGCAGAAGTTGGAGTCAACAAATGCTAACAGGCAACTTCCCGTTTCTTTACTTTTTTATTTCTGAGGTTCTGAGCAAAGAAAATTTAGCATGAAGCTTTATATTTGGTGTATTGATTATCATATGAGGCTTATTAGAAGAAAAAATTGCTGAAATAGCAACTTCTGTGTAATTTCTGAAACAGCAGCTTCTATGTACTTTCCAGTGCATTTTGCCACATCACATTCCAATCACACTGCCCTTGCGATCTGCAGAGGGTGTCGGTGCAAAGGTAACGACACCTCAAATGCAGGTCGCAAAATTGGTGTGTTTGCCCTAATGTGATATGTTTGCAGTGCATTTCAAAAAGTAGTGCATGCACTACTTTTGGTGTGGTGAGATTTTATCCCATTCAAAATGAATGGGCTAAAATCACACTGCAGAACTGCATGTGAATTGCACAGGAACCACACAGCATTCCTGTGCAATTCCAATGCAGTTCCTAGTGTGAATGGGCCCTAAAAAAAAAAAAAAAAAAGCAAAATATACCAACAACAGACAGGAAAAAAACACAAGGACAGGCCAAGAAACTGTTAAAAACATTTGTACTTATTTTTGGAGGTATTTGTTATTTTACTTACAAGATAACATCCACAAATACTCTAAAAGTAAGTAAGTGAGTGAGTAAAACCTTTTTTAGTTTTAACTTGTCTTTTTTGGTGAGGTTTATTGTTATGTGAAGTCATTTACACCATAGGAAGATAAAAACTGAGTACAAATTGCCACTAATGCACTTTTAACACTAGGGAATGTTTATGTTAACTGTTTCTTCAATTTTTTTATTTGGAAGTGTTAAATAACATAATACACAATAACATGTTAAAAAAAAAAAAGTGCACAGAATTGATATGAATGGGATTGATTACCTAGAAACCCATTCAGATTTAGCAAAATATAAAATTAGTTCCTAATAATCAGAGCAGGTCAAATGAGGACAATAGTAATTCCCAAATGTACTCACTTCTTTGAATGGATCCATTCATATGCTGGGGAGAAGGTTCAGTGATGGGGTGTTAGAAGGTTGGTGTGTTTCTGTCAGAGCCAAAGAGGGTAACAATGGCTGTGTGTGTACATCACACAACTATTATCAAAAAACAGCACCTTGCCTGGCTTTAGCAACCAGATAAAGCTTATATATAGAGCGATACGTTTATTTTACGTTATCTGCTAATAGAGGTAAATTCACATAGCAGTCAAGTTTTTTTTTGTTTGTTTTTTCAGCTTTCTGCGGAATAAGAACGCAACATTGGCAACATTTCAGGAAACCTGATTTAGTTGCAAAATCAAGTTTGCTGAAATTCACCAATCATCACAAATAAAGAATCCAACTGATATTAAAGATTTCCCCCAGATTCCTGTTGTGGGATCTGTAAAAACAAATAAGAGATGGAGGAGCAGGGGCACAGACACAGTATAGCTAGGTATTAACAGAACCTCTCAGAATTATTGGACTGCTATACCGCTTTGCTCAATAATCACAAATAAAAAACAAAAAACTCTTTAACTGAAACCTTTGCAGCAGTATGGAGAAACAACTTTGTTACTCCATACTGCTGCAAAGGTTTCAATTAATGAGTAATTGATCTTCCACTTTAAAGCCCTGTACACACGATCGCTCCATCCGATGAGAACGGTCTGATGGACCGTTTTCATCGGTTAACCGATGAAGCTGACTGATGGTCAGTCGTGCGTACACACCAACGATCGTGTCAGAACGTGGTGATGTAAAACACAACGACGTGCTGAAAAAAACCTAAGTTCAATGCTTCCAAGCATGCGTCGACTTGATTCTGAGCATGCGTGGATTTTTAACCGATGGTTGTGCCTACTAAAGATCGGTTTTTAACTATTGGTTAGAAATCCATCGGTTAAATTTAAAACAAGTTGGCTTTTTTTTAACCGATGGATAAATATCCGATGGCGCCCACACACGATCGGTTTGGACCGATGAAAGCGGTCCATCAGACCGTTCTCATCGGTTTAACCGATCGTGTGTACGCGGCCTTAAGCCCTGTACACACGATCTCCATACTGCTGCAAAGGTTTCAATTAATGAGTAATTGATCTTCCACTTTAAAGCCCTGTACACACAATCTGTCCATCCGATGAGAACGGTCTGATGGACCGTTTTCATCGGTTAACCAATGAAGCTGACTGATGGTCAGTCCTGCCTACACACCATCAGTTAAAAAAATGATTGTGTCAGAACACGGTGATGTAAAACACGACGTGCTGAAAAAACGAAGTTCAATGCTTCCAAGCATGCATCAACTTGATTCTGAGCATGCGTGGATTTTTAACCGATGGTTGTGCCTACTAACGATCAGTTTTTAACTATTGGTTAGGAATCCATCAGTTAAATTTAAAACAAGTTGGCTTTTTTTTAACCGATGGATAAATAACCGATGGCGCCCACACACGATCGGTTCGGACCGATAAAAACGGTCCATCAGACCGTTCTCATCAGTTTAACCGATCGTGTGTACGCGGCCTAAGATGCCTTCTTCAACTAGAATTCACTACACATTATAGCTCTATATACTGTGCATTTATTATGTATCCTCAAACACCTCAAATGCTGTAATTACATTTCACTAATGGGAGTATGTGTTCATCATTATCTCTAAAATACAGTTATTATAACAGTTATTTTAACTACTTTAACCAACTACTACTACGTATAGCTGCTTGGAATAAACTTCTAGCAGAGGTAGTGAGTCAGTCAACAGTATGTGGATTCAAATATGCGTGATACAAACATAGACCTATTTTAAGACAAAAAAGTTAACAAAAAAACAAACAAAAATAAAAACATTTAAAAATGAGACAGACTTGTGGGCCACTTGATCTTGTTCCTGTGTTACTCTATGTTTCTATGTTTCAATAAAAGATCCTCACCATGCTGACACAGATCTCCATAAAATCCTGCATGACAAGCACAGGTGAAGTTGTTGATTGTCTCAATGCATTCGCCATGGCCACTACATGATGTACTATTGCATGATGCTGGCAAGAAAAAAAACATAAAATTGAAATAGAATTTAGTCTCAGACCTGCATGTTTCAATAAGATCATTAACATTGTATGCCTAGCCTCTTGCTCATGGTGCTGCTAGGATCTTGTACTTAACTTCTGGGGATCTAGGGAAGCACAACAGTTTCAGAACGAGAAGAGAGTGTTCCTAAGCTAGTGCATATACCACATTAGCAGGGTTTTAGCAATGCAAATATAAGAGGAAGAAACCATGTAGTCTTTACTGTGAAATAAAAAAGTGAGTGTATTTCTTCAGAGAAAATAACCAGAAATATTGTATGGTCATGGGGAACACTATGTAAGCATCTTTATTAGGCCGCAGAGTGCATGACCGGGCAAGTTTTATCAACAAATAAATATTAGATACTTCAGAAACAATAGCCAGTAATGTTGTACTGACTCTTTGCACTGTATGCAAGCAGCTATAGTAGGCCACAGCTTAAGAAGGATTGAGCATGTAGATTTTAATTAATAACGCACGTTAAAACATATTATTTTACATAAAAAAGCCCATATTATTGTGCATACTCAGTTCACGTTAAATAAACAGCTTAAGTAGAATGCAATTTCAGAGGTAGACACCAGTCCGGTTTTAATGAAGAAATTAAAATTAGAGTGTATTTTGACAGCAAAAAAAGTAAAAAAAAATGATACAGACTTGATGCATGCTATGTAAGCAGTTTTAGTAGGCCACCGTTTCACATGGAGACAGCGGGTAAGTTTTTATAAAGAAATCAACATTAGAAATTTTTATTTCACTCAAAAGTCAAAACTATTGTACAGACTTGATGTACACTATGTAAGCAGCTTTATTGGGTCACAGTTTCTAAGGTAGACACCAGGCAGTTTTTAATCAAGAAATAACAATTTGATGGTTTTATTTCAAAGGTAAAGCCACACAAATTGAATAGTCAATGCAAGCTATGCAAGCAGTTTTAGTAGGCTTCCATTTTTGAGGGAGAGGTTTTAATCAAGAAATCAGCATGATAGTAAATTATTTCACAAAAAAAGACTGGATGCACACTATGTAATTGGCTTTAGTAGGGCAAGGTTTTAGGCCTCATACACGCGACCAAACATGTCTGCTGAAACTGGTCCGCTGGAACCATGTCTGCCGGACATGTCCGATCGTCAGTATGACTCATCGGACATGTCCGCTGGCCCGAGAACCCGCGCATTGCGTCCAAGTGATTCGACGCATGCGTGGAAGCATTGAAATTCCGGGTTCGCGCACGTCACCGCGTCATCGTCGCCGCCACGTCACTGCGTCGTCACCGCGTCGTCTGTCCGCGGGAAATTTGGTCTGATGGTGTGTACAGCCATCAGACCAAATGATCCCAGCGGACATGTCTGATGAAAACGGTCCGCGGACCGTTTTCATCGGACATGTTGGGTGGTGTGTACGAGGCCTAAGGCCTCGTACAGACGGACGGACTGTCCGCTGAAAACGGTCCACCGGACCGTTTTCAGCGGACATGTCCGCCCGGAGATTTCCCAGAGATTTCTGTCTGATGGTTGTACACACCATCAGACAGAAATCCCCGCGTACACGATACGCATGCGAGGGATGGCGAGGGATGGCGGCCGATCGGACATGTCCGGTGAGTCTGTACAGACGACCGAACATGTCCGACGGATAGGCTTCCAGCGGACATGTTTCTTAGCATGCTAAGAAATTTTTGTCCGCTGGAAAACGGTCGGCTGGACAAATGTCCGCTGGAAACCTGTCCGGTCGGCCGTACACACGACCGAACATGTTTGCTGAAACTGGTCCGCGGACCAGTTTTAGCAGACATGTTCGGTCGTGTGTACGGGGCCTAAGAGGTAGAAACCAGGTAAATTGTATTTAGGAAATGAAAATAATAGTGTTATGTCAGAAAAATAAATCATAAAAAAATATGCAGACTCAATGCACCTTATAGAGCGTTATTAGGTCACATCTTTAGAAAGAGAATCTAGGCAGGTTTTAATCAAGGAATAAAACTTTGGAGTGTTTTATTTTGCAGAAAAAAAAGCCACAAAAATTGTACATGCGACCTACACTATTTAAAGTTGTTGTAAACCCTTACAATTTACTTTTTACTACAGGTAAGGCTTACCTGGCGCAACACCAGATATCTCCTAAACCTGCACGATTTAGGAGATATCCCCTGTATCAGCATGTGCCGATGTCATCACAGCGTCGGAGCCTGCGATACTCGGAGGTAACTCTGGGAGCGATGTTGCCCGCTGGAGCTGTGTAATGGGACCGCTGCGGGGGCTTTGATCTAAGGTGAATATTTCATAATGAGCTAGGATGCTATACATACGAGCATTTCTAGCTCATTATGCCTTTGTCTTCTAGGTTTATCTTTTTGTGGGTTTACAACCACTTTAAGTTGCCTACTAGGCCACAGTTCCAGAGGAAAGCACAAAGTATATTTGAATCAAGGAATCCAAATTAGTAGGGTTGTCCCGATACCACTTTTTTTTAGGACCGAGTACAAGTACCGATACTTTTTTTCAAGTAGTCGCCGATACCGAATACCGATACTTTTTTTAAATGTGTCCCCAAATGCAGCCATGTCCCCCCCATATGCAGCGATGTCCCCCACATATGCAGCCATGTCCCTCTAACCATGTCCCTCACATATGCAGCCATGTCCCTCTAGCCATGTCCCTCACATATGCAGCCATGTCCCTCTAGCCATGTCCCTCACATATGCAGCCATGTCCCTCTAGCCATGTCCCTCACATATGCAGCCATGTCCCTCTAGCCATGTCCCTCACATATGCAGCCATGTCCCTCTAGCCATGTCCCTCACATATGCAGCCATGTCCCTCTAGCCATGTCCCTCACATATGCAGCAATGTCCCTCTAGCCATGTCCCTCACATATGCAGCAATGTCCCTCTAGCCATGTCCCTCACATATGCAGCAATGTCCCTCTAGCCATGTCCCTCGATGCGGCGGCGCGATGCAGCGGCGGGGGGGGAAAGTATTCTATTTAGGTATCGGGGGTATTTGCGCGAATACGAGTACTCGCGCAAATACTCGGTATCGGTCCCGATACCGATACTGGTATCGGTATCTGGACAACCCTACAAATTAGAGTGTATTATTTCATAGGAAAAAGCTACGAAACAATCAGCAGGTTTAGCCACTTTCTGACCGCACTATAGCCAAAAGACGGCTACAGTGCAGTCGTCCAGTTCTGGGAGGGCATCTATGGACGACCCAGGGCACACTCTGTGATCGCTGTGCCCTTTTTGTCACAGCTGATCACAGATTGATGTAAAGGGCCAATCACAGCGGCCCTTTACCATGTGATAAGCTGTGTCCAATCACAGCTGATCCCATGTAAACAAATGCTGTTTATCGGCATTTCCTTTTCTCAGCGCTGTCCCTGTGTGAGGAAAGCAAAGTCAATAACAAGAAATCCTGTGGCAGCACAAATTTACACTGATAATCAGTGCAGCCCCATCAGTGTCAATCAGTGCCCATCAGTGCAACTTATTAATGTCCATCAGTACAGCCTCATCATTGTGCATCAGTGCAGCCCCATCAGTACAGTGCTTCATGACCAGGCAATTGTCATTCAAAGTTCAAAAGCACTGAAAGCTAAAAATTAGCCTGGTCAGGAATGGTGGTGAATATGCCCAGTAGGCAGCAGTATCAGTGATAGACACCAGGCAGGTTTTAGTCAAAAAAGCAGCGTACTTTTTTTATTTAAAATAAACTGTTTTGCTAGACCCCATTTTCAGAGGGGAAGACCAGGCAGGTGTTAATGGGGGAAAAAAATTAAAGCATTTTATTATTATTAGTAGCTGTGGCAGTAGATGAATTAAAGCTGTGGTGCTTTTGTGCAACTTACCAATGTGGTGATTTGTTGCAATAAGAGCAATACACTGCAAAAGGGATTCAGACAATGCATCTACTGGAAGAATCTCAGGCAACTCACACCAAGCTTCAGACGGGAACAGAAACCCTGAAGTAATAGATCTGTCAGTTTAATTTTACCGCAACAGTGCAGTTAGGCAGCAGGTATAGGATTAGTGGAGACACACTTGGCAGCAGGTAGTGAATCAGTGGAGTCAGACTGGACAGTAGGCAGAGACCTAGTGGAGGCATGCTGACTTTGCTAAATAACAGGTGGAGAACCACCAGGATCAAGTTTGACAGCAGATAAAAGAACAATGGGATACAACTTGGCAGCAGACTGAATATCAGCAGAGTTAGTTGGCAGCAGATGGAGTGTCTGCAGAGTCAAGCTGGGCCACAGGCAGAAAGTCTACAAAGTCAGGCTGGAGGACCAGGTCAGGGTACAGGCCTTCTAAAGCATCTAAAGGGTGCATGAGCTCTGGAGTACGGTCAGGGTGCACAGTCTTTATAACAAAGGTGGGCAGAAACGCTTTTGGAATAGTATTATTGTAAAACCACTGAGTCAGCAGCTTGGAAAAGTGGCCGAGGGCCTTACTTTCCAGCAGGTCTGTCCCAGGGATGGATGGTACTTCTTATGGAGACAGTGGAAGGTGTTGATGCAGAAAATTAAGACTGGGGTTCAGGAGATGGCAGCAGCCAGAGCAGGAGCTGACACAGGAACAGATTGGCATAAGACTTGCACAGTGACGGGCTGAGCTAGAACCATAGCTCCCAACTGTCCCTGATTTTGAGGAACTGTCCGTCATTTGGAGCAATGCCCCTCTGTCCCTCTTTCCCCCTCATTTGTCCTTCATTTTGGCCCGCATTTGTAAATTTTAAATGCCAATATAAAAAAATATTAATGGTAAAAAATAGCCCTTGTGGATTTAAATAACCTTTTTTTTTTGTTAATTCTCCTTTAAGGGGGTGTTTCCGGGGACGTGTCCTATGACTACATACATTTGCTAGTGGGTCTCCCTCATACCCATCTCAAAATGTTTGGAGGTATGCTAGAACCGCTAATGTGGAACCACACAGGTCTGGAGGCAATAGCCCAAAAATAGTCTGGACTGGAAGGGCTGGCACAGAGACAGGCTGGACTGGAGTGGCTGGCAGAGAGAAAGGCAGGACAGGAGAGGCTAGCACTGAAACTGGCTGGACTGGAGAGGCTTTCACGGAGACAGGCTGGACTGGAAAGTTTGGCACACAGACAGGCTTGCATGGAGCGACTGGCACAGAGACAAGATGTACCAGAGCAGCAGGCATGGAGAAATGCTGGACTGAAGCAGATAATACAGAGACAGTCTGCATTAGAGCATCTGGCACAGAAACAGGCTGGACTAAAACATCAGGCATAGAGACAAGCTGGATTTGATGAGTAGGCATGGAGACAGGCTGGAATGGAGCAGTTATATGATCATGATAAATGTTCTGTGATGATAAATATTATTTAGACCTGTCACCATTAGAGATGTATAGAACGGTTCGCCGGCGAATAGTTTGCGACGATTTTCGCTTGTTCGCGTTCGCCGTCGCCGGCGAACATATGCGATGTTCGACCCGCCTCCTATTACTGTAATTAACATTGAGCAAACTTTGACCCTCTACCTCACAGTCAGCAGACACATTCCAGCCAATCAGCCGCATACCCTCCCTCCCTGCCCCTCCCACCTCTAGGGCAGCATCCATTTTAGATTCATTCTGAACCTGCATTCTTAGTGAGAGGAGGGACAGTGTTGCTGCTGCTGATTTTATAGGGAAAACGGTAGCTAGGCCAGTGTACTCCAGTCCTGAAAGACTCATCTGATCTCTGCTGTTAGAACAGCACCCCAAACAGCCCTTGTTAGGGCTAATCAATCAGTCTGCTTTTTTTTTTCTCTGTAATCTGTGCTGCGTGGTTTACAGAGAGAGACAGAGAGAGAGAGTGTAATTTTTTGGAGTTAGGCAGGCTAGTCAGTTAATGTTACAGTGTGTTGAGGATATATATACATCCCAAGAGTTGTACATATATTTATACACTGTGGCCCAGATTCACGAAGCAGATACGACGGTGTATCTCGAGATACGCGGCGTAAGTGTAGATGTGCGCCGTCGTATCGATGCGCGGTACCCACAGAAGCACATACACGTGAACTTAGGCTTCACCCGTCCAACGCAACTGTCCTCCGCCGGCGAAACTTAGGCGCATATTTAGGCTAGGCGTATTCTTCGTTCCCATTGATTAGCTATTCAATTATGCAAATGAGGGCGAAATGCCGATTCACATGCGTACGATTGTCCGTCGTAGGCTACGCGCGGTGCGCGTAAGCTGCTAGCCCGATCTAAAGTTACCCTTCATAAAAGCAGGGGTAACTTTGCAACGGACTTGCACAGGTCAGCTGGAGAGCAGCAACAGCAGCAGCGTGACAGAGGAGCTGAGCAACAACACTTGCAGGACAACACATCTGTGTGCCAACATGTCAGGGGCAGCCGTGGTCATAGTACTACGGCGTCTACGAGCACGCAGGAGGAGGAGGAGGGCACAGGAGAGGGTACCCCGAGATCGCATGGACCTCTTTGGCATGGTGGAATCGGAGGTGTTTCGCTTGTTGAGATTTGACACTGAAGCCATCATGGAAATAGTACGATCCCTGCAGGATGACCTCACCAACCCAACACATCGATCACAAGCAGTGCCGCCACTGCTCAAGGTCATGGCAACCCTGCATTTTTTGGCCAGTGGATCATTTCAAAGAACCAGTGGAAATTTGGCTGGGATGTCCCAATCCACAATGAGTAGGTGCGTGCACCAAGTTGTACCCGCCATCCTGAGACGGATGTCCCACCACATTGTGAGACCCACCCAGGAGGTCCAGCAGATGAAGGCAAGAACCGATTTCTATAAAATAGCCAGATTTCCACGCACTGTGGGGGCCATTGATTGTTCTCACGTGGCACTCCAGGCCCCCCGTGACGCTGAGCATATGTACCGTAACAGGAAGAATTGGCATTCCATTAATGTACAAGTAATAACCGATGCTCAAGGCCTCATATGGCACGTCTGTGCTAAACACCCTGGAGCCACCCATGACAGCTTTATCTACCGGCAAAGCGACATCCCAAGACAATTTGAAGAGAACGTGTATGGGGACAGCTGGCTGGTTGGTGAGTGACATGGGTGTCAGGCATTACTGTCCCCCCCCCATGATGCTGACATCACGAGGGGCACATGCATGACTAACATCCTCCTGTCTTTTCCCTTACAGGTGACTCTGGATATGCCCTGGGACCCCATCTCATGACTCCATTCCGGAACCCACAAACACCAGGAGAAAGAAGCTACAATGAGGCTCATATACGTACCCGGGGAGTGGTGGAGCGCACGTTTGGCCTCCTGAAGTCACGTTTCCGATGCCTAGATAGGTCTGGGGGTACACTGTTGTATGCCCCAGACTTTGTGTGCCAGATAATCGGGGCATGTTGCATTTTGCACAATTTCGCAATGAGAAGGGGCCTGCAGATTGAAGTCCGTCATGACCTGACCCCCGAACCAGACATTCCCCCCCCACCCGAGGGTCCCCCGTCTGCAGAGGGAAGAGCAGTCAGGAGATGCCTCGTGGAAGGCTTATTTTCACGTGCAACACGCACATGAAACATGTCACAATGCTAATGCACGCATGCACCCCACTGTGGTCCCTAACACACCCCCCCCCCCCAAACACCAATAAATTGGATTAGACCGAAGTACACCGTGCGGTACTTGGGAGCAGCAACGCCACGTCAAGGCTCCAATTATGTTGCTGTATGTTTTTCAGAAAATATTTGTCAATATATATATCCCAAATAAAAATAAAATAAATACAACTCCAATCGAGTATCATAATAAACAAATATCACTCATATCATGAGTATCAATTAATAACCAAAAATCAAATAGAATATAAAAATAAAATAATATAAATGGCACTCATCTGGCCCGACGTGTACTACGCCTAGTGCCAAGGCTCCGTGCCCTCTGTTGCCTGGGGGCAGCCGCGGGTGGGGGGGGTGGGTCATTGGGAGGAGGAACATCCCCCGGTCTCTCCCTGGCTGCCTGGATACCCTCTAAAGCCAGGGCTATGCGGGTGAGGACCGCAGTGGCCTGATTCCCCACCGCCTCAATGGCTGCTGTATTGGCCTGTATGGCCACTCCCAGGCTCCTCACCTCTGCCACAAGGCCTGAATTAGTGTCATCCAGGTCCCTAACGCAGGTCACCAACGCAGTGCTGTTGGCACTGACCTCCTGCACATTTTCACTAATGGTGGCAGTGAAAGCAGCCTGGGTCTGCTGCATGGAGGCCAGGCTGGCTGCCACCCGGCGCATATCACATGCAACAGAACCCACATGTTGGGTCTGCCTGGCCAGGTCCATAGCCAAAGTGGCTTCTAAGGCATCAGGATCACCCCTCGTCTTCCTAATTGCCTTCCTGGGTGCAGGTGAGGCTTGGGGACGAATGTATGGGGAGGACCCTGAGGGAACTTCCCTTAGGGAGGATGGGCTTCCCAAAAGGTCGGAGGCCCTTAGGGGGCTTCCCAAAAGGGTGGAGGCCCTTGGGGGGGTTACAATAAAGTTGGAGTCCCTTGGGGGGGTATCCCCTATGGAGGTATGGGAGGGTCCAGCGACGGTGGTCTCATCCCCCAGATATATGCCATCATCCAGGTGCCCGTGCTCCTCCTCCACTTCCTCTAATGGAGAGGTGTGGACACTGGTATCCTGGGATGGGCTTGGTTGGCCAGCAGCCGAGGATGGGCCCGCTTCATCCTGCACATCTGTGGATGACACAAAACAGTAACATGTTGGTGGACCCACACACTTGTCACATATTTACTCCCCCCCCCCCCACATGCTATACACCAGATAAAAGAAAAAACACACTCACCTGTCCTCAAGGGCTGATCAACTGACTCGAAGCCCTCCAGGCCCTCCACCTGCTCCTTCTCCAGGCACCTGGCAATGACCTCCTCATCAGGTGTCAGTCTTAGTTTCAGGGCTGGTCCACCTCCGGTGCCCCTACTGTGTTTTTTTATCTTGGCCACCTTCTCCTTCACAAGACGCCGCAGGTCGTTGATCTTCTTGGCGATCTTGTCTGGGGTCCGGTTGGCATAGCCAAGGGCACTCACCTCCGCAGCAATCTGTGCCAAGATTTGATCCTTACGGACCTTGCTGGTCGAGCCACTTTCCTTGCCGTGGAGGAACTTGTTATACTTCCTCATGGCATCTATAATCACCGCCTTCTCCTCAATAAGAAAGTTTTTTTTCCCTCCTATCTTTCGTGCCAGCCTCAGACATCTTTTTTGATCTGAACAAAGCAAAAGTAGCCACACCAAACGACCAAAACCAGCAGGTGTACTTTTGCACTTGACTGGCGCATGTCCGGGCGGATTTATGCCCTGGGCGGAAACGGTGGGCTGGGTTATCGTGGGGGGGAATACGATCGGCGAATTGGGGCGCATGCGCAGTGGGACGCGGGGGATGCGATCACGTGACGGCGCATGCGCCGTTCGTTCGGACCTTAATTTGCATGGGGTCACGATTCATTTAAATGGATCACGCCCACCTCCTTCCCAATTTGAATTACGTCGGGTTACGCCATCAAAATTACATTACGATGGCGCATCGCAGCGCGCATTTGCTTGCTGAATAGGCTGCTTGCCTCTCTAAGTTTCGACGGTCTAGTGTATCTGCATTGCGATACGCCCGCCTATTGATGCGCTGAGCTTCGTGAATCTGGGCCTGTATATTTGTAAAAGAAAGTGATCTGTTTGGAATCCAAAACCTAGACCGTGCCCCCATCCCTGTAGTCATATATAACAAAAGGAAATTGGGTTGTGGGACTTTAAATGGGGCATGGACGGGTTTGTAAGTTTATTAAGGATATCAACAGTGGGAGATCTATCACAGTCCCATCAAGGGAAATCTCTGTGGTCAAGGATAATGCTTAGTGATCAATCCGAAAATAAATTGAAGGAGTCAAATATAAACTTAATAATATAATGTGTATCATAATAAATAATACAGAGATCATGCATACAAAGGCATAATACATGTAGTCATAGAATATTGATATAAAATATTAAAAAATCCAGGACATGACCATTAAAAGCAATCACAATAAATTGACATATAGATACAGTAGACATGATTATCCAATAAAGTTGGTGGATGTAAACAATATGGTAATAGAACACATAATTTGGCAAGCTTGATCTTGGCATCCCTGAGCATAGACTCGACGCGCGTTTCTTGGCGTTTAAAGACAGTCATCAGGAGTGGGGTGCATAGCAATAAGCTAGAGAGAAAAAGGAGGGGGGGGAAAGGGATGAACATACAGGTGAGTAGGTGCAATCTTATCATGGTAGCAGCATAAGCGAGTTTGGTTGTGTGGTATATTACCTTTATGTTGGGCCAAAAGTGAAGTAAACATTTGAGTTCCAAACTAAGGAGTGGAATGATGGTCCTGGAATGAAATGTCTCCCCCGGAGTTGAAGCAGGGACATCTCCCCCTTAGTCCAGGGACAGACCAGCAAATGAGAAGAGCCGAGGACAGAAAGACGTGGGACAGCAGTCAGATGAGGCAAAAGCAGCCACAGCACAATGCCAAAGGGTGAGGCGGGCGCACATGGGGCACACATTTGAGTACTGGTAAAGAAAAAAAGTGAATGAATGAGGTTATCAATCACTATGGGGTACTGGGGTATGGGTCCTATATAGGAAAAATCAATTACCAGTGAGTGTGGATACATGGAGCCTCTCATCAGATGGGAATGTGTGAAGTGAAATTGCCGGGGCCATCCGAACTAAATACCCACATCCTGGGGGCGTGTCCCCACTAACGTCATGCATCATCGCATTGGGCCAGACAATGGGATGGGAAAAAGACCTCAGTGGGCGTTCACCCATCTAGTCAGCCATGCGGGATGGAAAAGCCATGCAGCAATCAATGGCGTCCTAGAACGCCCTGAATGCAGCATGCTAGCATGACGCTGATGCGCCGAAAGTCCGCCCCGTGCTGTCCCACGTCTTTCTTTCCTCGGCTCTCCTCATTTGCTGGTCTGTCCCTGGACTAAGGGGGAGATGTCCCTGCTTCAACTCCGGGGGAGACATTTCATTCCAGGACCATCATTCCACTCCTTAGTTTGGAACGCAAATGTTTACTTCACTTTTGGCCCAACATAAAGGTAATATACCACACAACCAAACTCGCTTATGCTGCTACCATGATAAGATTCCACCTACTCACCTGTATGTTCATCCCTTCCCCCCCCCCCTCCTTTTTCTCTCTAGCTTATTGCTATGCACCCCACTCCTGATGACTGGCTTTAAACGCCAAGAAACGCGCGTCGAGTCTATGCTCAGGGATGCCAAGATCAAGCTTGCCAAATTATGTGTTCTATTACCATATTGTTTACATCCACCAACTTTATTGGATAATCATGTCTACTGTATCTATATGTCAATTTATTGTGATTGCTTTTAATGGTCATGTCCTGGATTTTTGAATAGTTTATATCAATGTTACTATGACTACATGTATTATGCCTTTGTATGCATGATCTCTGTATTATTTATTATGATACACATTATATTATTAAGTTTATATTTGACTCCTTCAATTTATTTTCGGATTGATCACTAAGCATTATCCTTGACCACAGAGATTTCCCTTGATGGTACTGTGATAGATCTCCCACTGTTGATATCCTTAATAATCTTACAAACCCGTCCATGCCCCATTTAAAGTCCCACAACCCAATTTCCTTTTGTTATACACTGTATAGTTTAGTTAGATTAGAGGTGCAGGTTGCTGTGTAATATAAAGGGGTCCAATGGTGCAGGGTGCTATGTAAAGGGGCCCAGAGCTGTGGGGTGCTGTGTAATGTAAGGGGCCCAGTGGTGCAAGCTGCTGTGTAATATAAAGGGGTCCAGTGGTGCTGGGTGCTATGTAGAGGGGCCCAGAGCTGTGGGGTGCTGTGTAATGTAAGGGGCCCAGTGGTGCAAGCTGCTGTGTAATATAAAGGGGTCCAGTGGTGAGATCTGGTGTGGAATTTCTGATCAGAAGTGGAATTTTTTGAATACAAGTGGAAGAGTAAAAAACCAGGATTTGCTTTTAGCTGCTTTTAACTGTTTCTGCTGCAAGTGTTCAATTGTTTGTCTTTTTTTCTCTGACACTTTTTAAACAGCTTTTTTTTTCTTTTTTTTCCCTTTCTGCTAATTAAGGGGAGTGTTTAATTGTTAACAGGGGAGTGTATAATTGTTAACAGGTGAGTATATACGTGTCTGTAAAAACTCCATAAGAGCTGGCTCCTTGCTGAGATCTGGTGTGGAATTTCTGATCAGAAGTGGAATTTTTTGAATACAAGTGTAAGAGTTAAAAACCAGGAGTTTAAAACAAGAGTTAAGACAGGAGTCTTCTAAAACTGTAAGTATCATCTTAATCTTCATACAAGTAATTATATTGTAACTGGGAAATGAGTGCTAGCAGGGTTGAAGGTTTTGCTCAGTGCACAGCGTGTCACATGTATGCAAAATTGGTGCAACAGCTCCAAGATGGATACCGCTGTGACAGATGTGAGCAGGTTGCCCTTCTGGAAGCTCGTATTAGAGATCTGGAGGAGCAAGTTGCAACACTGGGTAGAAATGACAACCTTGAAAGGGGTTCTCTGCTCGCTGAGCAAGTGGTCAGTAAGGTTGATGTGGAGGGTGGAGGGGCAAGTCAGGATTATCAGATAGGGAGATGGGTTAATGCAGTTAGAGGGAGTGGAAGGGGCGTGAAGAAATGGAAGGCCAGTCCTGTATTTGTGCATCAAAACAAATTTGCCAAGTTGGGTGATGATGTGGAGGTGGCAAACACAGAGGTGGCAGCCCTAGATGTTACTGCTACCCCTAACAGCCGGGAGAGCAACCCATCTAGTAGAGGTGGGGAGGGGAGTGCAGGTAGGCCTAGACAGTTGGTGGTAATAGGGGATTCTATAATCAGAAGGACTGATAGAATAATTTGTCGCCAGGATCGCTTCAACCGAATGGTTTGCTGTCTCCCTGGTGCCAGGGTTCGGCATGTGGTGGACCGGGTGAATAAATTACTGGGAGGGGCTGGGCATGACCCAGCTGTCTTGGTCCACGTTGGAACCAATGACAGTATACATGGAAGGTGGAGGCTCCTTAAAAATCAATTTAAAGAACTAGGCTGCAAGATGAAGGGAAGGACCTCCAAGGTGATATTCTCTGAAATATTGCCTGTGCCATGCGCAACACAGGAAAGGCAGGGGGAGATTAGAGAGCTGAATGCATGGCTAAAGACCTGGTGTAGGAAGGAGGGATTTGGGTTTCTAGAGCACTTGGCTGACTTTTCATTGGGGTGCAACCTATATGCTAAAGACGGTTTGCACTTGAATGGAAGGGGGTCTGCTGTGCTGGGGGAGAGGTTTATGGGAATGCTGGAGGAGTATTTAAACTAGGATTGAGGGGGAGGGTGAATTAGAATTACATCGAGCAGACAGGTCAGTTAGTGGTCAGACATTAATGGAGAGTGGAATGGGGATAGATGGGGGAAGGGTTATGGCAGGTGACAAGAAAGTTCCCATGTTGCAAACAGCCATTGGAAATAATAGTGCCATTTGTACTACTATAAATTATATGAAAAACACCAGAGAAAAATGTAACAATACATTTAAGTGTTTGTTCACCAATGCCAGAAGTCTGCCAAGCAAAACAGGTGAGCTGGAAGCTCTGGTGCATGAGGAGAGCTATGATGTAATCGGTATTGCTGAAACTTGGCTTCAATCCTCACATGACTGGGCTATTAATATTCCTGGCTATGCTCTCTTTCGGAAAGACAGGGTAAAAAGGAAAGGTGGAGGGGTCTGTCTCTATGTGAGAAGTGACCTCAAAGCAAGCGTGAAAGAGAACCTGGTTGATGGAGAGTGTGATGAGGCTGAAGCATTATGGGTGGAACTGCATACAGATGTGCGTAGTTCAAAATTAATCATTGGAGTTTGTTATAAACCACCCAATGTTAATGAGGAGGTGGAGACTCAGCTCCTTGCACAGATGGAAAGGGCTGCAAGGTCTGGGACGGTGATAATAATGTTGGATTTTAACTACCCAGAAATTGACTGGATTAATGGCACTTCTGGGACAGTTAAAGGACAAAAATTTAAAAACCTATTGCAGGACAATTTTATGGTGCAGTTTATTGAGGCCCCAACTAGGAATGATGCCCTGTTGGACCTGATAATCTCAAACCATGCAGAGCTTATTACTAATGTTCAGATAAAGGAACACCTGGGTAGCAGTGATCATAACATGATTTCATTTAATGTTAACTATAAGCAAGAAATACATACAGGAAATATTAAAACACTACATTTTAAGAGAGCAAATTTTCCAAGGATGAGGGCTGCTCTCCAGGACTTGGACTGGGAGGGAATATTGGCACAGCTGAACACAGAACAGAAATGGGAATTCTTCAAAAAGACTGTGTGGAACCTCACTGCAAAGTATGTTCCCATGGGCAATAAGTTTAAAAGGCAAAAAATAAAACCTATGTGGCTCACGGTCAAAGTTAAAAAAGCTATAAACAATAAGAAAGTAGCTTTTAAAAAATATAAAAATGAAGGAACACTAGTGTTGTTTAAATGTTACAAAGAATATAACAGGATATGCAAAAAGGAAATCAAGGATGCAAAAATTCAAAACGAACGACAGATTGCAAAAGATAGTAGGACAAACCCCAAAAAATTCTTTAAATATATTAATAGTAAAAAGGTGAAGTCTGAGCATGTAGGCCCCTTACAAAATAATCTAGAGTGGGTGACTGGGGACAAAGAGAAGGCAAATGTATTAAATGTTTTCTTCAGCTCTGTGTATACAATGGAGCATGGGGGAGCTCATGTCCAAAATGGGGGTGGGAGTGACACAGCCTCAAATCCACAATGGCTCAAAAGTGATATGGTCCAGAAATATTTAGACAGAATAAAGGTGGATAAAGCACCTGGACCTGATGGCATCCATCCACGGATCCTAGGTGAGTTGAGCTCTGTCATTTCAAAGCCACTGTATCTAATATTTAGGGACTCATTAAAGACAGGAATAGTACCACTGGATTGGCGCAGGGCTAATGTGGTGCCCATATTTAAAAAGGGAACAAAGTCTTTACCAAGTAACTATAGACCTGTTAGTTTAACTTCTATAGTTGGGAAGATACTGGAACGTTTAATAAAAGACCACATGGATGAGTTCTTGCTGGAAAAAAACTATTTAAGCAGCAGACAACATGGATTCATGAAAGACAGAAGTTGTCAGACAAACCTGATTTCCTTTTATGAAGAGGTAAGTAAAACCCTGGACAGAGGCGTGGCTGTGGACGTGATATATTTGGATTTTGCAAAAGCGTTCGATACAGTTCCGCACACATGGCTCATGTGTAAGGTAAGGTCTACAGGATTGGATATATCAGTTTGTAAATGGATAGAAAACTGGCTGAAAGACAGAATTCAGAGAGTCGTGGTTAATGATTCTTACTCTGAATGGTCCAAGGTTATCAGTGGTGTACCCCAAGGTTCAGTGCTGGGACCCTTACTTTTCAATATATTTATAAATGATATTGGGTCTGAGATCAAAAGTAACATTTCTGTCTTTGCAGATGACACCAAGCTATGCAGTGGAATAACGTCCTTGCAGGATGTCTCCAATTTACAAGCCGACCTCAATGCTCTGTCTAATTGGGCGACTAAGTGGCAGATGAGGTTTAATGTAGATAAATGTAAAGTTATGCACTTGGGGGCTAAGAATATGCATGCATCATACATACTAGGGGGAGTACAACTGGGGGGATCTGTAGTGGAGAAGGATCTGGGGGTTTTAGTTGATCATAAGCTCAATAATGGCATGCAATGCCAAGCTGCGGTTTCCAAAGCGAGCAAAGTCCTTTCTTGTATTAAGAGAGGTATGGACTCCAGAGACAGAGATATAATTTTGCCCCTGTACAAATCATTAGTAAGACCTCATCTGGAATATGCAGTTCAGTTTTGGGCACCAGTTCTCAAAAAGGACATCGGAGAACTGGAGAAAGTGCAGAGAAGGGCAACCAAACTGATAAGAGGCATGGAGGAGCTCAGCTATGAGGAAAGATTAGAGGAACTGAATTTATTCACTCTTGAGAAGAGGAGAATAAGGGGGGATATGATCAACATGTACAAATATATAAAGGTCCATACAGTGAACTTGGTGTTGAGTTATTCACTTTACGGTCAACACTGAGGACAAGGGGGCACTCTTTACGTCTAGAGGAAAAGAGATTTCACCTCCAAATACGGAAAGGTTTTTTCACAGTAAGAGCTGTGAAAATGTGGAACAGACTCCCTCCAGAGGTGGTGCTGGCCAGCTCAGTAGATTGCTTTAAGAAAGGCCTGGATTATTTCCTAAATGTACAGAATATAACTGAGTACTAAGATTTGTAGGTAAAGTTGATCCAGGGTAAATCCGATTGCCTCTCGGGGGATCAGGAAGGAATTTTTTCCCCTGCTGTAGCAAATTGGATCATGCTTTCCTCTGGATCAACTGTGGGTATGGAGTTGGGTGTATAGGATTTTACTGTGTTTTTTATTTTGTTTTTTTATTTTTTGTGGTTGAACTGGATGGACTAACTATGGTGCTGGGTGCTATGTAGAGGGACCCAGAGCTGTGGGGTGCTGTGTAATGTAAGGGGCCCAGGCTCACAGTGTAAACTGTGCCCACCTGCCAGTGCCACATCTCATCTATCTTGTGTTGGCACAGTTGATAAGATATAAAAACAAAATTCACTGCAATACATAATAGTAGTCATTTGTCTGCCAGGGTGTCTTTGCCTCACAGGGTAAACTGTGCCCACCTGCCAGTGCCACATCTCATCTTTATTGTGTTGGCACAGTTGATAAGATATAAAAACAAAATTCACTGCAATACTAAATAGTAGTCTTTTGTCTGCCAGGGTGTCTTTGCCTCACAGGGTAAACTGTGCCCACCTGCAAGTGCCACATCTCATCTATATTGTGTTGCCACAGTTGATAAGATACAAAAACAAAATTCACTGCAATACTAAATAGTAGTCTTTTGTCTGCCAGGGTGTCTTTGCCTCACAGGGTAAACTGTACCCACCTGCCTGCCAGTGCCACATCTCATCTATATTGTGTTGGCACAGTTGATAAGATATAAAAACAAAATTCACTGCAATACTAAATAGTAGTCTTTTGTCTGCCAGGGTGTCTTTGCCTCACAGGGTAAACTGTGCCCACCTGCCAGTGCCACATCTCATCTATATTGTGTTGGCACAGTTGATAAGATATAAAAACAAAATTCACTGCAATACTTAATAGTAGACTTTTGTCTGCCAGGGTGTCTTTGCCTCACAGGGTAAACTGTGCCCACCTGCCAGTACCACATCTCATCTATATTGTGTTGTCACACCCCAGATGATACGGTCGTTGCTTCATTGTGAACAGACCAAAAGCGATCGGCTGGATAATTTTGAATAGAAAAAACATTAATTTTCTTTGTGATAATCTAAGGAGATCATTAAAGCCTACTAGGAATCATTGTTTTCTGGGTTACTTAACTGTCACTGAACTACCTCAGCATGACCATAGGATTTGAAAAACCCCCATCGCCTGCAATCTCCCAAACGTGCGCACGAGCACAGTCATTACTACACCAAGATTGACGCATAGAGGAATAAAATTTATGTCATGAGTGTGTAAGTTACAGACAGGGTTAGGGTTACAGATAGGGTTAGGGTTACAGACAGGGTTAGGGTTACAGACAGGGTTAGGGTAACATATAGGGTTAGGGTTAGGGTTACAGACAGGGTTAGGGTTACAGACAGGGTTAGGGTTACAGATAGGGTTAGGGTTACAGACTGTAACCCTAACTCTATCTGTAACCCTAACCCTAACCCTTACACTACCTGATTGATACAACATCATACCTGATGTTTTAAAGCACGTTATTCCAAACAATTTAGGAATGTTAGGTGATTTATGCCCTTTAAGGATTAAAAACGGACTCTGCGACAACTACGTAATTTTCCATGGGAGTTTTGCCATGGATCCCCCTCCGGCATGCCTCAGTCCAGGTGTTAGTCCCCTTGAAACAACTTTTCCATCACTATTGTGGCCAGAAAGAGTCCCTGTGGCTTTTAAAATTTGCCTGCCCATTGAAGTCTATGGCGGTTCGCCGGGTTCGCCCGTTCGAACATTTGCGGAAGTTTTAGGTTTGCGACATTACTAGTCACCATCAATGGCCCTAAAAACAGCAATATTTCCACTTGCAGTAATCCATTAACACCTTTAGCAGTGGAGCACTGCATAAACTATAAGGTGGGTCCCCACTCCTAGTGTCTCCAGAGTCCAACCCTGTATGTATTATCAATTCTCCACTGCATAATATCTTTGGCACATTTTATTGTTATTACTTTGTTTATAATGTATATTATCCACTGCTCAGCAGCACAATGACCCTTAAAATGATGCATGTTAACACTTTCACATGATTTTTATATATATATATATATATATATATATATATATATATATATATATATATATATATGTATATTTTTAAGCACTGCCCTAAGCACTGTGACCCCCTTGTCACCTAGCACAATAGTCAATTAGCAATAATCAGGAGCCAGCAGGATGGGTTACGATCACTGAAGGTAACTGGTAGGTCCTAAAGTGTAAGAGATATAATAGATGTTGTTGTTATTGTTTTGATAAGAGTGGATCTTTAGTGCAGTGTTTTATCCCAATGGGGAGATGTATTTGTGAGACCAGATTAAGTAATTTGAGAAAGGAATTTCCCCAGAAGACACAGGAAGCAATAGAAAAATCTCATTCTACTCCCAAAAATATTGTTATTGCTGTCTTTAAATCCATTGGAGACATTCACCATCACTTCTCATGCCTGTGATACCCTGTCCTTGGGACAAGAAGTAAAAACATACAAATTCAGCAAGGGCACAGACAGCAATAAAAATCTTACAAGGGTGAGGGTGCAAAAAAAAGCCTGGGTTTCAGCCATAGCAGTGTAGAAAGGTTAACCTAAAATGCTCATTGGGGAGAGCAGCAAAAATGGTGTGCAATAAGTTAAAAAACATCATGTAATTGTCAATAAAAGCTTTTGACACACTGGAATGCTTGTAATTATATTTCAGTATACCATAGTAACATCTGACAAAAAAGATCTAAAAACGCTAAAGCAGCAAACTTTATTAGTTAATATTTGTGTCATTCTCAAAACTTTTGGCCACGGCTGTATAATATGTAAAAAAGTACAATATTTCTTACCTGTATAGCACAATGCACGTTTCCTCTTTTTGCAGGAATCATCATTCCACTTCCCTGAATCCTTTGCTCTCCCAATATATATCTCAACACAATCTTCATTGTTCTTTTTATTATTTGGTTCATTCTCACCCCAGTTTTCTGCCTCTTTTGTAAGCGTCTTGTTGGTTCCCACCCAAGTCCATGCACCATTAATCTTCCTTATTCCTATCCAATAATAGTTTTTATTTGTGGGAATGTTTTCTTGGAGGTATTCAATCTCTTTTTTATTCTGTATGGCCACAAGATCAGTAAATTTACTCTGACAAACTTTCTGAGCTTCGTCATAGGACATGTCATTTGTGGAGTAATGGTAAGTCCAACAGTGGGTCACAGAGACTATAAATGAAACTGAAAAAAGAAAATGTTCACATTGACAGGGCACAATGACAATATTACATTTTTCAACTGGAAAATAATTCTAAAAAGGTTGCGCTTGGCCTCAAATTGTGAAAATATCAGAAAATGCCTCACTCAAAAATTCCTTGAATAATGAAGAAATACATATATATAAATATATATACAGTATCCACATGCTCCACTGTTTCTAACTCAAACATAATCCAAATTAAATTGTTTATTGTACGATAAACAGGAAATACTCAGGAAGCTATACTCACTGCCTCCCACCTCCCCCATCGGACCCCTCCCCTCCCCCCCAGCTCTCTGATTTTCCATTTTTTTGCTTTCTCTGCCTGGTCTCTTCCTGTTCTTCTTCCTCAGCTTTATATTCCTAACAGTTCAGCAAATCTTATTGAATATTTATGTTTTATTCAATCTCTCCACTTCACTTCAAACCCCTCCATTCCCTCCCTGCCACTGAACCTTAGATACTCTTTATTTAGTTATAGATTTCATTTACTTTATTGCACCAGCTCTTCACTGTGGGCCTCTCTAGGTTTTGCCACTGTCTCTGTATTAGGCTTTTGATGGCATTTAATAGCTGAGGGACCAATAACCTCATATATATATCTTAGTTGGCATTCTAACCCCATGAAACAGACATCCCCATGGGTCGTCTGGTATTTCTAAATGTATTATTTCCTTAATTACTTGCCTAACCTCTCCCCAGTATTTTTTGATCTTGGGACAGGTCCACCATATATGAGTCATGGGGCCAAATCCTCAAAAGGGATACGCAGGCGGATCTGCTGTTCCGCCTGCGTATCCCTGTGCCTATCTTTGGAACTGATCCTCAGAAGCAGTTTTCCAAAGATAGGCATAAGATCCGACATCTGTAAGAGACTTACACTGTCGGATCTTAGGATGCAGTACCGCATCCGCCGCTGGGGGCATTTTGCGTCGAAATGCCGCTTCACGTATGCAAATGAGGACTTACGGAGATCCACAAAGCTTTTCAGCTTTGTTTTTTCTCCGTAAGTTTACGTTTGCATGCGTAAAATTAGGGCTGCTTTTACAAGGTGTAAACTGTTTACACCTTGTAAAAACAGACCTTTTTTTCGATCGCCGCGATTTTTTTTTAAATTTGATTTTTTTTTTTTTCGCCGTATCTTTTTTTTAACCCGTCGCAACTTTATTGTCCCGTCGCAATCCACAAAGCCCGGCGTAACGTAATTTCGCGCGGTGCACGTCGGGAAAATGACGTCACGAGCATGCGCAGTACGGCCGGCGCGGGAGCGCGCCTCATTTAAATTGTCATCGCCCCCTGGATAACAGGACCGCCTTGCGCCGGGAGAATTTAGGTTACACTGCGTGAAATTTCTAGGTAAGTGCTTTGTGGATCGGGCACTTAGGTAGAAATTTCCCGCCAGTGTAACTTAAATGGGAAAAATTAAGTTAGGCTACGATTTTGAGGATTTGGCCCATGGTTTCTATCTCCTTACACCCCCACCAACATAGCTGCGATATCTCCCTTTGACACTTGTGTGCCTTATCTGGAGTTATGTACCAACAAGCCAAATACTTATAGTTCAATTCTGTCATATTACAGTCTACTGACGTGGTATGTGCCCTCCTCAGTATTTGCCTGAACTCTTGATCATTCACCCATGCTCCCAATTCTTTTTCCCATTTCCTCATAAATGGTGCAATTTCCTGCCCCTTCATACCCATCAGAATTTTATATAACTTAGAGATCACCCTCTTCTTTCCTGTAGCTATACATATTTGCTCCAGGGGGAGTAGGTTCTCTACAGTTCTGATTGGCAGGGGTAAAGTCTATATGAAGTGTTTCAGTTGAAAATACCGCCAACTATCAATCACCATTTAATCACTTTTATGTTTTAAGTCCTGTTAAGTGCAAATTTTACAGTTTACCATTATATCTTTTAATTGTATGTTTTCTTGTGTAATCCAATTTCCACACATTATCCCCATCCTAGGTGTGAAATATTTTGTATCTTTTAGTGGTATCAAGGGAGAATTATATACCCAATTTCCCCTTTTGTGTATCATATCCCAAGTCGCCAGTGCTTTATGTGTAATACTATGTGTGGCCTCACCGAATTCTCTTAATTGTGCAGGAATCCATATTATTTTCCCCAGTGTAACTTTACTAATAATGCTTTCCATTTTTACCCATCTTTTTTCTTTATTGTTTTTTGACAAATCTATCACCAGTTAAAGTAATATAGCATTATAATATTTTTTTAGGTCAGGTGCCCCTAGGCCTCCTTGGTCCCTTTCCTTAGTCAGCAGAGCATAACTAATGCGTGACTTCTTTATTCTCCAAATAAACCTTAAATCAGGGTTTGTAGCGTTTTAAAAGACACCTGTGGGAGAGAGATTGGGAGCATTTGCATTTTATACTTTACTGGTATAAATGAATAAATAAATTATTGGTAGAATTACCATTTTAAATGTAGCGCCTGTGTACTTTTCAGTACAGGTGCTATGTTAAATTTAGTAGGATGAGAGAGTTATTTGCTTTCATCAGGGTTGATCTGTTTAAATTTTGGCTGACCCCAGCCCTGAACTGTCCTTTGGGTCATTCTGTACTCCAGAGATGTAGTTCTATCTCTGGATGGCAGGTGGCGCCAGAGGAGTCCAGGCGGAGCCGCTCTTCCTCAGCAGCCAATTAGAGGAGCGTTTCCCTCGCGGGGCATGCTGGGGAGGGGTATTTCTGTGGTGGAGGCCCTTGTTCGGGGGTTCTTTGCAGGTTCCTGGTTCCAGGTCCGGCACCCACCTTTAGGGTGTGCGCACATCACGGGCCCCGGCGATTTGGCCTACCTGGCCGGGACGCACGTGCTATGTGGCGTTCCTAACTCTGGGCCCTCATGGCTCAGAGCAACTGAAGCTACAATGGGGCCCCAGTGACTTACTGGGTCCTCACACTTTGACAGAAGATCCCAGGCTGGCTGTGCCGTTCGGTGGGGAGTCGGTCTGAGGTGAGCCCGGAGGCAGGTGATCCAATAGGGCTTGGATGAACCATCAGGGATCTGGGTGACCAAATACTGGCAGGTTGTATGATGCAAACTGTCAGTCGGTGGCCCCAAATTATTGACTGGGAGGATTCGCTCTACTTTCATGTTCCTGAGTACTGGGCCTGTGGCAGAGACCCTTTACTAATTTAAAACCTAGTGGAGCCAAGTCGGTGGCAGAGACTTGTTCCTTCCCAGTGGTTCCGAGTGACACCCTGGCTACCAGGCCTGTGAGAGGGACCTGTCCAGGGGCACTATACCCACTCCGGCTGGAGTGGCGACGAAACAGGCATAATTACTGGAGGCAGGACTGCTTCTTCTATCCATAGCCTGAATCTGCAAAGTTTATTCCTTTTTCACCAACCTATTCTATCTACCTCGAGTTGACTGTTGGTCGTGTTGGACCAGAAATAAAAGCATTGAAAACGTCAACCAACTGTCTGGACATTCCTTCACTGCTCTCATCATCACCATTAACCCTAGACACATCACAGAGGTAACATAATTATGCTGTCCCAAATCTAACCAGCGGCTCCTCCAGGGGTAGCGCTACATAAAGATATTAATTCTACCCATCCATAATAGCTGCCTTGGTGCAATTTTGTTGAGTTCTAATTTAATATCGTTCAGTAGCGAGAAGATATTCAGTTGATACATTGTCTCATATGATGTTGTTATCTTGACTCCTAAATATTTTAACTCTCCCCCCCCCCCCCCCTAAAAACAAAAGGAAAGTCTTTTTGATATGACAGCTCTTCCCATTTATGTACATTGATATTTAGAGTTTCTGATTTAGTTGGGTTCATTTTAAAGTTTGAGATCTTTCCATATAATTTTAGTGATTTGATTAGGTTTGGGAGGGTTATCCTGGGATTAGTTATAAAAAATAAAATATCATTGGCATAAGCCGCTAATTTGTGTTCCTCTTTCTCTACCTTAATCCCCCTAATATCTGAGTTATGTCTAATCCCCAACAACAATGGTTCCAAAGCCAGTACAAATAATAGGGGGGATAAGGGGGCACCCCTATCTCGTGCCATTGTACATCTCAAAAGATCCCAAGACTGTCCCATTTACCTTTACCCTTGCTGTAGGCTGATTATATAATGCTTTAAACCAAATAGTAATTTTTGGGCCTAAACCCATTGCCTCTAATGTACTCTGCGTGAAGCCCCAGCCTACCCTGTCAAACGCTAGGGGCAATCAAGGGGTTAAACTGGTTCCATCAGCGTGTTCTAACTGTAGGGGGGATGGGCTACCAGAGACATGACAGAGAGCACTGTTCCTGATCACTGGGAACAGTAGATCTCTGATATGTCCCCTGTCAGAACAGGGATTTGTCTTGTTTACAAAGGCAGATCCCCGTTCTGCCTCTATATTAGACACAGCGTGCAGCAGGAGCAAGAGAGCGACGCCGCTGGTGCACATCCGCCTACAACTGCGCCTGCGCGAGCCACCGTACAGATGCAGCGATTAGTATATCTGCGTTAGCTGGTTGGCTAGTGGTTAAGTTACATTACTATTAAAACTCTAAAAAATTATATACTTTTTACATACCAATGTAAAGCACAGTGAAAGTGGCTGCTCTGTGGTTCACACGGGACAGCGCAAATGACTGACATTTTGGTCTAAGGCAGTGCTGAAAAAAAGGAAAATATGCTGTTACTCAAAAAATATATATATAATTGGTTAATGATTCACATTCAGTGTTCTTGATTCTGGTTGTGGGATTAAAAAGAACAAAACTGCAAATAATCTGCCTCAATTGATGCACTGAGAATTTTCTTATATTTCTCTGTAAAAGTATTTGCAAAAGCATTCTGTTAGCAAAAACTAAAACATACTTTGTGGATTGGTAAAGGGAATAAACACACATAAAGATGTGTGGTTTTGTTATTGGAGCTTGAGCCCATCACAACTGCCAATTTCACGTAGAGCTCATATCCTGTGTGATAAACAGCCCCACACTCTAGGATATGGTCTGGGCTGACAGATCGTTTGCTTATAAAAAAAATAGAATCAGGAAACTATAGACCAGTAACATTGGCTTATGTTTATGTAAATTTTATGGCATACAAGAGATATTACACAAGCAAGTGAAGTAAAGAATATTTAAATAAAAAAGAATTGCAGTTCATGAAGTACACATCGTGTCAAACTATCCTGATCATTTTATGAAGAGGTAAGTTCCTGATGCTTAAAAATTTGTCTGACAATAGCTGTCATGTTTCACATGCTTTGTGATATGCCTTTAAATGTTATATGTATTATTCTGTCCCTGGTTCCTCCCCTTCCTGTATCTGAGCTTATCCTGTATTGTTAGCCCCACCCCTTTTCCAAGTAATGCATCTCAGCACGTGTGTGGACTAGATCACATTATGATCTTTCGACCTATCCGATGTTCATTGTTGTAAGATCCTCACAGTTTATGAATTAAACTTCACAAGATCAACAAGGTGTCGTCTGGATCGAGTCACCATCTGTTTATCCTAATAATATTGGGGTTATCGACATCTCAACACAACTAAATGTAAGTTACGGAGATCACACTTTCTTTTTTTCACTTTTCTGTTTATTAGTCTTTTTCAACATTATATTACAAACATTACAATACAAATAAGAAACACATATATAAAACACACATATAAGGTCTCAATGTTATCCCTTCCTAAAAAAGTAAGCTAATATCGATAGTAGTTATGCTGGGAGATCCACTTATCTTAATTAATTTAGACCTAACCCTATGTCCCCCATATTCTTAATCCACCAGTTTGGGGGGAGACAAAAATAGGAAGGAGATCACACTTTCAGTGCTTAGATTGGAGAGACAGGACAGTCAAAAGATCATTAGAAAGATCAGTCAATACATCCGTATAGAAAGATAAATCAAAAGATCTGATCCTTGCTAACTCTGGATCCACTGTGAGATGTTATATGGACCCTGGAAATAGCAGCTATCAGACAGTGCAGCCATTAATATACAAGCCTGTATGTGTGTCTGCAAGCAAGTCTAAGCATAGCACTCATCAGCCACAAAGGAAAATTTTACTGCTGTGAATGTTCATACAAACAGCTTATACACTGCCTCTGTATGCATTAGCACATGGCTTTTTGTCTGTGTAATCTTATAAGAAAGTCAGAGTAAACCTTTCTTAAACTGCAGCCTAAGAAACCTAATCTCAGACACAGCAAATTGATACATTTCTCTGCTGCTGGAAAACTTTAATGTAAACCCTCTTGTTAACAAGATGTTTCAGCAAGACAATATGCAATCTGGGGATGCACAACCAGGTTTAGAACTCCTTCCAGATGAGGAATTAAACCCTGAATCAAACCAAAGGGAAAAATGCTTGACAAAACCAACCTGAAAAGTGCAAGAGAATGTTAATGCTGACAAAGAAGAGCTACTGTCTAATATCAATGACTTATGGTCTAATACTGTTAAATGCATGTCTGATCTCTCTCAACAATCTCATGAGCCATTACAACTATCAAGCAATTATCAAGCAATTGAATGTTGCAAATGAGAACTATCAAAGATTGTGCGTTAAATATACTAATCTCTTAATGCGGTACAACACTCAAGGGTCATTGGAAGAATTAAACTCAATCTTGAAAGAGACAATTTAGTGGTGCAAACAAAGACAAAGGCAGAAGTGAGAATAACATGGCTTCATGAATCCAGATCCTATCGCTCTGCATCTACTAGATGCTTCACAAGATCTTCCAAATCCCTACAATCAAGATCTTCTGCACTCAGTCAACAACTCATAAAGACCCATGCCGATGCTAAAGCTTCTAAAATTCAGGCAGCTTTTGCCCAAAAGAAAGCTGAAGTGGAAGCCGAGGCCGCATGCCAGAAAGCAGAGAAAGAAGCTGCACACCTGAAAGTCCAGGCCACACCCCAGAAAGCAGAAATGGAAGCCGAGGCCGCACGCCAGAAAGCAAAGGTGAATGTTTTGGAAAAACAATGACAGCCATGGCAAGGTTAAGGGTCTTAGAACAAGCTGCTAGTGAATGCAAAAGAGACAACAGTTGCATCTTATGCCTCAGATTCTTTTCATACCTCTCCAGAATGCCAACTCCCTGTCACAGCAATCAAAGCACTCAATCAAAGTCTCTTATCTACACCTACGGTACCTCAAGACAATTTGCCTTTATACATTCCAGTACACCAGACTGCAGCATCTCAGCAAGCAGCAGACACTTGTATGCATATAAAAGACTGTCCACCTTACTTTGGCACTAACCAAGTACCTCTTGGCAAGCACACTAATCCACAGCTACAAACCAACATGTCAATGGACTTTAAGCCAGTTCCAGCATTGAATGCTTTTGCGCCAACATATGTTCCCAAGTCACCAACATATGTTCCTAATGTCAATGCACCAGCCATCACAACTAACTCTGTTCCACCTGCAGTCATGCATGTAAAGTCTGAGAACATGGACATGTCACAGTTTGCTAAATACATGCTCCGCAGAGAGCTCACTAAGAAAGGCCTCACCACGTTTGATGACAAGCCTGAAAATTACTGAGGCTGGAAATCCACCTTTAAGGTCACAATGAGTGACCTAGACATCAATGCCACAAGGGAATTAGATCTGCTCATCAGATGGCTAGGTCCCCAGTCAAGTGAATGCATCAAAAGGCTCAAAGCAGTTCATACCGGCAACCCCACTGCAGGCATTAATGCTGCTTTGGACAGACTTGACCGTACCTTTGGCAGCCCAGAGGCCATTGAAGATGCCTTATTCAAAAGGTTGCAAAGCTTCCCGAAGATTTCTTCTAGAGACAATCTAAAGTTTCAAGAACTCAGCGATGTTCTATTAGAGCTTCAACTTGCTATGGCGGACATCAACTTACATGGTCTCAGTTACCTTGACACCGCTCGTGGCATCAACCCTTTTGTTCTCAAGCTACCATATGGCATTCAAGAAAAATGGGCAGTGCTTGGATCAAAGTGTGGCGCTCACCCCCGAAGGAGCCGCTGGTTGATTTTGGGATCGGCCTACTAAGTTACAGTAGGTGTTTGTGATATTGTGCTTTTAGCACGACAGCGTCGCGCTGATACTCGGCGACAGGGTGCCGAGATCTCGCCGACATCTCACACTCACTGGAATAGTGACAGCACATCCCAGCAAGCGCGTCATAGAAGCGACGGGAGATCCGACTTGGATTCCCGCCAATTCTACACGTGTGCGGCGTTTGTTATGAATCCTGAGGGGGAAGTCCCCGCCGGATTTTAAATAAAAATCCGGCATGGGTCCCCCCCTCAGGAGCATACCGGGCCCTTAGGTCTGTTATGGGTTGTAAGGAGAGCCCCCCTACGCCGAAAAAAACGGCGTAGGGGGTCCCCCTACAATCCATACCAGACCCGTATCCAAAGCACGCTACCCGGCCAGCCAGGAAGGGAGTGGGGACGAGCGAGCGCCCCCCCCCCTCCTGAGCCGTACCAGGCTGCATGCCCTCAACATGGGGGGGTTGGGTGCTCTGGGGCAGGGGGGCGCACTGCGGCCCCCCCCACCTCAGAGCACCCTGTCCCCATGTTGATGAGGACAGGGCCCCTTCCCGACAACCCTGGCCGTTGGTTGTCGGGGTATGCGGGCGGGAGGCTTATCGGAATCTGGGAGCCCCCTTTAATAAGGGGGCCCCCAGATACCGGCCCCCCACCCTAAGTGAATGAGTATGGGGTACATCGTACCCCTACCCATTCACCTGCAAGAAAAGTGGTAAAAACACAAATAAACCACACAGTGTATTAAAATATTTTATTTTTCTGCTCCGGAGGCCGCCCCCTGTCTTCTTTATTAGCTCTTTTACCAGGGGGGGCTTCTTCTTTGACGTCTTCGGGTGGGTGGGGGCCGCCGTCTGGTTCTCTTCCACCGCCGGGGGGGGTGGCTTTTAAAAAAGCCCCCACCCCCCCGGCGGGTTTCCTCCGGCGTCTTCGGCGGGGCTCTTCTTCTTCCGCTATCCCGACGGGTCTTCTCAACTCTCCGGGGTTCTCCTTCTGTTTCCGCCGCTCTCCGTTGTTGACTCGGCGCACCCCGGTTCTTCGTCTCGCTGTCCGGTGTCTTCTTCCGTGCTGTACGTCTTCTCCTTCCGTGCTGTGATGAGTTCTTCTTCCGTGCTGTGACGTCATGTTCTTCACTTCTCTCCTTCTCCCGATGTTGCCACGCCGGTCCTCCTCGCTGAAATGACGGATGCGCGCCTTGCATCGGACCTATATAGGCCTCACAGTCCCATCATGCTCTGTACCTACCCATGTGATACCTACCACGTGGGTGGGGGCCGCCGTCTGGTTCTCTACCACGTGGTAGGTATCACATGGGTAGGTACAGAGCATGATGGGACTGTGAGGCCTATATAGGTCCGATGCAAGGCGCGCATCCGTCATTTCAGCGAGGAGGACCGGCGTGGCAACATCGGGAGAAGGAGAGAAGTGAAGAACATGACGTCACAGCACGGAAGAAGAACTCATCACAGCACGGAAGGAGAAGACGTACAGCACGGAAGAAGACACCGGACAGCGAGACGAAGAACCGGGGTGCGCCGAGTCAACAACGGAGAGCGGCGGAAACAGAAGGAGAACCCCGGAGAGTTGAGAAGACCCGTCGGGATAGCGGAAGAAGAAGAGCCCCGCCGAAGACGCCGGAGGAAACCCGCCGGGGGGGTGGGGGCTTTTTTAAAAGCCACCCCCCCCGGCGGTGGAAGAGAACCAGACGGCGGCCCCCACCCACCCGAAGACGTCAAAGAAGAAGCCCCCCCTGGTAAAAGAGCTAATAAAGAAGACAGGGGGCGGCCTCCGGAGCAGAAAAATAAAATATTTTAATACACTGTGTGGTTTATTTGTGTTTTTACCACTTTTCTTGCAGGTGAATGGGTAGGGGTACGATGTACCCCATACTCATTCACTTAGGGTGGGGGGCCGGTATCTGGGGGCCCCCTTATTAAAGGGGGCTCCCAGATTCCGATAAGCCTCCCGCCCGCATACCCCGACAACCAACGGCCAGGGTTGTCGGGAAGGGGCCCTGTCCTCATCAACATGGGGACAGGGTGCTCTGAGGTGGGGGGGGGCCGCAGTGCGCCCCCCTGCCCCAGAGCACCCAACCCCCCCATGTTGAGGGCATGCAGCCTGGTACGGCTCAGGAGGGGGGGGGGGCGCTCGCTCGTCCCCACTCCCTTCCTGGCTGGCCGGGGTAGCGTGCTTTGGATACGGGTCTGGTATGGATTGTAGGGGGACCCCCTACGCCGTTTTTTCCGGCGTAGGGGGGCTCTCCTTACAACCCATAACAGACCTAAGGGCCCGGTATGCTCCTGAGGGGGGACCCATGCCGGATTTTTATTTAAAATCCGGCGGGGACTTCCCCTTCAGGATTCATAACAAACGCCGCACACGTGTAGAATTGGCGGGAATCCAAGTCGGATCTCCCGTCGCTTCTATGACGGCTCTGTCTCCATCGCGGCAAGCCAGCTCGGCGCTGGCTCCCGCGATGGGGCTCGTAGGTGCTCAATCTCGCTGAGAAAGAGAGCGAGATTGACACAAAATCGGGTTCACCTACTGTACCCTGGCGGTGTCTAGGGGTGTAATTGTGAGAACAGCAAAAGAGAGCGAAGGTCCAGATAGCCAATAAAAGGGTTTTCAATGCTTTATTGTCCAGGCCAAACACGACCAACATCAACATGTATTGGGAAGGTCAAGGTTGATGAAGGAAAGAGAAGAGAACATTGCGGGAGGAACAGGTCTCTCTCACAGACCCGGCTCTAGGGCCTCTGCCACAGGCCAATTTCAATAAAGGACTCTGCTGCTCTATATCATATAGAGCTGCAGTTAGAGACAGACAAGTTGAAGGAGAAACTCCTGGAGAGATATGCTTCCACTATATTACATGTGAGCGTGTAATCTATGGTTCCTCCACTAGAGGGCAGCAACTACATCTCTGCTTCACCACTTTGATCGAAGAGCGGCGTCCCAGACGTGTGATGTCATCACGAACGGACGGAACGAGCGGCTGTCCTTCTAGACCTTATTGTGCCTTGTCCCCGATCGGTGGATTCGTCGGATGATCCCGTCTTTCCTCCCCTACGGTGACACTCCAGTTACGCGGATTGCCCGGTGATAGGCTCCTTTTGAGGTTCGTAAGGCCATCTCCTCACCACCGTCATCCTACCACATGTCCTGAAGGTACTGTTATTGTCATTTCCATTTGATGATATGTTCACTGAACCTGTGAGGTTTTAACCCTGTGTACTTTATGGTACCTGTCTGCGGAGTCTACATTTGTTTATACAGCTCACATAGTTTTGCCATTTCCATACGGACCTTTTACTACATATCTGGAGTTCATCTTTAATAAATGGATTTTTTTCTAATACATTTTATCTGAAACTTTTGTCTTCTTCCAAAAAAATGTATGGTTTATTATGAACTGTAGATAACCATGAGCGCAGCTTTTTGGCATGTTTTCTGTTTCTTTGGTACTTCCGGGTACCACGATTCTCGGAGCCCTGGACTATCTTCCCCACACCCTGCATATCAGTAACAACTTTTACATTAGGAATTCTACTATCCTTGTTTAGCGCCAGTGGATTTTTTTGTGTGTTTGAACATAACAGGAGATGCTCTACCTTATACTCTGAGCACTTGTGCCGGCACTACAGAAGTCTTAGGTAGGAGAGCCAACAGTCTTGTAGTTGCTCCCCTGAATGATAATGTGGAAATATTCTTGCCCACTATCACTGCGTGCAACCAAATCCCAAGCAACAAAGAGGAGATCCCTACTCCTGAAGCTGCCTTTCACCATTCTCACTTGAAGGACATAGCCGACCAAATACCAGCCATCGACGAAAGAGCTGGTATCCTGCTGTTACTTGGCCGAGACATCTTAAGGGTGCACAAGGTTCGTCAGCAAATCAACGGTTAACATGATGCACCATATGCTCAGTGTCTGGATCTAGGCTGGGTCATCATAGGCAATGTCTGTCGAGACAAAGACAGCAGGTCTTACTCTGCCTTTAACTTTAAAACACAAGTCCTGTCAAACGGACTGACTACTTGTTCTGCACAATGACCACATCAATATAATTTGAAAGATAGACTGTTTGAAAAGGTGCACAATGGCACATCATGCAAGACGATAAGAAAGCCCTTAATTTCTAAGATGACAACATCGGCAACACAGTGTTTGAGGTAACCACTAAAGACAATGAGTTGGCAGCTACCATAGAAGACGAAGTATTCTTGAAAACCACGAGTAAAGAGTTCTACCAAGATGATTTCAACAGTTGGGTAGCACCTCTACCATCTCGTACCACAAGAAAGAGACTACCAAATAACAGAGTGGAACGCATTAGGAAGTTCTCTATGCCTGAACAATGGCACTATGTTCCCACTCACCTCAACCCTGCTGTCACCTCAACCCTGCTGATCGTGGCAGTCGTGCAGTACCTACTACTGCATTTATGGACACATCATGGCTATCTCCACCAGTACTCTTGAATGATAAACTCATCTCAAGTTCTACAGATTCTATCTTTGATCCAGAATCTGATAAGGAAATCAGAGCTGTACCACCAAACTCAACACCTCTGTGAAACCAAGGGTAAGGCTGAGTCCTCACCACTTTGAATGCTTTTCTAAGTGGTCCTCCTTTGTACGAGCCAGTGCACGTCTTAATCACATTGCTCATCAATTTGCAAACAGCTCTAGCACTGGAAAAGAGTGTCACAAGTGGCACATCTGTAAAGGCCCTTCCGCAATTGAGGAAGTCTCAGGAGCAGAAAGATTGTGAACTTCTTGAATTACAACAAGTGTAAATGGGAATTTAACCCACCTCATTCCTCTCACATGGGAGGCTCCTGGGAACGCATGATTGGAGTTGCAAGGAAAATCCTGGACTCTATGCTACTGGACCAGAAAACTTCCCAGCTTACCCATGAAATCTTTGTCACTCTTCTTGCAGCGGTGTCTGCTATAATCAACACAAGGCCTCTGGTCCCTGTGTCCTCAGATCCAGAGTCTCCAGTATTGCTCACTCCAGCCACTCTTCTTACCCAATAAATTGGGATAGCCACTATTCCCACAGAGGAACTTCATTATCCTAATGTTTACAAGCATCAATGGAAACAGGTTCAACATCTTGCTAATGTGTTTGGGAACCGTTGGAAGATGGAGTACTTTTCTAACCTTCAAAGTCGCAGTAAATGGCAAGCCAGCAAATCCAACCTACAAGTGGGAGACATAGTTCTCTTGAAAGAGACAGGTTCTCATCGCAACCATTGGCCTATGGGTCTCATTACAAAGACTATGCCAAGTAACGACGGAAAAGTACAGAAAGTAGAAGTTAAAGTAATGAAAGAAGGTTCTGTACACTTTTACTTCAGGCCTATAAAGGAACTAGTACTTCTTTTGCCTAAAGAAGAAGACAAGTCATCAACCTGATTCAAAGGGAGGTACGAAGGTTTGGTGCATATTGCTGCCTTCCCCTCTGAAGATGGATATTTTCTTGTCACAGCCTGGACCTTCGAGACCAACATCTGCATGTATATGTTAATAAAAAAAAAAATGTATCTTGCGCCAAATGTGCAATTAAACAAAGAGTTAAACTAAATATGAGCTGCGCCTCAAAAAAACAGTGTATACCACTGCTGCATAGTGGATTAAAAAAACGGGTGAGTGCGCTAATAGCTAATAAATAAAATTATAACTATAATCAAAAATAAATTAACAAATAAATGAACAGCAAGTGAAACACCAGCCTACCTAATATAACCTAAATATCTAAAAAAAACATGTTATCATCTAGTCCCCAACGTGACAGGTGCCTAATAGATAAAATTTATAATTAGTGACCATTTAGGCCTTGTACACACGACCGGATTATCCGATGAAAACGGTCCACCGAACCGTTTCCATCAGATATGTCCGCTGCCGGATTTTGGTCTGATGGTTGTACACACCATCAGACCAAAATCCCCGCGAAAAACATACGCGGTGACGTGTCGCGACGTGGCCGCGCCGTCGCCGCGACGATGACGCGGCGACGTGCGCGACCCTGGAAGGTAAATACTTCCACGCATGCGTCGAATCACTTCGACGCATGCGAGGGATGGCGGTCGGTCGGACAAGTCGGACAAGTCGGTGAGTCTGTACAGACGACCGGATTTGTCCGACGGACAGGTTTCCAGCGGAAAGATTTCTTAGCATGCTAAGATCTTTTTATCTGCTGGAAACTGTCCGATCCGCCAGACAATTGTCCGCTCGGGCCTACACACGACCGGATCTGTCCACTGGAACTGGTCCGTCGGACCAGTTTCAGCGGATAGATCCGGTCGTGTGTATGGGGCCTAAGTGAAAAACAGAATATAATAACAATATTCCATAAATAATGTCGAAAAACATAAATTCAATAAATTCATGTGCTGCTTTGAGTCCATAGAACTGTAGTGTACTGCAAGATCCACAACAATTGCCACGAACATCCAGTGAAATAATATCCAGTGATAAAAGCTGTTAATGTTTCACCTTCACCGACTGATAAGGACACCCACAAAAGTGCTCAAAAGATGGCAGCTTACCACAAGTAGTTGACTCTTTTACTGAAAAAAGTGGTCAAATGTGCTTCATAGCAAGTTGGACTTTGCTATTAACAGATGAAATAAGCAGATAATGGAACAACCTCTTATCCCATGGAGACTCAGGACGGCATATGCAAATAAGAAAATAAGGTCCGAAGCTTCCTGAAGATGTGTCAAACGAAACAGACGTAGAGGCGTCACCTGGTCACGTACTGAGGTCACCTCCGGTTCCCTTTGGCTCACTGCGGTGCAGGGTGGAACGCACGCCAGCGCACACGAGTCGGGACCATCTCCACCAATTTGTTTCTTTGCCATCCAGCCTCAGTGCCGGGTCTTGGGCACTCCTAAAGTAAGCAGCCATTTGGCTTTTTATTTGAACATTTTTTAAGTTTAATTAACGGGATTACACTATTCGGACCTTATTTTCTTATTTGCATATGCCATCCTGAGTCTCCATGGGATAAGAGGTTGATCCATTATCTGCTTATTTCATCTGTTAATAGCAAAGTCCAACTTGCTATGAAGCACATTTGACCACTTTTTTCAGTAAAAGGGTCAACTACTTGTGGTAAGCTGCCATCTTTTGAGCACTTTTGTGGGTGTCCTTATGGGCCTGTACACACGACCGGATCTGTCCGCTGATACTTGTCCGCGGACCAGTTTCAGCAGACAAGTTCGGTCGTGTGTACGGCCGACCGGACAGGTTTCCAGCGGACATTTGTCTAGCCGACCGTTTTCCAGCGGACAAAAATTTCTTAGCATGCTAAGAAACCTGTCCGCTGGAAGCCTGTCCGTCGGACATGTTAGGTCGTTTGTACAGACTCACCGGACATTCGGCCGCCATCCCTCGCATGTGTCGAAGTGATTCGACGCATGCGTGGAAGTATTTACCTTCCAGGGCCGCGCACGTCGACGCGGCCACGTCACCGCGGATCGTGTACGCGCGGATTTCTGTCTGATGGTGTGTACAACCATCAGACAGAAATCTCCGGGCGGACATGTCCGCTGAAAACGGTCCGGCGGACCGATTTCAGCAGACAGTCCGTCCGTGTGTACGAGGCCTATCAGTCGGTGAAGGTGGACCATTAACAGCTTTTATCACTGCATATTATTTCACTGGATGTTCGTGGTAATTGTTGTGGATCTTGCAGTACACTACAGTTCTATGGACTGATAGCAGCACATGAATTTATTGAATTTATGTTATTGTGATTATTTATGGAATATTGTTATTATATTCTTTGTTTTTCACTTAATGGTCACTAATTATCAAGTTTATCTATTAAGCACCTGTCACGTTGGGGACTAGATGATAACGTGTTTTTTTTAGATATTTAGGTTATATTAGGTAGGCTGGTGTTTCACTTGCTGTTCATTTATTTATTCATTTATTTTTGATTATAGTTATAATTTTATTTATTAGCTATTAGCGCACTCAAGCATATATATCTTAATGTTTGCATTGTTTCCCTTATTCTTCCCTTCCCTCTTGTTTTGCAGGTGTTCTTGGAAGAATCTTCATTACTTATATTTGAACTTGGACTAAAGTTTGTTAATAATTGAAATCATAGATTTTGACGGGGAGTGTCATGTTTCACATGCTTTGTGATATGCTTTTAAATGTTATATGTATTATTCTGTGCCTGGTTCCTCCTTTTCCTGTATCTGAGCTTATCCTGTATAGTTAGCCCCACCCCCTTTTCCCAGTAATGCATCTGAGCACATGTGTGGACTAGATCACATTGTGATCTTTTGACCTATCCAATGTTCATTGTTGTAAGATCCTCACAGTTTATGGATTAAACTTCACAAGATCAAAAAGGTGTTGTCTGGATCGAGTCACTGTCCGTTTATCCTAATAAGATTGGGGTTATCGACATCTCAACACAACTAACTGTAAGTTACGAAGATCACACGTTCAATGCTTAGATTGGAGAGACAGAACAATAGCCCTGTCTGTGAAAACATACTAGACTTAAAATCTTAGGCCCCGTACACACCATAGAATCCATCCGCAGATAAATCCCAGCAAATGGGTTTCAGCGGATAGATCCTATGGTGTGTACACGCCAGCGGATCTGTTTCCGCGGATATATCTCCCCTGGATATATCTCCCCTGGATCTGCTGGATTCCAGCAGATCGAATATTCGCTGACATGCAGAACATATCCATCTGCTGGAGTCCATCCCAACGGATGGATCCGCTGGTCTGTATAGACTCACCGGATCCATCCGTCCGAAGGGATCCCCCGCATGCGTCGCAATGATTAGACGCATGCGTGGAATTCCTTATATGACAGCGTCGCGCACGTCGCCGCTTCATAATCGCGGCGACGGCGCGACACGTCATCGCCAGAGGATTTCGGCGCGGATTTCAATGCGATGGTGTGTACACTCCATCGCATGAAAATCCGCCGAAATCCTCGAGAGGATTTATCCGCGGAAACGGTCCGCTGGACCGTATTCGCGGATAAATTCTATCGTGTGTATGGGGCCTTAATGGCAAACAAGCACCAGACCTATGACAGAACGTGACTATATTAACTGATGATCCATAATGATGTAGAACTATTAAAACTCAGCAATATAATACAATTTTACAGATGTATGGTAATGTGCGTGGTTATATGGCAGAAGAATTTGAAGTTATGCAAACATACCATACTAATAGCATTTCTTTTATATATTAAAAATAATATATACAGCTAAAATAGACATTGAAAATTCCATAAGGAGTTCTAAAAAGTTAAAGGGGGACTAAACTGTATCTGAGCACCACAAATCAAAAACACCATTTAATTCAATTTTAATATCTAAAGAAACTCCCCCATACATCCATTTGTCCATGCTTTATTTTGTCGAGAAATCACTTTGGAAAACAACTCCTATAGCAATTCTAGCCACAGCTGAGTAAGGGCAAATGATTTATGTAGCATTTACTTCCTGGAATCCATCTGCCCTTAGACCAGGCAAGCAGGCAGGAGGGCATACAGTACTTAGCTGAGAAAGCCCCTCTTCCAGATGAAAGGAAAGGGCTCACTTTAGTGTTCCTGACATTCTGTAAACTTTCTGTACTTGGAAACAGTCTTAGCAAATATTGAAAAATTAATAAGTTGAATTAGAGCCAAAGTGCTTTTTTGGCTAATTAAAGCAGAGGTCCGCTCACCGCTGCAAAAATTAAAAGCCAGCAGCTGCACATTCATATTTTAATAATCGGACACTTACCTGTCCAGAGATGTCGGCACCGCAGCTGATGTTTTCATCAGCTGTCGGGTGCATGCTGCCTCCATTGTGAGTAAGGGAACCCTACTGTGCATGCACAAGGCTCAACTCTTCTCTCCTACTGGCTCGGCGGTCAGGGAAGAAGGAGGGAGCCCAGACGGTGATGTCAATACCCGCGGCTGAGGCTCCCAGAAGTGGGAACAGGTTACCTGACAGGTATCCTGCCCCCCTTCCCCCCGAAAGGTGCCAAATGTGGCACGAGAGGGGGGAGGAGAACAACGAGCGGAAGTTCAACTTACGTTTCTTCAGGTAATTTCTGGTTTTCAGTCCTAAGCAAATTAGGTCATACATGCCAGGAGTCTTCAGGAGGTGAGGAGGGGTGTTCTCAGTTAAGCACACCCTCTACCTGCTTGCCTGAGCTAAGGACAGATGGGTCCCAGGAAGTAAACGATATATGAATCATCTGCCCTTACTCAAGATGGCCACAGCCAGAAATGCAAGTGGATGTTTTTCAAAGTGACTTCTCAGCAAAATAAAACATGGCAATGTGGATAGGTAGGTGAGTTTGTTATGAATATTAAAAATGAATGAAATAGCGTTTTTGGGGTGTGGTGCTCAGATGCAGTGTAATTTCTTTTTTATCAAATGCAAACAAAAAAGTGGTGAGAAATCTTATCTGTGGGAAATTCTATAGTCTTTCCACAAAGTGCATTTAAAGTGGTAGTAAACGCTGTGTTTTTATCTTTACCTACAAGTGAGCTTATATTAAAGCTTACCTGTAGGTTAAAATAAATATCTGTTAAACGTGCACTGTTTAAGACATATTCTAGGGAGCAACAGCAAGTGACATCACTGGCGCGGGTATGCCATTCCTTCAGAGCGCATGTGCCAGTGACGTCTAGACGCCTTGTGTGCCGCAGCTGTGACTCCCATATGCATGCGTGTGAGTGATGTCATTGTGGCTCAGCCTTATAAGCAGCCGCAACCCGGAAGGAAGACCGGGTGAAGTGGTGACAGCGCACTGCTAGAGGGCTTCTTTTCAAGGTAAGTCTTTCATAATGTGCTAGTATGCAATGCATACTAGCACATTGTGGGGAAGATCCCCAAAGCACTTACGCCGGCGTATCTCGAGATGCGTAAGTGTAAATATGCGCCGTCGTATCTATGCGCCGTATCCACAAAACAAGATACGCCTGAAAAATAGTTTTTTCCGACCAACGTAATTTTTCTGCGCCGGCGCATCATGGACGCAAATATACGCTGGACGCACCATTGTTTTGCTATTCAAATATGCAAATGAGGGAGATACGGCGATCCACGAATGTACGTGCGCCAGACGCGGGCTACGCGCGCCGCGCATAAGACATACGTCCGGTCTAAAGTTACCCCTCATAAAAGCAGCTTTAACTTTGCACCAGACGTGTGCAGGTCAGCTTCAGCAGCACCGTTGGGGACGAGCTGAGCATCCACACTTGCAGGACAACAATCTGTATGCCAACATGCCAGGGGCATCCATGGTCATAGCTATACTACTGGCTTTAGATGCACGTAGAAGGAGGAGGGCACGGAGGAGGGCACGGGAGCGGATATACCGACCACGCATAAACGTCTTTGGCATGGGGGATTCTGAGGTGTATCGCATCTTCAGATTCAGCCCTACTGCCATCCTGGAATTAACCACAACCCTGAAAGATGACATCACCAACCAGACACACCGCTCACATGCAGTGGAGCCACTGGTCAAGGTACTGGCAACACTCCATTTCCTTGCCAGTGGCTCGTTTCAGTGTACAAGTGGAGTTGTGGCTGGGATGGCACAATCCTCCATTAGCAGATGTGTGCACCAGGTTGTCCCCGCAATCCTCAGACGCATGGCCAACCAAATCATCAGACCCACCCAGGAGCATCTGCGGGTGAAGGCAATGCGGGATTTCGTCAGAATTGCAGGATTCCCACGCACTGTGGGGGCCATTGATTGCACCCATGTAGCACTACAGCCCCCCCCCCCGTGACACAGAGCACATATTCCGCAATCGGAAGCACTGGCATTCCATCAACGTACAGGTGATAGTCGATGCCCAATGCCTCATATGGCACGTCCGTGCCAAACACCCAGGGTCCAGCCACCACAGCTACATATACCGTCAAAGCCCCATCCCAACAGAATTTGAACAGAACGTGTATGGGAACAGCTGGCTGGTTGGTGAGTGACATGGGTGTCAGGCATGACTGTCCGCCCCATGATGCAGACGAGGGGCACATGCACGGCTAACATCCTCCTGTCTTTTCCCTTCCAGGTGACTCTGCATATGCACTTGGACCCCATCTCATGACTCCATACCGGAATCCCCAAACTCCAGGAGAGCAAAGATACAATGAAGCACACGCACATACCCGTGGAGTGGTGGAACGCACCTTTGGCCTCCTGAAGTCCTGTTTCCGATGCCTGGATAGGTCTGGGGGTACCCTGTTGTATTCCCCAAACTTTGTGTGCCAGATCATCGGGGCATGTTGCATGCTGCACAACTTTGCCGTGAGAAAGGGCCTGGAGATTGACATACGCGATGACCTGACCCCCGAACCAGACATTCCCCCCCTGACCGAGGCTACCCGTCTTCTGAGGGAACAGCAGTCAGGAGATGCCTCACAGTAGGCATCTTTGCATGTTAAACACACACATTCATCATGGCACAAGGAGAATGCACACATGCACACCACTGTGGTCCCTAGCACACACCCCACATCCTCATAAAACATAAAAACATAAAAAAAAGAAAATTAACGGCGCTGCCGTGCCCCACGCCTGCGGCGGCCACGGCCCCGGCCACGGCTCCTCATGGGAGGATCATGGGGGGGGGAATCATGAGGAGAAGCATCCCCTGGTCTCTGCACACCTGGCGGCCTGCCCTCCAACGCCAGGGCGATGCGGGTGAGGACCACATTGGTGTCCTCCTGCAGCCTCACCCCCGCCTGGATGGCTGCCGTGTTGGCCCTGACAGCCTCTGTCAGGGCGTGGACCTCCTCACCCACGCCTGCTGTGGTGGTCTGCAGATCAGCCATGCAGGTGACCACAGCTGAGGAATTGCATCCAACATCCTGCACAGATTCCTTTATGGAGGCCATGCTTTGGGCCATGTGGCCCATACTCCTCACAACCTCACCCAGATGGCGAGTCTGGCGACCCTGGTCCCTCCGGAGGTTTTCTGGCAGAACGTCTGCCACCCCCCTTGTCTTCCTGGTCACCTTCCTGGGTCCTGATGTGGCTTGGGGCCTAGGAGAAGGGGAGACCCTTGGGGGGGAAGCCCTGTTGGGGGAGGAGTGGGAGGGGCTACCACTGATGGTGGGTTGACTGGTGCCAGCAACAGGGGAAGACAACTCCAAATGGAGCCTCACCTCATTGCCACTGTTGACCCCCTCCTCCTCAACCTCCTCATGGGGAGAGGTGTGGCCACTCCCTTCCACAGAGGACTCCGGGCTTGCCAGGTGGTCTGGCTCAGCCTGATTTCCTGGGGGATGGTGTGGACTGGCCAGATGGCCCAGCACCCTCCTGCACATCTGTGGATGACATTAAACATTCACATGTTGGAGGATCCACACACTTGTCACATGTTCCCTTCCACCCCCACACATGCTACACACCAGATAGGAGATAAAACACACTTACCTGTCCTCAAGACCTCCTCAATGGAGTCAAAGCCAGGAACTCCCTCCACTTGATGCCTTGGCTCCACTTGATGCCCACTTGATGCCTTTGGAGGCACTGGGCAACCACCCGCTCCTCAGCAGTGAGCGTCTCCGTAGTTGCTGGTGCCCCTGGCATGAGTGGTCATCCTGGCCAGCTTACCTCGGACCACGCGCCGCAGATCATTGATCTTTTTTAAAATCTCATTGGGGTCCTGGCCTCACTCCCCAAAGCATTCACATCATCTGCAATCAGTGCCAGGATCTCCCTCCTCCTGGCCTGAGTGGTTTTGGCACTCTCTTCCCCATGGAGATACCTATCATACTGGGTCATGGCCCTGATAATGATAGCCCTCTCCTGTGGGGAGAAATTAAGCTTTCTCTTCTTCCGAGCTGCTGACATGGCTCTAAAACAAAAAGCTACAAACCACAGAACAAAAGTACCTTGCTTCAGGGGGGGAAACAAGAGGATGTACTTTTGCACTGGACGGGCACATGTCTGGGCGTATTTATGCCCTGGGCGTATCTCACTAATTACGCCGGGCCTAGTTCGTATCTCACTGATTACGCCGGGCCGAGTTCTGAGCATGCACAGAGAGGCGCTGAACATAGTCAGCGTCATTGCGCAGGCGCCGTCCGTTCGGCCCTTCATTTGCATGGGGTCACGGGTCATTTCAATGGAACACGCCGACTTCCTTCCTACTTTCAATTATGCCGGCTTACGCCTCGGAATTTACGTTGCGCTGGCGCATCGTTGGGCGCAAATACTCTGAGGATACGGTACTTGCCTCTCTAAGTTGAGCCGGCGTAGCGGAAATGAGATGCGCTACGCCAGTCTATATATGCGCCGATGTACGTGGATCTACCCCTGTGTCTTTACCTTGCAGGATTTGTTTGTTTGTTTTTACCACTGCTTTAAATTGCCCATTAGAGTAGGGTGACCAGACATTCCCGGTTTCCGGGGACAGTCCCTGGATTGAGGAAACTGTCCCCGGACCAAATCCGTCCCTGGTTTTGTCCCTGTATTGGATTTGAACAGGGGCTGGGGCAATTTCAAAGACAGTCAGTGTAAAATTAAAAATTAAAAATTCTGAACTACACCCCCTCCGCTCCGCTGCTCCTACTTGCTTAGGGGGGAGTATTTTTTCTATAATCTGTGCCCCTTTCTGATGATCATGTGCTGGTCGGAGAAGAGGGAATATTTCCTCAGTTTCGGGTGCATGCCCATTCAGCTTCGCTTGCATGTTCTTCTGCCTTGGCTCAAGTCCTGGCCAGCTGCCTGCCTGCTTATCTCCTGGCCTTCCCTGGTGGACTGATCTTCCTCCGCTCCCCACCCAGTAGTAGCTGGGGCCCGAAGAGTAAGACTTGAGAGTCTGTGAGGCGGGCGGAAGCAGCGATGGGCAGAGAGAGGCAGCTGAGCTCAGATGAAGGTGTCCAGCAGCAGGAACAGAGGGGAAGCGGAACTGATTGTGGGGCTGCCATTTCCTTCAAGGCTTCAACACAGGTGTGCTTTGGGGGTGTCTGTGAATAGACTACATTGCACTGTGTCTGTCTCTCTGGCATATTGGTCATAACTTGACAGAGCACTGCCAGCCAGAACCATGCCTGCTGCCTGTGTGTTATCATAATTCTGATGATCTTAACTACTGGCAGATCGCAGACAGCAGATTTAATGCTACAGGGCGGTTGTGCTGTGAAGGATCATGTATATACATTTTCCTGCATTTCTGGGTCCACTGGTACCCGCTGATCATTATGTACACAGGCAGAACGGTGGTCTGCCTATGTAAACAAGGCAGATCACCGTTCTTTCAGTATGGAAGACATTGATCCTGATCACCCACAGTAAGAAAACACTTGTTAGGCACACATTTAGCCCTTTGATTGCCCTAGATGTTATCCCCTTCCCAACCAGTGTCATTAGTACAGTGACAGTGCATATTTTTAGCACTGTATATGTTCCCGGATAATCTGGTCACCTTATATTAGAGGCTTCACTGTGTGGTTTGTATCTGCTAGCATATGCTCCTGAGGCAACACGCACTTACATACCAGCCTATGTTCAATACAGATGTGAATATTTGAATAATAACTGACTGGATGTTTGCATGATACATAAATATGGCAACTGGAAAAGTTAAATGTCTCAATATCAAAAAGTGACAGGTTGGTGTAAAGGACACATGCAAGTGTTTTTGGGTGTGAGAATTCAGGAAACTGTTTCATCTTTTTATCTTGCAGTTTCACATCCTTCTTCCCTTTCTCTGCAACCGCAGTTATGTGTGAACCTTTAAGAAAGAGGTTAATACGTGAAATAGATACATACAGTAGGTATTTGGATTGGATTTTTAGGATGCCTTTTCCAAATGCAGTGCCTCTCTCTTTTAATTAGCTCTAGCAGGATGCATTAATTGCATTTAACAATATTTAACATTTAACAATATGTATGTCTTTTTTTTTTTTTTTGCTTTGCCTGCTACTATAAAATTTGTTGTGACCTAGTTCAGCAAATTACCCCACAATTAGAGCTTTCTTTTGGTGGTATTTGATCACCTCTGCGGTTTTAATTTTTTGCGCTATAAACCAACATTTTTTGAAAAAAACACAATAGTTTTTATTTTTTGCTACCGTGTTTCCCCGAAAATAAGACCTACCCCGAAAATAAGACCTACCCCGATTTTTAGAAAAACCTGCAATATAAGCCCTACCCGAAAGTAAGACCTAGTTTAAAGTGCTGGTGAAATACTAGTGTTATACTACAGTGTTATATAGTGTAGACTGTGTGTGTGTGTGTGTTTATATGATCTAGTTGTGCCAAATACCTTCGGTATAGCGCTGACCTCCCGCTCCTCTCAGCTGATCTTACGCGGCTCTCCTCTTCTCCTCTCCTCTCAGCTGTCAGGGGGGATCTCGGGCCCCCCTCCCTCTGTATTCTTTAGAGCTGGGAAGAGACCTCCGGCGGGCCATGGAAGCGCCGAGCGAGCGGCGCTCAGCTGATGTCACGCTGCTCTGCTCTCTGCAAGCTGTCAGTGGGGAATTTGGGCCCCCCTCCCTCTGCATTCCTTAGAGCAGGGAAGAGACCTCCGGCGGGCCATGGAAGCGCTGAGCGAGCGGCGCTCAGCGGATGTCACGCTGCTCTGCTCTCTGCAAGCTGTCAGTGGGGAATTTGGGCCCCCCTCCCTCTGCATTCCTTAGAGCAGGGAAGAGACCTCCGGCGGGCCATGGAAGCACTGAGCGAGCGGCGCTCAGCTGATGTCACGCTGCTCTGCTCTCTGCTCATCTGCAAGCTGTCAGGGGGAATATGGGCCCCCCTCCCTCTGCATTCCTTAGAGTCCTCCGTGGGCCATGGAAGCGCTGAGCAGGGTTCAGCTGATGTCATGCTGCTCTGCTCTTCTGCGTGCTGTCAGCAGTGCTCGAAGAGGGAAAGAGAGCTCCAGGGGGATACAGATGCACCCAGCACTTGAAGAAGGTATGTGGCACAATTGAATTGCAGACATACACATTTTGCAATATGTGGTGCTGTGAATTTTAGGAATTTACAAGCCTTTTTACACAGTTCCACAGGGGATTTCTGACAGGCAGAAAGGAGAGAAGACAGCCCCCCGGCATGATAAGACCTACCCCGAAAATAAGCCCTAGTGTCTTTTTGGTTGCCCAAATTAATATAAGACCCGGGCTTATTTTCGGGGGAAACACAGTATAATAAATATCCCAATTAAAAAAAAAAAATCTTCCTCAGTTTAGGCCGATATTCTACATATTTTTGGTAAAAAAAAGGCAATAAGCATATATTGATTGGTTTGCGCAAAAGTTATAGCATCTACAAAATAGGGATAGATTTATGGCATTGCTATCTGCGATTTTTATCGGGACTGCGACATTGCAGCAGACGCATTAGACACTTTTGACACTGTTTAGGACCATTGACAATTATACAGCGATCAGTACTATAAAATTGCACTGATTACTGTAAAAATGTCATTGTCAGGGAAGGGGTTAACACTGGGGGGCGATCAAGGGGTTAAATGTGTTACCTCGGGAGTGACTGTGGGGGAAGGGGACTGACTGGGGGAGGTGACCGATCATGTTCCTATATACAAGGAACACACGATCGGTCTTCTCTCCCCTGACAGCATCTGGATCTGTGTGTTTACACACACAAATCCACGTCGCTGCTCTGTGATCGACAATCGTGGGTGCCTAGCGGACATTGCGGCCGGCAGGCACGCGCATCGGCTCCCGAGTGACGCAGTGGCACGTTCGCGCAGCCTAGCGGCCAGGAAGCCAAGGATGTCAAATGACGGCAGAGCCACCTTGCAGCCGTCATATGACTATACGCAGGATAGGAAGTGGTTAAAGTCAAGTGTTTTTTTGTTTTGTTTTTTTTTTCAATAACAAACATGTCATACTGCTCTGTGCAATGGTTTTGCACAGAGCAGCTCTGATCCCCCACTTCTCTCTTCTGACTTATTGGGCCAGATTCACGTACAATTGCGCCGGGGAAACGTCAGCCATTTAAGTTACACCGCCGTAAGTTTTCAGGTTTAGTGCTCGATCCACAAAGCACTTACCTGGAAACTTGCGGCGGTGTATCTTAAATGCGTCCGGCGCAAGGCGGGCCAAATAGAATGGGGCGAGTACCATTTAAATTAGGCGCGCTCCCGCGCCGGACGTACTGCGCATGCTCCCCACGAAATTACGACGCACCGACGTTTTGTGAATCGCGACGTGAAAAAAGATTTACGCCGGGAAAAATAAAAGATTTTAAAAAAATTCAAAAGCGACGCGGGAAAGACAGGCATACTTTAACATGGTGGAGTACTTTTACACCATGTTAAAGGTGCCCTATCTTTGCGATAGAAATCTAACACTTGCGACAACGTAACGACGGGAAAAAGCTTTGTGGATCGCCTCAACTCCTAATTTGCATACCCGATGCTGGTTTACGACGCAAACTCCCCCCAGCGACGGCCGCGGTACTGCATCCTAAGATCCGACAGTGTAAAACTATTACACCTGTCGGATCTTAGGGATATCTATGTGTCAGGCCTTGTACTCACGAGCAGACATGTCCGATGAAACCGGTCCGCGGACCGTTTTCATCGGACATGTCTGCCCGGGGACTTCTGTTCGATGGCTGTACACACCATCGAACAGAAGTCCGCGCGTAAACAATACGCGGGGTGTGTCCGCGGTGTCGCCGCGGACCAGTTTCAGCAGACATGTTCGGTCGTGTGTACGGGGCCTAACTGATTCTTTGAATCAGTCGCATAAATAGAAACAGGGATACGACGGCGTATCAGGAGAAACGCCGTCGTATCCCTTTTGTGAATCTGGCCCATTTTCCCCAAAGTAGAAGTGCTAATAATATGACCTAAACAAATGACAGCGCTATGCTTAATGCATATAATTATGCCAAAATATACCATGTAAAATCAAAACCTTATAAGAATGAAATAGAACACATTGGGCCAGATTCACGTAGATCAGCGGATCTATAGATCAGCGGATCTATAGATCCGCTCGATCTACGTCATTTAAGATCCGCTCCCGCAAGTTTGAGAGGCAAGTGGCTAATTCACAAACCACTTACCTCCAAACTTGCGGCGGCGGATCCTAAATCCCCCGGCGGAATTCAAATTCCGCGGCTAGGGGGAGTGTACTATTTAAATCAGGCGCGTTCCCGCGCCAATTTAAATGCGCATGCGCCGTCCGGGGAATTTCCCGGCGTGCATTGCTCCCACTGACGTCACTAGGACGTCAGTGGTTTCGACGTGAGCGTGACTTGCGACGCGCGTGTTTGTGAATCGGCGTACGCAAACAACGTTAGAAAATTCAAATTTGACGCGGGAACACCGGCTATACTTAACATTGGCTGCGCCTGATAAAAGCAGGGGTAAGTATACGACGGGAAAGCCGCTACGGAAACGTCGTAAGAAGACTGCGTCGGGTCCGCGTACGTTCGTGAATTTGCGTATCTCGCTGATTTACATATTATTCAAGGTAAATCAGCGGGAACGCCCCCCGGCGCCATTTTTAAATCGAAAATAAGATCCGACAGTGTAACACATTGTAACACTGTCGGATCTAAGCCCTATCTATGCGTAACTGATTCTATGAATCAGGCGCATAGATAGGACCAGTGTAAGTCAGAGATACGACGGTGTATCTGTAGATACACCGTCGTATCTCTTTGTGAATCTGGCCCATTATCTATATAAAGATCCAAGCTTGAATGTGCTTAATACAGTTTCCTTATAGGATCTACTACTTCTGCTTTCGTAACTCGTGTAATATACCAGCCTTTTTCAACATGCCTAAAAATTGCTCAAAATTTGTGTGCAAGAAAGTGGGTGGATCAAGCCTGCTTGCTTGTTACACAAAGCCACAGGTTTCATTGTGCAACATTACAACCTTGATCACTGTGTAGGGCAGCCTCCAGCATCCAGGGCCAGATTAAGAACATCATGGGCCTGGTGCTGAGGATTTTGGTGCGGCCTTTTATAAATAATAAATAAATAACAATGCAATTTTTTTTTGTTATAACAAATTAAATTAAAGAGAGAGAGGGAGGATGAGAGAGAGAGAGGGGGGTGAGGGCTAAGGGAGGGCGGATGAGAGAGAGCGTGGGGATGAGAGAGAGAGGATGCGCATGAGCATATGTGGGAATGACATCAAGGCAGCCCGGCCAAGGCAAGTGACCAAAGGCACAGAACACAGAAGGAAGACCGGGTGAAGATGGAAGCACCTGGGCCCTGCCGGTTTGATCACAGTGCAGTACTGTAGGGCTCAGTCTGGCACTTTAAGTGTACTGTAATGTGCTAATATGCTGTGCATTCTTGTACGTTGTGGCATTACCTACCTCAGAGCCTCTAAAAAGTAGTAATGTTAGCAAAGTCCACTACCACTTTAATATGACAGGGTCCCAGGAGCCTCTCATGGGCGACCGTGGCCTGGAAAGGGTTAACACAGGTCACGACCACCGCTCACCTACCGCTATGTGGCCATACCTGTGTCTGGCTTCTCGGTCAGTTATTGACTACATGGGTGCGGAACTTACACACAACTCAGCCTCAGAGCTAACAGTTCCACTCTCTGCTGCCTGTTTTGACTGCAATTCTCCTCCTCCTCCCGCCCCTCTACTCTGTGTCTGCCTCGCCCACACAATCGGGGAGATGTGAAGGAAGCCTGAGCCTATATTCTGGGGTGAGTAAGATCACCCTCTCTCCTTTGTGTAAAACACATTTTAGGGGTTCTCTGTGTACACTGATGCAAGAGGGGGGCTTTGATGACCAGAGACCCCTTACATCAGATTTACCCTTTGCATCAGAGTCCACAGCATTCCCCCTTAAATCAGGGTTCTCAGAACACTACTTTACATATGATCCTCCTTACATTAGAGTCCACAGACCTCCCCTTTACAGTAAGTGGAAATTCTGCAGACTATAAGGGGCTCTGTGCAGACTCTGATGTAAGGGGGTCTGTGCAGACTTTGACTTAAGGGGGGTCTTTGTGGACTCTGATGTAAGGGGGGTCTGTGCAGACTCTGATGTAAGGGGGGCCTGTGCGGACTCTTATGTAAGGTGGGGTCTGTGTGCGGACTCTGATGTAAGGGGGGTCTGTGCGGACTCTGATGTAAGGGGAGGTCTGTGTGGACTCTGATGTAAGGGGGGTCTGTGCGGACTCTGATGTTAGGGGGGTCTGTGCGGACTCTGATGTAAGGGGAGGTCTGTGCGCATTCTGATGTAAGGGGGTCTGTGCGGACTCTGATGTAAGGGGGGTCTGTGCAGACTGATGTAAGGGGGGTCTGTGCGGACTCTGATGTAAGAGGGTCTATGCAGACTCTGATGTAAGGGGGGTCTGTGCGGACTCTGATGTAAGGGGGGTCTGTGTGGACTCTGATGTAAGGGGAGGTCTGTGCAGACTCTGATGTAAGGGGAGGTCTGTGCGCACTCTGATGTAAGGGGGTCTGTGCGGACTCTGATGTAAGGGGAGTCTGTGTGGACTCTGATGTAAGGGGAGGTCTGTGTGGACTCTGATGTAAGGGGAGGTCTGTGTGGACTCTAATGTAAGGGGGGTCTGTGTGGACTCTGATGTTAGGGGGGTCTGTGCGGACTCTGATGTAAGGGGAGGTCTGTGTGCACTCTGATGTAAGGGGGTCTGTGCGGACTCTGATGTAAGGGGGGTCTGTGCAGACTCTGATGTAGGGGGGTTTGTGCGGACTCTGATGTAAGGGGGGTCTGTGTGGACTCTGATGTAAGAGGGTCTATGCAGACTCTGATGTAAGGGGGTCTGTGCGGACTCTGATGTAAGGGGGGTCTGGGCGGACTCTGATGTAAGGGGGGTCTGTGTGGACTCTGATGTAAGAGGAGGTCTGTGCGGACTCTGATGTAAGGAGGAGTCTGTGCGGACTCTGATGTAAGAGGGCTCTGTGCAGACTGATGTAAGGGGGCTCTGTGCGGACTCTGATGTAAGGGGAGGTCTGTCCTGACTGTGTGGAGTCTGATGTAAGGGGGCTCTGTGCAGACTCTTATGTAAGGGGGCTCTGTTGTAAGTGGGTCTGTGCGAACTCTGATGTAAGGGGGCTCTGATTTAAGGGGGGGTCTGTGCCGACTCTGATGTAAGGGGGCTCTGATGTAAGGGGGTATGTGGAGAGAAAGATAGTTGGCAGTATGTACAAGAGAGGAGTGTTAAGGGTAAGGTTACAGTATGTACAGGAGAGGAGTGTGGAGGGTATGACAGTGGGCAGTATGTACAGGAGACCTCCCCTTACATCAGAGTCCGCACAGACCCCCCTTACATTAGAGTCCACACAGACCTCCCCTTACACTTTGAGATACGCCGTCGTAAGTCCTTTCTGAATCCCAGTCTTTATCAACTCTCCAATGAGATTCCTCTGTGTCCCACCACCAATCCATTGCACTCACCAAAACATATGGCTGCACAAATTATAAACAGCAACTGGTAATATTTGCACTTTATGACACATATCACATTTTTTTTTTAGCGCTGCACTTTTCCATTGTAATTCATTAGAACCATAGTTTCACTATTAGTAAAAAAAACACCTACGTGTGAGCTGTGAAAAAGATGTAATCTAATGACTGTAGAATAGATCAGTTAGCATTGGCATATTCTGGTATATATAATTGTGCAACATCATTTCAGTGGTTTTTAACTAAGATTCTAAGATACTAGCAGGGTGTGCCTTTGTGGGTGCGGGAGAGATGAGTTTGAGATAATATGAGCTTTGTGACATTATTCTGCTGGAAATAGCCATCAGAAGATTGGTACACTGTAGTCATAAAGGGATGGACATGGTCAGCAACAATCTCAGAAAATTCGAATATTGTGAAAAGGTGCAATATTCTAGGCTCAAAGTATCCCACTCTAATCAGTTAATTAAGCAATAACACATGCAAAGGGTTCCTGAGCCTTTAAATGGTCTCTCAGTCTGGTTCAGTTGGAATCACAATCATGGGAAAGACTGCTGACCTGACAGTTCTGCATAAAACCATCATTAACACCCTCCATAAGGAGTGAAAACCTCAAAAGGTAATTGCAAAATAAGTTGGATGTTCCCAAAGTGCTGTATCAAAGCACATTAATAGAAAGTTATGTGGAAGGGAAAAGTGTGGAAGAAAAAGGTGCACAAGCAGCAGTGATGACCGCAGCCTGGAGAGGATTTTCAGGAAAAGGCCATTCAAAAGTGTTAGGGTCTTTCACAAGGACTGGACTGAGCCTGGAGTCAGTGCATCAAGAGCCACCACACACAGACGGATCCTGGACATGGGCTTCAAATGTTGTATTCCTCTTGTCAAGCCACTCCTTAAGTCTAGGGTCACCACAGCCATCTACCAGGAGATTTTGGAGCACTTTATGCTTCCTTCCACAGACAAGCTCTATGGGGATGCTGACTTCATTTTCCAGCAAGACTTGGCACCTGCACACACTGCCAAAAGCACCAAAACCTGGTGCTTTTGGCCCCCAGACCACAGTTCTTCTCTCCTTACTCCTGCGTCAGAAAGGACTTGGCCAGGATCTGCGATTATAAAGAGGGAGGGTGGCACCCAATCCACGACACTCTCCATACACACATCTGTGCCAGATTTTGGGAAAATTTGACACGAGTGCTTCACCCATTAGTCTCTCAAACAGGCTGGAAGCTGTAGTGACACAGTACATTTTAAACAATAGGGATGCATGCGCACTCCTCCGCGCATGGCTTCCATTGCAACTGTGTGAAAAACTGCAACCACCAGTCGGGAATCATAGAGGTCTAACTCCCGAGTTAAACTCAAATTGGGGGAACTCTGCAGATAGAATGAGGGAAATGTAGTGCATAATGGGAGGAAGGGATACTAGGGGTTCAGATGTCCTAGAAAATACTTATATTATTATTAATTTTCATATTTTTCATTTTTTTTTATTATTTCATTTTTTTTTATTATCATTATTATATTAATTTTCATTTTTTGTTTTGTTTTTTATTATTCATTTTTCATTTTTCAATTTTTTTTTTCTTTCTCAATTTTTTTTCTTCGATTTGTTTGTTACTAGTGTTCCATCTATTTTGTTTTTGTTTCATTCAGGTGGAAAGAATTCCAATATTTTGTGATTTATTTACCTAAAAGGGTTAGTAGTGCATAGATCTTAAAGTACAGATAATGCATTGTTTTTTTTTTTAATGCTTAAAATCTTGAATTTTTGGGAAGCAACGCTCACATTCATTTTTTTTTTTTTAGATTTTTGCTTGTACCATGGGGATCCATTTTAGAATGGGTCATCCGAGAGGAGTCATGGTTGTTTTGATAAGTTGTTCAGAAGTCAGGAAGTTATGAGATATTATCGATAAGAATTTGATTCTGCTCTTGTTCTTTAATTCCAGAATCTTGGTGGAGTGAAATTGGAGAGGATTCTGGAACAGAGATGAAGAATGTTCATCTGGTTGGCAGTTCATCTGTGCCATACCACACCGAAAATTTGTTCTGATAAACGTTCAGGAGAGGAAAGATTCAGATTAATACTTGAAATATAAGGTTTCTTTTTCTTAAGGACAATTTTTGCACTAATACTGAATCTAAAAGACTTTGCCCAACAACGAGACGCGTGAAACATTTTGCCAAAGTCTCTCCTGTAATTTATGGATGCAAACGGACTATGAATACAAAGGCAATGGGTTGGAGGTTGGGGAAGGAATTTAACGTATCCAATTCTTCAGAACAAGAGTTGTAAAATATGTTTTTTTTATTAGGAAAGAAGGAAAAAATGTTTTGTTTAGATGTATTGTCTTAACTGAATATGGTGCAGGTACCTAGGAGGCTGACACTAAGGCTCCATTCACACCTAGGCAGAAAAATTTGCGGCGTTTTGTCGCCGCAAATCGCGGTACAAATAGCGGCGTTTTGTACCACGATTTGCGGCGACAAAACGCCGGTATTGTCCGCCTAGATGTGCCCCAGATTGACCCCCTCTATGGAGATGGTTCCCATCTCCTAGCCGAACGCCGAAAGCCACCTGAAAAAAAGGTCCGGGACCTTTTCTTTAGGCGGCAGGCGTCCGGCGTCCGGCGTTCAGCGTGGTGATGTGAACCATCTCCATAGAGGGACATGTGTTTTCATCCCTCTGGCGGCAGCAGCGTAGCACTACAGGCATTAAAACGCCTAGATGTGAATGGGGGCTTATGCATAATAAGGTGTCTGTTGGCCAGACTAGAGGGTGCCAGGTGATACATCAATGGGGTGAAAACTTCCTCGTAGGGGCGGTGTGTCTCAATCTTAGCAGTCCTATAGAGAAGCTCTCGGTTACTGTACATGTGGGAGATACACCTAATTCATGTCTTACCTGAGAGGTTGAAACCCTGCATGGGTAATGCCCGTGACCACAGCAATAGACGCTGGCAATCAGGGTACAGTATGCAGTCACCACATGGCGCTTCAGCGCCTCGCAGTGGTTGATAGAATCTAAGTACCCTATATGTGCTGAATATACTCTGAATCAAATGCGATATATTAGTAGCATGCTCCCAGAGATGTGCGGACACAGAGTGAGGTTCATGCAGGACGCTTATCTCTGAGGAGTAACCGGAAGAGGAGGGATGTATTCAGCACTATATTGGGGGGGAATAGGATCCAGTGTAAAGTGGCTCAAGATTTTGTCAACCAGGGTGAGAGGTTGGTAGAGAATGTGAGATGGTATAGGACAGTTATATGTCATTGGCTCTGGTGTGCACGCAGCGGCAGGCGTAGTTATCGACCACCATCAAGCTGATTGTACAGTCTCTCTATGAGGGGCAGTGGCCGGATGAGTTAGCATCACCGCTCAGTGAGACTTTGCAAAACACGTCGCTTACACTAATCCAAGGTGGTAGTCGAATGCCTGGATGGGCTGTACTGGTTTGGATTGTGAAAGGTTGTGCTGTATGATCCATATACAGAAGTGCAGACTCGGTCTGTATATTTTGTGGCGTCAATGGGCTTACTGACTGGGGATTCTATCTTGTTGCATGTGTGGCTAAATGACCCACATGTGGTCAGGGAGTACAGAAGCTTGGGGCAGGTTTATGTTTCCCTCTGTTAAAAGCATGACCATGATGTCCTCTGAATACCAGGTCAATACACGGTACTCTGTGTTCTGGATGGAGAGATCATTGCTGGGAAGGAAGCACCTAGGTATTATTTAGGACGTAGACAAGTTTTTCCTTGTCCTAAAGGATACCGATGTAACGTCAGTCATGAAACAAGGGTATTTCTTGAACCTAATAGAGGTGCAGGATATACCTGGGGCATGGTCACTGGAATCCGGTCACAGGGATAGAATTCTGTGGGGTTTTTTTTGTCATTGTTTGAGATTTATATATGTTGTTAGACTCAAAACTTATATAGAAAGCTCTCCTGCTTATCTATGCAAGTTGAGGGACGAATTGACGGTGGGGTCTCTTCGTAAAAATTCGAGACTTTGCTGACAATTTAGATCCCTGAGGTAACGCAGACAGGCCAAGTTGCAGTAGGAAAAACCACTGTGAGCAAGTCTGCATAATCCCAACCTGTATTTACAGTAAAGAGTTATAGAAGATTGGGAGCGGGATATGTAATTTGGGTCATATGTATATATGTAAATATTATGGTGATGGGTGATTTATGTCATGGTGTAGTGTGGTAACTGTGTGTTTTAGGCTAGTAAGATGGGCAAGAAAGGCCCTCCTCTGGACTCTGTTTCGGGAAAGCTGGTTAATATGATGCTCTGAGCGTGTGCTGATGAATGGTGAGTGAATGGACACCCCTTGCCTTGCCTGTACTGCGCCCCTGCATGAAAATGTCAGAAAGAAGAAGACACAAAATGGTGACATGGAAGCCGTCACGGAAGTTGGTGTGTCACCCAGTAGCAAAGCGACACGTGTTGGGAAGCACAGCACGCTAAAACCATTATGGACTGTTCCAAAGAGCTGTTTCTGAAGCACATGTTGGAAGACAGTTAAGGACTGTTCCAGAGGTACTGGTTCTGAAACACATGTTGGAAGACAGTTAAGGACTGTTCCGGAGGTACTGGTTCTGAAACACATGTTGGAAGACAGTTGAGGACTGTTCCAGAGGTACTGATTCTAAAACACATGTTGGAAGTCATTACTTACTAGTATTACTGGATAAATGTACTACTTTTATTCCGTTCTTTACTCCTGGACCAGGACGCCTTCTGATCTATCCCAGTGGTATTGGGATCAGGGGAATACAGGGCATCACTTTGTGCGGCTAATCGTGTGTCCCACTAGGGAGGCGTGTTTTCCTTCAGCGCCTCCCTTCCCTGTCATGTCCATCATCGACAGGATGCGCGCGCTGTACATGGAGAGGTGTGTGGCTTCTTAGCCATACACTTTCTGCATGTAATCAGGGGACGCCCAGCGTCCCACGCTGCGTTCCATGCGTTCGTCAGCACGCGGGGACGCAGCATATGCGCGCGCACTTTGCTTGGGACGCACGGACCGGACGTGAAGCCAGAGGTCAATTGTGACCTTTTCACTTCCGGTGGGGGTGTCAATACTTAAGATGGCGCTGACGCTTCACATGTCAGACGCCATCCTGGGTTGTAGGATACAGAACCGGCAGCGGAGCGGTATTGGACCTCTGGGAGAGCTGTTGTTAGCCCCCACATGCATCAATCCTGGTTTCAAGGTATTTCCTCCCCCTATTTCCAGCTATTTTAATTAAGCTACTTACATCCTAGCTATTTGTGTTGCCATTTGGATTCATTTATATGCAATCTGTACTAGTCTAGCCTTCCTTTGCTTGACAGCCTAACTACCTGTTTAACCCTGCCGGATGTTTTTCCCTCTTCCCCTCTTGCATTAATATACAATTGGGGTTATGTAAGTCTCTATCCGTTTACCTGATTGGTCACTGGAATGTCGGTATGCCAATAGATTGGGGTGCTTAAATATATGTTTACTTATTCGGTAGGGAGTGTGTTTATTTATTTATTATATTTACCTTATACTATATATCCTGCCCTTTTGGGCTTGCTAACGCTAATTAGTGTGGATCTTTAATTTGATCCACCTGTTTATGTCCAAACTATTAATGAAACTAGTCTGGAAGTTCTATTTCTTTTATACCCTTTACTATGTCATGGGACTAAAACATCAGTCTCTCTATGACCAAGTAATCCTTCTATCTAGCTGACTGCTATATGTTTCTAGCATCTATTGGATAATGTATATAGGATAATTTAATACTATCCTCCCTCATATATCTTATATAACGTGTTATATAATTTAATAATTCACAGACCCAAATTTTGGTACTTGCTGGTTATCCTAGCACCTTGTTACCCGCACATTTACAGTCAGCTGAATCTGGCTTTCACTGGCTATTGCCCGGCTCTGCTGTCTCCCATTCCGCTGGGAGCTATTGGAAGGCGTCCTTATACTTTTGTTTTGGTTCAGTTGTTGACGGAATTGGTAAGCACACAATTACCTTGCTTTATCCTTTTATATTATCAAGAATGTATAATGGATTACAATATATTGTGTTATGATGTACTAATGGCGTATTTTTATGTCACACACAGACCACTAAACTCAGAAAGATTAAGTTGCAAGCCCTGACGAAGCACGATAGTGTGAAACTAGTCGGCAATCTGTATACTATATTAAATTCTCACTCTTTGTAACCATTGTGGTCAAATCCATACCCTGCCGCAAGTTTGAGAGGCAAGTGGGTAATTCACAAACCACTTACCTCCAAACTTGCGGCGGCGTATCGCAAATCCCCCGGCGGAATTCAAATTCCGCGGCTAGGGGGAGTGTACTATTTAAATCAGGCGCGTCCCCGCGCCGATTTAAATGAGCATGCGCAGTCCGTGAATTTTCCCGGCGTGCATTGCTCCCACTGACGTCACTAGGACGTCAGTGGTTTCGACGCTTATGTAAACGACGTCCATCCGTATTACAGAACGATTTACGCAAACGACGTAAAAAAATTCAAAATCGACGTGGGAACGACGGCTATACTTAACATTGGCTGCACCTCATAGAAGCAGGGGTAAGTATACGCCGGGAAAGCCGCTATGGAAACGTCGTAACAACACTGCATCGGGTCCGCGTACGTTCGTGAATTCACGTATCTCGCTGATTTACATATTATTCAACGTAAATCAGCGGGAACGCCCCCCGCGCCATTTTTAAATTACAAATAAGATCCGACAGTGTAACACAGTTACACCTGTCGGATCTTAGCCATATCTATGCGTAACTGATTCTATGAATCAGGCGCATAGATAAGACCAGTGTAAGTCAGAGATACGACGGCGTATCAGGAGATACACTGTCGTATCTCTTTGTGAATCTGGCCCCTTGTGTTTGGTGTGCTTACCTTAATACTACGACTAGCATCTCACGTAAAAATCCCTATATTCGGAAGAGAAGTTCTCTCTACCTTATATGTGCCTTTTGTTTTATACATGTTGGAAGTCAGTTATGGACTGTTTCATAGGAGCCGGTTCTAAAACCTATGGTGAGAGGTGCAACACGGTAAAACCATTGTGGGCTATTCCATAGGAGCTATTTCTGAGACACATGTTGAAGAATGCAACACATTGAAACAGTGGAGGACTGTTCGGACCATATGGACTGTTCGAGGGGAGCCATGTCTAAAGAAGGATGTTGTGCACCTTTTTAGGCGCAAAGCGGCATATGTTGCAGAGCAATTCAGCTGCCTGTACAGCGAACGACACTTGTTTTGTCCTCAGGCAAAATCTGCACAGCGGGGGGGGGGGGGGGGGGCTAGCTTAGATGCGTAAGACAATACTCTACAAGCCAGCTGGAGAAGGGGGCTGCCCTATGAATAGTGATTGGTCCAAAGGCAAATGGGAGGGAGTTTTGAATGAATGAGTTGTTGTAAAAAGTGCTTGGTTGCAACACAGAGGTCTCTTTTATCGTTCATGCAAGCTTGCAGTGAGGTTGTGGCTCTATTGTCTGAAGGCCTATGCTGAAACCACATGGACTAGGCCTCATGGGAGCCTGGTGGCCATCTTTGGGTCTAAGATATGTGGGCAAGGCCTACCTCTCTTTTTCATCATGAGCTCAGCCGAGGAGGAAAGCAACTGTTGAGTATATTTCTATCTTATTTGCCAGTATTGTTTATTATGCTATAGACATTTTCTGTTAGAATACATGTAACTGTTTGACTCAAATGTGTCTGTCTTATTAACTAGCATTTTAGCCTTAGGCTAGTATACACTTTGGTCTTATATACTAGCAGGCAAGGGACTCCTGCATTTTAATACAGATGCAATAGTTATATATATATATATATATATATATATATATATATATATATATATATATATATATATATATATATATTATAAGTTACAGTAAAGGATAGACACTTATAGTTATTATTAATTATTGCAAGATTGGTTTAACACCTCCTCCATGAATAATGCAAGGTTAATCACCCTGCATTGTATGTGATGATGGCAAGGGACCGCACTCAAAGCTTTGGTTAGAAAAGAACACCACTGGAGCATGCTACACCAAGGGACAGGGCAGGGGCGTCGTTAGGCCCAGGCTTAGGGGGCTGGAGCCCGATTGGGTCCCCGTAAAGTCCCGATTCCCGGGCTTTTAGCTAGCCATTGTTATCCCCGAGCAGCGAGCACCGGGACCGTTCTGATCCCGAGTGCCGCCGCGCCTAGACCGAGTCATGCCGCGTGCCGCCAAGCCGAATGTGTCTGAGTCCTGCCGAGTGCGATAGCAGGCTGGTCCCACCTTCTGGAGCCCAACGCCTATGATGGATGTCCCACTGATCCAATGCCGGAACCACAGGACCTGTGACATCCATCATAGGCGCCACAAGCTTAGAAGGCCGGAATTACAATGCCGCCCGGCGCCCCATGCAACATCCCCGCTCCCTGCTTGGTTCGGTGGCTCTCCACGGCACGGCTCCTGAGCCTCCTATGGCTGACTGTATGATGACACACTGGGCGAGCCAGCGCCGCACACCACACCCTGCTCAGCGGCTCTCCTCTCCTGCTCGGCTCCTAAGCCTCCCTGGCTGCACTATGACGGGCACATTGGGCGTGTCAGCGCTGCACACCACGGCTGAGGTAGGTCAGTGATTGTGTATGCCTACCAGGTCAGTCGCAGTGTATGTATGTAGGTCAGGTCAGTGTTAGTTGGTCAGGTCAGTGTTAGTGTATGTTGGTCAGGTCAGTATTAGTGTATGTTGGTCAGGTCAGTGTTAGTGTATGTTGGTCAGGACAGGTCAGTGTATGTTGGTCAGGACAGGTCACTGTATGTAGAACAGGACAGGTCAGTGTATGTAGGACAGGACAGGTCAGTGTATGTAGGACAGGACAGGTCAGTGTATGTTGGACAGGACAGGATTATATTGTAACTGGGAAATGAGTGCTAGCAGGGTTGAAGGTTTTGCTCAGTGCACAGTGTGCCACATGTATGCAAAATTGGTGCAACAGCTCCAGGATGGATACCGCTGTGACAGATGTGAGCAGGTTGCCCTTCTGGAAGCTCGCATTAAAGATCTGGAGTTGCAACACTGGGTAGAAAGGACAACCTTGAAAGGGGTCCTCTGCTCGCTGAGCAGGTGGTCAGTAAGGTTGATGTGGAGGGAGGAGGGTCAAGTCAGGATTATCAGATAGGAAGATGGGTTAATGTAGTTAGAGGGAGTGGAAGGGGCTTGCAGAAAAGGAAGGCCAGTCCTGTATTTGTGCATCAAAACAAATTTGCCAAGTTGGGTGAAGATGTGGAGGTGGCAAACACAGAGGTGGCAGCCCTAGATGTTACTGCTACCCCTAACAGCCGGTTGAACTGGATGGACTTGTGTCTTTTTTCAACCTGACTAACTATGTAACTATGTAAGGTCAGTGTATGTTGGACAGGACAGGACAGGTCAGTGTATGTTGGACAGGTCAGTGTATGTAGGACAGGACAGGTCAGTGTATGTAGGACAGGACAGGTCAGTGTATGTAGGACAGGACAGGTCAGTGTATGTAGGACAGGTCAGGTTGGCGTATGTAGGACAGGTCAGGTCGGTGTATGTAGGTCAGGTCGGTGTATGTAGGTCAGGTCGGTGTATGTAGGACAGGTTAGTTTGGTGTATGTAGGTCAGGTCGGTGTATGTAGGTCAGGTCAGGTCGGTGTATGTAGGACAGGTCAGGTCAGTGTATGTAGGACAGGTTAGTGTATGTTGGACAGGATAGGTCAGGTCAGTGTATGTAGGACAGGATAGGTCAGGTCAGTGTATGTAGGACAGGTCAGGTCAGTGTATGTAGGACAGGTCAGTGTATGTAGGACAGGTAAGGTCAGGTCAGTGTATGTAGGACAGGTCAGGTCAGTGTCAGTGTTAGTGTATGTAGGTCAGGTCAGTATATGTAGGACAGTTCAGTGTCAGTGTATTTAGGACAGGTCAGTGTCAGTGCTAGTGTATGTAGGTCAGGTCAGTGGTGTATGTAGGTCATGTGTCAGAAACAACCCTGAAAGACATGCTAGTGTGCCTAAGAGCTTCCTTACATGCTGATCTCATGGAGTGTGTAACTGACATACATACACACACTGACTTACATAGTGTATAAAGCAGAAAATGTAGTGAAATGACTCTCATAGAGTCCAATACAGTCCTGCAGCAGCGCTGCAAACTCTACGCTTGCTGTGATCCTAGACAGTGTTGAGGTAAGAAAGATGTGCTCCAATCACCACTGTTGTTCACCACGTGGGGGATAAGGAAACCCCTTCAGGGGATACACTTACCAGATGGTAGATGTAAAACAGCATGTAATCCACCTTATTCGTCAGATTTTCACCATATAATGATATTCAGCATATGTATATGAGGGAAAAAAAGCTCATATAGAGTAGTACCGTTTTTAAAAAAGATTTATTAAACAAAATCCCCCAATTAGGCTTTCCCCTTTAGTAATATGCGTACCATATACTGATAAAAAGCAGGCATGTAATGTAAATCTGTGTTTGGCTCACGGTTTTGACCCTGAAGACCGATCTGATGGATATCCTCTCGGCGGCTTCCTGGTTCTTTCCTCGTGGAGCGCACACGTCACTTCCGGTTGCTGTGTTTGGAGAGTCACGCCCTGACGCGTTTCGTCACTTCCGGACTTCAACTGAGGGCGTAACTCTCGCAGGCACAGACCGGAGTTAAATAGAGCAGCACCGCCCGTCATCACCGAATGATCGACTCATTCGCGTCATTCATAATGCTCGGACGTGATTGCTCACATCCTCACTAGTAAGGGCGGAAGTCTAAGCATGTATTACGTACTGCGCTACTCATGCCCAAAGGTGTTGCCACCATAACTGGGATTGCGGCGCGCACTGATATGCTGACTGTAGCTGTATAACAAAAAATTATAACAATACATAAGATGTTTATAGCTATGTGACCAAGTGTATATGATCCATCTCTAATTGAGAGCGGATACTTGGTGGGAAAGATGGCTCAGTCCCTACCCACTATCCATAGTCTAACTTAGTTCCAGGTAACCGCCTATATGATAGCCCTGTGGCCACACATATGGTGGCAACAACGTTCATATAATTGATGTGGAGAGATGCAAAGACATATAACTAATAAACGTCTATATATAGCACTCTATAACAGTATAAAATCACTTACTCTATAAATTATTTAAAATTATAGCATATATAGCACCCCTATAAAATTCATAAATCAAGCATGTAAATCCATAAAATACTTTGAATATATAAATTAAAATCAATTGATCCACATATATATAAAAAAAAATTAATCCATATATAAAATCATATATAAAAAAACATATACAAATAACCATATACAAATAAACCCATCCAACAATACCAATATATACACACATATAAATATGTAAAACCAGAAAATGTTCCCATATATATATTATTCCGTGCATAGCCCTTCATTTGAATATAGGTCCAATCCACCATGATCATACTTAATCTGTGGATTTATTTGATATGACCTATTTATCACCTTTGTACTTTTACGTTCAATTTAAACGATGGAGGAAGTGAGGTAGCTAGTACATGTAGATTATGTTCATCAGAAATTGTATGTATATATGTGTATATGATGGTTATATTGACTGACATTGAATGATAACCCTAAGTGAGGAAATGACTAATAGTCTAGTAACCCTATTTTTTCAAAGGGGTGAAGAGATCGTTTGTGGCGATCCCTCACAAAATTACACCATTGCTGGATAGATAGTCATAATGATAATCATAATCATAGCTATATGGAACCAATTACTGGATAGATAATAGATGATGTCTTCATTGGTGGGGTGAAGGATGACTATGTATCACTGATAAAGCAGTTAATATCTACTTCTACGTTAAGGCCTTTCGGCACTAAAACATCCACTAAATAGATCCATCTTGTTTCGCGTTTGGATAGCTCGCGAACTCTATGAGATCCCCTCCAATGTGCTGCCAGATGTTCAACTCCCCAGAATTCCAGACCAGACGGGTCTTGGTTGTGCATTAATTTGAAATGGAGAGACACGTTGTGATCTGTGAACCCATTTCTTATATTTTTGATGTGTTCGGCAATCCTGATCCTAAGCAGTCTTTTGGTTCGTCCAATGTATAACAAACCACACAGGCATTTGAGGGCATATACCACAAAGTTACTGTTGCAAGTAATGAATTGTTTGATTTCAAATTCTCGATTATTGGAGGGAGACGAGAAATGATCCAGTCCTCTTTGTAGACGTTTCAGTTCCCTGCACGGTTTGCACTTCCTGCATGAAAAGAAGCCATTTTTGTCCCAGAATGTGGGAGGTTTGTTTGGCAAATCTAAAATTTTCTTTACCACCAAATCACCATGATTAGGGGCTTTCCTATAAATAAATTCAGGCTTTTGCGGTATTATCGGGCCCAGTTTCTTATCTAATAGGAGCACATGCCAGTGCTGGTTAAAGATAGCTTCAACCTCTTTGTACTGGCTATGAAACTGGGAAATGAAGCCCCATTGCTTTGAATTATTGGTTGTGGTGACTAATCCTGTCGTTTCTTCTTTAGTCCTTAGACACATTTCTCTGGGGACCAGCTTTACTTCTTCCACAATTTTATTTAAAAAATGTGGGTTGTACCCCTTCTCTTCGAATCTTCTTGTTAGGACTTTAGACTGTGCCAAAAAGTTCTCAGTATCAGAGCAGTTCCGCTTCACTCGCATAATTTGGCCTTTGGGAATGTTTTTTAACCATTGTGGATGGTGTCCACTGGTGATTGGCAGATAACTATTTCTATCTGTGGTTTTAAAAAACACTTTGGTTTCTAATTTGTTATTTTTCCGGTAAACAGTTACGTCTAAAAAGTTAATAGTCTCTTCATGCCATTCTGACGTTAATCTGATGTTATTATTATTGATGTTTAAAACGTTAAAAAAAATTTGTAAAGACTCCTCTGGACCTGACCAGATAAAAAATAAATCGTCAATAAAACGTTTGTAAAAAATAAGTTCAGATCTCCTTTTGTTAAAAATCACTTTGTCCTCCCACTCTGCCATGAATAGATTCGCAATACTTGGGGCGAACTTTGCTCCCATTGCTACGCCTCTCTTTTGTATATAAAACTCATTTGCGTACCAAAAGTAATTGTGGGAGAGACAAAAGTTCAATGCATGGCATATAAATACTTTTTGGCTGTGGGGGAGCTCGTCTCTTTGGCTTAGAGCCCAATTTAGGGCCAACATCGCATCATCATGTTGTATGATGGAATAAAATGAGGATACGTCTCCTGTGACGAGTATTGCTTGTTGGCCCTCCTCTAAAGTGACATTGTGCAAATAATTTAAAAAGTCCTTAGTATCTTTCAAGTATGATTTTGTCATTCTCACTCTTTTTTGTAAAAAGTTGTCAAGGTACTGTCCCATTCTCGCAGCTACTGAATCAATGCTGTTGACTATTGGTCGAGCTGGTGGTTTCACTGGATTCTTATGTATTTTTGGTAAGGTATATATTGTAGGTATTTTGCTACTTGTTGGAAGCAAAAAATGTGCCTCTTTCTTGGAGAGCACCCCTGTAGTGGCTCCAATTCCTACCAATATTTCCAGTTGATCCCTAAAGGCTTGAGTGGGGTTCAAGTCCAAGCGCTCATATGTAGTCGTATCAGAAAGCATATCTAGAATCTGACCGTGATAATAGTCTTTCGGAAGAATCACTACTCCTCCTCCTTTATCCGCCGGTCTGATAATTATGTCTTTCCTTTTTTCCAGTAGTTCTATACCATCTTGGATATGTTTGATATTGACACTTTTTTGGGGTTTAAGATGACCTAAATCCCGTAATTTGATTCCACATGCAACTTCGCACCCCACCCCAACCTATAACTATTATCAACCATTAAATACAGAATATAACGCTTATACCAATGCTCCACCACCGCGTCCTTTTTTAGGGAGAGGTGGGAGGGGACTGAGAAGGGGGACGGCCCATCCACACAACAGGGGGAGACCATATCCACACCCCCCCCAGAATTACAGAGACCAAGAATGGAGAGACAATCAGACACACAATCCATGGCCCAGAGAATATCCACAATCAAGAAATACGGGACCGGAGGATCAGAGGATCAGAGGACCAGAGGATGCAGGGCAGGAAGGAGGGCCCAGAAAAAGAAGTCGTCAACACTAACAAATGGGATTTTTAACTTAAGTACAGTAGAATTGACTCACAAAGAATTGAACATTTTAAACATGGGTCTAAAATGTGGTATAAAAAAGCCGGTAAACAAATTTGACGTATACATAGATGTGCATAAATACATCAGAAAGTTAAATATAAAAAAGTATTTTGTGGGTTTAAACACACAGATCATGCCAATTAATAACCACCAGGGGGTAGTCAATAGCGGATTAAAGAATAAATCTTTATTTAATCCGCCAAACAAACCGAATCACCAGGTGGAAGTATTTAAAAGTCTAGTATTACGGGATTTAGGTCATCTTAAACCCCAAAAAAGTGTCAATATCAAACATATCCAAGATGGTATAGAACTACTGGAAAAAAGGAAAGACATAATTATCAGACCGGCGGATAAAGGAGGAGGAGTAGTGATTCTTCCGAAAGACTATTATCACGGTCAGATTCTAGATATGCTTTCTGATACGACTACATATGAGCGCTTGGACTTGAACCCCACTCAAGCCTTTAGGGATCAACTGGAAATATTGGTAGGAATTGGAGCCACTACAGGGGTGCTCTGCAAGAAAGAGGCACATTTTTTGCTTCCAACAAGTAGCAAAATACCTACAATATATACCTTACCAAAAATACATAAGAATCCAGTGAAACCACCAGCTCGACCAATAGTCAACAGCATTGATTCAGTAGCTGCGAGAATGGGACAGTACCTTGACAACTTTTTACAAAAAAGCGTGGGAATGACAAAATCATACTTGAAAGATACTAAGGACTTTTTAAATTATTTGCACAATGTCACTTTAGAGGAGGGCCAACAAGCAATACTCGTCACAGCAGACGTATCCTCATTGTATTCCATCATACAACATGATGATGCGATGTTGGCCCTAAATTGGGCTCTAAGCCAAAGAGACGAGCTCCCCCACAGCCAAAAAGTATTTATAGGCCATGCATTGAACTTTTGTCTCTCCCACAATTACTTTTGGTATGCAAATGAGTTTTATATACAAAAGAGAGGCGTTGCAATGGGAGCAAAGTTCGCCCCAAGTATTGCGAATCTATTCATGGCAGAGTGGGAGGACAAAGTGATTTTTAACAAAAGGAGATCTGAACTTATTTTTTACAAACGTTTTATTGACGATTTATTTTTTATCTGGTCAGGTCCAGAGGAGTCTTTACAAAAAAATTTTAACGTTTTAAACATCAATAATAATAACATCAGATTAACGTCAGAATGGCATGAAGAGACTATTAACTTTTTAGACGTAACTGTTTACCGGAAAAATAACAAATTAGAAACCAAAGTGTTTTTTAAAACCACAGATAGAAATAGTTATCTGCCAATCACCAGTGGACACCATCCACAATGGTTAAAAAACATTCCCAAAGGCCAAATTATGCGAGTGAAGCGGAACTGCTCTGATACTGAGAACTTTTTGGCACAGTCTAAAGTCCTAACAAGAAGATTCGAAGAGAAGGGGTACAACCCACATTTTTTAAATAAAATTGTGGAAGAAGTAAAGCTGGTCCCCAGAGAAATGTGTCTAAGGACTAAAGAAGAAACGACAGGATTAGTCACCACAACCAATAATTCAAAGCAATGGGGCTTCATTTCCCAGTTTCATAGCCAGTACAAAGAAGTTGAAGCTATCTTTAACCAGCACTGGCATGTGCTCCTATTAGATAAGAAACTGGGCCCGATAATACCGCAAAAGCCTGAATTTATTTATAGGAAAGCCCCTAATCATGGTGATTTGGTGGTAAAGAAAATTTTAGATTTGCCAAACAAACCTCCCACATTCTGGGACAAAAATGGCTTCTTTTCATGCAGGAAGTGCAAACCGTGCAGGGAACTGAAACGTCTACAAAGAGGACTGGATCATTTCTCGTCTCCCTCCAATAATCGAGAATTTGAAATCAAACAATTCATTACTTGCAACAGTAACTTTGTGGTATATGCCCTCAAATGCCTGTGTGGTTTGTTATACATTGGACGAACCAAAAGACTGCTTAGGATCAGGATTGCCGAACACATCAAAAATATAAGAAATGGGTTCACAGATCACAACGTGTCTCTCCATTTCAAATTAATGCACAACCAAGACCCGTCTGGTCTGGAATTCTGGGGAGTTGAACATCTGGAAGCACATTGGAGGGGATCTCATAGAGTTCGCGAGCTATCCAAACGCGAAACAAGATGGATCTATTTAGTGGATGTTTTAGTGCCGAAAGGCCTTAACGTAGAAGTAGATATTAACTGCTTTATCAGTGATACATAGTCATCCTTCACCCCACCAATGAAGACATCATCTATTATCTATCCAGTAATTGGTTCCATATAGCTATGATTATGATTATCATTATGACTATCTATCCAGCAATGGTGTAATTTTGTGAGGGATCGCCACAAACGATCTCTTCACCCCTTTGAAAAAATAGGGTTACTAGACTATTAGTCATTTCCTCACTTAGGGTTATCATTCAATGTCAGTCAATATAACCATCATATACACATATATACATACAATTTCTGATGAACATAATCTACATGTACTAGCTACCTCACTTCCTCCATCGTTTAAATTGAACGTAAAAGTACAAAGGTGATAAATAGGTCATATCAAATAAATCAATTAATAAAGAAAAATTATTCAGCGCTGGAATGTAAATATAAACTAAAAAATGCAAGCCAGCACTAAGGTAAATTCAAATAAAACACCTCACATTGACATCTAATAATAATAGTGCAGCGCAAAACAAACAATTTTAAACTATACATACAGAAAGTTAAAACATATGATATATGATATATAATTAAAAATTATATAATAAAGTCCATATAAAGTGCTCAAGTGCAAAAAGATGATCCAAATCGGAATATAATAGTGCAAAAATCCAAAGGGTGATATCCAGAAGGAACCTCCACCAAATAGCAGGAATGGCCTCTCACCTTACAACTTCGACCTGCAATAGGTCACAAAGCATAATCAGAGAACCACCTGTTCTCAGAGGACAGCAAGCAATGCAGCAGTAGAACCACGATATCAGTCAGACTCAGGATCAGGACATGGCAATCAGGGCATAAAAAACAAAGGAGAGGAAATCTAGTGCTCTCTGAAGCCAAAATACATTTATTTAAGAATAAAAAACGAATACACTCACTGTATAAGCACTCTCAAACGAGTGCAGCGAAACAGCATAAAACATCCATAAAAGCATGGGTTTCAGTCTAGGTCGGCGATCGCGGTTGACGTCTCATGTGGCCCCTTCCCCTCGAGGGGAAGGGGCCACATGAGACGTCAACCGCGATCGCCGACCTAGACTGAAACCCATGCTTTTATGGATGTTTTATGCTGTTTCGCTGCACTCGTTTGAGAGTGCTTATACAGTGAGTGTATTCGTTTTTTATTCTTAAATAAATGTATTTTGGCTTCAGAGAGCACTAGATTTCCTCTCCTTTGTTTTTTATGCCCTGATTGCCATGTCCTGATCCTGAGTCTGACTGATATCGTGGTTCTACTGCTGCATTGCTTGCTGTCCTCTGAGAACAGGTGGTTCTCTGATTATGCTTTGTGACCTATTGCAGGTCGAAGTTGTAAGGTGAGAGGCCATTCCTGCTATTTGGTGGAAGTTCCTTCTGGATATCACCCTTTGGATTTTTGCACTATTATATTCCGATTTGGATCATCTTTTTGCACTTGAGCACTTTATATGGACTTTATTATATAATTTTTAATTATATATCATATATCATATGTTTTAACTTTCTGTATGTATAGTTTAAAATTGTTTGTTTTGCGCTGCACTATTATTATTAGATATCAAATAAATCCACAGATTAAGTATGATCATGGTGGATTGGACCTATATTCAAATGAAGGGCTATGCACGGAATAATATATATATGGGAACATTTTCTGGTTTTACATATTTATATGTGTGTATATATTGGTATTGTTGGATGGGTTTATTTGTATATGGTTATTTGTATATGGTTTTTTATATATGATTTTATATATGGATTAATTTTTTTTTTATATATATGTGGATCAATTGATTTTAATTTATATATTCAAAGTATTTTATGGATTTACATGCTTGATTTATGAATTTTATAGGGGTGCTATATATGCTATAATTTTAAATAATTTATAGAGTAAGTGATTTTATACTGTTATAGAGTGCTATATATAGACGTTTATTAGTTATATGTCTTTGCATCTCTCCACATCAATTATATGAACGTTGTTGCCACCATATGTGTGGCCACAGGGCTATCATATAGGCGGTTACCTGGAACTAAGTTATACTATGGATAGTGGGTAGGGACTGAGCCATCTTTCCCACCAAGTATCCGCTCTCAATTAGAGATGGATCATATACACTTGGTCACATAGCTATAAACATCTTATGTATTGTTATAATTTTTTGTTATACAGCTACAGTCAGCATATCAGTGCGCGCCGCAATCCCAGTTATGGTGGTAACACCTTTGGGCATGAGTAGCGCAGTACGTAATACATGCTTAGACTTCCGCCCTTACTAGTGAGGATGTGAGCAATCACGTCCGAGCATTACGAATGACGCGAATGACGCAAGTGGGCGTCGATCATTCGGTGATGACGGGCGGTGCTGCTCTATTTAACTCCGGTCTGTGCCTGCGAGAGTTACGCCCTCAGTTGAAGTCCGGAAGTGACGAAACGCGTCAGGGCGTGACTCTCCAAACACAGCAACCGGAAGTGACGTGTGCGCTCCACGAGGAAAGAACCAGGAAGCCGCCGAGAGGATATCCATCAGAGCGGTCTTCAGGGTCAAAACCGTGAGCCAAACACAGATTTACATTACATGCCTGCTTTTTATCAGTATATGGTACGCATATTACTAAAGGGGAAAGCCTAATTGGGGGATTTTGTTTAATAAATCTTTTTTAAAAACGGTACTACTCTATATGAGCTTTTTTTCCCTCATATACATATGCTGAATATCATTATATGGTGAAAATCTGACGAATAAGGTGGATTACATGCTGTTTTACATCTACCATCTGGTAAGTGTATCCCCTGAAGGGGTTTCCTTATCCCCCACGTGGTGAACAACAGTGGTGATTGGAGCACATCTTTCTTACCTCAACACTGTCTAGGATCACAGCAAGCGTAGAGTTTGCAGCGCTGCTGCAGGACTGTATTGGACTCTATGAGAGTCATTTCACTACATTTTCTGCTTTATACACTTTTGACTGTTTCTTTTTTAGCAGCTGCTTTTATCCATGGGATTTTATCATTGATGTTGGACAATTTTAGTGTTTATATCCTAAAGCGCAGAGCTGTACATAAATAAGTTGCGCCTATTACTATTATTTCTGTACATTTACACACTGACTTACATGTCTGTGTGTACTGACACACACACGTGTCAGTGTGTGTACTGACACACACCCCCCCCCCCCCCCCGTGCCGGCTTCGGGCTGAAACCCCTGTTCTTTTTGCCACCTAGCAAAGCCCCTGGGACAGGGTAAGTATTATTCCTTATCTGTGCACCCCTAGACTAAACAATCACTTGGGGGGGGGGGTATTTTGTCCAATTCCAACAACTTAACTTTAAGAATTGTATGGATTCTTGGATAAATATATTTTTTAATGTAATTTTTATCTAAGACATAATAAATTAACACAGCTTTATTCAGACACATGGTGACAGCTCACATGTCCAGTCACAGCTGCTCTATCGGTTGCAGTTTCTCTGAGCACCTAAGCAGGGGATGAGTGGAATTTATATCCCCTGGGAGTGTATTGGAGTCCAGGGGATAATGGAATGATTGTTCAGGGGATGATGAAAGCCTGGTCAACGTTGTAATGTGGTGACCATGCATCCAGTCTTTTTCTGGCCAGATTTTAGAGCCCTCATGCCACAGGAATCCCGACTCCTGTCAAAGGTTACCTATTCCTCTGAATCCGTTTACCACACAAACTGCCCCAACCATACACTGGGCTCTCTGGGGCTGTTTGTCAGGATTGTCACATATTAATAATGCAGTTAGCTGCTCTCTGCTGCTGAAAATTCCAAATAAATGGCACATGAGAAAGTATAAAGTAACAAAAGCCATAATAAATATGCACACATCACCAAGTACCGTATATGAAGACCTACAACACCTGATTTATCTAACGACCAAGTTATTTGAATCATTTATTTTTTTCTCTAAAACATCTGTAAGTTTGAGCATTGAAAACCTATTTACAATTTTTTTAACTGTAGGGGGTATCAGTGTTGCCAGTGTCGCCAACCAACCAGATTGAAATGTATTGACACAAAACAAAAAATTTACTGGCACAGCCAAGTTTTTACTGGCTTTTCCAAAAAGTTAAAAAATTCAAGTTTTAAGTGCAATTTTCAGTATGTAGGCTACAAACAAGTACAGGTACAATGTGCAATTAGCTATGTGAGATATTAAGGCTAAAAACATATTTCTAATGTATTTTCAATATAGTAAATAGGCAGCTCAGGGTCAGGAAGGACAAGAAGTGATTGGCCAAGGCACACACATGAAATTCACTATCACAGTGACACTGACAGCAGTGTGCAGCAGCACATATGATGATGACACCTCACTGACACTACACAACCCCTCCTAAGTCATAGTGACAGTCTCTCTCCACATCAGGTGATCCCTTTAATCCAGTCCAAACAGCACTAACAGTCCCACTCCCGGCTGGCCTTGCTCCCTTCCTGCAGACCCACACTCTCAGCTCCAGACGCTCTGCTCGGTTCCCTTGCACCATGGCATCACACAACACAGTCAGGCACCTTCGTTGCCAGAAACAGCCCCCACTGGCGCCACCCGAACACACTGTAGCAGACACTCGGATGGTAACACAGAAAAAACTGTAGAATCAAAGAAAACTTCAACACTCCAACCCTCCCATTGCTCCCACTCATATGCTGGAATCCAGTACTGGCTTGAAGTCCGTCACTCCTCTACACATCTAGGTATAATGAAGGCTTTTTTTCAGGTAGAACTTGGTGGAATCAACCTCTGGCTCAGACCCTTTGGTGTCTGCTCACCACAATCACGTGTGTAACCCCCCTGAACTCTGCACTCTGTGTGTAATGCAATCTTGATATTTAACAACCTTTAAGACCCTCCTACCAGGGGTCAAGTCCTGGGGAAAAAAGTGTGGGAACTCCCACCCAAGATTCACCCCCACCACCCAAAAAAATAAAAATAATACGCTCATATGCATAATTACTAAACCGCATGTTTTTTTTCTTCGATCCACTGTAATCCTTAGTAATCCTTTATGTTACTGGCCGCTTCCTGTATATGGATTCATCGGGTAGCGGGATTTAGAAAGAACTTACTTCTTTCTAAATCCTGCGATAACTCGCGGCAGACCTCTGCAATGTCTCCTGGGAACAATGACAAAAGCTACCTGATGAATCCATATACAGGAAGCGGCCAGTAACATAAAGGATTACTAAGGTTCGCCTGCCCCTGACAGTGACTCGAGCTGGGCATCGCCGCTTAGTGAAGGATTGGCTCGGGAGGCTCGGCTGCTTTTGGCTGCTCTAGTCCTGCAAAGAGAACTGCGTTCCTGCTGTGAAAAAAGTGCAGGAACTCCGTTCCCACGCGTTCCCGCAGGACTTGAGCCCTGCCTCCTACTGTTCGTGAATGTGACTGACCAAACAAACTATTTTATGTGATTTGGAGGGTGTGGTTGGGGGAGGGGTTTTGGGGCATTGTGGTTGAGATCCAGCACCTATTATTTGAGAAAAAAAGCCCTGGGTATAATCCAAAAGAAAAACAGTACATCAGCGATGTCTTCACAGACAATATTTGTGTGCGGCTTTTTCTTTGGATTTTACCAAGTGACACAGAAAGTTTCAAAAATGCAACCAGAATAATTGGTGTCACTCTGCTGGTTATGCATTGAGGAAGGTCCTTATAAAACAGAGTAGCTGAAAATATTTTTTGTTTTTCTAAGGGGACTTTTACCAAATATGTAATTTAAATACTGTATAAGTGTGCAATTATGCCAATATGTAGCATTCCATGTGACCTCTTCTACATGTCTTCAAATTCAAGTGTAGTTTCATTGGACTTTGAAAAAAGTGTGTTTTCAAAGAGAACAGTCCTACCTGTAAAACCAATAAAAATCTACAACTTATGCATCAAAATTATATACAATAAAGAAAAATAAGTGGAACTACAATAACTGGTGTGCTTATCACTTAGCAAGAAGCAGCTCAATCCTTTGATTTCCTGGCCTCCAAAAAAATGTTTAGATGTTGCATTCTTTCTTCATCACTATTTTCTAATGAAAAAAATATTGTGAAATGTGCGGAACCACAAAAGTAAGTGCATGAAGGTCACACATGATATTTAGGACATGTGCACACAGGCACTTGTTTGCTTTTTTCTGCAATACAAGTCCAATGGGTATGCAAAAGCAGGTTAGAACCAGGTCAGAAGCACTTCAAACTCATCTCAAACTGGTCTCAAATGCAAGCCGAATATATATATTACTCCTCACACTTAGAGCCTGATTAACTAGAGAGTGAAGTAAGTACAGTACAGTAAAGAATACCTTCACACATCACAGAGCATATTCAAACCCAAGGACAGGGCCGGACTGGCCTACCGGGATATCGTTAGATTTCCCGGTAGGCTGCCTGTCCTGTGGCCGTTTTCAGTTGTGGGGCTGCAGTGCTCCCTGTCTTCTCTCTCCTGCTCCTGTGTATCATCACGGAGCTGGCTGGCTCGGTCTGTGTTCGGCGGTAACGCTGCAGCACGATCCCGCCCCCCTAGACCGGCTCATGTAATAGTAGATAGAATCAGTGTTCAGCCTATCACACAAGAAGGTCTAGGGGGGCAGGACCGTGTTACAGCATCACCGCCAAACACAGGCCTGCCTGGCCAGCCAGCTGAGCTCAGTGATGATACATGCTAGATGCCCGCAGTACCTATGTGACTGAATAGGGGGATCGGATTCGGCAGGGGGGGTGCATATAGAGGAAATGAGCTGTCTATATTCCTCCATACAGCTGCTGAATGCTTGCAGGAGGGAGAGGAGGAGAATCAAGCATTCCGCAGCTGCATGGAGGAATATAGAAAGATAATTTCCTCTATATGCAGCCACCGTGCCTCTCCTTCTATCCAGTTCTCCTTGAAGCTCCCCCCCAGTGTTCTCCTCCCCTACCACACTCTCCATCCCCTCCCCACAGTTCTCTCCACCCCTGTTCTCCCCCCAGTGCTCTCCACCCCTGTTCTCCCCCCCTGTGCTCTCCACCCCTCTTCTCCCCCCAGTGCTCTCCACCCCTGTTCTCCCCCCCTGTGCTCTCCACCCCTCTTCTCCCCCCAGTGCTCTCCACCCCTGTCCCCCCCCAGTGCTCTCCACCCCTGTTCTCCCCCCCCAGTGCTCTCCACCCCTGTCCCCCCCCAGTGCTCTTCACCTCTGCCCTCCCAGTGCTCTCCACCCCTGCCCCCCCAGTGCTCTCCATCCCTTTTTCCCCCCCAATGCTCTCCGCCCCTGTCCCCCCCAGTGCTCTCCACCCCTATCCCCCCCAGTGCTCTCCACCCCTGCCCCCCCCCAGTGCTTTCCACCCCTGTTCCCCCCCAGTGCTCTCCACCCCTGCCCCCCCCAGTGCTCTCCACTCCTGTTCTCCCCCCCTTCATGCTGTCCACCCCTGTTTCCCCCCGTGCTGTCCACCCCTGTCCCCCCCCCAGTGGTCTCCACCCCTGTCCCCCCGTGTTCTCCACCCCTGTTCTTTCTGCCTCCCCCAGTGCTCTCAAGCTCCACCCATCGCTCTCCATCCCTGTTCTTTTTGGCTCCCCCTCCAGTGCTCTCAAGCTCCCCCCCAGCACTCTCCGCTCCCCACCCCTGTACTCTCCACTCCCCCTGCATTTTGCCCCCACCCACGTGCTCTCCAACCCCGCCAGTGCTCTCTCCGCCCCCCCTGCATTTTGTCCCCACCCATGTGCTCTCCAACCCCGCCAGTGCTCTCTGCCCCCATAGTGCGCTCCAGCCCCCCGTACTTTCCACCCCTGTTTTTTCTGGCCCCCACTGGTGCTTTCAAGCTCCCCCCATTGCTCTCCGCTCCCCAGTGCTCTCCACTACTCCCCCCTGCTCTTTGTATCCCCCAGTGCTCTCCTGCCCCTGTGCTCTCCACCCCTGTTCTTTCTGCCCCCAGTGCTCTTAAAATCCCCCCCAGTGCTCTTTACCCCCACACTCTTAGCCCCCTTAGTGCTCTCCAGTCCCCCACCCTCTCAGCCTCCCGTGCTCCCCACACCTGTTCCTTTTTGCTCCCCCCAGTGCTCTCAAGCCCCCCCCAGCACTCTCCGCTCCCTACCCCTGTGATCTCCACTCTCCCCTTCTCCTTGCCCCCACCCATGTGCTCTCCAACCCCGCCAGTGCTCTCCGCTCTCCAGCTCCCACCCAGTGCTCTCACTTCCCCAGGACCAGAGGACAGGCTGACTGGGGGCAGAAAATGAGGATGGCTGAAGGTGCAAGTGGCCAGGGACCACTCCATCTCACAGCAAACAGATCCTCTGGAAGGAGCACTGTCCCCATCTAAAACGAGAACAGCCCTGCCTGCTGATGGCGATCATGGATATCCTGCTGGCATGGAAGGTACCGTACCGAGCATCAACAACACACCTTCCCACAGACAGGGACTTCAGACTGGGACATGGGGCATAGGAGGGGCTGCAATGATGGGCACAGTGAGGCTACATTCGTGGGCACAGTGAGACTACATTCATGGGCACAGTGAGGCTGCAATTATGGGCACAGTGAGGCTGCAATGATGGGCACATTGAGGCTGCAATGATGAGCACAGCGAGGCTGCAATAATGGGCACAGTGAGGCTGCAATGGTGGGCACAGTGAGGCTGCATTTGATGAGCACAGTGAGGCTGCATTTAATGAGCACATTGAAGCTGCATTTGATGAGCACAGTAAGGCTACATTTGATGAGCACAGGGAGGCTGCATTTGATGAGCACAGTGAGGCTGCATTGATGGGTACAGTGAGGCTGCATTTGATGGGCACTGATGAGGCTGCATTTCATGGGCATTGATGAGGCTGCATTGAGGTCAGTGGCGGCACCGCTAGGCCAGTCTGAGGGGGGTCACTGATGTAAGGGGGAAGTGTATACGATAATGTAAGGGGGCACTGATATAAAGGTTTCCCCCTTATATCAGTAACCAACCCCCCTTACCTTAGTGTATTCTTTCTTCGGAAGGTGGTCCCCCCACATTCTGAGTTCCTGGGGTCCCCCTTGATGATTGACCATTTTTACTACTTTTAACTGGAATTTGCTTTTATATATATAAAGCCCTATGTGATTTCATATCTGTCTTATCTATATATAATACACTCTTCAAATGTTCTTTAAAATGTATGGTTTTCCCTTTCATGAACAAGAAAATAATGACGCTGTGCTGTTACGCTGGTATAATAATGCTGTGGAGCTGGTATAAATTTTTTTTCCAGGGCTGGTTTTTATTCCCAGTCTGGCCCTGCCCAAGGAGAAAAGATTTACATATTGCAACTTACCAGTCAGAGCATCTATACCTTTCCTTATATCCCTAAAGAAAATTGAGTACTGTCAGTGATACTTTTTTTATTTGCACTAACATACAATTTTTCAGGACAAGCTTTCGGGGTGTTACCCTGAAGAAGGGGTAACACCCCGAAAGCTTGTCTTGAAAAATTGTATGTTAGTGCAAATAAAAAAAGTATCACGGACAGTACTCAATTTTATCTATCACAATTGCACTAATACGGCTACAATCACGTCTTATATCCATAACATAAGAGGGCAGGTTTTATGCAGTTTACAAAGGAGAACTAGGAAGGCTGATAATACTGTTTGAGGTTTCAGTTCAATGTGCAGGAAGTGCACAAGGACACAGGTTTTCTGTCAGGATCAGCAGCTATTTTCAGTATTTATTTGCCTGAAAAAAAGACCAATGCAGGCAATGCTTCTAAGGAATGGTATACAACAATCCATTGCATTTTTGTTTTTGGGATATAATGTACTGTACTTTAGGAAAATCTGATTCTAGAATAAAAATCTACAAAATATGTACCATTTTGTGCAAGAAACTACCTATATTAACAAGTTTTAACTCAGGATAAGAAAAAAATATTTTCTATAAAGTAATTATATTTTATTTACTATCATTGTCCTAGAGATGTTTATCTTATTTCAAATGTGTGATCTAGATTGTTTAAAAAAAATATTAAAATAATTTTATGGAAAGTGTGTACTTACCATCACGATTTTGCAGCTAGTACAGCCCTTTATGAAACCTGAAAAGCAAGTGATTTTTTGTAATGTTAGCATTCCACTTCACTGGTAAATTAGCTTTGATTGTGCTTCCTGTAGTCACAGAGTTGTGAAATTTCATCTCTTTTGAAATGCTTCTTTATACTATAGGAAATGTGATAACATTTCTTTAACCTGTTGCAAACCCAAGTCAAGTAATGACAGAAATGGCTTTTTAAACAATGTAATCTCCAACAGGATATTCACGGTTGCAAAGAAATGCAATAAGATGAAAAAACAAAAACAAAGCAAGCATTTGTGAAAACACATCAAAATTGTGGATTTGCAAAATGATAAATTTTGAAAGAATCTATCAGGCCCCGTACACACGAGAGGATCCATCCGCTGAGCGGATCGGTTTCAGCGGATAGAGCCCCTGGTGTGTACGTTCCAGCGGATATTTCCGATTTCCAGCAGATAAAAATTTGTTAGCATGCTAACAAATCTATCCGCTGGAATCGACAGACTCACCGGATCGATCCGTCCGAACCCGTCCCTCGCATGCGTCGTAATGATTCGACGCATGCGTGGATTTCCTTATATGACAGCGTCGCGCACGTTGCCGCGTCATCATCGCGGCGACAGCGCGACACGTCACCGCGGTTGAATTCCGCGCAGATTTGGATCCGATGGTGAGTACATGCCAACGGATCCAAAGCTGCCAGAGGATTTATCCACGGATAAATCGTGTGTACCAGGCCTCAGAGCAGGAGAGATAGCTTTTGTGGGTTTCACTGGGATTGATTTACTAAAGGCAGTGCCGGCACAAGGTCACCTAGAGCCCAGGGCGAACATGCCAAACTGTGACCCCCCCCCCGAGCATTATGTGTCAGCAAAAATCCCCCCCCCCCAAATAAATGAATACTGGGCACTAATCTGCATGATTACCACCTAAGCAAAAATCCCCCCTCCTCCCAGTACAAATTACCAATACAGCCCCCTGCCGGCACAAATCTCAGCCCCTCCATCCCCCAGCCCAACTGCCCCCCCCCCTAAAAAAATCACCCCTCCTAGCACAAATCCTCCACCCCTCAAGTTTCCCCTAAGAACACACATTCTCTCCAAATCCCCCTCCTAGTACAAATATCCCCCCATCATCCCTGCTAGCAAACCCCCCTCAAACAAAACTAAATCTCACTAAATCTCTACTAAGTATCACCTCTTCTAGCACATACCCCCAAATCAACCATCCTATCACAAATCCTCCTCTCCCATCCAGCTTTCAACACAAATCCCCCTGAATCACCACTCCTAGCACACACACACAAATGTCCCTGCTAGAATTTTTTTCCCCTTCTGCCCCCCCCAAATTCCTTCTAACACAAATTCCCCCCCCCCCCCACAATCTTCTTGCGGTGCCCCCCCCCCCTCACATGATATTACCATACCCAGTAGCCACCCCTCCTGCCCACCCCTTGTCTTGGCCCTGAGGAGCAGAGACTGTTGACTTAGAGGAGTGAATTTTTTTGCAAAGTGAATATTAGTGAATACATTGAAGTTATGTTTACTAACATATGAACGAGTATTCAAACTGAGTGCAGCTCTGATGTGTTCATTAACATTCACTGTACAAAGAGAACAGCTTCTGTTTCTTTATAAAATCACTCTCATTGTGTAGGAAGTAATGGTGCAGGCATATGCAAGTAGAAAAACCACAAGAGATTGATGGTCCATGACCTCCACTACATGCAGTATACAGAATATCTGCTGCTAATCTGTACACTGCAAAAGTTCAATTTTCATAGGGCTTTTACTTGTTGTCATCATTTCTAAACAGAAATATTCAAATTCATAGCAGTTACTGAAGAATTTTATTAATAGGAATTGGCGTTATACTGTACAACATTGAACACACTTTAAAAAATATAATGAAATACATATAAACATTATAACAATACACAATTTCAGGCACTGGAAATGTAAGAGTTCCATTATAATGATACAATAGAAGGTTATTATTTACAAAGGGGTTAGGAGAAAAGAAAATTCTAGCAGTGAAGTGAGTATAATGACATCTGTCTTCATATCGCTGTCATCCAGGATTCATTGGTCTTTTTCTCTGGATGCTGATATTTATTTTGTGGCACTGACCTATGTAAATGGGAGCAGGCTGAGCGTCAGATATTTCAGACAAATGTAGATGGAGCAGGGAACAACATTTCACATAAATGGCCAGATCCGTGCAGCTTGATAAAACAGGTTGCTCACAGTGTTCTGTTCTGCTTTTCAGCATTTCTTCAATATTACTTCATCTAAAATGACGTATTCGGAAATATTATTACTACATTTTTGTATGTAAAAAAACATTTCTCACTCTCCTCAATTACATATTGTGCATACTATACATACTTTACATAATTATACATAATTACATACTTTACATAATTATACATAATGATATACTATACTTACTGTAGCTTAGTATAGAAGTAAAATAAATGCAAAAAGCTGAAAACAGAGCAGTCATGGAGATGAGTAAAGGAATAGAGAATTTTCATTTGCAAAGTGAAAGTTTATTTAGGTCAGTGAATGTGTGCGCTCGTTTTTTTTTTATCATCCAACCACGTGCAGGCATCAATCCAACTTTTTCAAAAAAGGACTGTTTTTTTTTTTTTCATTTTAAGTGCATGCATGCTATGTAATGTGTTATGCCTTGTGTAACGGTCACCACCGTTTACGACCTTCCATCCCAGTCACGACAGCTTATCGACACTCCAACCCACAGGACCCGATCCATTTCATTTGCCCAGAATCAAGACGAGACACAGCTCTGTGCTTGTTCCAAATGTAATGACAACGTTAATGGTTTCTTCTCAGCTTTTTATACAGTACAAGCATGTGACAGTATTCAAAGGGATATGTATAAAAAGGGGAAAGGACGGGAGAGGGGGTTGGTGCAAAATATCCACTGATGTGTGTAGGGAATTGTATGTATTCCCTAAACTGATCTAGTACCCAAATGGGTCGTGTTGCTGTAATCAATAACTATTATCACAAAAAATAGGATGAAAAGAGGTGGGGGGGATAAGAAGAAAGAAATGGGGGAATTGGAGAAAAGAGAGGAAGTCAGCCAACTTGGGCTTAAAGGGATTACTATGAGCAACACTGTAGTGATCAATATGTGAAGGCAAGGATACGTTTAAGTAAATTTATTAGTATCAAAAATATAAAAATAGGCATTAGATAATACAAGTTACATGAAAGGTAAGGCGGTGGCCAAAAAGATATATAACGTGGCTACCTTAAAAAAGTATACAAGTATACGCAAAAAATTGTGGACAGGACATGGACAAACATTTAACAATGAACGTGATCCGGACACGTTGTGTTCAGACCGATCATGTGTTGACACTCATGAAGGAAAATTAATGAAATTTAAATGCAGTAATCTAATTATAGAATGAGGGGGGACGATATAGTGCCCACTCTGCATATATCAATAGGGTGTCAATATATAATGATGGGGCTGAACACTAGCTTGATGGAGGACAGGAGGTTGGAGGGATGGATAAGTAGGGATGGGTATATGTGGACCATGCATGAATTGTTGGTCGACTTTAGCGCTTGATGGTTGTTAGTCCCCAAAAAGTTCAATATTCAGAAGTTTTAAGATAATTGAAATAAGTTAAATTATAATAGTTAGTACAAATAGAACAACTTGATATTGATCACTTGTCAATATGACATTTAGGAGAGCACTAGTAACTTGCTTAGTGTTGGTTAGTATGTATGAATATACCAGTCGTGAGTACTGAAAGGTGGGTATTTACTAGGCAATAGTAATCAAGTGCACCATCAGAGGTACCGGGAGCAATCATGCACAGGGGAATGTCAAGCCAGCATTGGTTCTATAGACCGAGCACCAGTCCCAAAGTAGCAGCTGGTAGGAGTAATGTTAAATAACAGACCATCCCAAGGGTGGGAGGCCAATACTTTACCAAGCCGCTACGTGTAGAGTATGAAGGGCAGGTCCGTCCATGTGGTGCAGCTTTTGTGTAGGCTGCTCTGATGCTGAGCTTGTTGCTGGCTAGTTGGTTTGGTTTGCGGGAATCCTGTTTAGATTGACACGTGACTATCACACCATGCTTAGTCCTATGGGGTGCGTTCGTCCCTTAATTCACTAGGTATTGCGGGTGGCACGGTCTGCTTGATGTTACCTCTGTGCTGTGAAACGGCTCCCGGTCTCAGTCGCCGCCTGTATATTGGCCAGTTCGATCCATCCGTGGCGGATGCCTGCAGGCTTCCGTCCTCCGTCCAACAGTGCAAGCTTCCGGGGTCACGTGATCACGTTGCTAGGTGACGTCAACACGTTTCGCCAGGCGCATTGGCGTAGCTTCGTCTTGGACGTATTGGGCGTGGGCAGCGGTGCTTTGATTTATGCAGAAGGCTGTCAACGCCCATCACCAATCGGGGAAAGGAAGTGCTGCTGTCCTGTTACAGCCATGATAGGCAGCTTGTGTTCTTCTTCAAAACCGTTTATGGGGATTTCAGTAACTCGTTCTGGATAGTTGTAGGGTAGATCAGATAGACGATCAGGTCTATTTCAAGAGGAGAAGACAACAAATATGCCCAAGAGTCAAGAAATGGTTCCTTATTAGTTTACTTGAAGGAAAAGACCGTCATCTATGTGAAAAGATACAACTCCGGAGCAGTCCATTTGACTATATTTCTCATCTTTGGATGATGGGAAGAAAAAAGGAAATGGGGAAGGGAGGACATACACCGGGATGGACACGGAAGGATAAAAAAGGAAAAATAATAAAAAATAATAATAAAATAATTGGAGGGGGGAACATCCAATAGGTAGAGAGATATATATATGGCTTGTTGTGGTATTTGTTTTTCATTTTTCAAAAAACCCAAGTTAGCTAGATCCAAAAAAGTAGGGGTGCTTATAATTGGGTTGATATAAGAAATGGATGCAAAGATCAGGGATCAAAACAAAGTATTTACAGTCAATGGGGGAAGGGGAGGATAAGTTCAAGGAGGTATATTTCACAGTTGTTATAGTTAGGGTCCGTTGTCAACAGTGGTATAAAGCCACTGTTGGGTGGAAATGGGGTTCATTGGTCAGGGGTCTAGGAAGACCTGCAGGTTGAGTTCTGTATTTAGGCCCACGGGCACCAGGGATTTCAAATGGTATACCCACCATTTCTCTTTTTGTAATAAAATCCGATCATAGTCGCCACGACGGTTTGGAAGTTTAAGGGCATATATGCCTTTAACCGTCAGGCCATCCGAGCACCTATTATGGCACTGCGCAAAATGCCTGGCGAGAGGTTTCTCGGGCTCTTTTACTTTTTCGTTTATTTCCCTTAAGTGTTCGCCCAAACGAACTCGCAAGGATCGTTTAGTTTTTCCCACATAGATTTTGGGACATGGGCATGTAATAAGGTAAATGACTCGAGTTGTTGAACAGTTTATTAGGCTCCTGATTTCATACGATCCTTTACCATGGGCATCAGTGAAACTTGAGGTTCTTTCAACAAAGGGACAATGAGATCTCCACCCCCCTAATCCCACGCTAATTACTTAAACATTCCTTAATTAATAACAACAAAACACCTTCACCCACTCCGTCTCCGCAAGTACATTCCACACATAAACAGTTTTTAGCATGCATAATTATAGGTCTGGGAGCAGACCTGGGATTAACACCTTTCCGTTACAACACCTTTACACAAGGACAATGGACTGTCTCCCAGGCCCTGATGCAATTAGCATGTCACTAGAAATGAGTCACTATTGACTGGTTTGGCCCACATCTTGCAATCTTTCAAGATCCTGCAATATGAATTATTATTGATGTCCTATCTCATGTAATACATGAATTATGATTCCCTTGCCACCCCATGCCCAAAAGGCACAGGGTGGACTCAGACCCAAGAGTTATCAGTGACGCTGACACAGGAGTATCCCCCATCCTCACAAAGTCTCTGGATGTCCCGGGTCATTCCGTTACACCTTGTACATATGATCGGGTTTCTCGGCGGTCAAAAGAAATCTGAGGGGAAAACCGAGGAACGGCTCGGTCAGTTTTCCCAGTGTACACACGGCCGGTTTTCCCGACAAGAAAACTGCCTGAGAGCTTTGGTCGGGAAAACCAGCCATGTGTATGCTCCACAGCAGTGTTTCCCCATAGGAAAACTGCGGGGGAAAAAACGATGCGATTCGTGGTGAGAAAAAAGAGAACATGTTCTCATTTTTTTAACCGCAGTTTTCCTGTCAGGAAAACTGCTAAGGAGCATACACAGGGCCGGTTTTCCCGGCCAAAGGAAAATGCGGCAGTTTTCCCGATGGGAAAACCGGCCGTGTGTACAAGGCATAAGAATAAAATGTATAGGTATTTTTTACCTCTCGCTGAGAACACAGCTCTTCTCTTAAGAATTTTCCTGTCTGCTTTTCCCATCAGAGGGGTGCTGTGAGCTTGGTCTAGGCCAGTGATGGCGAACCTTGGCACTCCAGATGTTTTGGAACTATATTTCCCATGATGCTCAACTACACTGCAGAGTGCATGAGCATCATGGGAAATGTAGTTCTAAAACATCTGGGGTGCCAAGGTTCGCCATCACTGGTCTAGGCACTAACAAGGGTCAGCATCTACTTCCTAGCTTGAAAATCAGACTAAAGCCTTGTATACACGATCGGATTATCCGACTGGAATTGTGTAAAGACAGGCTGTTGTCGGAAAATCTGACCGTATGTATGCTCTATCAGACAATTGTTGTCAGACTTTCCACCAACAAATGTGGGATAGCATGCTTTAAAATTATCTGCCAAAAAAAGTGTGTTGTCGGATTATCCGATCGTGTGTACACAAGTCCGTGGGACAAAACTCCAAAGTACAAACATGCATGCTCAGAAGCAATGCTCACCATAACACAACATTAGCAGAAGTTGTCCAAAGGGTGGCACTAAAGAGCGGAAAAAACACGTAGTTTTGCGTTTGTTTGCTGACAATTCTTTGCCGTTTTGTATGCAATACAAGTTCACGGCCATCGCCCTTTGGACAAAAGTCCTACGATTTATCCGCAGAAAATCTGATTGTTTGTATGAGGCTTAAAGGATCACTAAAGGAATTTTTTTTTTTAGCTAAATAGCTTCCTTAACTGCAGTACTGGTTTCATGTCCTCATTGCTCGTTTTTGCTTTGATGTTGCTGTAAAACTGCTCTGATCTCCACACTTCCTGGTTGCCTGGCTCCTTATAACCACAGTACTGGGAGCTTTTCACTGTAGGTCTAAGCTGTCATTACTGTGTGTCTAAAACTTAACAGAACCAATCAGATTCATTTTAAAAACAAAACACTGCCCTGGATTTGTTTGTTTTTGTTCTGTGGGTCTCTTTACTTCACATAAACATGAAACCAGTTTAAAAACCAAAGTGAAAATGTAGGCACATTATATTATTGAATTTAATCTATTTTTAATCATTTTTAAAAGGAATCTGTTAACTTGTATGTCTCTATACCCTGTAAACAGTCATTTCAGCAAAAAAATGTTTTTCCTTTAGTGACCGTTTAAGAGATAATACAATCCTGTAAATCCTTTTGGTGGGATTGGTGATAAAGCATCAGTGGACACACCTTTTTCCCATGATCACACTTACAGGAGTGACTTTCTCTTCCTAGGGGTAGATTTCCTCTCACTTCCTGTTGTCTCTCTCCGTTTGTAAGTACGAGTCGGATGTAAGTCGAATGTATGTATCTCGATGACTGCCTGTATTTCACATTAGGTTTAATCAAACGCCACCCCCACCCTCACCCCCACCTGCACCCACTTTGCATCCCATGTGATTAAATCTAAATACAAATAACATTTGTGCTGGTTTGGTTTTGGAGATATTGTGCATTATATTTGATTAAACCCTCTCCACATGTGAGAATCGCATGCTAACCATTTCTCCTTCACATAGACAGCACTTCTTTAACAGTCTAAAACCATTCTATTAGATACAAAATGAGAGTCCTATGTGAAAAAAATAACTTTGATTTCATGTAAAGGAGAATTTCAAGTTGTACTTTATAGCTATTGGGAATTGCAATTGCTAGGCTGGACTGTGTAAATTCTACAATTCAACACTTTATAGTTTATACAAATGTATGTGAGAAGTATAATATATACAGTCATGGCCAAACATATTGGCACCCTGCATTTCTGTCAGATAATGCACTACTTTGTCCAGAAAATTGTTGCAATTATGAATGTTTAGGCGTGCTCATGTTTATGTCTTTTGTTTGGATTGGTATGACAAAAAAAAGTAGAGAAACAAAAAGCCAAATCTGACACATTCCACGCAAAACTCCAAAATTGACTGAACAAAATTATTGGCATCCTCAATTTAAAATTTGGTAGCACACCCCTCGGAAAATATAACTAAAAATTAATCGCTTCCTGTAATCATCAATTAATTTCTTACACCTCTCTACTGGAATTTTGGACCACTCTTCTTTCACCAACTGCTCCAGGTCTCTCAAATTGGAAAGGTTCCTTTTCTCAACTGCTGTTCTGAGATCCCTCCACAGGTGCTCCATGGGATTTAGATTTGGACTCATTGCTGGCCAGTTCAGTACTCTTTAGCCATTTGTCTTAAACCATTTCTGGGTGCTTATTGAAGTGTGATTTGGGTCACTGTCCTGCTGTAAAACCCAAGACCCATGACATTTGACCGAGACACAACTTTTTGACACTGGGACCAACATTGCACCCCAGAATTCCCGAGGGCTTTCACACTGGAACAGTGCACTGGCAGGGCGTCAGAAAATGTATTTGGACTTTTCACTTCTTTGGAGCACATTAGGAGCAGTGAACCTACTGTTTTCTAATGCGCTCCTGACCATTGAAATCAATGGGCAGGGCCGCCGTACCGCCGGCAAAACGCCACTGTAGCAGCACTTTGCTGGTGGTTTTAACCCTTTTTCGGCCTCTAGCAGGGGTTAAAAAAGCCCTGCTAGTGGCCGAATAGCTCCGCAAATCCGACGGTAAAGCACCGCTAAAAATAGTGGCGTTAGGGGCGGCTGGGTTTGAAAGGGCTCTAACAAGCCAGGACAGTACAAGTACCCCTTTTTGGAAAATAGACATTCCAATGTATTTAGTAAGAGGCATGGTGAGTATTTTTAGTTGTAATTTTTTTACACAATTCTTTGCAAATTAAAGATTTTTTTTTACATAATTGTCATATTAACAAGTTATTTCTTTCAAATGGCATATGCATACTTGCAACTACACCCCAAAACACATTCTGCTATGCCTCCTGAGTATAGCAATACCACATGTGTGAGACTTTTTCACAGCCTAGCCACATAGAGAGGCCAAACATTCAAGGAGCACCCTCAGGTGTTCTAGAGGCATAAGTTACACATCTAATTTCTTACCTACCTATTATACTTTTAAAGGCCCTGGAGCACCAGGACAATAAAAATGCCCACAAAATGAACCCATTTTGGAAAGCAAACACCCCAATGTATATTCTACGAGGCATAATGAGTGTTTTGAACATGTTATTTTTTCCACACGTTTTTGTAAAATGTGGCAAGAAAATGAAAACACTTTTTTTTTTTTTTTACAAAAAGTTGTCCATTTATAAGATATTTCTGACACATAGCATATACATACCAAAAATTACACCCCAAAACACATTCTGCTACTCCTGAGTATGGTGATACCACATGTGTGAGCCTTTTACACAAAGAAAATTAAAACACATTTTTACAGCACGGACGGGCGCTGATGAGGATCCACTGATAGGGTGGCACTGAGCACTCACTGATGGGCACTGATGTTCACTATTGGGCACTGATGGGCACTTATTAATATATATATATATATATATATATATATATATATATATATACATACACACATGTATACAGTATAAATGAGAGTTAAAACCAGATGATGCACGCAACTCGGGCTTGCATCATCTGATACATGGAGAATACTTAAAGTGGTCGTTAGGCCCCTCTGATCTCTTTATACTATCTGCTCTGTCTCTGAATCCTGTGTGCCCCTATGTGTGTGATTTATAAAACAAATGCTAATTATACCTGATTTCAGTGCACCGCTCGGCGCTCACGTGATCGACCGTCTCTCCCCGTCTAACAGCTAAAGCAGGAGGGGCTGAGATTCCCCCACTGATGTCAGTCAGGAGGGGAGGAGGAGAGAACAGGCCGGTCATGTGAGCACAGATAGTATAAAAATGTAGATGTTATTCCAGCAGCAGGAGGGGAGGGACAGACACTGTCACTAGCTGACAGGCAGAGAGGGAAAAGGGGGGGTTTCAGAGGAGGATGGAAGAGAGCAGACAGGAGAGACAGCGGATGACAGAAGCACGTAAACTGACCATGGTGTCAGGGCTCAGCAGCCATGATGAACCATGGTCAGTTTACAGGGGGGAGGGTAGAACCGGGCAGGGTCAGTCAGGTATTTCAGATGATTATTTCAGGTGATAGAAGGAACCAAATTACAAAGCACAAGCACTGTGCTGTATAACATGCTTTAAAAGGGACAGGATCCATTTTTCTTATTAGAGTAACAAACTCTTTAAGTATAAGCTTGCAGCATCTGTAGCTTTTACTGTTACATGGGGGCAGGGCTTTTTTTCAGCGGGAACGAGGGGGAATGCAGTTCCGGCACCTTCTCAACTGACTGTAAGGCCCCGTACACACGACCGGATCTATCCGCTGGGATTGATCCGCGGATCATTTCCAGCGGACAAATCCGGTCGTCTGTACGGCCTAGCGGATATTTATCTGCGGAGATTCGTCCGGCCGGTCCATTTCAAGCGGAATTCCTCCGCGGTGACGTGTCGCGCCGTCGCCGCGACGATGACGCGGCGACGGCGCGACACGTCACCGCGGAGGAATTCCGCACGGATTTTGATCCGATGGTGTGTACATGCCATCGGATCCAAATCCGGAGGAGGAATCGGGGCCTTATAGTAAGGGATGCTGGGGTGTGCTGCAGGGTATTGATGCTCACTGCTGTGGATCTATTTTTGCAGGGGGGTCTATTGTTGCTGGTGGGGGACCTATTGTTTCTAGGGGGGTTTTATGTTGCTGGGGGGATCAGTTGTTGCTGAAAGAGATCTACTGTTGGGGGGAGGGTTCTATTGTTAATGGCAGCCAGAGTCTATTAATGCTGGCTGTATGGAGATCTGTTGATGCTGCCGTGAGTCTATTGTTGCTGGCGGGGAAATTTTGTTGTGGGTGGTCCATTGTTGTTAGGGGCAGGGGCGGACTGACCATTGAGTCACTCGGGCACTGCCCGAGGGCCCCATGCCACTAGGGGGCCCCATCAGGGTTGCCAGGCTCAGTAAAACCAGGGACAGTATGTAAAAATCTGTGTTTTTTTTAGATCTGTCCCTGATATGTCCGAAACTGACATGCTTTTAATGTAAATATCCCAAGATTTTAGCTGCCCTGCCTCTGCACTGCCTCCTGGCGTGGTGGCCATCTGTAAGCCAGAGGGGCCCCATAATCTTCTATTGCCCGGGGGCCCCATGAGTTGTCAGTCCGCCCCTGGTTAGGGGGATCTATTGTTGCTGGCTGAAGGGGATCTATTTTACTGCTTTTCTTGATATCATTACCAAATTCCATATAAATTACTTGGCACCACAAAATGATACTTGGTTATATATTGTCTAAAAGGGGCGGTACTGGGAGGTGGGTAGGGGGCGGAGAAAAGGGGTGACTCGGAAAGGGGGAGTTCCTGCACCTATTGTCTGAGAAAAAAAGCCCTGCATGGGGGAGAATAATTAGATATAATATCTCAGAAACCAAACTGGCGCAAATATTTTAATGCACAAAAAGTAGCATAAATTAATGTTACATTTACATTTAAAATGTAATAACATGGTGTGCAAGGTAGGCAGGACTTGAGGTGACAAAATATAAAATCGCCAAGTGGCTGTACTGTGCATGCGCTGTTTGGAAATGTTTAAAGCAGCCTTCAGTAAATTGTGGTCTGTGGTCTGGACACAGAAGTCCATGTTCGGACCATCAGCCCACCAGACTGCAGAGCACAATCCCTGCTGCTCAGCTATCATTAGTTGCTGGGACTGCCGGTGTTCCAGAAACCAGTGATGTCACATGTGTGCCCCGCCCCCTGTAGCAAGTTTCTCTGTCCAGCTCTTGCCCCCTGCAGCTCATTCTTTATGCCAGCTCCCACTGCCTGCAACTCCTCCCTTCTCCCATCTCCTGGCTGTTCTGTGCCCTACTGGACACGGCTTCTACTACACCAAGTCACTTTGGAGTTTTTCACAGAGAATGAATTTGTCATGAGGATTTTTTCTACTTAATCAACTAATTTAGCTTTTTTTTTTCTGTTTTTATATAATAACTTTGCTGCACAGTACTTTATACAATAGTTTTAAAGTAGTCCAAACGCATATATAAACACCCATTTAAATAGGCACCACATCCCTAACAAAAGATATTAGAATTTTAAAAGGAAGAGAAAAAGGGATTTTTATGGTGCAATTGATATTACAGTTATGAGAAAGAACTCGTCTTATATCCATAAAAAGTACAAAATTATTTTATTAAATACAAAAAAATTATTAAAACCAGTGGTCCAGTCAAAATGGCAGAATATAGTGGTCATTAAATAACAAAGTTACAGTTGAACCATATAGAAATCGCATGCTCCCGACATGTTTCGCGAATTACGCTTCTTCAGGGGAAAGCGATAACCATTCATGTCATTACAACTATATGAATAGAAAACATTAGATTAGCCATACAGAATTCCAAAAATGTACTGCATATGCACAAAAATAGACATACAAAATATTATTACAGTAGGTTACTTTATACAATGTTTTTATACACTATTATTGGACTTTTCACACATAATTATATTTGTTTCTTATATGCATTTTCTCACTTTTGAATTTTTTCCATGGCTAACTGCCCGGTTAAATGTTTATTGGAATTAATTTGTGTTCATACACTTTTTTCTTTTCTTTTTTGGCTTCTGGTCATTGCATATAGAGGCTTCACTGCACAGATTATTTCTGCACAGCTTTATGGTATATTACTTACTATTCACTTATTGTTCTTAGAAGCTCTATTTTGGAAGATCTCCTCAGGGATAGGTTTACAAGTATTTCTGTCACACGGTGAGCAGATAGGCCTCTCCTGTGACACCAGCCACGTGCTCGGTGTCCTTCAGACAGGTTCTCCATTGACCGGCCTCCTCCCACTTTGGACGGACAGCATAGGACCACTTGCAATTTGTAGACTCAGTCTGCCTACTGAGCCTACGAGGTAGATCAATGATCCACTGTCATATGACATTTGGGTCCAACAGTTGCGGTAAGCGCATATGTATTCCACCTCATATTTCAAGATTTCTGTTGGGAAGTTTCTCACCATCTCATGACATCTTTATCGTTTTATTGTTTATGGACACTACATTACATTGTTGTTTAGATTGTTCACTTTATTGATTTTAATTTCACATTTTGTTGTGGTGCAATTTTTGCCATTACATCCTTTGTGTCACAATATATGGTCACACCCCATTAGGTGTATACAGCCATTGCTTTTTGGCTCACACATAGCGCTACATTACTATCCACATTTGTCTGAGGCCGCGTACAGACGAGCGGACCTGTCCGATGAAAACGGTCCGCGGACCGTTTTCATCGGACATGTCCGCTCGGAGATTTTGGTCTGATGATTGTACACACCATTAAAAACCAAAATCCCCGTGGACAGACAGCGAGGTGACGTGACGGCGACGTGACGGCGACGATGACGCGGCGACGTGCGCAAACCCGGAAGTTCAATGCTTCCACGCATGCGTCAAATCACTTAGACGTCATGCGCGGGTTCTCGGGCCAGCGGACATGTCCGATGAGTCATACTGACCATCGGACATGTCCGGCGGACATGGTTCCAGCGGACATGTTTCTTAGCTTGCTAAGAAACAGTTGTCCGCTGGAAACCTGTCCGCGGGAACTGGTCTGACGGAGCAGTTTCAGCGGACATGTTCGGTCGTGTGTACGAGGCCTGAGTTTTGTCACATTCCTGTGTAGTTGCTTCACTCCCGTTCAGGGTTCATTCTTTGTTACACTTACTTTTGTTTTTGGGTAGCGCACACATTTTTTCCCTTTACATTGTGCCTTTTTTGACATTTTATATTTGCTGCAACCCCTATTTTATATTCATCATGGATGTTTTTTAATATATAACCTTCCGGTCTTTCAATACTGATGGTGTGTTCAGTGCGACCACCCCTGACACCGAAATCAGCTGTATGTTTTTGAGACTAAAAAATTTGATGACAACAGAGATACACCTTCAGTGGGACAAAATGTCAAGGAACAGATGGTTTTCTAGAGGACTCCGTTGGGACGTGTTCCCACAGCAAGGAGATTCTGATACCGAAACATCGTTCAGATATTTTAATGAGGTTGGCATCAAACTTTTAGCCTCCCTGGTCAGTAAGAAACAGCGCAAGCTGTCTATTATTGATAAGGAGATTAAGGACTTAAAAGAGAAGCTTATTCCTAACAAAGCTTCCTCTGAATATATCTCTCTTTCTACAAGTTTGAGGAGTCATCTTAAGAAAGAGGAGAAAGAACAAAAAATCAAGAAACAAAAGAAATATAATAGGGATGTTATGGACTACAAAACCAATCTCGTTTTCGGCTGGCAAAAGAAAATTAATATATCCGAACCAGTCGAGAGCGATGTATTGGGAATGAAATTCACACATTCCGAAACTTTAAATACAGAGAGAAGGCTCACGTTTGAACCAAAAGAGGCTCCAATACGGCCTCATAACATTTCACAGCCATCCAAAGGTGGACCATCTAAGATCTCAGAGCCTCGGGTAAACCTCAAGCTCAGATTCCCCATACTACTTACCCCCCTGCCGCGAGAGGCAGAGATTTTAGGAATGGGGGCAGGGGCTCACATCAGGGTTACCCCATCAATCCCCATTCTTATGGAAGTCCGAGAGGACCTATGAATGGTTGGCGTGACCATCGTGATTCTTATCACGGAAGCTATGAGAACAGTTACAGGACGCCTACTCGCACTTCCAATAGGTATTTTCCACCACAAGAGAATCGTATGGAAGAATTCTATCATGACTCTTATAGATATCGCGGTAGAGATGAGGATACATACAACCAATCCCCATATAATTACAACTATGGGCATTTAGGTCCCTCCCACTCTCCAGGTTTTCCCAGGTCCACACAAGAACACCCAGGAAACCAGGAAAGAAGAGAGGCACTAGAGGTGGTTGGAGGGTCCAAAGCAAAAAGAAAAAGAGTCTAGCTGGCTCTGGAGTTTTCAATCTGAGCTTTGCTTGTCTAACAGATGAGGAGAAACTTGTTCTTGATAAGGGTCTGAAATATGTCCCTCCAAGACCTCTCAATAGGTTCTCCACATTTATGGACGTGCAGAAGTTCATTAGAAAGCTCAGCATCCAGAGACACTTCTTGACCTTTCCCTCCAACAATACCCCAATGTTGAATGATGGACATGTGCACACAGGACAGGACTGTCAAAACCTGTACTCACCGAGACCGAGATGCTCACCGAGACCGAGATGCATGCGCGCGCACATATTGCGCCCGGACGTGCGCCCGTGCCCAGTCGCCCCGCGCATGCGTGGGAACTCAATGGAGCCGGGAATGGAGCCCTGACAGTGCCCCCTCCCAAGGGGCGGACTCCGGACGCCCAAACTGTCCATCACCTCAGGGTGCTCCGCATGAAAGGCCCGAATCAGACGAGGGGCATGGAGATTTCGGGAAGGCTCCCAGGAGTTGTCTTCAGGGGGATACCCCTTCCATTTGATGAGGTATTGTAATTGTCTTCCTCTCTTCCTACAATTCAAGATGGCCTCCACCTCAAATTCCTTTTCCCCCTCAATCTCCACTGGTGGTGGCGGCAGTTCTTCTCTACCGTTGAAGGGGTCAGACACAACGGGCTTAAGCAGGGAGGCGTGAAACACAGGGTGGATCTTGTAGGACCTGGGTAAAGCCAACTCAAAAGCTACTGGGTTGATTTCTCGCCTGATCTCAAATGGCCCGATGAACCTTGGACCCAGTTTCCGAGAGGGAATAGGTAACTTGAGGTTGATGGCGGATAGCCAGACCTTCTCACCCACTTTGAAGACAGGGCAATCCTTCCTCCCCTTGTCATGGAACCTCTTATAGTCCTGCTGAGCTTGCTGCATGCTTTCCTGTAACTTCTGAAAGTTTTGCTGGATGCAGGTCACACGTTCCTGGACCGCTGGCACAGATGTTTCCGGGATGGAGTCCGGCAAAAAGGAAGGGTGGAAACCGAAGTTAGCCCAGAACGGGGTTTGGTTTGTGGAAGAATGTATGGAATTATTGTAAGCGAACTCGGCTGTAGATAACAAGGAGGACCAATCGTCTTGGGAGACTGAGCAAAAGCATCGTAGATACTGTTCTAGCGTTTGATTAGTGCGCTCTGTCTGGCCATTACTTTGAGGGTGATAGGCCGAGGACAGACAGATCTTCACTTCCAAAGCTCTGCAAAGTTCCTTCCAAAATTTGGATGTGAATTGAGTACCTCTGTCAGATACTATGCTTTTGGGCACTCCATGGAGCTTGATAATCTCTTTAAAAAAGATTTTGGCTGTGTCTGCCGCGGAGGGCGTACCCACCATGGGCAAGAAATGCGCCATCTTGGACAGACGGTCCACCACGACTAGGATCGTGGTAAACCCGGCTGAAGGAGGCAAATCGACAATAAAGTCCATGGAGATGTCAATCCAGGGCCGTTCTGGGATAGGAAGGGGTTTCAGCAGCCCCCAGGTCTTCGTGTTTGGCCCCTTACTCCGCTGGCAGCGAATGCAGGAAGAGACATAATCCTTGCAGTCGGACCTCCATTTAGGCCACCAGAAGGAGCGAGAGATCAGTTCGGAAGTTTTACGGGTACCAAAATGGCCAGCCAATTTAGATCATGGAAGGTGCTGAGGATTAACTGTCTTGCCTCTGTTGGAACAAAAATCTTCCCACGAGACCACAGCAGGTCGTCCTTTTTCTCCAAGGAGGAAACCTCATGATCAGGGCACCGTTGGCATGCGGTCTTTAGAGCAGTCAACAAATCTGTTTGAGGGAGAAGCAAAAAATTTTGAGGTGACAGGATCGTGCTGGGCTCGGAAGTATCGGGCGTCTCTGGAAACATCCTGGAGAGGGCATCAGCTTTTCCATTTTTTGCGCCAGGACGATAGGTAATATGGAAATTGAAGCGAGCAAAAAAAAGAGCCCAACGGGCTTGTCTGGGCCTAAGGCGTTTTGCAGACCGTAAGTATTCCAGGTTCCTGTGGTCAGTGAAAATGATAATGGGATGCGCTGCCCCCTCCAGCAGGTACCTCCACTCCTCCAGTGCAAATTTTATGGCCAGTAGTTCTCTATCGCCTACGTCGTAACTGCGCTCAGGAGGACTTAGTTTCCGAGAGGCGTAGGCTACTGGGTGAAGAAGCGACTTTGGTCCCTGTCTCTGGGAAAGAATAGCGCCTGTAGCAGATTCCGAGGCGTCCACTTCTAGAACAAAAGGTAACGTAGAATCCGGATGACAAAGTACAGGTGCCGAGGTAAAGGCCGCTTTGAGTTTGATAAAGGCCTCCTGAGCCTCTTGTGGCCACTGGAAGCGGTGCCCCTGGCGGGTCAACTTGGTGATGGGAGAAACAATTGATGAAAAACCGATGATGAATCGTCTATAAAAATTGGCGAAGCCAATGAAGCGCTGAACGCCCTTTTTGTCTGTTGGAGGTGCCCACTCCTGAATAGCACTGATTTTCTGGGGATCCATGGCTACCCCATGCACAGAAATGATGAATCCTAAAATTTGCACTGATGTCTTTTCGAACTCGCATTTTTCTGATTTGAGATAAAGCCGGTGTTGTCTCAAGATGGTGAGAACCTGCCTGACATTGCCGATGTAATTCTTTTGTGGCTGAAAAGATGAGAATATCGTCCAAGTAGACTACGAGGAAGTCATCTAAAAATTGTCGAAAAATTTCATTGACTAGATGCTGGAAGGTGGCGGGCGCATTACAAAGCCCAAAGGGCATGACCAGATACTCGAAGTGCCCGAATCTGGACCTGAACGCAGTTTTCCACTCATCTCCTGCCCTTATTCGGACCAAATTGTAGGCGCCCCGGAGGTCCAATTTAGAAAAAACCTGAGCTGATCGGAACCTTTGAAAGAGCTCGGGGATTAGAGGCAGCGGGTACCGGTTCTTGATGGTAATTTTGTTTAACTCCCTATAATCAATGCAGGGTCTAAGCGATCCATCTTTTTTCTTGACAAAGAAGATCCCCGCCCCCGCTGGCGAGGAGGAGGGACGGATGAACTTCTTACTTAAATTTTCTTCAATATAGGCCTTGAGGGTCTTCAACTCAGTCTCTGACAAGGGGAATATGCGCCCAAAGGGAATTTCAGATCCGGGCAAGAGGTCAATGGGGCAGTCATATGACCGATGTGGTGGGAGACAATCGGCTTGTTTTTTGTCAAAGACATCCTTGAAGTCTAGGTAGGCTGGAGGAACATGCTGTAGGTCTTCAGGTGGAGTAGCTAGCGTGGAGCAGGCGACTGGAGCGGGTGCGAGACAGTGCTGGGAACAGTAGGTGGAAGGGAAGCTGACTTCTTTCTTGAGCCAATCAATGCAGGGCAGATGAACTTGTAGCCAAGGGAGACCCAGAATGATAGGGAACATAGGGGACGGGATCAAGTCCAAACAGAGGAACTCCCGGTGCCCAGAATCTGAGATGGCACAAAGAGGAAGGGTTTCCTGGGTAATCAATCCGGAACGGGGAAGAGAGCCATCAGCCAGATGAACTTGCAGCTGAAAATCCTTGGTACGGCAGGGGATACGCAGCTTTTGGGCCAAGGATGAGTCCAAGAAGCAGCTGCAGGCCCCGGAATCAATTATCGCCGGCAGACGTGTTGCCCCTTCCGGGAGCTGTAGGGAAAGAAAGAGGATAACATAAGTCTGAGGCAAACTGGTAACAGGGAAATTTATAGCAGATGGAGGTTTCGACTTACAAGGCCTTACTGGGCAAGTGCGCAAAACGTGTCCGGCGGCTCCGCAGTACAGACAGAGGTTAGATTGACGCCTCCGGAGTCTCTCTTCTGGAGTCAGAGGGGCCCGTACTATACCAAGCTGCATCGGCTCTGGGTCAGGTAATGAGGTGTTTGGTGGAGCTGGGTGAGGCGGAGGTACTGGAGCATATCTTGGTGGAACCCAGTTAGGCCGGTTGGACTGGAACCTCTCCGAACGACGTTCTCGAAGGCGCCTATCCAGCTGAGTGGCGGTTTGGATTAAATCCTCCAGAGAGGCAGGGGGTGCCGACCTTGCAAGCTCATCCTTTAGGTTCTCAGAGAGGCCCTGGCGGTATTGGTACCTGAGGGCCAACTCATTCCAGCCTGTGTCAGCAGACCACTTTCTAAATTCGGCGGTGTAGTCTTCCACCGGCCGTCTCCCTTGATTTAAGCTGTGCAGAGTACCCTCTGTGGTGGCTGCACGTAGAGGATCGTCGTATAATTTCCCCATGTGGGTGAAGAAGGTGTCCATAGAGTCAAGTATTGGACTGCGTTGTTCCATTAAGGAGTGTGCCCATGCTTGAGGCTCCTCAGAAAGGAGAGGGATTACGAATCCAACCTTAACAGCTTCGGTCGCAAAAGTTCTAGGTTGCAAGGCCAGGTAAAGGGAACAGGCATTCTTGAAAGCCCGGTATTTCCGGCGGTCGCCTGAGAATCGCTCGGGCATGGAGACCCGGGGTTCGGGATTACTCCCCATCATGGCAGGGCTTGCAGGAGCTTGGGCAGCAGAAGGTCCGGGTGAAGAGGCTAGGGCTGCAGTGGATGGACCTGGGGAACCGGCCAGTTGTTGGAGGCGGCCATCAATCTGGAGGTAGCCTTCCTGAAGCTTCTGGACTGCCTCTGTTAAGGCGGAGACCTGTTGGCACAGCGTCTCAAAGGGTGAGCGCGCCCTGTCGGTCTCAGACATCTGGCTGGCTTGTACTGTCAGGACCTGTACTCACCGAGACCGAGATGCTGAGGGCGGCTCACCTTTGCGACCCTGTGCAGACCACTCCCTGGAGTTGGGACAGAGGAGGGACGGCACAAGGAGGCACCGGTGCCGGGAGCTGGCAGGAAGACTTAGTGCAGCTGACAGAAGCAGGGCAGGTGCAGAAGACTGGAGACAAGCGTTGGTCAGGCAGGAACTGGTAGGTGAGTCTGGTAGGGTCCACAGGAGATGAAGGTAAATCCGAGTCACAGGCCAAGGGTCAAGGGCAGGAGAGTTCAGAGGGAGTCCATGAGAGCAAGCCAAGGTCAAGGGGCAGGAGACAACAGCAATCCAGGTAACGTTAGCCAAAGGGTCAGAGGTTCCAGGTGAGAGGAGAGTCGTCAGGAATTCCGGGTCAAAACAGGCAGGTACGGCAACAGGTAAACACATAGGAGCTGAAGACAAGCCAGCAACTTGTTCAGGGGATGAGGCCAGTTTAAATAGGAGAGCCAGTCCTCTGATTGGCCACAGAGCTGTCACGTGCACGGCCGTGCGCGCGTCCACGCACACGGCGCGCCGCTGTACCGCGCATGCGTGCGCACATATTGCGCCCGGACGTGCGCCCGTGCCCAGTCACCCCGCGCATGCGCGGGAACTCAATGGAGCCGGGAATGGAGCCCTGACAAGGACTGTCCAATCCTTCATTATTTAATCCCGCTGGGACTATGGCACCATCCATTAATGTGTTCCATAGCCTTGTACTACAAGATTTAGACAAATTACCATCTAAGAAAATTTATACTGACCCGAGTATTGGAGCTGGTTTGAAGCAACTTTGTGACCAAAAAAACCTCATCATACGTCCAGCCGACAAGGGTGGCGCCATTGTCGTGTTGGACAAAGATGATTATATTAAGGAGATGGATAAGATACTTGGAGACTCTAGTACATACAGCCAGATCCAGACAGACCCGACTGTACAATACAAGAGGGCCTTAACTGTATTGGTAGATGAGGGCTTTGCTTTGGGCATACTTGATAAGAAAGAGAAGAGCTATCTTGTTCCTTTAGCTCCCCGCATTCCAGCCATCTACTACCTTCCAAAAGTGCACAAAGACCCAGTCCAACCCCCTGGCCGGCCCATAGTCAGTGGGATCGACTCGGTCACAGCGCGAATCGGGAAGTATGTAGATTTTTATCTACAACCATTAGTGAGACAAGTGCCTTCTTATTTGAAGGACACTGGTGACACTATTAGATTGTTGGAATCAATTGTATATGAGGAGGGCATGATTCTAGCAACGGCAGATGTTGCTGCCTTGTATACATGCATCCCACACGATTTGGGCTTTGAGGCAGTAGAATACCTCCTCAGGTTTGCTGCACAACATAATTATTTCTGGTTTCAGAACCAGTTTTATGTGCAAACTAGAGGAGTTGCCATTGGGCCAAATTCGCCCCTAGTTTGGCGAATTTATTCATGGCCAAATGGGAGGAGGATGTCGTCTATGCCTATAAGAGACCGGAATTGGTCCTTTGGGCCCGCTATATAGACAACATCCTCCTCCTATGTAAAGGCAACCAGGAATCATTGGATGAGTTTATGTCTTTACTTAATTCCAATGATAGGGGTATATGCCTGAGCCATGAGGCCAGTCTTTCTTCTGTTCATTTTTTGGACCTTGAAATTAAAGTGGTTGAGCACCACTTGGAGTTCACCACTTTTTTCAAACCTACGGACCGGAATGGTTACATTCTGGTCGATAGTTGCCTTCATGTCCAATGGCTCAAATCTGTGCCACGCAGCCAGTTTCTCCGTTTACGGAGAAACTGCACTAGGGCGGAGGACTACATTGTGCAGTCTAGTATCCTGAAGGGGAGATTCCTCGAGAAAGGGTATTTGCCTGCCGACCTTGATAGTGAAATCTATCTAATCTTACGGATTGATCGAGATTCACTACTACAGGTTCAGCCTAAAAAGACAATGGACACCAAGTTCAGGTGGTCTTTTTTCACTACTTACTCTGTACAATTAGGACAGGTGAAGGAGATCCTCAAGAAACACTGGGGGGGTACTCCAAAACGATAGGCTTCTGGGACCTGTGCTTCCTGAGAGGGCAGGTGTGATCTTTAAAGGGGCACGATCAATTCAGGGTCAAATAGCCCCCAACGTGATGGATCCACCCAAGAAGGTTTCATTTTTTTCAGGATTGCAAGGGTTACTTCCCTTGCCGTAAGTGCAACGTATGTTTAATAAACATCAGCGGCAAACGCAAAAGTGATACTTTTCAATTATCTGTCACTTTACGCACTTACCAAATGAAGCGCTTTACAACATGCGCTAGTCAATATATTGTATATCTCCTGACATGTCCTTGCAAACAACAATATGTGGGACGTACCATTAGGACTTTCTCCACCCGTGTTAATGAACATATTGCTAAGATCAAAAAAAGGTAAAATCAATCACAGTGTCCCTCGTCATTATTTGCAATGTCACAATCGCGACCCTACAGGGACACAGTTTTTGGTGATAGACCAGTTCGTCCCACACTGAAGAGGGGAATCTCGGGTGCGGGGTGTCTCCCGTTTAGAAACCTATTGAATTTTCGAGTTACGTACCTATACGCCATTTGGTATGAACGTTGAGTGGGACGTCAACTCTTTCATTAATTTAGCCTAAATAGTTATCCATTTACTTTTGAGGTTTGTTTCATTGTTTTATTTATCATTGCTTCAACCTTGCTCCAATTTTATATTTATGTACAGATAGGGAAATGTAGGATATATTCTGGCCACATTCATATATGTACATGTCCCCTTTTCCATTATTGTTGGTTCATTCAGGTGTATTCTATTCATACACCTCTGGATGGCACTGTGCAGCCTTTCAGGTCTACTATACATAGGGCTTTGATGTAGGTCATTGTATTTTAGATGTCGGACTAATTTCTCAGTTTTTATTATAATGTTTGTGGTATGTATTGAATCTGCTTTGGCCTCTGTGGCTTTCGTTTTACTTACTGTTCTATTTTGAGACAGTGGGTGAAAATGGCCATTTGACTGCATAGCAGGAAGTGAGATGACGCCCATTTGCTCCATTTAGATAGCGTTGGGTCGTCATTCCTATCACGTAATATATGTAGAGATGACTGCCTCTGCGCTGTTTTCTTCCATGTCATTCTAACATGATGGGCGTGACTTTTTCGTCACATGATTGCCACGCTGACAGCACACCATTGGCTGTTGTTCGATCGCTGTGATGATGAGGTGCGCGATCCTAGGCTTTGGGCACATTTCCGATTCCATTCGGTCAGATGTCCTTAATGGTTCCTTTGGATCACATGATTGTCACGTCAGTGACGTCATTTGTGTCCCGTGACTGCGGCATTCGTGCACCAGCAGCCAATCCCAGACGACGTCAACATATGACGAAAAGCGTAGGTGTGGCCTGCGCTCCGACGTCATCACGCTATTCTGAATGAACTGACCCAGGAAAGGGAAGCAAAGAGGACGCTGAGATCCCGTTTTTCAATTGCACATGATTTTCTACAAATATCTGTAAGTGCATTACTTTTCTTTTACATTAACACTGCTATGCAAAGTTGCACTATGGGCCCTCTTTTCTGTTTTTTTATTTGAGCCATCCATTCGCTTTGATCGACCGTATCTGATTGGAGGCAGCTCCAGCATACAGTACATAGTCGTTTGGGTGACTCTAAATTAAACCCGTGTTCAGTCTGACCGCCGTTGCGGTCATTATATCTGGTAAGGAGGTTTTATCTGTCACTCGGGTGTACCCTCTATTTGAAGATATTTTTCTTTTGGAATTCATTTTTCAAGAAGTTTTCTTTAGACACTCGGGAAATTATGGACTAACATCTCCCTTGGAGCCACTTCCTTGTACCAATTGTTTATTTTTAAACACACGGACAGTCTATATACATTTTTTTATTTATATTTTTTTATTTATATTTATTTTATTTTTTACTTATATGTATTCACTCAAGATTTTTCATTTGCATTTATAGTTTCACTTATTATTATTTTTCCCTGATTTGTATACCACTCTTCACATTTCATTTTTTCATATTAGGTGATTGTTAGTGGTTTGTTTATATCACTTACTCAATTTTGGATCACATCAGAATTTTAATTAATTGTTTTTTGAGCTGTATCTCTTCTTTTTCCTTATTTCTTCTAATATATGTATCTATATTTTTTGGTACCAGCAGCATTTTCACGATTTTTGGTTTAGCGCGGTGTTTTTTCCTTTCTATAATTCGTGCACTATTGCCTATGTTTTGTGGCAATACAGTATACAATGCCAGGTACTGGAGTGCGTATCAGATTGGGATTTAATCGGGAGCCCTCCTTGTCTTTCTCTCTCAGATTTGACATTTGACACAGTTTGTTTCTGACATGTCTACCTGAACTAATGGTGATTGGGCAGGGGCAGTCACATGAGAGACAGTCACATGATGGTCACATGACAGTCACATGACAGTCACATGAGAGAATGACCTCATTTTGGCGGACTTTTTGGCAGGTTGTTTGCCATGTGCTGCTGTTGTTACTTCCTGGTTTGATTCACTTTGAACCAGGAAGGACTTTTGCTTGTTGTAGTGATTGGTAGTGTTGCTCACGAATATTCGCATTGCGAATATTCGACTCGAATATAGCATATTCGAGAAATCGCGCTATATTTCGAAATTCGCGGTGAATATTCGCAATTCCGAATATTCGATTTTTTACAATTTTTTTTTGAATCAGATCACATCCTAGATATCTCCATCGACGTCTAAAAGCATTGCTGGTATCATTAGAGACCCTGGGCCGAGTAGCTGAAGCGTTCATTGAATTTTCCAGAAAGATCGCAATGCGATTATTCGGCAAACGCAATATCGCGCGATTATTTTCTTCGCCCCTATCTTCCGCATCAGAGCGATTTTTACAGTTTCATTTTTAAAACAGATCACATCCTAGTGATCTCCATAGACGTCTGAAAGCATTGCTGGTATGATTAGAGCCATTGGGCCGAGTAGCTGAAGCGATCATTTTATATTGCCGAATATTCGCAATGCGAATATTCGGCAATAGGAATATTGCGCGATTATTTGCTCCGCCCTTTTGCATCAGAGCCAATCAGAGTTCTCCTTCCACACTCGTCACAGGTTAGCAACCAATAGGAACCTGCCTGCATGGACATTATATAAGCTCACTCCCAGCACCATTTCATTGCAGATTCAGAAGCTGGCTATAGAGTGTGGAGGCTGTTTCTGTGTTCCTGGTTTCCTGTGTCTTTGTTCTTGATTGATTTAGATCATCACCAGCATTGCTATTTAGTGATTCCAGTGGATCTTTTCCAGTATATCAACTGCTTTTTTCAAAGCAATAGACCCAAGAGCTTTTTTCAAAGCTACGTTTTGTGCTGTTTTGTGCTGTTTTTTTCATTTGTGTTACTGTTTGATCCTGCAATCCTCCCTGTTCAGTTATATTTGCAAGAGATTTCAGAACACATTTTGCTGAGCTTTATAAAAGAGCTTTTCTAAAAGCTAAGTTTTGTTCATCTTGTGTTACTGTTAGATCTTGCAGGTTCGCTGTTCAGTGATATTTGATAGGCATCTCAGTTCAAATTTTGTTTAGTTTTCCCTAAAGAGCTTTTATAAAAGCTAAGTTTTGTGTTCAGTTTAGTTAAATTTTGTGTAGTAAGTGTACACACTGTTAGTGTACATTTATTTCATCTAGCTTAGCTTAGTGTGTGTTTAGTGTCTGTGTTTTGTGTTTAAAAAAAAAAAAAAAAAGTTAGTGTTTGTTTAGTGCTTTTTTTTTTTTTCTTTAATTTTGTAGTCCTTGTCTGGTGTACTACTTTTCTTATAGTTTAGTAGCTGTCTGTGTACGTCTTTGTCTGCGTGCCTGTCTTGTAAAAAAAACACAAAAACACATTTTGTTCACATTTTCCCCCCCAATAAAGTTTAACCCCCCCACACACATATCAGCAATAATGAGCGGCATCCGTGGCCGTGGCAGCAGGGGTAGGGGAGTTACTCCCAGTGCTGGATCGCTGCCAGCACGGGGTACCTCTCGTGCCCCTACTAGTGGTAGAGGATCGGGTGCAAGGGGAGTACGCCTGATCCGGGAGTTCTTCCCATCGGGCAGCCGCCCGATATTGCCATCTCAGGCTCAAGTAGTGGTGGACTACATGGGGCACAGCAGTGCCACTGAGTCGTCGGTCCCGACTCACAGTAGTACCACCATTACACCGTTGCCTGTACTACCCCCCCCCCAGCCCCCAAGAGTCCAGCATCTTACTGTTCGACAGCGACAGTGATAGGGATCTCTTGGGGGAGGCCATGCATCAGGCAGACCTCCAGCTCTGTCCTGATGGTCAGGACCTTTTTGAAGGGATGGATGAGGAGGATGGGATACCTGCTGGCAGTATCCCAGAGACATCCCTTCAAACTGGTGCTGCTGTTTTGGTGCAGGAAACAGCAGCACCTAGTCAGACCCAGGCGTGGGTGAGGGGACAGCGGAGCCAGGCTAGAGGCTCCATGTCACGTGGTTCCCTCAGACCAACACATCTCAGCCCTTGGTCTGACATCTCTGGGGGCGAAGAGGGTGACCCATCATGGTTGCCATCTGACGCGTCGGCTCACTACATCAGTGACGACGGGGAAGGTAGGCACCCTGGTGAAACGGTGCGCCAGGTCACCACCAGGGAGACCATCGTCAGGGTCTCCACTGGTGATGGCAGCAGGAGGTGTCAGGAGGAGGAGCAGCAGCAGCAGCAGCAGCAGCAGGCAGCTCCACCTGTGCGCACCGAATCCCAGCAGGTGCAAGTAAGCGTCAGCCCCATCTGACAGGAGGGCGGTGCTGAAGTCACCTGTCTGGAATTTCTTTACCCTGGTGGCAGACAACCCTACCGTGGCCATCTGCCGGATTTGTAAAGTGAGGGTGAAGAGAGGGAAGTGTTTGGCTCGGGTGGGTACCACAGCCCTGAACCAGCACCTGAGGATAAACCACTGGGCGTTGTATGACGAGATGAAGCGTGGTGGTGGTAGCAGCGCCACCACCACAAGTGAGCAGGGTACAGCAGCCCCTGCCACATCTTCATCTGTTTCCAGCAGGTCATGCCCCCCCGCTCCCTCTAGTAGAGGTACTGGTACCGGCAGCCAGACCTCTACTTCCACAGCACCCTCCACGTCTGTGTCCCGCACTGCCGTCCGGCGCCAGGCGTCGATTTCAGACGCCTTTGACCGCACCACTCCCTTCCCCCCTGGAGACCGACGTGTGCGTTCCCTCAATGGGCTCCTGGCAAGGGTTATTGCCCAACATCTGCTGCCCTTCAACATAGTTGACAGCAACCCCTTCAGGCAGATGTTGGAGCAGGCCCAACCCCAATGGCGTGTCCCCAGCCGCCATTTCTTTGCCAGGACTGGTGTCCCTGCCCTACACCAGCACATTGTGCAGAATGTAACCCTGTCGCTGGATCACGCTGTCAGCGACAGGGTTCATCTGACAATGGATGGCTGGACCAGCAGGCATGGGCAGGGACGCTACATCAGCTTCACGGCCCATTGGGTTTCCCTCCGAGGCGTCGGTGAGGGATCGTCGGCAACCGATCTTGTGGTGCCGCCCCGGGGTGTCCAGGGGAGAACTGCTGGTCTCCCTCAAGCCACTGTCTCCGCAGCTGCTGAGCCTCCCAGCAAGCGCCCCCGTAGCTACTCAAGTGTGGGGCACGTGCGCTGTCAGGCCGTGCTCCAGCTTGTTAGTTTAGGGGACCGGAGACACACTGCAGAAGAAGTGCTGAAAGCACTTCAAGCTCAGGTCCAGAAGTGGCTGACACCCCGAAGGCTCCAGCCAGGTATGGTTGTCTGCGATAACGGCAGCAACCTACTCGCCGCCCTCCATGCTGGCAGTCTGACGCACGTGCCCTGTCTGGCACATGTCCTCAACCTGGTGGTGCAGAAGTTCCTGCGCACTTATCCAGGGTTGAGTGACATTGTGGCAAAGGCGCGTAGGATTGCCAGCCACTTCAGGCGCTCCCCAACCGCTACCGCGTCCCTGTCCAAATTGCAGCGGAAGTACAATCTGCCCCTTCACAGGCTGATTGTGGACAGTGTGACGCGGTGGAACTCCACCCTCCACATGCTGAAGAGGTTGTGGGAGCAGCAAAGGGCGGTGAGGGAGTACCTGATGGAACTAGGCACTGAGAGGGCTTCACCACAACTCCCTTTCATCGCCTGTGCGGAGTGGGGGCAGATAAACCAGGTCTGCCAAGTGTTGTCCTCCTTCGAGCAGGCGACCAAGATGGTCAGCAGTGAGCAAATTGGCCTCAATAGCGTGCTGCCAATACTGTTCATGCTGGAGAGGACACTAGATCGCCTGCTCGAGGCTGGGGAGAGTGCCTTGGTGGAGCAGGAGGAGTCAGCAATGCTCCACCGAGACCAGGGCCAGGACCAGGAGGAGGAGGAGGAGGAGGAGGATGATGATGAAGAGGAGGAGGAGGTGGTTGCTGGTGTCGTCCCGGAGTCAGGGCCTGGTCAGGAGGGAGAGCCGGTGTTGGGGGCACCGATAGTCCGGGGGTTGGGCATGTCTGAGTTTGACCAGCAGCGCCTCAGGGAAGAAGAGTCGCACCTCATTCACCTGGCCAGCATTGAGGAGTCACAGCGGGCTGTGCTCTTCCCCATGGCTGCCCACATGCTGAGATGCCTCAGGAGGGACCCCCGGGTTAAGACCATCAAGACGAGGGATGATTTCTGGATGGCCACCCTTTTGGATCCCAGGTGCAAGGGGAAACTGGAGCAGTTCATCCCAGCCAGCCGGAGGCAGCACCGGATGGAGGAACTGCAGGCAGCCATTGTCAGACGGTTGGAGCAGGCAACTCCCCGGCCTCCAGTTGTCCCCCCTCATCTCACCCAGCAGGTGGCTGCACCCAGCTGCAGCCGAGCAGGGGACCTAATGGAAGAGATGAGGATGTTCTTCCAAACCGAGCGACCCAGTACCACCACCAGCAGCAGCAGCAGCAGTCACCACCAGCGGCTGGCCCACGTGGTGGCAGACTACATGGCGTCCGTCGGTGCTTCTGACAGTATGAGCACCGACGACCCCATGGAGTACTGGGTTGCCAGATTGGACACCTGCCGCGAGCTCGCTCAGTATGCGCTGGAGTTATTGTCTTGCCCCCCCTCCAGCGTACTATCTGAGCGGACATTCAGCGCGGCAGGTGGGGTGGTCACGGACAAGAGGACCCGTCTGTCCACAGACTCCGTGGACAGACTCACATTCATAAAGATGAATGAGTCCTGGATCGGCGGTGACTTTCTGGCACCCGTCGTCGGTTCAGGGCGCTGAAGGGTCCCTTGCCATGCATTCCCTGATGAAGCCCCGGACCTGATGTATTTACAGTGCTGAATATAACTATTTCAACATCAGAGAAAATCAATGTTAATATTTGGTACAGTAGGCTTTCTTTGCAATTACAGCGGTCAAACATTTCTTGTAGTTTTACACCAACTTTGCACACACTGGAGGAGGGATTTTGGCCCACTCCTCCACACAGATCTTCTCTACATCAGTCATGTTTCTGGGCTATCGCTGAGAAACACGGAGTTTGAGCTCCCTCCAAAGATTCTCTATTGGGTTTAGGTCTGGAGACTGGCTAGGCCACGCCAGAACCTTGATATGCTCCTTACAGAGCCAATCCTTGGTTATCCTGGCTGTGTGCTTTGGGTCATTCTCATGTTGGAAGACCCAGCCTCGACCCATCTTCAAAGCTCTAACTCAGGGAAGGAGGTTGTTGCCCAAAATCTTGCAATACATGGCCCCGGTCATCCTCTCCTTAATACAGTGCAGTCACCCTGTCCCATGTGCAGAAAAACACCACCAAAGCATGATGCTACCACCCCCATGCTTCACATTAGGGATGGCGTTCTTGGCATGGTACTCATCATTATTCTTCCTCCGAACACGGTTAGTGAAATTATGATCAAAAAATTATATTATAGTCTCATCTGACCACATGATTTTCTCCCATGACTCCTTTGGATCAGTCAAGACAATTATGTCAGCAGTTATTTCACACCCTATATACTCTTATTAAGACTGCTGTACATCATGGCAACTCCTGCCCATGTGATATGACTCTGTATCAACTACTACTGTTAATACTACTACTGCTGCTTCTGCTGCTGCTGCCGCCCAGTCAATACACCTATGTCAGCAGTTATTTCACACTCTATATACTCTTATTAAGACTGCTGTACATCATGGCAACTCCTGCCCATGTGATATGACTCTGTATCAACTACTACTGTTAATACTACTACTGCTGCTTCTGCTGCTGCTGCTGCCGCCCAGTCAATACACCTATGTCAGCAGTTATTTCACACTCTATATACTCTTATTAAGACTGCTGTACATCATGGCAACTCCTGCCCATGTGATATGACTCTGTATCAACTACTACTGTTAATACTACTACTGCTGCTTCTGCTGTTGCTGCTGCCGCCCAGTCAATACACCTATGTCAGCAGTTATTTCACACTCTATATACTCTTATTAAGACTGCTGTACATCATGGCAACTCCTGCCCATGTGATATGACTCTGTATCAACTACTACTGTTAATACTACTACTGCTGCTTCTGCTGTTGCTGCTGCCGCCCAGTCAATACACCTATGTCAGCAGTTATTTCACACTCTATATACTCTTATTAAGACTGCTGTACATCATGGCAACTCCTGCCCATGTGATATGACTCTGTATCAACTACTACTGTTAATACTACTACTGCTGCTTCTGCTGCTGCTGCCGCCCAGTCAATACACCTATGTCAGCAGTTATTTCACACTCTATATACTCTTATTAAGACTGCTGTACATCATGGCAACTCCTGCCCATGTGATATGACTCTGTATCAACTACTACTGTTAATACTACTACTGCTGCTTCTGCTGCTGCTGCCGCCCAGTCAATACACCTATGTCAGCAGTTATTTCACACTCTATATACTCTTATTAAGACTGCTGTACATCATGGCAACTCCTGCCCATGTGATATGACTCTGTATCAACTACTACTGTTAATACTACTACTGCTGCTTCTGCTGCTGCTGCCGCCCAGTCAATACACCTATGTCAGCAGTTATTTCACACTCTATATACTCTTATTAAGACTGCTGTACATCATGGCAACTCCTGCCCATGTGATATGACTCTGTATCAACTACTACTGTTAATACTACTACTGATGCTTCTGCTGCTGCTGCCGCCCAGTCAATACACCTATGTCAGCAGTTATTTCACACTCTATATACTCTTATTAAGACTGCTGTACATCATGGCAACTCCTGCCCATGTGATATGACTCTGTATCAACTACTACTGTTAATACTACTACTGCTGCTTCTGCTGCTGCTGCTGCCGCCCAGTCAATACACCTATGTCAGCAGTTATTTCACACTCTATATACTCTTATTAAGACTGCTGTACATCATGGCAACTCCTGCCCATGTGATATGACTCTGTATCAACTACTACTGTTAATACTACTACTGCTGCTTCTGCTGCTGCTGCTGCCGCCCAGTCAATACACCTATGTCAGCAGTTATTTCACACTCTATATACTCTTATTAAGACTGCTGTACATCATGGCAACTCCTGCCCATGTGATATGACTCTGTATCAACTACTACTGTTAATACTACTACTGCTGCTTCTGCTGTTGCTGCTGCCGCCCAGTCAATACACCTATGTCAGCAGTTATTTCACACTCTATATACTCTTATTAAGACTGCTGTACATCATGGCAACTCCTGCCCATGTGATATGACTCTGTATCAACTACTACTGTTAATACTACTACTGCTGCTTCTGCTGTTGCTGCTGCCGCCCAGTCAATACACCTATGTCAGCAGTTATTTCACACTCTATATACTCTTATTAAGACTGCTGTACATCATGGCAACTCCTGCCCATGTGATATGACTCTGTATCAACTACTACTGTTAATACTACTACTGATGCTTCTGCTGCTGCTGCCGCCCAGTCAATACACCTATGTCAGCAGTTATTTCACACTCTATATACTCTTATTAAGACTGCTGTACATCATGGCAACTCCTGCCCATGTGATATGACTCTGTATCAACTACTACTGTTAATACTACTACTGATGCTTCTGCTGCTGCTGCCGCCCAGTCAATACACCTATGTCAGCAGTTATTTCACACTCTATATACTCTTATTAAGACTGCTGTACATCATGGCAACTCCTGCCCATGTGATATGACTCTGTATCAACTACTACTGTTAATACTACTACTGCTGCTTCTGCTGCTGCTGCTGCCGCCCAGTCAATACACCTATGTCAGCAGTTATTTCACACTCTATATACTCTTATTAAGACTGCTGTACATCATGGCAACTCCTGCCCATGTGATATGACTCTGTATCAACTACTACTGTTAATACTACTACTGCTGCTTCTGCTGTTGCTGCTGCCGCCCAGTCAATACACCTATGTCAGCAGTTGTTTCACACTCTATATACTCTTATTCCTACTGCTGTTCATCATGGCAACTCCTGCCCAAGTGATATGACTCTGTATCAACTACTACTGCTAATACTACTACTGCTGCTGCTGCTGCTGCTGCTGCTCAGTCAAGACAACTATGTCAAAAGTAATTTCCCACTCTATATACTCCTATTACCACTGCTGTTCATCATGGCACCTCCTGCCCAAGTGATATGACTCTGTATCTACTACTACTACTACTACTGCTGCTGCTGCTGCTCTGTCAAGACACCTATGTAAAAAGTTAATTCCCACTCTATATATACTCCTATTACCACTGCTGTTCACTGATACCACTGATAGTTAATTTATCCCTTAACTACCCCCATTTGTGAGGGTCGGGGTTTTCCTTTAAAGTCCCATGCAAATCAATGGAAAATGTATGTTCCCACATAACTTCTGTACGCCTGGAGATATTTCAATAATACCCGCTATACATATTACTTATATGCCAAATAAAAATATATAACAGTTAAATTAACCCTTACCAACACCCTTATATAAAAGATGGGTATATTTATATTACTATGATTTTCCTCCCCAAAAGGTTAAGATAGGAAGACCGGGCAACGCCGGGTATTCAGCTAGTAATAGTATAAAATGTTTTCGGTTATTATTAAGCTAGATGTGTTGATGTTGATGTTGATGTGTTAGATGTGAAGTTAGATGTGAAGTTAGATGTGTTTAAAAAACTAACAATTTCAATAAGAAATGAAACCTTTGCAAAATATAACATTTTTTATTAAAAAAAAAAAAAAAAAAATTAGGACATTAACTTCTGAAGCTCTGTCACCTCATCCATGTTTTTCGCCAGTTGTTGCACCAGTTGTTGATTTTGGCGCATCAAAAACAGTATCTGCTGCTCATTTGCCATTACTCTCTTCGTGAGGTTTTTCATGGCAGCTTGTTTCACCTCTAGCTTTTTTAGAACTGTTAGGATATAAGAAAAAAACATTTGGATTTCAAAGACCGTTACGAAAGATTATTTTCAGCCATAAAAATAATAAAGTCTGACTTAAGAGACTCTATGAAAGAGGATCTGGCAGAGGCAATTCTCTTCCTTAGAACTCTACATTGCATTTATTTGCATTTGCTAAGCCTAGAACTACATTTCAAGATTAATATAAACCATTTCTAGGTTTTTCATATTTTTTTTTTGGGTTCATTATAGATAAGCTTTGTTTTGGTTCTAAAACAGCCAAATAATGTGGTCTGTATTTTTGAACTGTTAAAGATCATGTTCCTGATGTTTAAGCCTGCTGCTACTATCCAGTCACTTGATTGTTTTCATTGTGTTTGTCTTTTGCTTAAACTGTGCAATACAGTAGACTGTTGGCTTCCCAGCCAGTAGTCCTGTGGTAGTTTGCGTTTCTTTCCCTCAAGGAATCTATAAAATACATTCGCATATTAATACAGAGGAGTCGGAGTCGGGGAGTCGGGGAGTCGGGGAGTCGGAGTCTGAAGTACATAAAACTGAGGAGTCGGAGTCGAAAAATTTATCTACCGACTCCACAGCCCTGCTTTAAATGCTGTCCATTTTTAGAGCTACATTTTATTGTTGAAATTTTATTAATATATGTGCACATATTTACCCTCCTGATTGACGGTATAATTAACCGTCTCATCCTGCTCCTCTTCCTCGTCACCCACTACTCCACCAGAAGTTTCGGGGGGGGGTGCAGCTCCTCCTCTTGCTCCTCCACAGGAACTGGGGGTGGTGATGTGGATGGCCCTGGCTGCTCCTCCTCATCCCTCTCCTCCTCTTCCACATCCTCCTCCTGCTCCTCCTCTGCGGCCTGTCGCCTTGTGCGCTTGGGGCGCACAGTTGGTAGCGGAGCTCCTATAATAACACAATGTTCATATATTATAAAAATGTTTTCTAATGACGTATGCAAATTCTGTGTACTCTACTGTATTGTATATGAATACAAATTAATTTATATAGACAGTTAACCAATGGGACAATGTTATATTAAAGGGTCTTGTGGGCACTACAGGGGACTGAGCGTGAGCTGGGCTGCCACCATGGTAAAATGAGCTGTTTTTGTCTCCTTTGTTTTGTTCAGACGATCTCATGTTAAAAAAAAGTACTTGATGGAGTACACAGGATTACTATAACAACCCCACGCCTAACACAGGAATTTAGTGGGAATCTATATATATAAAACTCAACGTGTGTGTGCATGTATGTATGTATGTTCCACCATCACGTCCAAACGGCTAAAGATATTTACATGAAACTTGGCACACAGGTTACTTATATGTCAGCCACAAATATAGGATTGGTGGTTTAACCCATACCCACCCCCATTTGCCTTGGTCAGGGTTTTTCTTTAAAGTCCCATTCAACTCTATGGGAAATACATGTTATTTCATAACAGCTGTAGATATTTCGATAACACTTGGTCACATGTTATCTATACGTCCACTTAAAGTATAGGATCGTTAATTTATCCCTTAACTAACCCCATTGGTGAGGGTCGGGCTTTTTGTTTAAAGTCCCATGCAAAGCAATGGGAAAAGTATGTTCCCACATAACTTCTGTGTTCCTGTCTGCTGTCCCATGTTTTTTTCCAACAGTACTATGAATACCTTGGCTGGTGGTGATATATGTTACAACAACATGGCGTCTTGGTTAACAACATCTGACCTTACATTAATTACATATGACCTTACATAACTGTCCCCAAGGGACCCGGGCTGGCTCAACGCGATTGCCACTGCGCTGACAAGCCATTCACCTCTGCAGCTAGGGGTTCGGATCCCGCTCTCGGCTACATGTGAATTGAGTTTGGTGGTCTCAGCTCGGCCCCCGGTGGGTGTGCTATGCGAGGTAAGCCTGCGCTTAGTATGCCCACCTCCCTCCCACAAAAACCACCACACTTACACACGCACTCGCAATTGGGTTAACATGCACGCACTCTGACCATGCGGTCTCTAAAAAGAGAGGCGAAGGACTAACGGGGCTGGTTGAGCGGGCAAATCCTCTCACTCCCTTATAGGGAGTCCCTCTGCCCCGTGGGGCTTCGAAGCGGAGCAGGTAGGACGGTCTGTGTGGGAGGACCCCCTCACACCCGCCATTGCCACCCGGGGCATGGAGAAAGGTGGCAGATTACCTCTGGGGGAGGCCTGCCTACTCCCAACTCCTGCAGTCCGGCTCCTCTCTCGAGTACACGCACAAAATACACTTTAGGGAAAAAAAAACATAACTGTGACCAATAACTTACCAGGATGATATTTATTCCGGATACGCCTGACCCGGTTCATCTGGCGCCTCTTCAGGTCGGACCACTTTTTGAGGATCGCCATGCGAGTGTGTTCTTCGCCTAGTTCCTCAATCAGGGAGCTTATAACTCCCTGTTTTTCTTGCTGCCTCCGCAGCTCATCGTATCCTGTTTCCAGGAACTTCTGCAAGATGAAGAACAAAGTATATTGTAATACTTTTGTTGACAGCCTTATGGATATATGACATAAATGTATGCTATTCAACAATTGGAAGCATTCTCGCCTTATTAATCAATGACAGGGGTAACATGACAGATTTTATATACTGCCATTTCCGTCGCCACCTTTTTTACATAAATATAGCAGCCATTATCATTTGCATAATTATGAATATATACTAACTTTTAAACTAGACTAAAATGCAGTTGAAGATAATGAAATAACAGTGGTCAAAATACTTACACAAATCAGCAACTTTTCCTCAGATACAGTGAAATTACTTCCAACCATCTTGCTCTGCGATTGCGTTGCGATCATAAAGTTGGAAACTGGCAAGGGTCCAGGAAATGGTCGCGTGTTGTTCGCGTGTTGATTGCGCTGCTTGGACCGAGATGGGTCCATATGGCTTCGGCTGTATGGACCACAGTAACTTTTTTCCCTGTCAGGAGCCTAACGCCCCGGGGGGTCAGAGACGGGACCTTTTCGGAGGACCACTGACGTATGCAACCGTCGCAGTTTTTTGTGATGTCACTCTTTAGGTGTGTGCAAATTTTTCCTTGCACCGGGTGGAGTTTTTGGGTTGTGTTTTGCACGCCACAGGCTTTTCAACAGAAAATAACCAGCTGGAGGCAGAATGGTTGCAAAACACTACGGGTTTGTTACCTAACTCTGGGTTTCAAGACCAGTCCAACTCCAGCTGTTGCAAAACTACTACTCCCATCAGCCACGGTCTGTCAGTGCATGCTAAGAATTTTACTTTTGCTGCATCTAGGGTGCCACAGTTTAGAGACCCGTGCATAAAGGCCTGAAAAATGGGGGCCTGCAGAACTTACAATACTAGAAGTGCCAGCATTCCCAGGCATGCTGGAAGTTGTAGTTCTGCAACATCTAAAGGGCAATATGTATTCGAACGTCCTTGGGCCTTGAGGACACTGAAGTCAGGACGTTCGCATACGTCCTATGTCCAATAAAATGTTAAATTCATTATGCTAAATAACGAGGAAAAGTGCCTAAATACACATTTGCCAACCAGGGTGTCTGCAGCTGTCCAGGCATGCTGGGACTTGTAGTTTTGTAAAAGCAGGAGACACATTTTTTGTGAAATACTAATATCTGATCATATATACTAACTTTTAAACTAGACTTAAATGCAGTTGAAGATGATGAAATAACAGTGGTCAAAATACTTACACAAATCAGCAACTTTTCCTCAGACTTAGTGAAATTGCTTCCAACCATGTTGCTGTGTGATTGCGCTGCGATCATAAGTTGGAAACTGGCAAGGCTCCAGGAAATGGTCGCGTGTTGTTCGCGCAATTGCGCATGCGCGATCGAAAAATCGCAATCGCAATATGTATTTTGGTTAAAATATCATACATATTCGATTTCAGAGTGCTGCTACAGCAGTTTTCGAAATATCTGCAATCAATTTCGCATTCGCATGTTGCGATATTTCGATAAAATATCAGGAATATTCTGAGCCAATCAGAGCGCTCCTCCAGCATATCTCGAAATTGCGCAATAAATATCGCATTCGCATGTTGCGATATTTCGATAAAATATCACGAATATTCTGAGCCAATCAGAGCGCTCCTCCAGCATATCTCGAAATTCCGCAATAAATATCGCATTCGCATGTTGCGATATTTCGATAAAATATCACGAATATTCTGAGCCAATCAGAGCGCTCCTCCAGCATATCTCGAAATTCCGCAATAAATATCGCATTCGCATGTTGCGATATTTCGATAAAATATCACGAATATTCTAAGCCAATCAGAGCGCTCCTCCAGCATATCTCGAAATTCCGCAATAAATATCGCATTCGCATGTTGCGATATTTCGATAAAATATCACGAATATTCTAAGCCAATCAGAGCGCTCCTACCGCAGTTATTAAAAAAATCGCAATTATTTTCGCATTCGCAATAGCGAAAAATCGCATTCAATTAATTTCGATAAAATATCACGAATATTCGAATTTAGCGAATATATCTCGAATATTCGAATATATATTCGAGATATATCGCGAAATCGAATATGGCATATTCTGCTCAACACTAGTGATTGGTCCGTTAACAGGAAATTGGACCATCACATGACTGAATTCTGTCCAACCACACTGTTCCACTTACCACATCCTGTTTGATTGGCTGGCCATTGAGTATGGCCTTTTATGTTTTAGTATAAATATATGGCAATATGAGGGAGCAGGTTAATGCCCCTGTAGACGTCCTATTGGATCGAAACACGTCGGGCCAGGCATTTTGCTCCTCATATTTCTTTTAATACTTATGAATTGTGATCACCTTTTTTTATATTTTATTATGTATATTGTTTTTTTCATTAAAACCTCTTTATGACCTACACCATTGGAGCCCCCCATTTTTTTCTTCTCTTTACATGAATTTGTGGAAGATAAGTTTTTTTTGAGCCTTCTCCAGTTGGTTTCCAGTACCCATGCCAGGGTTCTCACTTACCTGAACCAGATCGTGTTTGGATGCTTGAAGGATCTTTTATGATTGCCATACCCAAGGTTTACTAGGATCTTCAGTATTGGAGTAGTCGGTGGCCGTTGAACATTTGGTCTTCCTGCCCTTTCCTGGGTTGACGACATCTGACTACCTAGGAGGTAGACTCAATTTCCTTCTGGACTTCCAGTGACATCTCTGTGGGACATTCCAAGCTCGATCGATCCACTGTCGTATGACATTTGGGTCCAACAGTTGCGGTAAGCGCATATGTATTCCACCTCATATTTGAAGATTTCTGTTGGGAAGTTCCTCACCATCTCATGACATCTTCATCGTTTTATTGTTTATGGACACTACATTACATTGTTGTTTATATTGTTCACTTTATTGATTTTAATTTCACATTTTATTGTGGTGCAATTTTTGCCATTACATCCTTTGTGTCACAATATATGGTCACACCCCATTAGGTGTATACAGCCATTGCTTTTTGGCTCACACGTAGCGCTACATTACCATCCACACAGATCAATGCTCCGGACCAACGTGGTCCCGGAGCCAGGAACACTTCGACACACACCCCGGCCAAGAGGGCCACACACAGGGTGGTGGGACGACTGCCCAGGTGGAGAGCAGCAGGGCGATGACCCCGAACCAATGGCGTCTTCCCCCTAAATACCCCTCCACAGCATGCACAGCGAGGCGATCAACCCTCCTGATTGGCTGCCGAGGAGAAGTATCCACACGACCCTGATTCCACTGCTGCCCCCTACCATCCGGGGGGTTGCCTGAAGTCCCCCAGACAGCAGCACGGGCACACAGTACAGCCAGAGCTGGAGCAGAGGCCTCAAATTTAGCTAAATAAACATGGTCAAAATCAATTAACACTCTGACCCCCTTCTAAATTTACAAGAGGACCTGCTATGAAAGTAGCCAGGTGCTACACACTCCCCCCACCTAAATAGACACTGTCCTCAGTGTCAGAACTATTGGCATCTCAGTCCTGAGTGCAGACCTGAATCCGTCTTTAACAGTAAAGTAAGAGTGAAAGAGGAGAATAGAAGATAAAACATAACAATGTTTAAAAGTTACATATTAGTACAATTTACACTAATGTTCCTAACTATCTAGTCTGCCCCATTCTCCGACAGTCTTGATAGAAGATCAACAGGACCTGAAAAATGCATCAAATGCAATTTGATGCAATATCTCACATGTTTATGTTCCCAGTGTAAACTGTACGAGAGCTCATTGTTTTACAACTTTCTACTTTATTAAATATTTTTTCTACTTTTTTACAACATTTGGTACGTCTGTAATTTTCTGTATTTCTTGCTGCCAAAAAAACCCATTGGGGAGCCCTTCCTTTTTCATTATTCAATTTAGGGGTGAGCAGCACTTTCCCTATCCCCTTGTGTCCTCTTTCCATTTATACTATACTTATTCTGGGGCCCAAAAATAGTCTAGCTGAAAAATATAACGGAGAGAAAGAAACAAAAAAATTAATAAAATATTTTTCCCTTTTTTTTTTTCTTTTACAAATCAAGAGTCCTTGAAGCAGGGATGCGGTATCTTATGCCGCGTACAGACGGTCGTTTTTTGGGATGAAAAAAAACGACGTTTTTGAAAACGTCATTTAAAATGATCGTGTGTGGGGGAAAACGTTGTTTTATGTCTTCTGAAAAACGACAAAACAAAATTCGAACATGCTCGAATTTTTTGTGTCGTTTTTCAAAACGTCGTTTTTTGTTTCACAGAAATTGACCGTGTGTAGCAAAAAACGACGTTTAAAACAACGTTTTTAAACCCGCGCATGCCCAGAAGCTAGTTTCAATGAAAAAAAGTGGTGAAACGTAACCTCGCTTTGCTAGAGCATTGTGAAAAAACGATGGTGTGTAGGCAACGTCGTTTTTGAAAATGATGTTTCAAAAACGTCGTTTTATTTCATGATTTAAAACGTCGGTTTTTTTTCATCACAAAAAACGACCGTCTGTACGTGGCATTAAGTGTATTCTCTTGCCCTCGTGCTTCTGGTCACCTGGACCTGTCTTTCGGGGTCCACACCCTGATGTTTTTGATATTGCCCCTTCTTCGGTACTTGTGTAGTTGGGGTTGATTGTTGTGAAACAGGTGGATTAAAGGGGTCTAGAGGGAACCTAAATTCCGAATACCAGTCTGGTAAGTCCACCGGTGGTAGATGAAGAGCTTCACAAAATTGCAATAAGTCATCCGGGGTCTTAAGGGTGTGGGAAACCCCCTCCACATTGACCGAGAGAGCAAAAGGAAACTTCCATCTATAGGTGAGCTTATGCTCTCTAAGTATATCAAGTAAAGGGCGCAAGGCTCTTCGATTGCCCAAGGTAATGGGTGAAAAATCCTGAAATAAGGAAATCTTCTGCTCATTAAAGAAAATCAACTCATTTTGACGCACATGTGCCATAATGTCCTCCTTAAGCTTGTAATTCTGAATACAGCAGATAATGTCCCTAGGAGGCGCTGATTCACTTGGACGCACATGAAGTGCCCAATGGGCTCTATCAAAATCAATTAGGTTATCTGCTGATTTCTCCAATAATTTGTTAAAAATGGAGGACAAGGTGGGGACAATTTGCTTAGGTATGACTGATTCGGGTACCCCCCTAACCCTAATGTTATGCCTCCTCCCCCTGTTTTCCAAATCTTCCAGGTGTCGGTTTACAGCAATTAGTTGTGCGGTGTGGGCATTTGAAACCGACTCCAATTGGGAGATTGCAGTGTGTCTTTTTAGACCCAGGCATTCGGCCGTACGAGCCATCTCGTTTAACACTAACATATCGGTTTTGAGTTCAGTAATAGCAGATGCAAAAGTACGCTTAATGTCATCCACAAACATAGTCATATCAGCATAAGTCAACAAATGATCAGGGGGGGGCGGGGCAATGTCTCACCGTTTCCTCCAGCGTAGCTTGCGAATCCTTGCAGTCCTCACGGTCATTGCCACCTGGCGCCATCTTAGAGATATCTGGGCTGCCCAGAATGCTTGAAATTCCTGGGGTATCTGTGGGGATATCTGTGGTATCTGAATTACCTGATGAACCTGCGGTGCCTGTGACATCTGTGTTGCGGGCAGCTGAGCGGGACCTGAACAGGTCCGGAATGCTTTGTGATCGCGGTACTGAGGAGGAGCGAGTGGCAGGTAAGCGGGGAGGCGGTGGGTTAATTTTGACCATGTTCTAGATGTTCTAGATGTAAATAATATAGGTGAAGATAGGTCTGGGTATCCAAACGATAATCTGCACAGGGTCTATAAGCAAAGTCAGTATATGGCTATATCTCTATACAGCAGTGCTGGACTATATGGCTGTGCTTTATGGCTGTGCAGGCAGCATATAGTAGCATGTAGCTACGTCCCAGTCCCAGCAGGGGTCAGCAGGTGTCCCAGTGAATGCAGGCAGCATATAGTAGCATGTAGCTACGTCCCAATACCAGCAGGGGCCAGCAGGTGTCCCAGCGAATGCCTGAACGGAGTCAGAGCATGAATCTGTGCCGAGTCTATGTGGGAAGAAGACAGTATCAGAGCGGTTACTGCACGGAGGTCTGCTCAGCGTCTGACTGGCGTCTGACAGGGGTGAGTGTATGGCTGTATGGCTCTACAAACAGCGTGCAGGTATGTCTCGACAGAGGTCCCAGCGGATATCAGCGGATGTCTGAGCCAATGTAGCTGTGCAGACAGCGTGCAGGCAGTGTGCGGGGGTCCCGGGGGTCCCGGCGGGTCCGAGCAGGTGTCTAAACAGGATCCAAGCTAGATCAGAGCGGATCAGAGCGGCATCAAAACGAGGATTTCAGCAGGGTCTGTACGGGTCAGTACGGGTCAATGTATAGCATACATGCTGTGGGGAGAGCAGAGCTCACTCTCTATGCGGCCATTCCCGCCGAGCGTCAAGCCACACACCCTCACCATTCTTGATGACTCCTAACCAAACTCATCTGCTGTTTGAATACAATAGTCCCATATGGCTGACAACTGTAATCATCCTGTGTCTGGTCACACATGTGACCAGTTTATATGACTTAGCCATTTGCAATGCAATATGATCACCTCCGTGCCTGTTGGCTTCGGAACCAATGCAGCCCATCGCCTCATGGGGAGGTGGGCTAGGGGGACTATGGTCCTGGGTCTGACAGGGGTGAGTGTATGGCTGTATGGCTCTACAAACAGCGTGCAGGTATGTCTCAACAGAGGCATGTCCCCCCAGCTCAATGCCCGTGAGATTACTTGTTAATAATGTCTGGTTGGGTAGATTTAGAACTAGATTTGAATTATATGAATACTGCCTGAAGGCCTGTGTTGCAACCTAGTTGCTCTTATCGGTTTAACTTTTTGCACTTTCAAATATTAGTTAAAGTTGGTGACTGACTACTCACCCGGTTGCTAGTCGCCTCCCTCCTCCCCCATGAGTGACCCTGTATCTAGTTTGTTTGGTATTGGGCGCACTAATTTACATATTTTTGAGATAGTATAACTTGTCTGAAAAGGGATATCTTCAGCTCCTTATACCTACCTTTCTAAACCTTTCTATTTCTACTTTTCTATCTGACATATGGCATAGTGTTTACTACTATTCATACAACAGTATTTCTGTCTGGATATTGACTTGCTATCACCAGTTTTGTTTTGCAGATTCACTCCTGAGCATTTCCTCCTGAGTCCACCAGATGGCATACTTAGCTCTGGGATCCATTAGTGATCTTGCACAACATCAGAGGTTTGAATATACCTGAGAGACGTTCCACCCAATTGAGGGAACTCAAAAAAGGAAGGCCACACTTTGTGTTTCTCCAGAAAACTCACTTTAAAATGCACCACCTACCTAAACTGACAGACTCCTTTTTTAGAGAAGCCTATCATGCCACTAATGATGACTCCAGATCCAAGGGGGTCTTGTTCTTGGTAAGCAAAGAAGCCCCTTTCACCCTCAAAGAAAAACAAATAGACCCAAGTGGTAGATTTGTATATATATATATTTTTTCAAATATATTTTAATTGAATATTTTCCAATATTACATCCGTAGAGACATTGAAAAGTTTAAGCTTCAAACAACTTATGCAAAATCACATTTGTAGAAATAGTTTCAACATTAGGGATGAGCTTCGTGTTCGAGTCGAATGTATGTTCGACTCGAACATCGTATGTTCGATCGTTCGTCGAAATACGAACCAAACGGGTCGTTCGCGCCAAATTCGAGTGACGCGCCACGGCCCATAATTCACTGCGGCATTGCGCGCTGATGATTGGCCAAGCATGCACTAAGACCCGCATGCTTGGCCAATCACAGCGCCGTCAGTACAGAGAGCCGTAATTGGCCAAAGCCAAGGTGGCTTTGGCCAATTATGGCTCAGGGCTTTAGTACACACCCCACACTATAAAAGGCCGCCTGCAGGGCGGCCTCGTGTAGTGTATTGCGGCACTGGTTAGAGATCAGTCAGAGAGAGAGAGTGTCTTTTTTTTCTAGCTAGATAGAGCAGGCAGGCTAGTCAGTTAAATTTACAGTGTGTAGAGGATATATATACATCCCAGGTGTTGTACATATATTTATACAATGTTTAGTTTAGCTAGATCAGTTCTTCCTAATTTGTCAGGCAGTTGATTTTGCTAGCTGCAGTATTCTCACGTGTTGTATTGCCCGTGTGCTCTTTAGTTTGCACCTAAAGCTACTTGGTGTGTACTGCACTTGTGCTCTATAGTTTTCACCTAAACCTACTTGGTGTGTATTGCACTTGTGCTCTGTAGTTGGCACCTAAACCTACTTAGTGTATACTGAAAGTGTGCTCTGTAGTTTGCACCTAAACCTGCTTGGTGTGTACTTCACTTGTGCTCCATAGTTTTCACCTAAACCTACTTGGTGTGTACTGCACTTGTGCTCTGTAGTTTGCACCTAAACCTACTTAGTGTATACTGCAAGTGTGCTCTGTAGTTTGCACCTAAACCTACTTGGTGTGTACTGCACTTGTGCTCTATAGTTTGCACCTAAACCTACTTGGTGTATACTGCAAGTGTGCTCTGTAGTTTGCACCTAAACCTACTTAGTGTATACTGCAAGTGTGCTCTGTAGTTTGCACCTAAACCTACTTGGTGTGTACTGCACTTGTGCTCTATAGTTTGCACCTAAACGTACTTGGTGTGTACTGCACTTGTGCTTTATAGTTTGCACCTAAACCTACTTGGTGTGTACTGCCAGTGTGCTCTGTAGTTTGCACCTAAACCTACTTGGTGTGTACTGCACTTGTGCTCTATAGTTTGCACCTAAACCTACTTGGTGTGTACTGCACTTGTGCTCTCTAGTTTGCACCTAAACCTACTTGGTGTATACTGCAAGTGTGCTCTGTAGTTTGCACATAAACCTACTTGGTGTTTACTGCACTTGTGCTCTATAGTTTGCACCTAAACCTACTTGGTGTGAACTGCACTTGTGCTCTGTAGTTTGCACCTAAGCCTACTTAGTGTATACTGCAAGTGTGCTCTGTAGTTTGCACATAAAGCTACTTGGTGTTTACTGCACCTGTGCTCTGTACTTTGCACATAAAGCTACTTGGTGTGTACTGCACGTGTGCTCTGTAGTTTGCACATAAAGCTACTTGGTGTGTACTGCACGTGTGCTCTGTACTTTGCACATAAAGTTACTTGGTGTGTACTGCACGTGTGCTCTGTAGTTTGCACCTAAACCTACTTGGTGTATACTGCAAGTGTGCTCTGTAGTTTGCACATAAACCTACTTGGTGTTTACTGCACTTGTGCTCTATAGTTTGCACCTAAACCTACTTGGTGTGTACTGCACTTGTGCTCTGTAGTTTGCACCTAAACCTACTTAGTGTATACTGCAAGTGTGCTCTGTAGTTTGCACATAAAGCTACTTGGTGTGTACTGCACGTGTCCTCTGCAGTTTGCACCTAAAGCTACGAGGTGTGTGTACTGACTTATAATGTCTGGAAGGACAACAAGGAGAGGCAGAGAGTCACGAGGGCAAGCAGGCTCTGCGTCTAGAGGCAACAGTGCTGGTCGTGGACACGGTGCATCCTCATCAGCACGTGGCCGTTGGACACGCTCGTCCTTGTTTTCGGGAGCTGGCCGTGTTGAGCCTCAACATCCAGAAGACTTGGTAAAGTGGATGACCAAGCCGTCCTCATCCTCCTCATCCTCTCTCACCCAGGCTGAGGTTACTTTGTCTGGCAAAGTAGCTGCCAAGGCATCCTCTTCCCTCTGCTCAATGGCATCACTAACTCCTTCCCTAGCCCCACCATGTCCTATTAAGGGGTCCTCCGAACTGTTTGAACACAGTGTTGGATACATGCTGCATGAGGATGCGCAGCGTTTTGAAGGCTCCGATGATGGTACACAGATAGAGGAAGGCAGTAACGTGAACCCAGAGAGAGGGGGTGCCCAAGAAGGACAGCAACCTGGCAGTCATGTTCCCCCAGCTGCAGCATACTACCAGGTTTTCAACAGTGATGAGGAGAGAGGGGATGATGAGGTCACTGACTCTACATGGGTGCCTGATAGGAGAAAGGAGGAGGAGGCACTGGCACATCTCCAACGAGGCAGGATGCCCTCCAGGGGCCAGCTTAAGGGCAGCACACGACTGCATTACAACGCAGAGCTACGCATGTGCAGGGCGCAGCTGTGTCTCATCGTATTCCAAAAGTTCTTTGGTGTGGGCCTTTTTTGAGACGAGTGCATCAGATCGCACTGTTGCTATTTGCAACATATGTCTCAAGCGTATCTCGCATGGCCAAAACATCACCCACTTGGGCACCACATGCTTGACCAGACATATGTCGACCTGCCATGCAGTTCGTTGGCAAGCATACCTGAAAGACCCACACCAAAGAACAAAGCGGACCTCCCCTTGCCCCTCATCAGCTGGGATCTCCAACCCCACTATACCCTCAGTCCTCTCTGAAGCCTGCACTGATAGGACTGAAGGTGTAGAATTAGGTGTGTCACAGCCTAGTACATACGGGTAGAGTTGAGCGGACACCTAGATGTTCGGGTTCGACAGGTTCGGCCCAAATTCGGAAAAAGTCCGGGTTCGGGACCCGAACTTGACCCCGAACCCGAACCCCATTGAAGTCAATGGGGACCCGAACTTTTGAGTACTAAAATGTCTCTAAAAAAGTAATGGAAAGGGCTAGAGGGCTGCAAATGGCAGCAAAATGTTGGTAAGAGCATGGCAAGTACTCTGCAAACAAATGTGGATAGGGAAATAACTTAAAATAACATAAAATACATAAAAATAAAAAAATATGTAGCGCCCCCTTACTTTCAGTATGGGCACTACACTAAAGTTAGTGGGGAATGGGAGAGTTATTTTGCTCCCAATTTGTTAAATTGCAGGGCTGCTGTCTTTTCAGAACTGTCTTGTAGATCAGTCTGAGTTTCAGGGGTTTGTTTCCACCTCTGGGCGGCAGTTGGCCCTAGAGGGGTCCCGGCAGAGTCACTTTGCAGAGTCAATTGCAGCCAAATAGAGACGTTTTTCCCTCGCTGGGCATGCTGGGGAGGGGTATATCTGTGGCAGACGCCATTGATTTGGGTTCTCTTTGCGGGGTCCAAGTTCCAGGTGCGGCATCCACCTTCAGGGTGCACACATCCAGGGACCCCGCCACCATGGCCTACCTGGCCGGAGTTGCGCACCATGCAGAGCTTCATCCTGATGATGAAAGGGGACCCAGCGATTTGCTGGGCCCCAACCTTTGCTAAGAGGATCCTAAGCTGAGAGCTGTGCGGTGGGGAATCGGCTCAGGGAGAACCCGGAGAGAGGTTATCCAGGAGGCCTGAACGAGCCATCGGTGATCTGGTCACCACGATACTGACAGGTATATTGCAGGTGTCAACCGGTGACCTTGACTGAAATTTACTGGGAGGATTCGCTCAATCCATTTATTGCACCCTAAATCGCTAGGCCTGTGGCAGAGGTCCAGAGTCAGGCCTGTGGCAGAGGTCTGTTCCTCCCAGTGATTTACAAGTGACACTTCGGCTGCCAGGCTTGTGACAGAAGTCTGTCCGGGGGCACTTTAACCACTCTGGCTAGAGTGGCGACGAACTGATCTCATTGTTACAAAGAGCCGGACTGCTCTTTTCATATCCAAGGCCTGATACTAAAGTTGTTCTTATGCTTCATCAACCTTTCCTATCTTGTCTTATGTTGATGTTGGCCATGTTGGTCCTTGGAATAAAGCATTGGAGAAAATCCAATTGATGACTGGACCTTCGCTCATTGCCTCAGCTCACTAGTATCACCCCGAGACACCCTGCAAGGTAACTCAATATGCCGATCCCACAAACAACCTGCGGGGGTAGCGCTAAAAATAATAATCTTGACCTAGGAGGATGAGGTCCATATGGAGTAGGAGGTTGAGGTGGCGGTGGTTGTGGCGGTGTAGGTGGAAGCGGCAGTGGAGGAGGAAGAGGTAGCCAACACAGGTTTTTGTTTTTAATAAAAAAAAATTGTTTTATTAGGGTACACCCCAAAAGAGTGAGAAAGATCAAAAATACAAGAATGGCTGGGTAAGGCCGGTATATGTGTCTATTCTGCACAAGGTACGGACAAGTCCTGTGGGATCCATGCCTGGTTCATTTTAGGGAACGTGAGCTTGTCCACATTGGCCCTGGACAGGCGGCTGCGCTTGTCTGTGATAACGCCCCCTGCCATGCTAAATACACATTCAGATAATACACTGGCTGCAGGGCAGCTCAGCACCTCCAAGGCATAAAGGGCAAGCTCAGGCCATGTGCCCAATTTGGAGACCCAGAAGTTTAAGGGGGCAGACCCATCATTCAGTACGTGTAGGCGTGTGCACACATACTGCTCCACCATGTTGGTGAAATGCTGCCTCCTGCTAAAACTAGGGTGCCCACATGTCCCGGATTGCCCGGGACTGTCCCTTAATTGGCATCTGTGTCCCTGTTCCCGGATGCCTTCATTGCGGGACAATACAATGTCCCGGAATGAAGCACTGGGTAAAGTCATGATGAATTCAGCAGAGTCTGAGCCGCGGTAGCGCTGTCTGCGGCATGCAGAACCACCTCCACCTGACTTTCATTGTGCTCACTGGTTGCTAGAGCCGCTTGGCGTGTAGCAAACAGTGATATCACGGCTGCAGTGCACCCCCTCTGTGTTCAGAACTGGTCCTCCGACCTCCGCGCTTCTGTCTGTCTCCTGGGACCCAAAGCAGCTGAGCTCCGAGGCTGCCCTTTGACATACCAGAGAGGGACAGTTTCACAGGCTGCATCTGATCTGAGAGGGAGAGCAGCAGCAGCATCTGAGAACAACAGAGAGTGGTGGCCCCGGGGAGAAGCAGGAGGCTGACTGGAAGGAACAGCGCGAGAGGGAGTGAGAGAAGACCTGACCTGAGCAGCAGTGACATCCTCCCAGAGCCTGCACACCTTCTCCCAACGTCTGCTCCAGCTGTGCCTGTCATCAAGAAGAAACAGGCTGACCGAGGACAGAGGACAGTCTGGAGGTAGGTGCATCACACACACACACCTACCCACAGACAGGAGCTGGGACAGGCTGTACAGGAAGGACTGCAGGCCAGCTTAGGGGGTCAATTTCACTCACCACCCCCCCTCTCTCTCTTCCATCCCTCTCTCTCTCTCATCCACCCCCATCTCTCTCTTCCATCCCCCTCTCTCTCTCAACCACCCCCCTCTCTCTCATCCACCCCCCTCTCTCTCTCTCCCTTTCTCTCTCTCTCTCTCTCTCTCTCTCTCTCTCCCACCCCTTCTCTCTCTCTCTCTCCCACCCCTTCTCTCTCTCTCTCTCTCTCTCTCTCTCTCTCTCTCTCCCACCCCTTCTCTCTCTCTCTCTCTCTCTATCTCTCTCTCCCACCCCTTCACTCTCTCTCTCCCACCCTATCTCTCTCTCTCTTTCTCCCCCACCCCTTCTCTCTCTCTCTCCCACCCCTTCTCTCTCTCTCTCTCTCTCTCTCCCACCCCTTCTCTCTCTCTCTCTCTCTCTCTCCCACCCCTTCTCTCTCCCTCACCCCTTCTCTCTCTCTCTCCCACCCCTTCTCTCTCTCTCCCACCTCTTTTCTCTCTCTCTCTCTCTCACACCCCTTCTCTCTCTCTCTCTCTCTCTCCCACCCCTTCTCTCTCTCTCCCACCCGTTCTCTCTCTCACCCCTTCTCTCTCTCTCTCCCACCCCTTCTCTTTCTCTCTCTCCCACCCCTTCTCTCTCTCCTACCCCTTTTCTCTCTCTCTCTCTCTCTCTCTCACACCCCTTCTCTCTCTCTCTCTCTCTCTCTCTCTCTCTCTCTCTCTCTCTCTCTCACACACACCCCTTCTCTCTCTCTCCCACCCCTTCTCTCTCTCACCCCTTCTCTCTCTCCCACCCCTTCTCTCTCTCTCTCTCCCACCCCTTCTCTCTCTCTCCCACCCCTTCTCTCTCTCTCTCTCCCACCCCTTCTCTCTCTCTCTCTCCCACCCCTTCTCTCTCTCTCCCACCCCTCCTCTCTCTCTCTCTCTCTCTCCCACCCCTTCTCTCTCTCTCTCCCACCCCTTCTCTCTCTCTCTCTCCCACCCCTTCTCTCTCTCTCCCACCCCTTCTCTCTCTCTCTCCCACCCCTTCTCTCTCTCTCTCTCTCTCCCTCACCCCTTCTCTCTCTCTCCCCCACCCCTTCTCTCTCTCTCCCACCCCTTCTCTCTCTCTCTCTCCCACCCTTCTCTCTCTCTCTCTCTCCCACCCCTTCTCTCTCTCTCCCACCCCTTCTCTCCCTCTCTCTCTCTCCCTCATCCCTTCTCTCCCCCACCCCTTCTCTCTCTCTCTCCCACCCCTTCTCTCTCTCTCTCCCACCCCTTCTCTCTCTCTCCCACCCCTTCTCTCTCTCTCTCTCCCTCACCCCTTCTCTCTCCCCCACCCCTTCTCTCCCCCACCCCTTCTCTCTCTCTCCCACCCCTTCTCTCTCTCTCTCTCTCCCACCCCTTCTCTCTCTCTCTCTCCCACCCCTTCTCTCTCTCTCTCTCTCTCCCACCCCTTCTCTCTCTCTCTCTCCCACCCCTTCTCTCTCTCTCTCTCCCCCACCCCTTCTCTCCCCCACCCCTTCTCTCTCTCTCCCACCCCTTCCCTCTCTTTCTCTCCCACCTCTTCTCTCTCTCTCCCACCCTCTCTCTCTCTCTCTCTCTCTCTCTCTCCCACCCCCTCTCTCTCTCCCACCCCTTCTCTCTCTCTCTACCACCCCTTCTCTCTCTCTCCCACCCCTTCTCTCTCTCTCTCCCACCCCTTCTCTCTCCCACCCCTTCTCTCTCTCTCTCCCACCCTTCTCTCTCTCTCTCCCACCCCTTCTCTCTCTCTCCCACCCCTTCTCTCTCTCTCTCTCCCACCCTTCTCTCTCTCTCTTTCCCACCCCTTCTCTCTCTCTCTTTCCCACCCCTTCTCTCTCTCTCTCCCACCCCTTCTCTCTCTCTCCCACCCCTTCTCTCTCTCTCTCTCTCTCTCTCTCTCTCTCTCTCTCTCTCTCTCTCTCTCTCTCCCACCCCTTCTCTCTCTCACCCCTTCTCTCTCTCTCTCTCTCTCTCTCTCTCTCTCTCTCTCTCTCTCTCTCAAATTCAAATTTTCAAATTCAAATTCAAAATTCAAATTCAAATAAGCTTTATTGGCAGGACCAAATACATGTTAGCATTGCCAAAGCAAGGAAAAGGGGAAGGGGGTAATATAAAGGGGAAGGGGGGGTAATATAAAGGGGAATGTCTCTCATCTCCCTCACCCCTTCTCTCTCTCTCCCCCACCCCTTCTCTCCCCCACCCCTTCTCTCTCTCCCACCCCTTCTCTCTCTTTCTCCCACCCCTTCTCTCTCTCTCTCCCACCCCTTCTCTCTCTCTCTCTCTCCCACCCCTTCTCTCTCTCTCTCTCTCTCTCTCTCTCCCACCCCTTCTCTCTCTTCCACCCCTTCTTTCTCTCTCTCCCACCCCTTCTCTCTCTCTCCCACCCCTTCTCTCTCTCTCTCCCACCCCTTCTCTCTCTTCCACCCCTTCTCTCTCTCTCTCTCTCCCACCCCTTCTCTCTCTCCCACCCATTCCCTCTCTCTCTCCCACCCCTTCCCTCTCTCTCTCTCACCCCTTCCCTCTCTCTCTCCCACCCCTTCTCTCTCTCTCTCTCCCACCCCTTCTCTCTCTCTCTCCCACCCCTTCTCTCTCTCTCCCACCCCTTCTCTTTCTCCCACCCCTTCTCTCTCTCTCTTTCCCACCCCTTTTCTCTCTCTTTCCCACCCCTTCTCTCTCTCTCTCTCCCACCCCTTCTCTCTCTCTCTCCCACCCCTTCTCTCTCTCTCTCCCACGCCTTCTCTCTCTCTCTCTCTCTCTCTCTCTCCCACCCCTTCTCTCTCTCTCTCTCTCCCTCACCCCTTCTCTCTCTCTCCCCCACCCTTTCTCTCTCCCACCCCTTCTCTCTCTCTCTCCCCCACCCCTTCTCTCTCTCTCCCCCACCCCTTCTCTCTCTCTCTCTCCCACCCCTTCTCTCTCTCTCCCACCCCTTCTCTCTCTCTCTCCCACCCCTTCTCTCTCTCTCTCCCACCCCTTCCCTCTCTCTCTTTCCCACCCCTCTCTCTCTCTCCCACCCCTTCTCTCTCTCTCTCTCTCTCTCTCTCACCCCTTCTCTCTCTCTCTCTCCCACCCTTCTCTCTCTCTCTCCCTCACCCCTTCTCTCTCTCTCCCCCACCCCTTCTCTCTCTCTCTTTCTCTCTCTCTCCCCCACCCCTTCTCTCTCTCTCTCTCTCTCTCTCTCTCTCCCACCCCTTCTCTCTCTCTCTCTCTCTCTCTCTCTCTCTCTCCCACCCCTTCTCTCTCTCTCCCACCCCTTCTCTCTCTCTCTCTCTCCCACCCCTTCTCTCTCTCTCTCCCACCCCTTCTCTCTCTCTCTCTCTCTCTCCCACCCCTTCTCTCTCTCTCTCCCACCCCTTCTCTCTCTCTCTCTCTCTCTCTCTCTCTCTCCCACCCCTTCTCTCTCTCCCACCCCTTCTCTCTCTCCCACACCTTCTCTCTCTCTTTCACCCCTTCTCTCTCTCTCTTTCACCCCTTCTCTCTCTCTCTTTCACCCCTTCTCTCTCTCTCTCTCTCTCTCTCCCACCCCTTCTCTCTCTCTCTTTCACCCCTTCTCTCTCTCCCACCCCCTCACTCTCCCACCCCTTCGCTCACCCTCACCAAGCCCCTCTCCCCTCCCAAGTGGACACTAACAGGTGACAGCAAGTGAGAGTTAGTGATCCCATCCCTTCCCAAGCACTGCCACTTAACCCATGCCCCCAGCACTGCCAGTCTGCCACTGACCTCATCCTCCTAATGAAGGACTACAGGTCCCAGCATTAGTCCCTTAGAGCTGAGGATCTGACATGCTCCCCCAATGGACGGGGTAGGAATCGTCTAGGTCAGTGTAATGATCAGGTAGGTCAGTGTAGTAATCAGGTTAGTGTAGTGGTCAGGTATTTCAATGCAGCAATCAATTAGGTCAGTGTAGGGATCAGGAAGGTCAGTGTAGTGGTCAGGTAGGTAAGTGTAGGGATCAGGTACAGTAGGTCAGTGTAGTAGTCGGGTAGGTCAGTGTATGTGCAGTTTTTACCCCAGATCCCTTGTGTCATTTGTATTTCTTTTGTGGTATAAAGTACAGGGTTTTATATACAACTTTAGTGCCTTAGATATAAACAGCATTTGTTTCATGTATGTTAGCCCAACATCGCAAGAACAATTACACTCTGTGAATCTAAGTGGCTGCCTGCAGCTGCAATTATGGGCTTCCATACATGAAACAAATGCTTAAATAGGTAAGGGGCGGGGCCTCTCTGCCACGTCATATGGCGGCACTGCCTCCTTGTGATGTCACCGACCGCTGCTTGCTGGGGGGGGGGTGTCCCTGAATGGCTGTATGGAAATGTGGTCACCCTAGCTAAAACGTTCCATATCAGCTGGTGGTACTGCCGCCAACCACTCATCGGTCTGTTGTTCCATGTCCCTCCACAACTCCTGCGCGGTGTGGGTTTTTCCCCCCAAACAGGAACGTTTTAAAACTGCCTGCTGTCGTTTACCAATGGTTGTGCTGAAGTTGGTGGTGAATGTGTTGCGCTGACCGGATGAGGAGGCGGTAGAGGATGAGGAAGCGGAGTAGGAGGAGTTAGCAACAGGAGGCAAACTGAAGCGCCCTGCAATCCTCTGTGGTGGAAGGACATGTGCCAAACTGGTATCCGCCTCAGGCCCAGCCGCCACTGCATTTACCCAGTGTGCTGTTAGGGAGATATAACGTCCCTGACCGTGCTTACTGGTCCACATATCCGTAGTTAGGTGGACCTTGCCACAGATGGCGTTGCGCAGTGCACACCTGATTTTGTCCCCCACTTGGTTGTGCATGGAATTGGTGGCTCGCCTGGAAAAGTAGTGGCGGCTGGGCACGACGTACTGTGGGACAGCCAATGCCATCAGGCTTTTAAAACTCTGCATCTCCACTAGTGTTGAGCGGAATACGCCATATTCGATTTCGCGATATATCACGAATATATAGACGAATATTCGTGAAATATTCGTTAAAATCGAATATTCGTGATATTTTATAAAAAAAAAATTTTTGCAAAATTTCGCTAATGCGAATGCGAAATTGATTGCGAAATTCTCGTCCGCGCATGCGCGCTAAGAACACGCGAGAACGGAGATCATTTTCTGGATCTTTGCCAGTCGATTTTCGGATCGCTATTTTGTGCTGCCCAGTGAAGCGAAGATGGTGGGGAGTAACTTTTCATCCAGTGAGGAAAAACTGCTGATTAGTGTAAGTAATTTCACCACTGTTATTTCATTATCTTTAACTGCATTTTCGACTAGTTTAAAAGTTAGGATATAAGATCAGATATTAGTATTTCCCAAACAGTGTGTCTCTAGCTGTTGCAAAACTACAACTCCCAGCATGCCTGGACAGCTTGCTGATGTGGGGGGGGGGGTAAACTTTATTGGGGGGGGGGGAATGTGAGAAAGGAGTGTTTTTTGTTTTTTTAGCAAGACAGGCACGCAGACAAAGATGCAGACAAAGACGCAGACAAAGACGTAGACAGCTACTAAACTAGAATAAAACTACTACACCTAAAACTTTTTTTTTTTTTTTTTTACACGGACAAAGACGTAGACTACGACACGGACAGCTACTAAACAGGAACTAAGGGCCAGATCCTCAAAAAACGGGCTTAACCTAACTATTCCGATTTAAGTTACACCGCTGCAAAATTTCTACCTAAGTGCCCGATCCACAAAGCACTTACCTAGAAATTTTGAGTGGAGTAACTTAAATCGGGCCGGCGCAAGGCGTTCCTCATCATCAGGGGGCGAATCCCATTTAAATGACAAAACAGATTATAGCGCACACATGCAAAAATGACATTTATCCTGCAAGGCTAGTTAAAAACACCTGAACATATTCAAAAATACGGGGGTTTGGTCACACTATATAGTCATATAGTGCTAAGCCCACTTACTGCGACAAAGTACCCCGAATTAGTGGGTCCTACCCTAGTAATAGAATGAAAGAACCTGGGTCTCAACCATGGGAGATATACTCCTCTATGTGGGAGAACTGAAGGGATTCTTCCTATACAATGGTGGCCACTAATGTGAGGTAATGAAGAGGGGGAGGGGTGCTCCAGCCAAGAGACCTGGTCAGGGTCTATACAAAATACAAAAAGATACTTGGTGGGCACACCCTAAAATGCTATACATCTAAGCTGGTGCTGCTATATGACCAAATACAGTACAAAACAGATTATAGCGCACACATGCAAAAATGACATTTATCCTGCAAGGCTAGTTAAAAACACCTGAACATATTCAAAAATACGGGGGTTTGGTCACACTATATAGTCATATAGTGCTAAGCCCACTTACTGCGACAAAGTACCCCGAATTAGTGGGTCCTACCCTAGTAATAGAATGAAAGAACCTGGGTCTCAACCATGGGAGATATACTCCTCTATGTGGGAGAACTGAAGGGATTCTTCCTATACAATGGTGGCCACTAATGTGAGGTAATGAAGAGGGGGAGGGGCGCTCCAGCCAAGAGACCTGGTCAGGGTCTATACAAAATACAAAAAGATACTTGGTGGGCACACCCTAAAAAAAATTTAGGGTGTGCCCACCAAGTATCTTTTTGTGTTTCCCATTTAAATGAGGCGCGCTCCCGCGCCGGCCGTACTGCGCATGCTCGTGACGTCATTTTCCCGACGGGCATAGCGCGAAATTACGTTACGTCGGGCTTTGTGGATCTCGACGGGTCAATAAAGTTGCGTCGGGAAAAAAAAAGATACGACGGCAAAAAAAAAATTCAAAATCGAAAAAAAAGCGCGGCGCGAGGAAGAAGGGTCTGCTTTTACATGATGTAAACAGTTTACACTTTGTAAAAGCAGCCCTAATTTTGCACTTGCAAACTAAAACTTACGGCGACAAAACGAAGCATAATAGCTTCGTGGATCGCCGTAAGTCCTAATTTGCATACCCGAAGCAGCATTTCGACGCGAAATGCCCCCAGCGGCGGATGCGGTACTGCATCCTAAGATCCGGCAGTGTAATTCAATTACACATGCCGGATCTTCGTCCTAACTATGGAAAACTGATTCTGTGGATCAGTTCCATAGTTAGGACAAGGGATACGATGGAGTAACAGCTCTTTTGAGGATCTGGCCCTAAAATACTACAGCTAAAACTTTTTTTTTGTTTTTTTTATTTGTTTTTTACACGGACAAAGACATAGACTACGACACGGACAGCTACTAAACAGGAACTAAAATACTACAGCTTTTTTTTTTTTTTAGACTGAAGGACGCAGACAAGGACGAGGACTACAAATACTAAGCTAAACACTAACTCTACTTACACAAACTTATATGACTAAACTAAAGCTAAAAATGTTTTTGTTTTTTTTGTTTTTTTTTACACTGACTGACAAGGACAAAGATGAGGACTACAAATACTAAACTAATATGCACTAAACACTATCTCTACTTACACAAACTTATATGACTAAACTAAAGCTAATTTTTTTTTTTTTTTTATACACAAAACACAGAGACTAAACACACACTAAACTAAGCTACCTTAAAGAAATGTACACTTACACTAACTACACAGAAATCTATCTAACACTAAGCTACACTAACCTGGACAAAACAACACAAATCTGAGCTTTTAGAAAAGCTGTTGGGTCTTTTGCTTTGAAAAAAGCAGTTGGTTATAGAAGCAGGAAACTCAGAACTGAAAGCACTATAGGAAGCACAATGCTCTAAGCTCTAAGATCGCAATACACTGGAAAAAACGCACAGAAACACTCCACTCTCTCTAGCCACCTTGTGAATCTGCACTGAAATACTGCTGGGAGTGATCTTATATACTGGTCGTGCAGGCAGGTTCCTATTGGTTGCTATGGAGGTTGCTAACCTCTGACAACTGTGGTAGGAGAACTCTGATTGGCTCTGATGCAAAAGAAGGGCGGAGAAAGTATTCGCGAATATTCGTAATACGAATATTCGCGAAAGCGAATATTCGTCAACATAAAAGGATCGCCTCAGCTACTCGGCCCAGGGTCTCTAATCATACCAGCAATGCTTTTAGACGCCGATGGAGATCACTACGATGTGATCTGTTTTAAAAATAAATTTGAAAAAATAAGAATATTCGTAATAGCGAATTTTGACCGCGATATTCGAGTTATTCGCGAATACTCGAATATGCAATATTCGTAACGAATATTCGCAATACGAATATTCGTGAGCAACACTAGTCTCCACCAGACGGAATGAGAGCATTTCAAAGGCCAAGAATTTTGAAATGCTGGCATTCAGGGCCAGGGATCGCGGGTGGGTAGAGGGGTACTTCCTCTTCCGCTCCAGTGTTTGGGAGATAGAGAGCTGAACGCTTCCATGGGACATTGTGGATATGTTTGGTGACCCAGGTGGTAGTGTTGCTTGCTGATCCTCTGATTGCGGGGTGGCAGGTGCCACTGTCACTACAGAGGTGGATGAAGAGGCCGAGACTGAAGCAGAAGAGGAAGCAGGAGGAGCCAGAGACCTTTCTTGGTTTTTGAGGTGTCTACTCCACTGCAGCTCATGCTTTGCACTTAGATGCCTGGTCATGCAGGTTGTGCTCAGGTTGAGAATGTTTAAGCCTCGCTTCAGGCTCTGATTGCACAGCATGCAAACCACTTGTGTCTTGTCATCAGCACATTCTGTGAAGAACTGCCATGCTAGGGAACTCCTTGGACCTGGCTTTGGTGTGCTCGGTCCCTTGCTGCATTGGGCAGTAGCAGGCGTACTGTCTAGGGGACGGACCCTCCGCTTTTGCACCCTGCTCCCTCTTCTGCTGTGCTGGTGGCTCTGTGCGACCACCGCCTCTTCCTCCGAACTACACAGGTCACCTGCATGACGTTGATTCCATGTGGGGTCGAGGACCTCATCGTCCTCCACATCATCTTCCACCCAGTCTTCAGCACTGCCCTCCTTGTCGGTCTGCACAATTGCGAAAGCAGCAGCAGTTGGCAACTGTGTTTCTTCATCATCCGAGACGTGCTGTGATGGTCCACCCCATGTACTCATCTTGAAACATAAGTGGTTGGGCATCGGTGCACTCAATCTCTTCCACTTCTGGGGCAGGGCTAGGTGGATGGCCCTGGGAAACCATGCTAACAGAGTCATCAAAAAGCAGAAGAGGCTGCTGCATGATATGGGGCTCAGACTGCTTGGCTGATTTGCAAGGGGGTGAGGTGAAAGACTGATGGACATCGGCTGCAGGTGCCAACTCTGATCTTTCAGCACAACACTGGTTGGGAGACAATGTGAAGGAACTGGAGGCACTGTCAGCAACCCAATCTACTATCGCCTGTTCTGCTCCTGGCCTCAACATTCGTAGAGCCGGATTAGGCCCGACCAAATACCGCTGCAGGCTCTGTCCCCTACTCGTACCTGAGGAAGGTGTTTCACTTGTGCGTGTAGCTGGCACAGATCGACCACGTCCTCTCCCTGCAACAGGAGCTCCACCAGCAGCACCACGACCGGGGCCACGTCCCTTATTTGACGTTCTCCTCATATTTCTCAAATGTAGGATCTTGCCCTAAATGGGTGTTTTTTGAATAGCACAATAGAAGAACAGTATCTAAAGGGTGTATCTCACACGTACAGATATGCAGGAAACGCACCAAAAAAAAATATTTGCCCTAAATGGGTGTTTTTTGAATAGCACAATAGAAGAACAGTATCTAAAGTGTTTATCTCACACGTAGATATGGAGGAAACTAGGGTTGACCCGATACCACTTTTTTGAGACTGAGTACAAGTACCGATACTTTTTTTCAAGTACTCGCCGATACCGAATATCAATACTTTTTTTTAATGACAGTGGCGGTATTTTTTTTACAATTTTTTTTTTACAGTGATTTGTTTTTTCCGTTTTTTTCGTTTTTTTTGGGCGGGGGAGTGAATTGTCAGTGTGTTTGTTTTGTTTGTTTTTTTATTTACATTTTAATTTGTATTTTTTTATATTTATTGCAACTTTTTTTTATCAGCCCTGTTGGGGGTCTTTGGGGTCTTAAAAGACCTCTGAAATCTCCCCTTTAAGACAGAGAAAGGGACTAGGGACACAGATTCCCCAGTCCCTTTCCCTGCAGCCTCAGCTGAAATGAATGGAGGGAAGCTCCTCTCCATTCATAAACTGAAGCATCGTAAACACAGGTTACAATGCTCAGTTATGTGAATGGACAGAGTCAGTGATCACTGACTCTGTCCATTCTGAAAAGGTAGGAGCCGGATTTAGCATATTGAGGGGGGAGAGCGGCACGGAAGGGGGGGAGAGAAGAGCGACACGGACTTGGGGGAGAGAAGAGCGACACGGATAGGGGGGGGAGAGAAGAGCGACACGGAGGGGGGGGAGAGAAGAGCGGCACGGATGGGGGTGGGGGAGAATAGCGGCACTGACAGGGGGAGAGAAGAGCGGCACGGAGCACAGGGGGGAGGAAAGACTGCACGGAGCACGGGGGGCGGAAAAATTGCACGGAGCACGGGAGGGGAGGAAAGAGTGCACGGAGCACATGGGGAGGAAAGAGTGCACGGAGCACGGGGGAGGAAAGACTGCACAGACTACGGGGGAGGAAAGACTGCACGGAGCACAGGGGGAGAAGACTTGCAACTCCCCTGCCTGCCCAGGTATCGGCTGAGGCATCGGAGCATTTCCCCCGAGTACAAGTACTCGGGGAAATGCTCGGTATCAGTACCGATACCGATACTAGTATCGGTATCGGGACATCCCTAGAGGAAACACTGCAAACACTGGAGGAAGCACTTCAAAATATATTTTTTTGCCCTAAATGAGTGTTTTTTTGAATAGCAAAATAGAAGAACAGTAGCTAAAGTGTTTATCTCACACGTACAGATATGGAGGAAACACTGCAAACACCGGAGGAAACACTGCAAACACTGGAGGAAACACTGCAAAATATTTTTTTTTGCCCTAAATGGGTGTTTTTTGAATAGCAAAATAGAAGAACAGTAGCTAAAGTGTTTATCTCCCACGTACAGATATGGAGGAAACACTGCAAACACTGCAACATATATTTTTTTTCCCTAAATGGGTGTTTTTTGAATAGCAAAATAGAAGAACAGTAGCTAAAGTGTTTGTCTCACATGTACAGATATTGAGGAAACACTGGAGGAAACACTGCAAAATATATATATTTGCCCTAAATGGGTGTTTTTTGAATAGCACAATAGAAGAACAGTAGCTAAAGTGTTTATCTCACATGTACAGATATGGAGGAAACACTGCAAACACTGGAGGAAACACTGCAAACACTGGAGGAAACACTGCAAAATATATATATTTGCCCTAAATGAGTGTTTTTTGAATAGCAAAATAGAAGAACAGTGGCTAAAGTGTTTATCTCACACGTACAGATATGGAGGAAACACTGCAAACACCGGAGGAAACACTGCAAACACTGGAGGAAACACTGCAAAATATTTTTTTTTGCCCTAAATGGGTGTTTTTTGAATAGCAAAATAGAAGAACAGTATCTAAAGTGTTTATCTCACACTTACAGATATGGAGAAAACACTGCAAACACTGGAGGAAACACTGCAAAATATATTTTTTTGCCCTAATTGGGTGTTTTTTGAATAGCAAAATAGAAGAACAGTAGCTAAAGTGTTTATCTCCCACGTACAGATATGGAGGAAACACTGCAAACACTGCAACATATATTTTTTTTCCCTAAATGGGTGTTTTTTGAATAGCAAAATAGAAGAACAGTAGCTAAAGTGTTTGTCTCACATGTACAGATATTGAGAAAACACTGGAGGAAACACTGCAAAATATATATATTTGCCCTAAATGGGTGTTTTTTGAATAGCACAATAGAAGAACAGTAGCTAAAGTGTTTATCTCACATGTACAGATATGGAGGAAACACTGCAAACACTGGAGGAAACACTGCAAACACTGGAGGAAACACTGCAAAATATATTTTTTCCCTAAATGTGTGTTTTTTGAATAGCAAAATAGAAGAACAGTAGCTAAAGTGTTTATCTCACACGTACAGATATGGAGGAAACACTGCAAACACTGGAGGAAACACTGCAAAATATATATATTTGCCCTAAATGGGTGTTTTTTGAATAGCACAATAGAAGAACAGTAGCTAAAGTGTTTATCTCACACGTACAGATATGGAGGAAACACTGCAAACACTGGGGGGAAACACTGCAAACACTGGAGGAAACACTACAAAATATATTTTTTGCCCTAAATGGGTGTTTTTTAAATTGCACAATAGAAGAACAGTAGCTAAAGTGTTTATCTTACATGTACAGATATGGAGGAAACGCTGCAAACACTGGAGGAAACACTGCATTTTTTGCCCTAAATGGATGTTTTTTGAATAGCACAATAGAAGAAAAGTATCTAAAGGGTGTATCTCACACGTACAGATATGGTGGAAACACTGCAAAAAAAATTTGTTTTGCCCTAAATGGATGTTTTTTGGAATAGCACAATAGAAGAAAAGCATCTAAAGGGTGTATCTCACAGTAACATATGCAGTGCTGGTGTAATTTGATTTCTGAAGCAGGACTGACTCGTATCTATTTCTCTCCCTAAAAGCAAAATCAGGAACCTTTCCCTAGAGTATCTAAAGGGTGTATCTCACAGTAACATATGTAGTGCTGGTGTAATTTGATTTCTGAAGCAGGACTGACTACTATCTATTTCTCTCCCTAAAAGCAAAACCAGGAACCTTTCCCTAAAGTATCTAAAGCTGATATCTCACAGTAACATATGCAGTTCTGGTGTAATTTGATTTCTGAAGCAGGACTGACTCCTATCTATGTCTCTCCCTAAAAGCAAAACCAGGCAGGAACCTTTCCCTAAAGTATCTAAAGCAGAGTGACTTGCTTTGCTATGTAGATCGCTGAGTAAGTTAATTTCTGAAGCAGGACAGTCTGACTCCTATATCTAATTCTTTCCCTCAGAGCAGCGCCAGCCTTTCCCTACCCTATCTAAAGCAGAGTGACGTGCTGTGCTATGTGCCTCTAGCTTATATAGAGGCTGGGTCACATGCTGCACTGGCCAATCACAGTCATTAGTAGGCATGGCTGTGATGGCTCCTAGGTCACACAAGTTAAACAAATGTTGATTGGCTGCCCTGTAGCACGCCATTACATTGCCGAACATCGAACCCGAACTTACAGTAAATTGTTTGGGTCCGGGTACCAAAAATCCAAAAGTCCGGTACAGTTCGGGTTCGCTCAACCCTACGTGCGGGAAATCTACTATCGGTACACCGATGGCAGATTGTACCAGGCAAATTTTCCTGCCCCAGCTGCTGCAGCGCCAAAAGAAGTACTCTCCCAGCCAATCCACATGCCCAGAGGTTGAATGCTAGCTTAGCTAAATTGCTAGCACTTCAACTGCTGCCTTTTCAGTTGGTAGATTCTGCCCCCTTCCGTGCGTTTGTGGAATGTGCGGTACCTCAGTGGCAAGTTCCCAAACGCCACTTTTTCTCACGGAAGGTGTTTCCGGCTCTCTACCGGCATGTGGAAGGCAATGTCCATGAATCGCTGGACAGGGCGGTCAGTGGTAAGGTGCATATTACTGCTGACTCATGGTCCAGCAGGCATGGACAGGGATGTTACCTATCTTTCACGGCGCATTGGGTGACTCTGCTGGCAGCTGGGAAGGACGCAGGGCAAGGTACAGTAGTGTTGGAGGTTGCTTCTCCACCACGCCTCCAAAATACTACTACTGGTTGTGACACACCTCTCTCCTCCACCCCCTCCTCTTCTTCTTCCTCTGTGGTCTCTTCCTGTGCTGATGTGTCCTTGGAACCAGCAGTGCTCCGTAGGCGTTCGAGGGGCTACGCAGGAATGCAGGCAAAGAGATGCCATGCAGTGCTTGAGCTGGTGTGCTTGGGAGACAGGAGCCACACTGGGGCAGAGGTTCTGTCAGCTCTGCAGGGGCAGGCTCAGAGGTGGTTGACGCCACGCCAGCTTAAGCCAGGTATGGTGGTTTGCGACAATGGCACCAACCTCCTCTCTGCCCTGCGACAGGGACAACTGACCCATGTGCCCTGTTTTGCTCATGTCCTTAATTTGGTGGTGCAGCGGTTCTTGGGCAGGTACCCGGGATTATAGGATGTCCTGAAGCAGGCCAGGAAAGTCTGTGTGCATTTCCGAAGGTCATATAATGCCAGTGCTCGGCTGACAGACCTCCAAAGGGAATACAACCTGCCCAAGAACCGCCTAAATCTGTGACATGCCCACCAGGTGGAACTCTACGTTGGCCATGCTGCAGCGGCTGCACACGCAGCAGAGGGTCATTAATGAGTATCTGTGCCAATATGGCAGCAGAACTGGGTCAGGGGAGCTTGTTTTTTCCCCCACGCCAGTGGGCCTTGATTAGGGATGCATGTACTGTCCTGTCACCATTTGAGGAGGCCACAAGGATGGTGAGCAGTGACAGTGCATGCATCAGTGAGACTGTCCCTCTTATTCACATGTTGGAGCACACGCTATGTGGAATAATGGACATTATGAAATGAAATTGAGAAGCGGGGGGCCTTTACCCAAAACAAAAAATTAGGGAAAAAAAGATATATATAAAAAAATAAAAACTTACAAAAAAGGGGGGTTGCCATCCGGGGCCCCCTTTGAACAAATTCTGTGAAGAACTCCTGTTCTCTGAAGGCCTCCATTATTTCTGCAAGTCAAAATTAAGCAAAAAAAAGCTAATGTCAGTCAAGCCTCTACTACTAAGCTTTCTCCCCATATCTAGCCCACAAACTCATCCACTGATCATAAAGTCCAAAATCAAGTTACTTACCGTCGTAGTACACGGTCGTTTCTTCCGCCTTCTTCCACAGACTGTGAACAACGTTTTCACTCACGTGGTATCCCTTTATACACTGCGCATGCGGGAAGCTCCGCACGTTTCCCCGCCCCTGACAATCATTCTAGTACTTTCACCGCCCCTTCTCGGTCGTTTAATGCAATACAACATGGAGGACACTCGGCAAGTGGCAACCTCAAGCCAGGAGCGAAGCCAGGCGGTAGCACACACCAGATACAGGAGCAGGAGGTACAAGGCCACAAATATGGCGTTTGAGGAGATGGTGGAAATGGTGGCAATATTAAGGAGGGAGGATTACGACGGAAAACATGGCCCTTACAAGAATCCAAACAAGGTGAAGGCCCAAATCATGGACAAAGTGCTGAAGAGTCTCCACCATAAATTTGTGGTTTACAGGTCAAAGGAACAGCTCTGCAAAAGGTGGTCTGACCTAAAATTAAGGGAGCCGGAGCAAATGGAGAAGATTAAAAGAGTCATTAGAAGAAGTAAGTAATTTTCATGTGTACTCTGATTAGTTTTTTATTATTGTGCGGCATGTGCTGACCTGCATCATTTTAATACATGGTTTGTTTCCAAATTTCAGGAGGTTTTCGTGCTGGTGACGGCTTGGACACATACAGCGCCCAGCTGTTAATTGGAGAGGTGTTGGCCTGCAGGGCTGAAATCGAGGACATCCACATCTGTTTGGGACAGATCAGAGAATAAACAAAAACGGTTCTGGGGAGGGATTAAAAGAAAAAAAAATTTATGTTTTCTTTGTTTTTATCTGTATATTTGGTTTTAAATTTTTTAAAGTGGAATCTCTGGTTTTCTGGCTAAAACGCATGAACAATGACCAATGTTAAAAAGTTGGTCATTGTTCATGCGTTTTAACCAGAAATGTTTTAATTTTGGGATTATCAAACAAAATACACAAAAAAAAGATATCTAAGAAAAATAAAAAGATATCTCTAAAAAAAATAACACATTTTTTTTATTTTTTTTAAAATTATGTTGACAAATATTTCTAGCCAAAAATATTAGGGCTGGGGAAATTAAAGATTAATTCCTCGATTAATCTTTATTTTTTTGATCGATCAAAATTCTTTTGATCGATCATAATTCTTGACGTCACTGGACAGCCTGGACAGTGAGACTTACCCTGCTGGATGCGAGCAAACTGCACCCATTGGATTGAGGTACCTTTGCATCTGTGGAGCAGGAGGATGCATCAGGCTCCATCAGGGGAAGGGGGCAAAAATAACCATTGTTTTCCTGTCCTAAGCAGTTTTGTGCAGACAATTCTTTGTGTATCGGCAACATCTGTTCCATGCAAAAGACTGTTCAGTTCTTCAGGGTATATTGTCAATATAATGCGATCATGTCTGCTTCCAGAAAATGTAAACACTCTGGTATGTCTGCCTGACTGGCTAAAGTGATGCCTACTTGACTACTATAAAGTGACTGACAGTGAATATACTAGATAAGTTTTAAAATTAAATAAAAATTTTTCTTATTAAACTTTAAGAAAAACATAGAAAGTTAGTTTAACTTTCTATGTTTTTCTTAAAGTTTAATAAGAAAAAAATTACTTATGTCAGTGCTACAGTTTGAATTTAAAACGTATTTGTGTGAACTGTGAAGTTAAGTCATGGATTGTGGAAACTAACTAGTGTCGGGTGATTGTATATAGTGTATACCACATTTACCACTGACTAATGCAGAGTTGCAATGCAAGGAGATCAGCTAAAAGTAGTTGAATCTGTATGTGCATTATAATAAATTGAAATTAGTCGATTAATCTATTAAAAAAAAAAGGATTAATCGAACGCGAAAATGTTAATCAGTAACAGCCCTAAAAAATATATTTCTTGATAAAAAAAATTCTAATATTTTTGGATAAAAAAATAATAATAATAATGACACATTTTAAATGTGAAACAATAAATATTTTTGGATACTCAACAATGTGTGGCTTATTATTATATCAATGCTGCCTAAAAGAACAAATAGATTTGTGGTGTTTACATTGACAATGATGAGTATTTAGTACAGGAAAATAAACATGGCACTATGATAACCTAGGAGAAAGCTACAATAAACCCAAATTAGAAAATAATCAAACAAAGAAAAATACTAGAATTTTTCTTTCCAAAAAAATGAATTTATTCAGCCAAGATCTGGCATTGGAATGGCCCCCCCTACCCCTAAAATAATCGACATATTGTTGCCGCACAGCACGTGCGCTTTGGGGGGCCAAGCCTGTATGGCCAGCCTCACGGGCCGCCACTGGAACATCAATGGCCTTATCAGGCACAAGTGTCATGCAGTTTGTTGAGTGTCTCTTTAGGAAATTGTGCAATATGCAGCAGAAAAGAATGACATGGTTCAGATTCTACTTAACAACAAACCTACAGTCCCTGTCTTGTTTGCACCGCCTGTATACTTCTGTTCAAAGTATATAGGGCCAAAGGGGCTTGTAATGACCTGGGGGGAGGGGGGTGGGGAAACGCATGCTATTTTTCTCAGTGATTTTCATCCATATTGCAGGGACCAAACATTACATTAAAGCCGCAAGCAGTCTTAAATTACTTTTTTCTTATAGTAATCTAATTTTGTGCAGGGACAGTCCTAAACACGTGCCACCTCGCAGGCATACTATAGACACCCAGCAGGTACGATATTTAAAGGAATTTTTATTTTTTATTTTTTTCACTTTAAGCATCATTAAAATCGCTGCTCCAGAAAAAAAACGTTTTTAAAACTTTTTTTTCCATTGATACATGTTCCCTGGGGCAAGACCCGGGTTTCCAAACCCATTTTCCGACAATAACTTGTATATTGGGCTTTAAAATGAGCACTTTTGAATTCGAATGTTCGAGTCCCATAGACTTCAATGGGGTTCCAAATGTTCGCGCAAACGTTCGGTTTGTTCGAAGGTTCTGGTGCGAACCGAACGGGGGGGTGTTCGGCTCATCCCTAATTTTGAGTAAGTGTAAATGTTTACATCTTGCCCTTCAAAAAGCTGACAAGCTCTGGTAAGCACAATTAGTTCAGCAGCCTGGGCTGACTGGAACGGGACTGGATTTGCTTCTAGGATCTTATAAGGGAATTGCACAACAGCATACCCAGCATGGTATGTGTTGTCATTCGGCCTGGAACAGGATCCATCCACAAAGACATTCTGTGCATCTGGAAGAGCCACAGAAGACATGTCTGGCCTTGGGGATGTATCCTGGTGTATGAGATCTGTACATTTATGTTGTTGGACAACCTCATCCTGTTCTCCTTTTAATCCTAACAAAGCATTCAGAATTGGGGCGGGGCCAGAAGTAGGAGAGGTGTACTTTATTTTAAGCTGTGGGTTGGACAAAAGAATAACCTCATACCCACTCAGCCGTTGGGCTGACATATGTTGGGTATGGATATTCTTTAGTAAAATTGATACATTGTGTGTAGTATGCAGGGTGGTGGGATGTCCCAGAGTGAATGATGTAGCTATTTCCACCACCATTGCACAGGATGCTAGAGCTCTGAGGCACGCCGGCATGCCCTGTACTGGCATAGCCACAACTTTTGAAAAAAATGCAATAGGGCGGAGTTTGCCCCCATGCTCCTGTGCCAGGACCCCGCCATAGTTTTACAGTTGTCCCTTGCAAACAAGTGAAACATCTTTCCATATTCAGGTAGTCCGAGTCAAGGAGCCGTGACCATTGCAGTTTTAAGATACACAAAATGTGGCATGTCAGTACCTGTGGCTTGCCTCAGGAGATTATCATAGTAGGAAAAATCAGGTATCCATTGGCTGCAGTAACCAATCATACCAAGAAAGGATAGTATGTCCTTCTTAGTGAGTGGGCAAGGCGAGGCACACCCATGAGAGCCGCAGCTCTCTTGTGACTGATTTTCGTTTCTCCTTTGGGGAGTACAAAACCAAGGTATTCAACAGTTTCCTGACACCATTGTAGCTTTTTCTTAGAAACCTTGTGACCATTGTCTGCTAACCAATGTAACAGATCTAAACCATAATTTTTACATGGAAAGCGAGGAGTCCCCCGATATGGGGCTTTTGAGGCAACAGTAGTTACAGTAGAGGTGATATATATATAAAGTAATTTTATTATTCAAGTAGAAAAAGACATTAACAATATAATAGTTAAAAACAAAGGACATCAATAAAAAAAGTTGAAAAGATGATCCACAAAGTGAGTACAAGGTCCTACGCGTTTCGGGATTTCCCTTCTTCAGGGGCCGAAGTCAGTGTGGAGCTGGTATGTATCTAATGAATTTATAGAAAAAAACAACAATCACACATATTGTAAAAAAAATACCTTACAGTAAGAATGGGTGGCAACATGCATATGAAGCAGCATCATACCAGTTCAAGAATTTTCAACTTTGCAGATCGCAAACGGATGTCCCAAACATGGCGCAGAGATTACCCCAGATGGTAAAGTGTGGGAATGGAGAGCTGATATCTAATGTTCCAAGAAGCAGAGCCCTGGACCCAGAACTGCCGAAACCTAAAAATGTATTGCCCCTAAAAAGGAGGGACAATATCTACATAAGTCTAAGAAAATGCACAATTTCATAACGTATAAAGAAAATGCACTACATATGGCATTGGAATGTCATATAAGAAGTAGCAAATAAGTGGAAACACACATACCCATAGATAAAGGGTGAACTTCATAAGTTGGCCAGAGGGGTCAGGATAGAGCATAGTAAGCTCGAGATCTGAAATAGATAGAGATGTGACTTAGGATGTAAAAGTCACAGGTAGGAGAGGAAGGTGGTGTTAGCTCAGACATTGCAGGGCGGCGGAGGTGTTTTAAATAGGGGACTGAAAGGGAGGGCCGGATTAGGTGGGAGGCACAGTGCCATGACGTGGCTGACCATAATAGGTTGGTATGAGTAAGGGGCGGAGCCTTAGCGACGAGGTCGCATATTGCAGTGTACTTAGGGGAGGCGGAGTAAGGCAGCAGACGTATCTTGTAACGCCGCCGCCGCCTACAGTATGTGTGTCGCGACGTGGAACACGTCATGACGCTAAGCAGCGATGATAAACACAGCATGTAATCACATGGAGACCATGTGACCATGCGGTCGAATGAGAGTACAAGCGGGCAGGGGCACTATGACGCGGAATGCGTCAGAGGCAAAGGGGAGGGCACGTGAACTGTCAGCAGCAAATGTCAAGGCACAGCGAGACAATGAAAACACACAGACAGACGAGCGGAGCAATGCCGTGGGTAAACACAGAAAGCCCATCCAGTCTGCATGTCCCCTTCACCCCACCATGCCCCGACAGGGCCGCACATGTAAAAGAAGGCCATAGTGAAGGTTGGAAGGGACAATAAAAACGTATAACACCCTCTGGTGGGTAATAGTGTGATCACTGAATGTTTATGCTTATTAAAGGGGGACTATGACATGTTGTAGAAACACACTGGCAGTGTGTATTTAAGGGGAGTTTTATTCGGCAGTGGGTCACAAAGAGGGTTCCACAGAGATGAAGGAGTCAACATAAACACTAAGGTTCTCCGTTAGAGCACCATTGCCAGAGACGATGGGTCGCCCAGGCGGATCAATCAAGTTCTTGTGAACTTTGGGCAGACAATAAAATGTTGGTGTCTTTGGATATTTAGTATGGATAAATTCCCATGTGTCGTGATTCACTACACCCTGGGAAAATGCTCCGTCTACCAAAGCATAGAACTCTGTTTCAAATTTAATGATGGTGGACTTTGAAATAGGTACATACCAATCACTGTTAGAAAGGATTTTAAGGCACATAGTCTTGTATTGATCATTTGTCTGAATAACGATATTGCCCCCCTTATCAGATCTATACCCTACAGTCAATACCTGCGTCTCAAGCGTAACTGCTCAACTCAAGAAGTTTTCCTTTTGGAGGCGGCAGCGCTGAGAGATAGACTATCAGAAAGGGGTTACTCCAAAAAATGCCTCAAATAATCCTTCCAACGCGCAAATGGACATCCTAGGCAAAATTTGTTGGCCCAATCAAATAAGAAATCTACAGAGGGTAGTGACACCATAAGAATAATTACCAAATACCACTCTCAACACCAACAAACCAGAGGGATTCTAAAAAGGTTCTGGCACCTACTTTCAATCGATCCCCACCTAGGACCATTTGTTCCTAAGGAGCCCACGATCACATATAGACGGGCATGTTCACTTAGAGACCATTTGGTAACTAGTGAATTTAAAGGCATCTTTAAAAAGGATCCATGCAAAAGGAAGGGTACCTATACATGTGGAGGGTGCTCTATTTGCCGTTACATAAACACGAATCAAGAAATCGTTTTACCCAATGGTCGACCATATAGACCCAGACATTTCGCCAATTGTAAAACCCCTGGCGTAGTGTATCTTCTTACCTGTCAATGTAAAAGATTCTATGTTGGCAAAACAAAATTGCCCTTCTTTAAACGTGCCTCTCGACATCTACACGCCATGCGGACAGCAAATCCTGACTTACCGTTAGGGCGTCACATCTTGTTCCAACATGATGGACATTTTTGCGGGGTAAAATTCCTCATTCTAGATAGGATCCACCCCAACCCTAGAGGCGGGGATTGGAATAAAACTTTGTTACAGCATGAAACTCGTTGGATTGCTGATTTAGAAGCCAACTTTCCCCCTGGCCTTAATGAACAAATTAGTTTTGTAATTTGATTAATTTGTACCACAAGAACTGTATCATTTTCTGTGGGGATTGTTGTTCCTTGTCTTTTGATGATGTCGTTTAATTTTTGTGTTATGCTTTTGCTTTCGTTTGTATTGATGTCTCCCTTAGTCTTTTTGTACTTGACTTTAGTTATCAATGTCTCTTACCATATATCAAGCAGTCGTGTTGAAATTAGTATGTCTCCTTGTCCTTTGCACCTCGCTCATGGCCTCGCATCCCTGGCTCAGTTTGGATAGCAGGTCTCTGATCTCCTTTTTAGCTCGGCACAGGGGACGGCTTTCCTTGACCTGGTCTCCATGTACCTTCTGGTGCATATGACCCTTGGGTCTACACGCGCGCCGACACGGAGATGTGGACCATGCGGGGGACATTTTGGCCCCATCTCCTTCATCATCTCTTTGTGACCCACTGCCGAATAAAACTCCCCTTAAATACACACTGCCAGTGTGTTTCTACAACATGTCATAGTCCCCCTTTAATAAGCATAAACATTCAGTGATCACACTATTACCCACCAGAGGGTGTTATACGTTTTTATTGTCCCTTCCAACCTTCACTATGGCCTTCTTTTACATGTGCGGCCCTGTCGGGGCATGGTGGGGTGAAGGGGACATGCAGACTGGATGGGCTTTCTGTGTTTACCCACGGCATTGCTCCGCTCGTCTGTCTGTGTGTTTTCATTGTCTCGCTGTGCCTTGACATTTGCTGCTGACAGTTCACGTGCCCTCCCCTTTGCCTCTGACGCATTCCGCGTCATAGTGCCCCTCTCATTCGACCGCATGGTCACATGGTCTCCATGTGATTACATGCGGTGTTTATCATCGCTGCTTAGCGTCATGACGTGTTCCACGTCGCGACACACATACTGTAGGCGGCGGCGGCATTACAAGATACGTCTGCCGCCTTACTCCGCCTCCCCTAAGTACACTGCAATATGCGACCTTGTCGCTAAGGTTCCGCCCCTTACTCGTACCAACCTATTATGGTCAGCCACATCATGGCACTGTGCCTCCCACCTAATCCGGCCCTCCCTTTCAGTCCCCTATTTAAAACACCTCCACCGCCCTGCTATGTCTGACATGGCAGGCGGCGGAGGTGTCTCTTGTGATAAATGACAGCCTAAAGTAAGTATCCTGCTTTTTTTGAGCTAACACCATCTTCCTCTCCTACCTGTGACTTTTACATCCTAAGTCACATCTCTATCTATTTCAAATCTCGAGCTTACTATGCTCTATCCTGACCCCTCTGGCCAACTTATGAAGTTCACCCTTTATCTATGGGTATGTGTGTTTCCACTTATTTGCTACTTCTTATATGACATTCCAATGCCATATGTAGTGCATTTTCTTTATACGTTATGAAATTGTGCATTTTCTTAGACTTATGTAGATATTGTCCCTCCTTTTTAGGGGCAATACATTTTTAGGTTTCGGCAGTTCTGGGTCCAGGGCTCTGCTTCTTGGAACATTAGATATCAGCTCTCCATTCCCACACTTTACCATCTGGGGTAATCTCTGCTCCATGTTTGGGACATCCGTTTGCGATCTGCAAAGTTGAAAATTCTTGAACTGGTATGATGCTGCTTCATATGCATGTTGCCACCCATTCTTACTGTAAGGTATTTTTTTACAATATGTGTGATTGTTGTTTTTTTCTATAAATTCATTAGATACATACCAGCTCCACACTGACTTCGGCCCCTGAAGAAGGGAAATGCCGAAACGCGTAGGGCCTTGTACTCACTTTGTGGATCATCTTTTCAACTTTTTTTATTGATGTCCTTTGTTTTTAACTATTATATTGTTAATGTCTTTTTCTACTTGAAGATTAAAATTACTTTATATATATATTACCTCTACTGTAACTACTGTTGCCTCAAAAGCCCCATATCGGGGGACTCCTCGCTTTCCTTGCTCTTCAGGGGTGTTGGCAACCAATTAGGATCACACATCAAAGATGTTCCATCTATATTATAATTTTTACATGCTTTCTGGCTCGGACTAGACAACAATAAATCATCAACATATTGTAGTAGGACGGAACCATGGTGTGGTGTCCAAGACCGCAGGGTTGCTTGGAGGGCCACTGTGTATACTATAGGGGAGTCTACATAACCCTCGGGGAATTCTACACCAGGTCATTTGGCGATTTTTGAAATTAAATGCAAAGATAGGTTGTGTCTCTTCATCCACAAGGACGCTAAAAAATACATTTGTTAAATCAATCACAGAAAAATACTCTGCATCGGGTGGTATGGAGATAAGAGAGTGATTGGCACATCAGGCACTATAAGCGCACACCAGGTTATTTACAGCTCGAAGGTCTTGAACAAATCTATAACTGCCATCCTGCCTGATAATGGGCACTCACTGCTTTCTCTCTTATTACATCAAAACATCCTGCTGCTTCTTTCTGTATTAAAGTTTCCTGAAATTGGTCAATCGTCTGTGTGGTCCATTCAGATATCATCTGTTTGATCATCAAGACGAACTGGGGTTTTAGATTATTCATATAAGTTTGAATAAACAAAGCTCCCACATAAGTAGTTGTAGCTAATCCAGCTTCTGTTGTCCAATTTTCATGAAACTTTTTCCAGAACTCAACTACAGTCTCTTCTGACTTTTGTTTGCATGCTATGGCAGTAGGAAGGGAACTTTTATTTTTAAATACATTCATCATTTCAGCCCCTAATTCTGTCCACATGGTGCTATTACCCGCATTTCCAGTGTCAATAGTGTTTATGCTTGGAACTTTTGCCCAGCTCCAGGAACTTGTGTGTCCTATAATGCCATCAATGATAAGGCGCATGTCTTCCTGTGTGTAATTTCTACCCTTACATGCCTTTTTTAAGTAAGTTAACGTACCTCCTGCAGAGGCGGTGGGTTTGGGGCAATGTTTCACTATCCTGTCAATGTCCTCAATGTCTATAACTTTTTTCAATGTTTCATTTCCATGAAATGCGCTGGAAGGTTAGTGTTACTATATACCGTTCCACTCTTTTTTTAGGGGGACTAAGTGTTTTACCTTTTCCAGCGTCTTCCTGTTCTTCCTCCTGCTCTTGGCCAGGTGGTGAAACTACTCCTCCTATAGCTCCCTGATCTTCTTCTGGTTCAGCTACCTCAACTCTAGCTTCCTGTCCTTGCCTCTGTAGGCGCTGTCTATCTTGTTGTGGAGCGGGAGGGATCTTCCGTTGTGGAGGGAGGGGCCTGCTGTTGTGGTTGTGGAGCGGGGGGGCCTGCCGTTGTCTGATTGCATGATGTCCAGCCAGAAGATCAATATCTTCCTTTGTTAAACTCGGATAGACATGTACATATGAGGGTGGAGGATGACTGACTATTGGCAGGGGTGGGGCTGTTGGGTCAGGGACAACTCTCTTTTTATCGGCTTCTTCTCTATGTTTATGGTCATAATCTTCCTTACTTAAACATTTGGTGGGCTTTTTCTGCTTCATATTTTCCCTCTGGAACCAATATGGGGCATATTTAACCAATTCTCTGCTCCCTTTTCTATATAATCCATATCCCATTGAGGGTCCCCAGGGTACCAAGGGAAAGATCTCCATCCCGGGAAATGGGTCTACACTGTGTAAGTCTGTGGTCCATCCCGCTCAATTTGAAACCCATGGGAATATAAATTCATAATTAGTACCACAAATTCTAGCTACAAAATTCGTACACATTTCTCCTGGGTTGGGAGGAGGGGGAGGATCTTCTTTACTTTGTTTCTGACCCATATTGACAGTGGGAGACGACTGACTTACCACACAGTCTTCTGATCCACACAACAAATTATTCTTATACTTCTATGCGACAGAAAGAAAAAGCAAAGGTTTTGGGGCCACCAGAGTTTATTTCCTCATTAACCACTTAATTTTCCTTCCCAAAAGGAATGTCTATATGCAGTATTGCTTATCTTTTGTGGGTTTACCAAAAACCCTTCTGTGGGTTTACCAAAAACCCTTCTGTGGGTTTACAAAAAAAAACTTTATTTACCTCCTGGCGTGGTTCTTATCCCCTACTGATTTTATGGAACTAAAAGCTTTAATCAGAGCTGAGGCAAGAAAATATTTAGTCAATAAAGACAAAAAAAATCTTACCTCAGTTAATTTGCTTTTTCCCGGACGAGCTCCCAAATCTGTTGGCAATTTCGGTTGTAAGACCACCCAGGCAGGTTCAGGTTCAATGCAGGAAAGAGTTCCATAAGCCCCACAGGCCTGGAGATATCAAATAATGACACAGGACACAAGTATGCTTTGTGATCATATGATATCTGTTTAGTCACCGCCACTTCTCCGGTATATATGCAGGTCCAGGGGACAAAGAAGGAGTTTTCCAAACTCATACGTGTTATAGTTAAAGGAACACATTCAGGTTAATAATTTCCTATTAGGTAGTACGTGTTATAAGTTCAGTTAATACATAGATGTGAACTAAAACATATGTTTTATAAATATATGCTTTCTTGCTTTCTGTGTTTACACAGGTGTTGTAGAACTATACTTAATTTATCTTAAACAAACATGAGCCAAGGCAAAACTCCATACATATGTTAATCATACATAAGTAAATAGGTGAAAGGTGTCTACAGATAATAAGAACCACATAAACTTATGTGTAGGTTTTTTAACTTTTTCTTTAACCCATGACATGGTGTCCTGAACTTAAAATGGAGGTTGTCATGCTATGTTCATTACACCGTTCAGGTCCGCCTGTCAGTTTTGTCAGCGGACCTGAACGGCCGCTCCATGCAAGCCTATGGAGCGTCGGATGTCAGCTGTGACATGTCCGCTGACATCTGACCCAATCCGATCCACTAAAATCAGACGTATGGCGATACGTTGCCATCCGTCCATGGCAAAACTAATCGGGTGATATGCTGTCCGTTTTCATCAGATTTCTCCATAGGAGACAGCGGCGCTCAACAAGCCACTCCCTGCTCAGTGAGCAGAGAGGGACTTGTCATCCACCAGCTCAACGGAGATCAGCAGAGAGATCTCCCGGGGAGCTGGCGGACTCCGTATCGACAGAGTCCGCCTCATTTGAATGAGGGCTAAGACCAGGCCTATTTTTCAGCTGCAGGCATCATTCAGATATCCCCGCACAAAGCCAAGGACGTCATATGACGGCCGGCAGACGGGAATTGGTTAAAAAACTAATTTGGAACTAAACGAATTGCACATGTCTAGTAACCACTATACTATACTATACTATACTACTATGCAGGTCTCAGCGTACTTAGTACAATGTATCTACAAAGCACTGAGGTTATGAGTTCAAATCCCAGCCAACTTACCACCCACCCAAGGTAGCTGTGTTGATTTTTCCAGTGCACAAGCGAGTTAAAAACAAAAAAAGTAAATAAACACCCTGCATGTTAACTAGTGTGTGATTTTTTAGTACAAGTTTTCAGCAGGTGATACCATTGGTGGGATCTGAACCTGTGAAGGAAGCAGGGCACACCACTACGCTAATATGCTGACCACAATCATATGTAGGAAATACATGTACTAATATTGGATTCTTTTAATTATATACAATAATATTTTGCATTTGAGGGATTAATATTATGGTAACAACCATTATGATGTGGCATTGGCTATTAGGCATTCGCCTATTGTCAGCATATGCCACTGATTAAGATGTTGCTGGTTGCTAAGCTAGGGTCCGAGAAGCTGGCCGCCACATCCTTAACAACAGATGAGTCATCAGCTGTCAGCTGAATGTAAAGAAAAAGCTTGCCAGCAAAAAAAAAAAAAAACAGCGTGGGGCCCCCCAGGTCCATACCAGACCTTTTTGGTCTAGTATGGATTTGGAGGGACCCCCCATAACAAAATTTCATTAAAAAAATGGCATGGGGTCTCCCCAAAATCCATACCAGACCCTTATACGAGCATGCAGCCTGGAGGTTAGGAAAGGGATGAGCGCCTCCCTCCTGAACCATACCAGGCCGCATGCCCTCAACATGGGGGAGTGGGTGCTTTAGGGTGAGGGGGCTCTGCGCCCCACCCCAAAGCACCTTGTCCCCATGTTGATGGGGACAAGGGCCTCTTCCCAACAACCTTGGGCTGTGGTTGTCGGGTTCTGCAGGCGGGGGCTTATCGAAATCTGGAATAGAGGGCCCCCAGATCCCGCCCCCATGTGAATGGGTAGCGGGTACATCATACCCCTACCCATTCACTCCAAAAAGTCTAGTCCCCTAGTGATGTCCGCAAGCAACGCTTTTTCTTGCAGGAGGCTTTCATTCAGTCTCCCGCTCTTGGTCCTGGATGTCATGGAATCAGTGAGGGCGTAGGATAAGAACACCGGGGAGTGATCGGACCATGTAAGGGAGCCTATAGTGGAGGCGCGTACTGCATGTAGTTGAGTGTGAGGCACCAAAAAGTAGTCAATACGCTTGTATACCTTGTAAGGTAGAGAATAGAAAGTGTAGAAGGCACCATATGTCCACTAGTTGGTTCTTATGCAGAGACTGAGCAATGCGTTTACGAGAGCCAGGGGGGGACAGTTACAGTGCCTTGCGAAAATATTCGGCCCCCTTGAACTTTGCGACCTTTTGCCACATTTCACGCTTCAAACATAAAGATATAAAACTGTAATTTTTTTTGAAGAATCAACAACAAGTGGGACACAATCATAAAGTAGAACGAAATTTATTGGATATTTCAAACCTTTTTAACAAACAAAAAACTGAAAAATTGGGCGTGCAAAATTATTCAGCCCCCTTAAGTTAATACTTTGTAGCGCCACCTTTTGCTGCGATTACAGCTGTAAGTCGCTTGAGGTATGTCTTTATCAGTTTTGCACATCGAGAGACTGAAATTTTTGCCCATTCCTCCTTGCAAAACAGCTCGAGCTCAGTGAGGTTGGATGGAGAGCGTTTGTGAACAGCAGTTTTCAGTTCTTTCCACAGACTCTCGATTGGATTCAGGTCTGCACTTTGACTTGGCCATTCTAACACCTGGATATGTTTATTTGTGAACCATTCCATTGTAGATTTTGCTTTATGTTTTGGATCATTGTCTTGTTGGAAGACAAATCTCCGTCCCAGTCTCAGGTCTTTTGCAGACTCCATCAGGTTTTCTTCCAGAATAGTCCTGTATTTGGCTCCATCCATCTTCCCATCAATTTTAACCATCTTCCCTGTCCCTGCTGAAAAAAAGCAGGCCCAAACCATGATGCTGCCACCACCATGTTTGACAGTGGGGATGGTGTGTTCAGGGTGATGAGCTGTGTTGCTTTTACGCCAAACATAACGTTTTGCATTGTTGCCAAAAAGTTTGATTTTGGTTTCATCTGACCAGAGCACCTTCTTCCACATGTTTGGTGTGTCTCCCAGGTGGCTTGTGGCAAACTTGAAACAACACTTTTTATGGATATCTTTAAGAAATGTCTTTCTTCTTGCCACTCTTCCATAAAGGCCAGATTTGTGCAGTATATGACTCATTGTTGTCCTATGGACAGAGTCTCCCACCTCAGCTGTAGATCTCTTCAGTTCATCCAGAGTGATCATGGGCCTCTTGGCTGCATCTCTGATCAGTCTTCTCCTTGTATGAGCTGAAAGTTTAGAGGAACGGCCAGGTCTTCGTAGATTTGCAGTGGTCTGATACTCCTTCCATTTCAATATTATCGCTTGCACAGTGCTCCTTGGGATGTTTAAAGCTTGGGAAATCTTTTTGTATCCAAATCCGGCTTTAAACTTCTCCACAACAGTATCTCGGACCTGCCCGGTGTGTTCCTTGTTCTTCATGATGCCCTCTGCACTTTAAACGGACCTCTGAGACTATCACAGTGCAGGTGCATTTATACGGAGACTTGATTACACACAGGTGGATTCTATTTATCATCATTAGTCATTTAGGTCAATATTGGATCATTCAGAGATCCTCACTGAACTTCTGGAGAGAGTTTGCTGCACTGAAAGTAAAGGGGCTGAATAATTTTGCATGCCCAATTTTTCTTTTTTTTTTAAAGTTTGAAATATCCAATAAATTTCGTTCCACTTCATGATTGTGTCCCACTTGTTGTTGATTCTTCAAAAAAAATTACAGGTTTATATCTTTATGTTTGAAGCCTGAAATGTGGCAAAAGGTCGCAAAGTTCAAGGGGGCCGAATACTTTCGCAAGGCACTGTAATAGACCCAAAGCAGTGTCCCCAGAAGGGTGCAAAGGGACGTTTAAGTCTCCTCCTATAATCAGTTGCCCTTCGGTGAAATCCATTAGGTAAGCTAGCTCCCTGTTTAAGAGGACGTCTTGGTGGTTATTAGGGACATAAAAATTCTCCACCAACCATTCTTGACACCACCAACCATTCCCCTCAAAAACAGGAAGTGACCCTCAGGGTCCGTAATGCAATCTAGGCAGGATCACAATACACTGCTCTAAAGAAGAAAAGACACCCCCTGTGACTTTGCCGTCAAATTGATTAAATGTTAGGCCATCAGGAAAGACCTATTCTTGAGTATGGGCAATTTGGCGTCTCTAAAATGGGTCTCAGTGGCTCGCTGATACTGTCATCAATCATGACAGCTGGCGGATCCCAACTTGGAAGTCGCGATGACGTGCTGCCCAAACGGATGGGAGTGATGTCAGCGGAAAGCGGACCTCAGACCGCTCTCCGCTGAAAACGGGTCACAGGAGTGCAAAACGAATGGAGGAGAAGCCCAGCCTAAAAAGCTCAGGCTGGACTTCTCCTTTAATAGCTAGCTGAGTAGATCCACCAACCTCTCTCCCAGACCTAATATCCATTTAACAAGGCAAGCAGAAAGATCCGGAAACTCATGTTATCACGAGTACCGGAAGCTCCCGTGGCACCAGCTTCAGCTCTGCTGTCACCTTCCTCAACTGTGGAACTTATGCAGTTAGGACTAATTAATTGACCTCTTTCTTCCAAAGAAAAACGTTGTCACCGGCAAAATAATCTATGCCTCTACTGTGGTGACACTTCACAAAGACTATCTGCGAAGTTGCCAAGTGAGACCTTATAAGTCTTTTCCTGTTTTCCAATTTCCCTGTGAAGAGTAACTCTACTCATCTTACATTACTCCTCTCTCTACAGCATCCAAACTCAAGCTATTATTGATTACAGAACATGTAGTTGTTTTATGGACTATGCCTTTGCCAAGCAATACCAATTCCCATTGCAAACCAACATTTGGAGATCCATCTGGCTAATTGCTCAAAGCCTACAGTGCCTTGCAAAAGTATTCACCCCCTTGGCTTTTTACCTATTTTGTTACATTACAGCCTTTATTTCAATGTTTTTTTTAATCTGAATTATATGTGATGGATCAGAACACAATAGTCTAAGTTAGTGAAGTAAAATTAGAAAAATATATACATAAAACAATAAAAAATAAAATAAACTGATAATTGTCATGTGCGTATGTATTCACCCCCTTTGTTATGAACCCCATAATTGGTGCAACCAATTACCTTCAGAAGTCAAATTCTTAGTGAAATGATGTCCACCTGTGTGCAATCTAAGTGTCACATGATCTGTCATTACATATACACACCTTTTTGAAATGCCCCAGAGGCTGCAACACATAAGCAAGAGGCACCACTAACCAAACACTGCCAAGAAGACCAAGGAACTCTCCAAACAAGTAAGGGACAATGTTGTTGAGAAGTAGTTAGGTTATAAAAAAATATCCAAATCTTTGATGATTCCCTAGGAACACCATTAAATCTATAATAACCAAATGGAAAGAACATGGCACAACAGCAAACCTGCCAAGAGACGGCCGCACACCAAAACTCACGGACCGGGCAAGGAGGGCATTAATCAGAGAGCCAGCACTGAGACCTATGGTAACCCTGGAGGACCTAGAGAGTTCTGGAGACTGGAGTATCTGTACATAGGACAACAATAAGCCGTACGCTCCATAGAATTGGGCTTTATGGCAGAGTGCCTAGAAGAAAGCCACTTCTTTCAGCAAAAAATAAAATGGAAAGTGTTGAGTTTGCGAAAAGGCATGTGGGAGACTCCCAAAATATATGGAGGAAGGTGCTCTGGTCTGATGAGACTAAAATTGAACTTTTTGGCCTTCAAAGAAAACGCTATGTCTAACGCAAACCCAACACATCACATCACCCAAAGAACACCATCCCCACAGTGAAACATGATGGTGGCAGAATCATGCTGTGGGGATTTCAGCAGTCGGGACTGGGAAACTAGTCAGAGTTGAGGGAAAGATGGATGGTGCTAAATACAGGGATATTCTTGAGCAAAACCTTTACCACTCTGTGTGTGATTTGAGGCTAGGACGGAGGTTCACCTTCCAGCAGGACAATGACCCCAAACACACTGCTAAAGCAACACTTGAGTGGTTTAAGGAGAACATGTAAATGTGTTGGAATGGCCTAGTCTAAACCCAGACCTCAATCCAATAAAAAATCTGTGGTCAGACTTAAAGATTGCTGTTCACAAGCGCAAACCATCCAACCAAAAGGAGCTGGAGCAGTTTTGCAAGGAGGAATGGACAAAAATCCCAGTGGTAAGATGTGGCAAGCTCATAGAGACTTATTCAAAGTGACTTTAAGCTGTGATAGCCGCAAAAGGTGGCTCTACAAACTATTTACTTTTTTGGTTATTTTGTCCTATTTATTGTTTGCTTCACAATAAAAAAAACAAAAACATCTTAAAAATTGTGGGCATCTTCTGTAAATTAAATTATGCAAATCCATGTTAATTCCACTTTGTGAGGCAACAAAACATGAAAAATGCCAATGGGGGTGAATACTTTTGCAAGGCACTGTAAGTAAGGCCCAATCACTCAAGAAACTTACCCATTGCTAGATATAACCCCCTTGGGCCATACAGAATATCAAACATACACATTATCCTATCACCTCTATTTTTCAGAACCTGAGAACAGGCCAAAAGTTTGTGTGAACTTTAGTACCCTGTTAAAGTCCATGGGACTTGAACGTTTGAAATCTAAAGTGCTAATTATAAAGGCTTATATGCAAGTTATTGTCCTAAAAAGTGTTTGGGGACCTGGGTCCTACCCCAGGGGACATGTATCAATGCAAAAAAAGTTTTAAAAACTGACGTTTTTTTTCGGGAGCAGTGAATTTAATAATGCTTAAAGGGAAACAATAAAAGTGAAATATTTCTTTAAATTTCGTACCTAGGGGGGGGGTGTTTAGTATGCCTGTAAAATAGCACATGTTTCCCGTGTTTAGAACTGTCCCTGCACAAAGTGTAATTTCTGAAGGAAAAAAAGTCATTTAAAAATCACTCACGACTAAAATGAATTGTCAGCTCCCGGCAATTCAGAGAAAATTCATTCATAAAAAAAAGCGTGGGGGGTCCCCCCAAATTCAATTACCAGGCCCTTCAGGTCTGGTATGGATATTAAGGGGGAACCCCGCCGTCAATTTAATTTTTTTTTTACCCCCTTCAGGTCTGGTGTGGATTTTAAGAGGAACTCCACCCCAAATAAAAAAAAATGGCGTGGAGTTCCCCCAAAAATCAACACCAGACCCCTTATCCGAGCATGTAACCTGGCCAGCCGCAGAAAAGAGGGGGGGACGAGAGAGCGCCCCCCCTCCTGAACCGTACCAGGCCACATGCCCTCAACATGGGGAGGATGTCCCCATGTTGATGGGGACAAGGGCCTCATCCCCACAACCCTGGCCGGTGGTTGTGGGGGTCTGCGGGCGGGGGGGCTTATCAGAATCTGGAAGACCCCTTTAACAAAGGGGATCCCCAGATCCCGGCCACCCCCTATGTGAATTGGTAATGGGGTACATTGTACCTCTACCAATTCACTAAGGAAGTGTAAATAATAGTAAAAAAACACACACACTGTGGAGAAAGTCCTTTATTAAAAAAAAATCCAGCAGTGGTAATCCACTCTCGATCCCCACTCCAATGTTGTCGGTATCCAGCGATGGGTGATCTCCTCTCCGCTGAGGTCCAGCGATGAGAAGATCCATCCAGGTCCGGGATCCAGAGCGCACGCATCACCGGCCGCCTGTCTGCACCGGAGACAGCCCGGCGAATGACGCGGCTTGAGCCAGTGACAGCTCTTATATAGTTGAGGTGGGGCCATCCGTCATGTAACCCCGCCCCCCTGGGGCAGGACCCAGGTCCCCAAACACTTTTTAGGACAATAACTTGCATATTAGCCTTTAAAATTAGCACTTTAGATTTCTCCCATAGACTTTAACAGGGTGTTCCGCGACTTTTCGAATTTGCCGCGAACACACCAAATTGTTCGCTGTTCGAACATGAGTTCGACTCGAACTCGAAGCTCATCCCTAGTTACAGGCACACAATCCTCAAATAAACTGAAATCAAGGACGGTGTCATTTCCAACCACCTACTGTCAGCAGCACTGTTTACTACGTACTTCTATTGATTTGGTTTCCTTAATAGAATTACAGCCAGAGACTTCAGCTTCTCAGCATGTTCCATCTGCATAGCATGACTTCTTAGATTGCCCAATTGAACTGTTGCCCGAAGCAAGGATTCCCTTTGTGAAAATATTCCCCTTGTCAGAACTCATGTGAACTTAGAAAGGGGTTCATTTGTCTATCTACATTCCCTCCTGAGGCTGGTATATTTTCATTAGGGTTGTCCCGATACCGATACTAGTATCGGTATCGGGACCGATTCCGAGTATTAATACCCTCGATACCGAAATAGAATACTTGCACCCCCCCCCCCGCCGCCGCCACCGTCGCCGTTACGCCGCATCCCGCCGCCGTTACGCCGCATCCTGCCGCATCCCCGCTACCGCCGACTGGGTAATACGCGCGGGGAACATTACAGCTTTCATTTGAATAGCTGTAATGATTCGCGCCACGCCGCGTATAGACACTCCCCCTTGCTCGGGTGAACTGTCCAATCCCGAGCAAGGGGGAGTGTCTATACACAGCGCGGCGCGAATCATTACAGCTATTCAAATGAAAGCTGTAATGTTCCCCGCGCGTATTAACCAGTCGGCGGCAGCGGGGATGTGGCGGGATGCAGGTAAGGGGGACATGGCTGGATATGGGGGGGAGACATGGCTGCATATGGGGGACATGGCTGGATATGGGGGGGAGACATGGCTGCATATGGGGGACATGGCTGGATATGGGGGGGAGACATGGCTGGATATGGGGGGACATGGCTGCATGGGGGGGGGACATGGCTGGATATGGGGGGAGACATGGCTGAATATGGGGGAGACATGGCTGGATATGGGGGGGAGACATGGCTGCATATGGGGGACATGGCTGGATATGGGAGGAGACATGGCTACATATGGGGGGACATGGCTGCATGGGGGGGGACATGGCTGGATATGGGGGGGAGACATGGCTGCATATGGGGGGACATGGCTGGATATGGGGGGGGACATGGCTGCATATGGGGGGACATGGCTGGATATGGGGGGGACATGGCTGGATATAGGGGGACATGGCTGGATATGGGGGGAGACATGGCTGCATATGGGGGGACATGGCTGGATATGGGGGGGACATGGCTGCATATGGGGGGACATGGCTGGATATGGGGGGGGACATGGCTGCATATGGGGGGACATGGCTGGATATGGGGGGGACATGGCTGGATATGGGGGGGACATGGCTGAATATGGGGGGACATGGCTGGATATGGGGGGAGACATGGCTGCATATGGGGGGACATGGCTGGATATGGGGGGGACATGGCTGCATATGGGGGGACATGGCTGCATATGGGGGGACATAGCTGGATATGGGGGAGACATGGCTGGATATGGGGGACATGGCTGCATATGGGGAGGACATAGCTGGATATGGGGGAGACATGGCTGCATATGGGGGGGACATGGCTGGATATGGGGGAGACATGGCTGCATATGGGGGGGACATGGCTGGATATGGGGGGACATGGCTGCATATGGGGGGGACATAGCTGGATATGGGGGAGACATGGCTGCATATGGGGGGGACATGGCTGGATAATGGGGGGACATGGCTGCATATGGGGGGGACATAGCTGGATATGGGGGAGACATGGCTGGATATGGGGGGACATGGCTGCATATGGGGGGGACATGGCTGGATATGGGGGGACGTGGCTGCATATGGGGGGGACATGGCTGCATATGGGGGGGACATGGCTACATATGGGGGGGACATGGCTGCATATGGGGGGGACATGGCTGCATATGGGGGGGACATGGCTGCATATGGGGGGGACATGGCTGCATCTGTGGGAGGACATGGCTGCATTTGTGGGGGGACATGGCTGCATTTGGGGACACATTTTAAAAAAAGTATCGGTATTCGGTATCGGCGAGTACTTGAAAAAAAGTATCGGTACTTGTACTCAGTCCTAAAAAGTGGTATCGGGACAACCTGGATATGGGGGAGACATGGCTGCATATGGGGGGGACATGGCTGGATATGGGGGAGACATGGCTGCATATGGGGGGGACATGGCTGGATATGGGGGGACATGGCTGCATATGGGGGGGACATAGCTGGATATGGGGGAGACATGGCTGCATATGGGGGGGACATGGCTGGATAATGGGGGGACATGGCTGCATATGGGGGGGACATAGCTGGATATGGGGGAGACGAGGCTGGATATGGGGGGACATGGCTGCATATGGGGGGGACATGGCTGGATATGGGGGGACGTGGCTGCATATGGGGGGGACATGGCTGCATATGGGGGGGACATGGCTACATATGGGGGGGACATGGCTGCATATAGGGGGGAAGTGGCTGCATATGGGGGGGACATGGCTGCATCTGTGGGGGGACATGGCTGCATTTGTGGGGGGACATGGCTGCATTTGGGGACACATTTTAAAAAAAGTATCGGTATTCGGTATCGGCGAGTACTTGAAAAAAAGTATTGGTACTTGTACTCAGTCCTAAAAAGTGGTATCGGGACAACCCTAATTTTCATAGAGAAAAAAAAAGAATCACTCCCTGAGGCCCTGTGTTGCCCTGTGCAGAACTCTTTCAGCAGTTCAGAACAGCAAACATTTTTACAAAACTTGACTTGCGAGGAGCAAATAATCTTGTAAGGATCCAGAAAGGGCACATATGTAAAACAGATTTTTGTATCCACATCGGGCACTTAATGATACCTTTCAAACTTTGCAATGCCCCAGCTACCTTTCAGCCATTTTGTCAACGATATATTCAGAGACTTTCTCAATCTTGTCATGATGATTTATCTCAATTACATACTCATTTTCTCTTAATCCATAGGCGAACACTGGGTGCACGTTAAAAAGAGTCTTAGCCATCTCCAAGCACATCAACTGTAAGCTAAAGCTCAAAAATGTGAGTTAGAATAAGAGACAATGCAGTTCCTAGGACTGATTATTAAAACCTCAGGTATCTCAATAAAATCACAGAAGTTTAGTGCCATCCTTGGGTGGCCAATTACAGCAGACTGAAAGGGTTTCCAGAGATTCATTGGTTTTGTCAATTTTGATCACACATTTATCAAGAACTTTTCAGACATCATCAGCCCCATTACCTATCTTACTAAACAAAATATCTGGTTTCAGTGGACGCCAGCAGCGCAACTCGCTTTAAACAAGTTAAAGGCTCTCTTTACCTTTGGCACTGATTCTGCAACATCCTGATCCTGATCTTAGTGCCATTCTATCACAATGCCAGGGTGCCAAGTCACTGCTACACCTATTGACCTTTTTCTAAAAGAAATTCAGGCCTTCAGAAAATACTTATATAGACATATTGAAGATAGGGGGGCGCATGCGCGGCGCGACGCTGATGGGACGTGCTTAGACACAGCTCCGCCACACCCGGTCACATAAAGGCCGTTTCCCCAGGGCTATAACGCTCGTTTTTCTGAAAAAAACACCAGCACCCCTGCGGGAACACGGGGTGCATGCCTGGCACCAAAAAGAAAAAAAATCGGAGCCAGCAACACACGCTGACAAACTTCCTCCTGGCTATGGAACAGAGAACAGGGAAGATGTCCCAAAATGGCGCCGTCTAACACCCTCCTAAATGTCTGGAGAACCGTGAGTACAACTCCCCCCTCTCTAAGGCTGACTTAGATGAGAGTCTCTCACTAATTTTTAACAAGTTGGTGGAAAAAATTGAGAAGGAGGTACACAAATCCACCGCTGCACTCTCCCAGGAGATTGCTAGTATAGGAGGCCGCACAGATCTCTTAGAGACAAAGCATGATGAACTTTCCCTGGCACACAATGACCTGAGAAAGGATTATGAGAATTTGGCTGATAACTTTGCATTCATGCAGGCCCAGGTCGAAGATTTGGACAATCGTAATCGCCGCCAAAACATAAGAATACGTGGTATCCCAGAATCTACTACAGAATTATTACCAGCAGTACCCCAGATATTTCATGGTCTCCTACCAGATAAGCAATTATCAGCTTTTGCCTGTGACAGGATACACAGGGCCCTCCGTCCCAAACCTTCCCCTGAAAACCCCCCCAGAGATGTTATTATGTGCATGAAGGATTTTCTTGTGAAAGAGGACATCATGCGTGCTTCCAGAAATACCCCTAACATCTCCTTTGAGGGGAAACGCATACAAATCTACCCTGACATCTCCCCAGCTACATTAGACAGAAGACGCAGGATGAAAGAGGTCACCTCAGTCCTGCAATCTGCCAGGATAAAATATCGCTGGGGATTCCTCTTCAAACTGACTATCCCCCACAACGGATCCACATACACAGTTTATAATGTGATAGAGGGAAAAGAACTCCTGATCAAGTTGGGTCTTCTGCCTACTGAACCTCACCCTCGGCTCCCTGCTACCCCAAGGCCCTCACCTATCTGGTCTACCCCTTCCAACAGGCGCAGCCAGAGAGACCAAAGAAGATTATTCAACCCCCTCCAGAACCAGCCCATGTGAATTCTTAATGGACACTTCAAGTTATTGCACTATCTGCACTGAATGACTTTGTATTCCAGTCGTTTACTCCTTCAATTTAATCTTGCCCTACACTCTGTGATTCAAGGTGATCTGATGTAATAGCTCCATGCAGCTTTTACAAGAGAGAGAGAGACCTCCTGGACTTCCTAATATCAGTCCCCTGTAACTATGTTGGACTGCCACATACTTAATTTGAGTCTCCCCACCTCTGCTGGAATGACTCTGATACAGCTCATTGAATCACACTACCAGCCCATGTGAATTCTTAATTGACACTTCAAGTTGCTGTACTATTTGCACTGAATGACTTTACATACCAGATGTCTACTCCTTCAATTTAATCTTGCCCTGTGCTCTGTGGCTCAGGGTGATCTGATGTTATTGCTCTATGCAGCATTTGCAGGAGAGAAATAGACTTCCTGGACTTCCTAATACCAGTCCCCTGTTACTATTTTGGACTGCTACACACTTCATATGAGTCTCTCCCCCCCTGCTGGAATGTCTCTGATACAGCCCACTGAATCACACCCCTCCTTTGCTCTCACCCAAACAATATAATAATACAGTCAATTTTGCAGGCCCTGTTCTCTAACTTTAGAGTGTTATATGTTGCTGCACTGCAGTTTTAAGTTGCCATGCACTAATATGCTGATTCTTTTCAGTTCAACCTGTCTTCTCTGACCGGGTGCGTCCGCCGCTGCTGGATTGACCCCACTCCTGCCTCGGTCCTCGTCTAGATCACCACCCGTGATGGTCTGGCTAGGCCTGACGCGGGAAAAAGACTACTTTTTTTTGTCCTTCATGTTTTTTTTCTCTTTTATTTTTTTCTCATTAATATTGTTTACAACCAGGTTAGACGGGTTTCCACCTGTCCTAAGATTCCTGGATAACACCAAGCGTGTTATCTCCTATGGTTCTCTATTTAAAAAGTTAAATATGTTTCTAACAAGCATAGAGTATAAGTATTCTTGTTCCTCTTCACTTATAGGTATACGCAACCAACATGTTTTATATATTTGTGCTTTTTACAAACTAGTATGTGTAGCAGATGTACTGACTCCATGCAGACATGTCTCATGTTCACTATGTCTCCTACATAGTAGCGGTAAGATGGGCTCGGATGGAGCCTACATGATTCAGTTTGAAATACCTCTATCTCGTCAGCTTTTGAGTTTATTCGTTGTTCTGCTGATAGACTGCTATAACTCTAGTCATGGGTCTTAGGATTTTATCACACAATACAAACGGGTTTAATTCCCCCAACAAATGTAAAAAGGCTTTTCAAAAATACAAAAAACTAGGAGCTGACATTATTCTTCTCCAGGAGACCCACTTCGCATCCTCTAATCACCCCAAATATTTCCATAAATCTTACAATCAAGCATACTTTACCACATATGATAACAAAACAAAGGGTGTCGCCATTTTTATACGTAACTCAATTATCTTTGATGTTCATCATGTATTCAGAGATCCTGAAAGCAGATTTATCATTCTCAAGGGAATCATTAACAATAGGGAAATAACCATAGCATCTGTCTATGCCCCAAATGATACCCACACTTCCTTTTTTCTCAAATTCTTTGAGACACTGGATAGATACCACTCACCCCACATATTGATTGGCGGGGACTTTAACCTAGCCGCCCACCCAGTCCTTGATAGAAGTATTGTATCTCCCCATACTAAATCATTTTCTAAGACTATAAACCGTCTGATTAATAAAACACAACTACTTGACACCTGGAGAGCTCACAACACAGGTATCAAAGCCTATACTCACTACTCACACCCACATGACTGTTACGCCAGGCTTGACTATGTGTTTTCTACTCCTATTCTCCTAGCCAATTCTACTCAGGCTCAGATTCACCCCTGCCCATGGTCGGACCACAATATCTGCACTTTCACTACCTCATATATTGGCCTAGCCCCCTCTCCACATAACTGGCGCCTTAATCACTCCCTGCTAACAAACCCCACCTGCAAATCTACTATCTCCACACATATAGAAAACTATTTCACAGACAACATAAATGAAGAAACCCTGCCTACCTCGATATGGGTCGCTCACAAAGCAGTCCTGAGGGGCCATATCATCAGCTTAGCAGCATCCAAAAATAAAGAAAGACAGGCAGACATTAAACGCCTTACCAATGAACTCCACCATCTGTACATCAAACTACACCACGCAGTTGATCCTATCATCACCCAACAAATACAAGACAAACACAAGTCCCTAGATCTACTCCTTTCCGCCAACGTTGAAAAGTCTCTTAGATTCTCCAAAGCTAAGTACATGCTTCACTGTAACTCCCACTCAGCGATGTTTGCAAGAAAACTCAAACAAGACTGTAACCCCACTCATACATACAAACTTAGAAATAGTAGTGGTAACTTAGTCTCCCACCCACAGAAAGTAATGGAAATATTCACCTCCTTCTATCAGGATCTTATGTCAGATCCCAACACTCCCCCAGGTATAGCCACTAAATCCTGGCTCGATAGCCTTAACCTCTCTTCCCTGGATCAGGAGCGATTGGACTCTCTTAACTCCCCGTGTACAGTAGATGAAATTACACATATCATCAAATCACTCAAATCCTCCACAGCGCCTGGTCCTGACGGTTACACTTCCTTATATTATAAGAAATATGCCCCCCTTCTTGCCCCTCATTTAAAAAACCACACTCTGGAAGGTGATTCCTTCCCAAGGGAGATGCTATTAGCTAATCTTTCCCTTATCCCCAAACCCAACAAAGACCATTCACTCCCCCAAAATTTCCGCCCCATTTCGGTCCTGAATAATGATCTCGAGATCTTTGGCAGGATCCTAGCAGATAGGCTTGCCAGAGTAATTTCTCTATTAGTGCACATTGACCAATCAGATTTTATACCCAATAGACAGATCACAGATAACATCAGGCTTGTTACCAACATTATCCAGGATGCTAACCTCCATTCACGCCAAACCTGTCTTCTCAGCCTTGATATCCACAAGGCGTTCGACAGTGTCAGCTGGTCATATTTAAATTATTTACTACCCAGATTTGGAATCTCTGGGGCATTTATGCAGGGGTTTAATGCTCTTTATAGCTCCCCACAGACACGCATCCGCTTACCTGGTATCAACTCTGACTTCTTCCCCTTAGGTAGAGGTACCAGACAGGGCTGCCCTTTATCCCCACTTCTCTTCGCTTTAGCCATGGAACCTCTTGCCCAGGCTATTAGAGCCAACCCAGACATAAAGGGTTACACCAAGGACCATCAGGAATACAAGGTTAGTCTATTTGCTGATGATGCACTGATATATATCACAAATCCCCATACCTCCTTACCTGTGCTTCTTAAAGAACTAGAGCTCTTCCATATAGTCTCTGGGCTCAAAATTAATCTGAGCAAATGCTCCGCATTACCTATCAACATTCCCCCAGACGCGCTCGGTCTCCTTCAGACCAATTTCCCTTTCACATGGATTTCATCCTCAATTAAATATCTAGGTGTCAATGTCACCCCACTCCATAACGGTTTATTCAAGGCTAACTACACCCCCTTGTTCGCACGCATTACCTCTCTCCTGAATACTTGGTCCACCTATCATATTTCATTTTTGGGCAGAGTTTGTGCAATTAAGATGAATATTCTCCCCAAACTATTATACTATTTTCGAACCATACCAATCAATGTCCCTAAATCTAAACTTGAGGCATTACAAAGGCTCATCAACAAATTCATATGGGCTGACAAGAGACCGAGGTATAGTTACGCTTTGCAATATAGAACCCAGCCCAAGGGCAGTTTGGGTCTCCCCAACCAATGAAATATTTCTTGGCCGCGCGTCTCTCACAGATATCCCAATGGTTCTCCCCAAATAAAAATATCCCTTGGATGAGCTTTGAGACCTCATCTATACAACCATTGCACTTACAGGGGATACTTTGGTCCAAATATATCCTTTACCGAGACCTCATCAAACGCAATATTATAGTGGCTCATGCGTTCAAACTCTGGCAAAACTCTAGAGACATCTTTTCACTAGCATCAGATATCTCCCCACTCACATCATTTTTAGGTGACCCTAGACTACCTCTTGCATACAAAGACAGACACTCGTTTTCCACCTGGATTGATCAGGGGCTAACCTCACTAGGTTCACTGCAATCCAGATGGAACTTTAGATCTTTTGAATCCCTCCAAAAAGATTTTAACTTCCCCTCCTCAGAGTTTGAAAGATTTCAGTTGATCAAGTCTTTTTTTCAAACACACTTCTCACTCTCCACAAACACTAATATCACAATATTCGAGAGAATATGCAAATCCACATCCAGAGACAAAGGCATGATCTCTAGACTTTAAAATTACCTCAATGATTTCTCTGCCCCAGAAAAAACACAACCCATGCTACACTGGGAATCAGATTTAAATATTGACCTCCCTCCGGATACATGGCACTCTATGACTGAAAACCTCCGTAAGAGCAACAAAGCGGTATCTTTTAGAGAAACTCCAACAAAACTATTTACAAGGTGGTACTTCACCCCATCCAAAATCCATACCTTCTACCCATCAGCCTCCCCTGATTGCTTTAGGGGCTGCCGGATAGAGGGTACTCTACTCCACATTTTTTGGAGTTGCCCACGTCTATCACAGATCTGGCTGGAAGTAGCTCGTAGACTCGAAGACTCTTCCAAACACAAGATCTCCCTCACCCCACAAATTTGCCTTCTATATGGTAATGTTCCAGGTATCCCACTCCCATGCTCTAGACTCCTTCATTCACTCTGCAGCTCGGTACAGTGGATGATAGCATTTAACTGGAGATCTAAAGAAATAATATGGTCACAAGTACTTGATAGAATGAAGCTACTGAAGCTTTCGGAGAGAATATATCACATAATTAATGACAGCCTTCACATCTTTGAAGCCAAATGGTCGTACTGGTAGTTTACTGATAGATGCTTCTGACGTTTTTATGCACTTCAAATTGTTGAGATGTGCTGCCATGGTCATTCTTTGTTTACTCAGGGATCAATCATTGTAAGATTGCTTACATGTCACTTTACCATTTGTATACCTCTGAAAAGATTCTATGCTTTTTACCTATGCTTGTATTCCAATTTATACTATTTAATAAAACTTTTGTAAACAAAAAAAGAAGATAGTGAATTGCTTAACATAAAGTCCTCCTTTGAAGAAAGGCTTAAGGGAGCAAGTCATTCAATTCTGATTTTCACAGATCGCAGGAATTTGTACCTCCAAACAGCCGAGCGTTTGAAACCCTGTCAGGCCAGATGTGCCTTGTTCATTTCCGATGTTTGTTTCACATAACCTATAGAACAGGTTCAAAGAATAGTAAACCCCACTCTTTGTCACGTATGTTCCCAGGAGAAAGGGATGGATTGTTTCTCTATGAGCAAAAAGTTTTTGTGCCCTTAAGCTTGCATCATGTAATCTTGAATCTGTGCCATGGTCAGCCTTTAGGCATTTTGAACAACGCAAGACCTTGGAATTGCCCATTCCTAGAAAGCATTGGGAAATGATTAACATGGACTATTTCATTTAACACCCACCATCTGAAAACTTCATGACCATTTTCATGACCATTTTGATAATTGTCAGGTTATCCAAGATGGTGCACTTTGTATCTGCAATACATACTGCACAGGTATTTATTGAGGAAATAGAGCGACTGCATGGGGTTCCTTGGAGCATAATTGCTGGTTGAGGAGTTCAGTTTACATCCAAATTCTAGAAAGAACTATGCAAGTCACTTAAGCTAGAGACCTGGTTATCATCTGCATATCAAACTCAAGTGAACAGTCAGACAGAATGTACAAACCAGACCCCAGAGCAATACCTTTGGTGCATCTCTTCTTTCATGCAAGAAAACTGAGCTTCCCTATTTCCTCTAGCAGATTGCGCTTACAATGACTCTGTTCATTTGACCAAAAGTCAAAAAAAAAATTGCGAATTGTGTATTTAACCCGTCCTTTTTACTTGACATAATCTCTGAGATTGACCTCGACCTCAAACCAGGGGACAGGGCTTGGCTATCAACCACCAAACTGAAACTGGCTTGCCCCTCCAAGAAACTGGGTCCCGAGAACACTGGTCTATTTGCTGTAAAAAAAAAAAATACACGTTCAAATTAGTATAAATTATACAATACATCCACTGCAATGACACAGTGATAAATGTGCTAACCTAAAGCACAGTCCACTTCAGCAAAAAATGTGAAGATATACAGAATCTTGTTGCCAAAAATCCTTCTTCGCCCACAAACTATATCCGCTTACCATAATGTTAGACCTTCAAAAATTGAAGCGTTTTGAAGCGCTTAGAGGTAAACTCCGCTCAATGGTCACCCAGTCACCCCACCGGAAAACAGCCAACTCTTTATTTCTCTGTCTCCAGAACTGTGCTAATTCACTGCTCCATGTGTGGAATGATCCAATGCCCAGTCATATCCTCAAACAAGCCCCAAAATAACACACAAGAAAGAGGATCCTTAGTGCATTGTCACCAAAGAAACTGATATTTATTAAAATAAATATGCACTCACAAAAGGAAGATATTACAATCGCTTATAACAATCCGGCATGCCACCTGTCCCAATGTGCATGCGTGAAGACATCAGTGCCAAAACCCTGCCCCTTATGTGTTTCATAGACTTCCACAGGGGAAATAAGCATGCTGGATTGTTATATGCAATTGTAATATCTTCCCTTAAAAGTACATTTTTTTTTTCATAAATAGCAGTTTGGTGATAATGCACTATGCATTCTCGCTTTTTTGGGGCTTGTTTTGAGGATATGATCACACATTGGATTGTTCAAAACTTGCAGCAGTTAAACTATTAACCTACTGGAGACAGATGAATAAAGAGTGGGCTGTTTTTGCAGTGGTGTGAGTGGGTGACCATTGGACTGAGTTTACCTCTAAGCACTGTGGATTATCATTCATTTGTGAGGGTCTAACCTTTCCGGTAAGTAGATAAGGTTTATGTGGGTGAAGGAGCATGGGGACTATAAGGATTGCTGGCTCTTGGAATCCACGCATCACAAGATTCTATATATCTTTACATTTGTTGCTGAAGTGGACTTTGAGTTGGCACATTTATCACTGTGTTGTAAATTGGATGTATTGTTTAATTTATGCTCATTTGAATTTATGCATTTATTTAAAGGGATAGAGCACTCATACACGTATATAACTAACTATTTGATGTCACCTACCCTGGCATTTGGGGAATGCAGCATCTCTGATCTTTGGTACAATTTTACAATTGTAGAATATTTTCTACACTGAGCACAAAAGTGTTACTTTTTATATATACACAATAGATCCTTTTCCTGGGTCCTCCAGCACCAACCATAATTGATGATGGAGAGGAGTATGAAATTGGGGCAATTGGGGATTGTAGGAGTAGGAGAGGCCTCATTCAATATTTAATTAGGTGAAAAGGTTAGGAACCAGTAGAAGCTCATGGGAACCAGAAAACAAAATTTACTCCCCAAAACTTGTGAAAACTTTTTTCAAACTCACCCAGAGACGATGTCCCAGATAGGCAGCTGGAATCTGCCCACTAAGGGGGGAGGGGGCAATGTAAGTTAAACTGGATTCCCAGGATCATAAAACTAGTGCAGACTTAAGCTTGTGCATGTGCGCATTGCCCCGCTCATACTTTTAGGCAAAATGGCAACACCATATGTATTGTAATGGTTCAGTGAGTACACACGTACATGTAGCAATTGGCATGCACACTTGGTGCCCAGTGGCCTATTTAAACTGATGTGTAACTGGGAGAAGTTGCTGAATAGCCTTCAACTTGTTCCTGTGTGTCCTGAGACCTAAACATTTGCATATAGTACCTAAAGGACGCACGCGTTTTCTGGGAGGATCAATTAATATTTTCAGCTATTGTAAAAAATTAACTTGGCCTGAAAAAGAAAGCAATGCAGGCACTGAATATAAGGACTAGTAGGAAGCAATACATAACATTTTTGTTCTTGGGATATATTTTAAGAAAATCAGATTCTAGGATACAAATCACCAAAATAATATACTGTATATGCACCCTTCTGTGTAAGAAACTCCCCAATTACCATTAAAAACAGTAATTCCTATAAACATGCTTTTCATGTAATTTTCTTTTATCCCTATTATTTTGCTAGAGATGCTCACCTTTTAATTTAATTTGTGCAATGTAGATTCTTTATAAAAGTAAAAAAAAAGGAAAAATTATTTTATGAAAAGCATGTACTTACTGTCATGGTTTTGCAGCCCTTTACAACACCTGAACAGCAAGTGATTTTTTTGCTGTTCTGCACTGTTGCCTAGGTTCACACTGCTGCGAATTCAAAATCGCGGTAAAATGCGCGATTTTACCGCGATTTCGCGGCTGCGATTTTTCCGCGATTTCGGCAGCAATTTAATGTAAATCGCGGCCCGAAATCGCACAAAGTAGTACAGGAACTACTTTTTGAAATCGCAGATGCGGCGTCGCACTGATTAGGACAGTGCCATTGCCGACAATTGCCGCCGATTTGAGATGCGATTTGACATGTCAAATCGCATCTCAAATCGTTCCAAATCGTACCCAGTGTGAACCAGGGCGTTAACATGCAATGTTAGCATTACAGTTCATTGGTGTAAGAACTTTTTTCATTTTGCTTCCTGTAGTTACAGAGTTGTGAAATTTCCAACCGTCTTCGTTTGATATGTATGTTTATACTATAGGAAATGTGATAACATTTCTTTAACCTATTGTTAACCCAAGTCAAGTAGTGACAGAAATGGCTTTTTAAATAATGTCATCTCCAACAGGATATTCACTGTTGCAAAGAAATGCAATAAAGATGAACAAAGCAAAGCAAGCATTTTTGGCAATGCATCAAAATTGTGCATGTGCAAAATGATGAATTTTGAAATAATCAGACTGACAGTGACAGCCTTTCAGAACAATAATATGTGCAGGAGAGACAGACTTTACGGATTGCACCAGGACTGATTTATTGAAGACTGTTGACTTACAAACGTGAATGATTATTTTGCAAAATGAATGTTAATAAGTTGAAGTTATGCTTACTAACATATGAACGAGTATTCAAAATGAGTTCAGCTTTGATGTGTTTACTAACATTCATTTTACAAAGAGAATTTTATTTTCCCTAAGAGAACAGCTTCTGTTTTTAATCAATCAATCTCATTGTGTAGGAACTAATGGTGCAGCTCACAGGCATAAAGAGATTGGTGGCCTATTACCTCCACTACATGAACATTGTGCAGTATACAGAACATCTGCTACTACTCTCTACACTGCAAAAGTTAACTTGAACTTTATTTAACGCTTTCACATTTCACGAATTCTAGACAGAAATACTTAAACTCAAAACAGTTATTTTTCACAAGAATTTTATTCATAGGAATTGGCTTTATACAACATAAACATTGTTTTCAACAATAATTAAATACATATAAATATTGTAACAATACAGCATACAATTTCAGTCACTGGAAATGCAAGAGTTCCATTATAATGACACAACAAAAGTTTAGGGGGGGTTAGGAGAACAAAATTCCAGTATTGAGAGGAGTATAATGTCATCTGCCTCCAAATCACTGACCCTCCAGTTTTTATTACTTTTTCCTAACTTCCTAGATTCATTGGTCTTGTTTTCTGGATGATATTTATTTTGTGGCAATTACTGTACATTTGTGGATTGAAACAGCCTGGGCTTCCTGGGTGTCAGATTGTTCTTTAAAACAATTGTAGATGGAGGCATGGGACATTTGCTCAGATCCTAGCAGCTTTATGAAACAGGCTGTCAGTTTAATGTGCACATTACCTCGCCATAATTATTGGGCCCCATATAAAGGACTAGCAATAAACTGGATTAGATTTCTATAGGATTGATTCTCTCTCTCTCTCTCTCTCTCTCTCTCTCTCTCTCTCTCTCTCTCTCTCTCTCTCTCTCTCTCTCTCTCTCTCTCTCTCTCTCTCTCTCTCTCTCTCTCTCTCTCTCTCTCTCTCTCTCTCTCTCTCTCTCTCTCTCTCTCTCTCTCTCTCTCTCTCTCTCTCTCTCTCTCTCTCTCTCTCTATATATATATATATATATATATACACGCACAATATACACACATACATATACAATGTTCAATTTCTCTCATGATATTCCATAATATATGAGTTAAATTTATTTCTATACCAAAGTTAGTGTGCTACTGTTACATGTATGTAAGTGTTTCTGACTTTTTTTTTTATTAAATATATATCTAAAGTACATTTTAAGTTCACTTTTTTACCTGAAAAAAATATTTTTGATCTTTATATATATATATAAATATAAATATGTATAAATATGTATAAACCCTATCCTTTTAAATACTACTTCTTTGTTATGCTGGCATCTGATATCTGATTTCTCGCTAGACTTCCTGATCTGCATAGCTGTTACAGGTTGGTCACTCAGAAAGTCCTGAATCTAGCAGATCAGTACAACAGCCATATAAACATCATTTTCAAAAGCAGATGTACACAACATTTCTTCACTCAAGTTCAATAAATAAATTATACACGGTATCACAACATAAATTCATATTATCCCACAGGGATGGCACAACTTTCTTTACTGTTATAAACAGGTACACTTGTGTCATGCTTTTGAGCATTTCTTCACTATTACGGTACTTCATCTAAAATGAAATATTTATAAATATTTTTATTAAATTGCTGTATGTAAAAAAATACTGCTCACATTCCTTCAAATGACATAGCTTAGTCTGAAGGAAAAAAATGTAAAATGCTTAAAGCAGAACCGTCATGGAGATGAGGAAAGGATGAGGAAAGGAGTAGAGAATTCCCATTTGTAAAGTGAAAGTTTGCTTAAGGCAGTGATTACGCTCACTTATTTCAATCATACCAAAATTTGCAAGCATTTTTGCAAGCAAAATTTTTTTTTTTAAAGAGGTCTTAGCATCAGATTTTTTTAAGATACATAATGGTTTTGATTTTCTAAAGGCAAATATGGTCATAATGCGCACAGAGAAGTTGTGAAAAGGATGGCGCCGAGTCGGAGGTGCAAGGGCCAGCTGACCTGGGTGGAATGGAGCTGGTAAGTGCTAGAGGGAAGGATCAAAGCCGGATACCAAGCGGGAGCTTAGTGAGGAGCAACTGCTCACATGCCGATGCAGGTCACATCCCCACTAAAGCTGTACACTCTGCAAGTGCAGTTGCACTTATTTTCCTTAGTAAATGTAATGTGGTAAAGTTCCACTTTGTAAATCATACCCAGTCAAGAGCAAGGGAAAAAAAAAAGTTTGCCTACACATGATTAGATGATGGAAATCATCAGAGCTTTACCACATTTACTAAGCTCTTGGGAAAAATATATGCAACTGTGCTTGCAAAGTGCACAGCCAATTTGCCTTTAGTAAATCAACCACAATGCGTAAGAATGAAATGTATAGGTATTTATTACATGTCACCAGTGGCAGCTGGAGTTTTTTTGGGGGGGCAAACAGCCCCCCCGGGCCACCAGTGGAGCGGAATTAGCCCCCCCACAGCACTAACACACACCACCACCCACTGTCCTTACCTTGGATGCGGGCGGTGAGAAGGTGGCGGGCTCAGGGAAAGCTGTTCCGGTGTCCTCCTTTGGAGCAGCTTCCACGGTGTCTCCTCTCTCCTCTTCCCAGCGCTAGGTGTCCAATAGGATCACCAGACGTTTTGGCCAATCGGGAAACAGGTTTCATATCTGCTTCCCGATTAGCCGGGAGGAGGATCGGTGTTGCAAGTCCATCCTATTTTGAAGCCTATTAGAGTCTATGGCTCTATTCAGTGCTTCAAAAAAAAAACCTGGCTGCTGTAATTCATATGCCCGGTGACCCAAAAGGGGCCAGACACATAAATAGGGGGTGGCCACGGCGGCAGTGGATACATTTTTGCTATGCAAGAATCTATCCATTATGCATATAAGTAGTGGCGAGGATAGGGGGGGTAGTGCCCAGGCGCCCATAGTGGATGGGCCGTCCCTGCCTTTCACTGGGAAAATAGTTCACAGCCTTGAGAATTTTCCTGCCTGATTTTCTCATCAGAGGGATGGTGTCATCTTTATCTAGGCACTATCAAAGGTCAGTATTTACTTTTCAGAGATAACACAATCCTATAAATCCTGGTGCCTGTGCAGTTATTCGCTGTGATCACAAATTGCAAACACATATAAGCCCCCTGCTGCAGCCTTTAACATTCTGACTTGCTACAAAGTTACCATGTTGCAGTCTGATCAGTGAGGGAGAGGAGACTATGTAAATGATTCCTCCTGCCTGCAGCTTACTGATGGCATCATCAAAGTAACTTGTCTGAAGCTCCATACTAAGTGAACAATCACTGTATAAACTAAATGTTCACTATGCAAAATAAGCATGCTCTACTTTGTAACTCATCCCATTGCATATTCAAGTGCAAAACAACTCTGTTTTAAAAACATTGCAATAGTAACATTGTTACATTGTGTGGGAAAATGTATATGTCTCTGATCAGAATTCTACATGTGAACAATTGCGGTATGTGGATGACAGCAGACTTGTAAAATCTAGTAGTACCATTTATCTGTATTTTCATCATCATTAATTTATTGGGTCTGCAAACAATTCTGTAAAAAAATAAATAAAAAAAAATTAAATAATACACTATTGCATTTTATTATTATTATTATTATTATTATTATTATTAATAATATTATTTACAATATATCATTTCCGAAAACCCGAAAAAAAGGTTGGTATTATTGCATAAAGCAAATGAGCAAAGCTCAAACTTTCCATGATCAACTTTCCCCCAGGCCCCCAGGCCCCCTAAATACCACCAATCTTAAATCAGTGCTGTGCCTGAGAGCAGCAGTACTGCTCTCTCTCTCTCCTCACAAGACCAAGTGAGAGCTGTGGGAGCCATTGGCTCCTGCTGCTGTCAATCAAATCCTGTGAGGAGGGGCAGGGCTGAGCCGTGCTATGTGTGTCAATAGACACACAGCTTGAGATTGAGACGGCACAGGTGCTCCAATAGTTATGGGTTTACTTGAAAAGGAGGAGGACCCAAAAGTACCACAGGGGAACCTCAGAAGAGAAGGTTTGGGGCTGCTCTGTGCAAAACCATTGCAAGAGCCATTAGGTATAACATTTATTAAAAAAAATCACTGCTCTGCTGTGCAATTGCTGCTCTGCAATGAAGGTTGCATCTGCTATAAGGTATTTTAATTCCTGATTCATTCACCAAAAAATGTATTCAGCTACAACACTTAAGCTCATTTTATTCTGGTTTGTTAGAATTCTCATGGTTATTTTTTAAAGGGGAATTTCGGAATTTAGTTTTCGACCACTAATAACAGGTACATTTCTATAAAACCTAGGTTTGATTACTGATAATTCCTATGAATGTGATATTTGTGCGCCATTTTTATACTTTTTAAAACTAGATTTATCACACCTGAAAAAACGACTACCCTAAAGTATACCTGTAGACTTATTTTTTTCCAAAAACCAGCCTGCTTTGTCATGAAGTCAACAATTAGGGCTCATCTAACCCCCCTAAACACAAAATCCCAGGTTAACCCTGATCTCAACCACGTCTATAATTGTAGGTAAGTCATAATTCTATCATCAAAACAGTGTGGCTACCCCCCCGCCCCCCTAAAAAATCTGTGCTATAAAATAACACCAAATATTGGTATCTAAAAACTTGTACATCTTTGCTAAATGCAACTGATGTGGAATTGTTTTTTTATCTGTTAAATTAATAATTGTATTAAATTCATAATATATCTATTTTAACTTGAATACATATGTAATTTGTTATTCTCCTTACCGTATTTTATACGATACCACTGCTGTCATTAGTATTTTGATAAACACCTGCTGCTTCCAAATGTTGATAACTACTGTAAAAAGATGAGTATGTAAGTTAGAAATCTTAATATTACATCAAGATACATTCAAACTAAATTCAGCATAAAAGATATTAACTTACTTTGAGGGGGTAAATTTCTTTGCTGCAGAGAAAAAGAAAACAAAATGTTACTCCTTCAAAATTAGAATAACTGCCTAAAACTTGCATACCCCTTTAAAGACATATTTAATGCATATTTAATTATGCATTGATATGGGTAATGATGCTTTACGAAGAACATTAATATCATTAAATCAAATTGAGTTTTTCTGAAATCAGACCAGTAAAATATAAGTGACTAGACTTTTTATTATTTTGTTCCTAGTAAATACAATGGGGCAGATCCACAAAAGCATTACGCCGGTGTAATTTTAAATTTCCTGCGTCGTATCTTTGTTTTGTATCCACAAAACAAGATACGACGGCATCTGGGATCGATCCGACAGGCGTACGTCTTAGTACGTCGTCGGATCTTAGATGCAATTTTTCGGCGGCCGCTAGGTGGCGTTTCCATCGAAATCCGTGTCGAGTATGCAAATTAGCTATTTACGGCGATCCACGAACAAACGTCCGGCCGGCGTATTTTTAAGTCGTTTTCGTTCGGGTTTTTTCCGGCGTATAGTTAAAGGTGCTATATGGTGGCGTACTCAATGATAAGTATGGCCGTCGTTCCCGTGTACAATTTTGAATTTTTTACGTCGTTTGCGTAAGTCGTTCGCAAATAGGAATTTGCGTAGAATTACGTCACCGTCGTAAGCATTGGCTTCTTCCAGTCAAATTTCGAGCATGCGCACTGGGATACCCCCAGGGACGGCGCATGCACAGTTAAAAAAACGTTGTTTATGTCGGGTCACAGCGTATTTACATAAAACACGCCCCCAATACATCCATTTGAATTCCGCGCCCTTACGCCGCCAGAGATACACTACGCCGCCGTAACTTACGGCGCAAATTCTTTGTGGATTCCAAATAAAATAAATAAGTAACGGCGGCGTAGTGTCTCTTAGATAAGCTGCGCCCGGCGTACAGATGCGCCGCTGTACGAGGATCTGCCCCAAAGATTTTACCATTTTATTTATTTTTGAGATACATATTTTTGTTTACAAAAAAAATATATTGTCTTACCTGTTTTACGGAAACGTTTTGCAAGCCATAAAAGAAGGCCAGCAACTGACATGAGAGAGGCGCTTGCTGAAACAGCTCCAACTGTGATGTATGTTGGGGAGATGATTGGTCTTTTTATTACTGCAATTTTAGAAAAAAATGTTTAAGATTTAAAATCTAGAAAGGAAGCAAATGATACTAAAAGAACAAATTGAGCAATATTTTTTTTCTTATTAATATATGTTACCTTCACATGTTGGTGGTTCTGTGGTCCATTGTCCACTACTGTCACATTCAATAGTGCTAGACCCATTTAGCGATAGATCATATCCACAGTCAAATGTGCACACAGATCCATACTCAAATTCTCCTGAGAGGTGAGTGCAATTAATTTTTCCCATTGATGGAGCCGTAAGAGCTTCACATTTTAAAGCTGTTAAAATAAACAGAAAGAACATCATTTATAAACAAAGTGTAGGGGCAAGTACAATTTAGGTGTTATGATTTTTTTAGGTTTGAATGATCTCTGACTCATTTCTAGCTAGTTCAGGAGATACTCAGCTATGCACTTATAAATGAGCAGTTTGCAAAATATATGTAGTAGAGTAGTATATAATGGTATTGTTTTTTTTTTCCTAAGCAAATGATTAATACTTCTGGAAATCTATGTACACTATGCTTAGTGAAAAAGTTAAAACTGTGTTCCGTTTATTAAACAAAACAGTTTAAAATCCAGTTTTTTTAATTACCTTGCACATAATTGGGTATTCAAGGTGAAACAAGGTTTACCTTATTTAACAACACTAAATCAATTAAGTGAACAGCCCTTTACTCATGTAGTAAAAAAGCCCCCCTGTCTATTTCGAGAAGATCCTTGTCATTATACTGCATATGGCGTTAGTATAAGTCAAATTAGGCCATACAATTACTTTGTATTGTGTTAAAAATCTTCTTACTTCCAGGTGCTAATATTAGTTTGTAAAATTAATTTGTCAATTTTGTGTTAAGTGTGGTAGAGCACAATCATTTGGATGGTTGTTGTTGCTAACTGGGCTGGTTTCTCTGTAAATCCCTATGAATCATGCACAAGGATACAACACTCAATCGCAATTACCTTCACATTTGGGAGCAGCTGATGTCCATTTTCCAGATGATAAACAACTGAGATCAGATGATCCAATTAATTTGAAACCTTGCTGGCAGGTAAAAAGGCACTGGGATTTGTAACTGGAACTTTCTTGGCATTTTATCTCTCCATTATCAGGAGCAACAAGAGGTGCACATTGCACAGCTGAAAAATAGAAATGCATAATTCAACCTCAAACATTTTAGCATCTCAATCCATTTGAATTAAAACATTGTGTTTCTACATACTTGGTAAATCCATAGAGTGATAAAAAAAATTAAAGGCACTAACACTATAAAAAAAAAACATGTTTACACTTCCCCTTCCACTCTAACATGTTAGTAAGGGGACACTGCAGTGGCACCCATCTTTATGGTTCAAAAGAGAAACTTAAACCTTTTCCTTAAATCTTCAATGCCCTTTACAGCTCTTTCTTGCCTATGCCGAATAGGAGACAATGTTAAAGAGGAGCGCCGGTTAAAAATAAATAAAAGCCAGCAGCTACAAATACTGTAGCTGCCAAGCTTTACAAAAAGACACTTAACAGCCCAGGGATCCAGCACTCTCCTCACCCGGGTCGGTTTCTCACCTGTCTTTAATACCCTGGTGTCATCATGTTGACTATGGAAAGTTGGCTGTGTGTCTTCCTGCTAACTCACATCTGGCTCTCCACTATGCATCTGTGAGACACTGCAGTTTATGAATAATCTTACAGCCTCCTGGGACATGTCACATGGGGGGGGGGGGGGGGGTTAACCTAGGCATAAATAGGCACTTTTTAGGTGCTATAATTTAATCAACCTGCTAGTCTTAATGGCATGCTATCTCCAAATGACTATATACTAATAATTGTATTGGATGCAACTATCAGTTAACAGATACAGTTATCATATTAGAACCCAAACCTAACTAAAACTTGTTATTAGTTTTGGAGACCATGGGGTATAAACATTCAAAAAAATGTATGGCTATATGCATTGCTGTTGGGGAAATGTACCCTCTCATTCTGTCCCAAAGACCACACAGAAAGTGGTGGCTATAAACCTACCGGGGACACATTCAATAATAAAAACCACGTTTCAACATTTCGCCACTCTATCCAAAACTAAAAAACAAGGTTTGAGCTGGACATGACTTTTAAACAAATACTCACAGACATTCTATACAATAGTATACATTATGTAATATTTGTTTTAATGTTACTATTTACAATTCTGTACTCATTTTACCTTGACATATAGGTACTGAAGATGTCCAATTTCCAGAAATCAGACATTGGAGATCTGGTGATCCAACCATCTGAAAGCCTTCTGCACAGGAAAATGTGCATTTGGAGTTATAGTTTGATCCATTTTGGCATTCTACCCGACCATGTGTAGGGGCCAGCAAAGAAGAACACTGTAAAACTAAATAATAAACATAATCAGAAAATATGTACTGTTTTCATATGATAAACATCACATTTAATTTTTTACGCTGATGTAATGTAGTGTAACAAAATGGTGTTTGCCTTCACATTTTTAGTTTTTCATACCCGAATGAGGAGAATTATCTTCATTGTATGTCCCATAGTCATAATAGAAAGTAAAAGTGAACCTCTCTAAAATAGGGGAAATACCTTTTTTGACAATTGTCACCAGGACAGTTTTTGATTATCTCCCCTTTATTCCTGTTCCATTTTAAACTAAGAATTTTTAATTTTCTCTAATTTTCTAAATGACAATGGCCATCAGAACAAATAAAGGCAGTGAGTTTTCTCATAGGAGACACAGAAAGCAATAAAAGTCTGACAAGGATTCTACCCTTACACCCTTCATCTAAAACTATAAAAACATTTAATCGTTTTACACTTAAACTTTAACTTCAGCTATGTTAAATCCCTTTTTATTGAAGCTGCAGCATGAAGGAAGCTTAGTTTCTTGACTTTTACATCCACATGGACCAATGAATTAACAAAACACAGTTATGTATTACATAACCTAGCTATATAGGATGGATATAAACATTTACAGCTATAAGGGACATTCCTACCTTCACATTTTGGAGATTCATTTGTCCAATGATCAGGAGCTATACACTTTGTTTTGAGAGATCCCACCAATGTATATCCTTCATTACAAGTGAAAATACATGAAGACTTATAATGTAGAATTTCTTCATTCCTGGAGCATTGCATTGTTCCATTCCTTGGTATTTCTGGATGATGGCACTGAATAGCTGAACAATGAAGAAATATACAAATAATTAAAGTGCATTCCTTGGCAAAAAAAACAAAAAATTATACTGAATATATGCAGTTTCTGCAATACATGAACATTTGCCCATGTTTTATAAATTTCCCCTGCAATCACATAAAAATACCTGTCGGTCTCCCAAAAATACACCCAGCTCTAATTTTTAGTTGTGGGCTGACATAAAGCAGGATTTTGTGAAGTTGCTTTTGCTAAACTATTGACTTCCTCCCCCTTTCCTCATCTCAACAACATAGAGAATTATTCACAAAATAATATGTTGGTAGTTACCCCAGCCTTTATATACTGGTTAATATCTGTCCTCCTACTGTATATAAGCCCAAAATTCACCATACATTACATTATTTTACATAAAGCCCTTTAAAGGCTCTTTGCCACACAGAACAATATCCTTGGATTCCAGCAATGTTACAGATAAAACATCACCATTTTAAAGTAATCAATAAAATCTGTGTTCATTGACTGAGCTCTGATATGTGGAATATTTACCTTCACATTTTGGAGGCTCTTCTGTCCATTGGTAAGGGGACATACATTTCGTTGATGGAGACCCAACCAAAGTAAACCCTTCCTTACATTTGAAATTACAGCTAGACTTATATGGTAGAATTTCTTTATTGTCTGAGCAATCCATTACTCCATTTTCTGGTTCCTCGGGACGTTTGCACTGAAAAGCTACAAAAGGAGAATAATTACTTAAGTGCATGCACTGGCCTTTTGTTTTCTACAATATAAATAACAATGTAAAAACGGAGACAAATTTGCTGTACTGTAGAAGTACTTCTTTGAAATCAATATAACCAATATTGATATAGTTTACAAATAACTTGTGATGTGTGAACATTTTTCTTTAATTTAATTCTTGAAATATATAATAACATGTTTATTTGTGTTAATGCATACATATGTAGACAAGAGAAATATTTATACTATATAAAATATTTATACTACAGTATATAAAAATGAAAAGGAAAGGTTTACTTTTATATATGAAATGCCTTATTTGCAATGTTTGGTGAATCTACCATATAGAACTTACGAACTAAAAGCTGAGATTGAAGCTTTCTACAATATATTTGAGAGGATATGGGTTTTATTTGGCCTCTGTTTGATAAAGTATTTTTTTTTAAACTTGTATGATTTCAATATTGTCCTGCTGATATATCCCACATGCAGCTCAAGTGCCCAAATATCCATAGGTATGTTCTACCTAGTTTTCTGTTGAATTATTTTGTTCTATTTTTTTTTTTTTTTAGAACATCACTATTAATAATAGTATGTATTTGAAAAACATTTGTAAAAAAAACAAGCATACATTGCAGTTTAGCCATTCTAGAGTTGGCATTATTGTTAAATTTAGGGGCTCAGACTATGAATTAAGCTAAAATCCATAAAACAATAGAAGAACTTACCGTTGCACTTTGGAGGTTCTTCTGTCCACTGACCAGGTGTCATACAAAGTACTGAAGTGGAACCAACCAGACTGAAACCATCATTGCAGCTAAAATTGCACATGGACTTATCTGTCAGAATTTCACTATCATTGGAACATCTGATCACCCCATTCAGTGGTTCCTCTGGACGTTTACACTGAATTTCTAAGCATTGAATAAAAAAGTTACAGTGTTAGAAAATGTGAAAGATTGATAGTTAATGCTTCTTACATTATATTTGCTGTTTTTAGTGATTCAATTATCCCATAAATGATGTTCATACCTTTACAATGTGGAATGGGAGCTCCCCAATCTCCATCTTTAGTACAACTCAAATTTTCTGAGCCAACCAACACATATCCATCAGAGCAATTAAAATGACAATTTGACAGATATGTAAAGTTTCCATTGACATGAGAGCAAGTCATTGATCCATGGTCTGTGCCATTTATTTCTGGACAAGTGACAACTGGAAACAAAGAAACAAATGTATAACATTCTGGTTTAAATACATATTCAAAAAGACAAAAATACATCAGCTTTACATTTTTAACATCGCTAAACCTATGAAAAATATAATTACCATGTTCGCATTCTTCTCCATAAAAGCCATCATAGCAGTTGCAAGTGTAGTTGTTAATATTTTCAACACATTCTCCATGGTTATTGCAAGAAGAGGAATGGCAAGAAGCTGAGCATAAGGAAAACAATGCATACTAGTTAGAAAAATGTAACATTTATTATAAATTGAAAAACTACATTCCTGGCATATTTGACATGTATTGTGTATATTCTAAAAACTCTGTGAATTGCAGGAAAGAGCCTGTGAGAAAAATGACTGAATTGAGTAGTATTTAATAAATGTAAATAAACAAATAAATATATATATATATATATATATATATATATATATATATATATATATATATACAGTACAGGCATACCCCACTTTTAAGTACACAATGGGACCAGAGCATGTATGTAAAACGAAAATGTACTTAAAGTGAAACAATACCTTTTTTAACTTCTAGGGTGTAGTGGGGGGTCAGGGACTGTAGTTAGGGTCTCAGGGGCTGTAGTGGGGGTGTCAGAAGCTGTAGTTGAGGTCCCAGGGGCTGTAGTGGGGGTGTCAGGGGCACCCCGGAACAGGGCGGGCCATGCTCTCGGAGCTTCAGCTCCTTCTACTGCGGCTGCAAAATGTCTGTACAGTACTTGTAAGGCACTTTACATACACTCACGGGTATGTCCTTACTCGCGAGTGTATGTAAAGTGAGTGTACTTAAAGCGGGGTATGCCTGTATATATATATATATATATATATATATATATATATATATATATATATATATATAAAACACATACAGTGCCTTGAAAAAGTATTCATGCCCCATACCATTTTGATTACCAATGGTATTTATACCTTTTTGTCAAGTTACAACCAAAAATGTAAATGTATTTTCTTGGAATTTTATGCATACCACACTTTTCACAGATTTATTTGAAAAAAATGTTGGAAACCATTTATCATTTTCCTTCCACTTCACAATTATGTGGCACTTTGTGTTTTTGGTTGTAACATGACCAAATGTGGAACATTTCAGGGTACTGTATATTATCTGTGTATATTTGCAAGTCTGGATATAAATAACAAATTAATACAAAAAAAGGCATTATTACACAGTATTCTGAATCCATTAGATGCAATAATACTTTTTATCACATTATTAAATATTACGTCATCATTATTTTTTATTTTGGATCTTTTACTTTTATTTTATATTTATTATTATATTACAATGTCTATAAAAGAAAATGTAATGTATAAGTAGTATACACACAATTTGCTAGTTTTTAATCTAAAAACACAATCTAGACACACGTTTTGTGATATCTATTGTAAAATGGAACTATAGTATGGTCTCATCTAATTAAAAACATTATGTTGTGCTTCTGGGAATATTTTTTTACCTGTGTAGCATAAAGCAACTTTTTTCTTACTGCAAGGTTCATCATTCCATTGTCCTGTATCATTAGCCCGCTTAACATACATCTCAACACAGTCTTCATCTTTTTTATCACTCAGGTTGTTAGGTTCCATTTTGGCCCAGTTTTCAGCTTCTTTTGTGAGTACCTTGTTAGTACCAACCCAGGTCCAATTGCCAGTGCTTTTATTTTTCCTTATACCAATCCAGTAATATGCTTGATTATATGGCAGTATGTTGTTGAGGTGCTCATTTTCAATTCGGTTTTGAATTGCCACCATAGAAGTGTATTTTTCTGTACAATATTTATAAGCATCATCATATTTCATATTGTATGGTGAATAGTGGTAGGTCCAGCCTTGTACACAGGATATCAATGCCAAGCCTGCAATGAATAACAATTTATGTGATAATCAATAAGGTTTTCCTGTTCCCTTTGCCCTACATTTTTTATACAGTAAAATTATGCTATACTGTGAGACGTTAACTGTATCACCCTTAAATAAATATATTTTCTATTTTTAATTTACGCTAGAAAAATAGAAAGAAAAAAGATAGATAAAAAGATAAAAATGAAAGATAAAGAAAGATAGTATTTTACTATTTTTATAAATGCCCCATGATATGTGTCCACTTACCATAAACAGTAAGGAAAAGAAGAAATAAATATGCCATCTTCCAAAATCAGTAATAAAATTGAAAATTTTCTGGAAAAAAAAGAAAAAAAAAGCATTATGTATGGTATCAAGGTATCAGCTCTGTTTTATTGACCGATGTTCATTGTAAATACTTTGAGCTAAATCAGTTAGTTTGACAGAATGCATCAAAAGAAATATTAGGCGTTTCATGACCACAGGTCAATGACTTGTACTTGAACTTGGCAATGACTAATTTGCCTTCCTAAATAATTTTTACTTTGCTTTTTAAAGACATGGGATGATTTTATTTTGTACATTGTTTTAATAAACACCCTGCTCATGTTTTTTAATTTATAGGCAGACAAAAGGATACATGTAAAAAAAGTTACTGTATTTTTAAATACTGTAATAGATTTACTTTATACAGAAAGTACACAGAAAAATAGATACATTGATAGCTAGACTATCTAGAGTTTTGTTTACCAACAAACCTCATGTGATCACTGTGCCATGGCTGTCATAGTGATAACACTCTCTAGTACCATAATTACTGGTTCTCAATTGTTTGAGCCTGAGGCCCCGTACACACGACCGAGTTTCTCGGCAGAATTCAGCCAGAAACTCGGTCGGAGCTGAATTCTGCCGAGAAACCCGGCCGTGTGTACACTTTCGGCCGAGGAAGCCGACGAGGACCTCGGCGAGGAAATAGAGAACATGTTCTCTATTTCCTCGTTGTTCAATGGGAAATTTCGGCTCGCCGAGATCCTCTGCGGCTTCACAAGGAACTCGACGGGGAAAACGATGTGTTTTGCCCGTCGAGTTCCTCGGACGTGTGTACAGGGCCTGAGAGTAGTGCCATGGCAGGGTTATATCTAATCATCTGCCCAGTTTTAGATCAATCTGATCTTGGATAGGCTTTGTATCCAAAGTATACAAATATGATGCATTCTTCCCACATTTCCTTTTTTAACCCGTTTTATTGTCCAACTTCCTGTTAACCCTCTGCCTTCCCCATGATCACCTTCTATTGTTACTTAGAAAGATAATGATAATAACAGTTATGAAGTGAATAGCAGCACTGGCCAAAATAATCTAATACAGGTATGATAAACCAGTATGGTTTAATTTGCCCCCAACTCCCACTGGAGGTCTTTTAAAAAATGATGCATTTATCCCACATAGGGTCTCATGTGTAAATCATCTGACTATAGGAAAAAGATTATTAGGTATGACACAGAAGCATTGCCTAAAACATTCACAGAATTCTCCTTTGCTGTAAGGAGACAATCACATTATAAGATACAGGATAATTTAATGTGCATCAGTAACTTTTGTTACCAGTGTATCTAACAGCAAAATACATAAAGAAGAAAGCAGCTATTCCTATGAATATTCAGTTTTTTTTACACAAAAATGTGCCATATTTATCAACACAGGCAAACAAATAACAAATACAATAGTAATAATCCTCAAAAAGCCAATAAAAAAAATATTTATATACTTCAACTATAATAAGGAAAGATGATCTTTCACTAGTTGCTCTTGGTTAGTGTCATCTATGTCAATTTTCAAAATATCAAGCCCATTTTGTCAATACAAACATAACTAATATGAACCTAATAAAAGTTGATACATGCTATCCTATTCAGGTACAATAGCTGTAATATGACCACAAACTCAGTTTATAAGAATATCTATTTTCCTGAAGCAGCACATTTGCTATACCTTTTTTTAGACATTCTTAGAATAAAAAAAATGTATCCTGATTCCTGAATATGAAGCAAAAAAATTAAGGTATAATGCTTTTAAAATGATATACTTACTATTTTGTAAGTATAAACCTCTGAATGTGCAGCGAATACTTCAGAGTCAGGGGCCTTTCTCTTCTCTCCTGTAAGGGTTTCCTGTTAGAGTAACTTTCAGTGCTGAGCCACGCGTCTTTTATACACGCTGCAGACTAGGAATGACCAAATGACATGCTCCTTTCATTTACATACAATACAAGGATATTTCCCTGACCAGCAAGAAATTCCCAGCTGTTGAATTTCCCAGAAAAATTCCACACGATAAAGTAGGCTGTTAATGAGTCTGTTTCCTAAACTGCAGTTTGCAAATCGGAGGCATGCCAGTAAGTCAGTATATATAAACGTCTATATTTATACATTTCGGTTTAACCAAGGATATGAGGCCTCATTTGTATGCACCACCTCCCCATAATGTAGAAATTTTAAAGGGAAAGCAAAAGAAAATCAGATTTATAAATAAAATTATCTAATAAACATCATTAAAATGTATATTTTAAAACCAACATGAATAATTCATACAGTCATGGTACAAACGTTTTTCGACTCAGGCCTCGTACACACGACCGTTCTCCTCGACAGAATCCATCATGAAACTTGGTGGCAGAGCTTTTTTGCAGAGGAAAACAGTCATGTGTAAGTTTTTCGTTGAGAAAACTGTCGTGGATTTCGACGAGAAAAAAAGAGAACAAATTATTTTTCCTCGTCGGGAGTCTAAATTTCCTCGTCGTGTTTCTCGCCGTGCTGGTTAACGACGAGAAACACGTTCGTGTGTATGCTTAGAAACCCGCGCAATAAAGTATGAGACGGGAGCGCACCTTCGGTAAAAGTAGCGTTCGTAATGGAGATAGCACATTTGTTACGCTGTAACAGACTGAAAAGTGCCATTGGAATCGAACTTCCCCTTCATAGTGCCGTTGTACGCCACCGCGTTTGAGAACAACAAGATTTTGTCTTGACAGTGTGTACGCAAAGAAAGGAAAAAAGGAAATATTGTTGCGCAGACCCAACGTATGATGCAAATATATATTGTCAGCCGCGTCTTAAGTGTGCCATACAGCACAAACAAACATAGTAAAAAAGGGGAAGTCGCGCTAATTAAATTGATATAAATACAGTGAAACACCAGTGATTAATGAAAATAAACAATACGTGAAAATAAGCAATTCTATGTATGGTGATAAACACCCTCATTGGGGTAGGTGCATATTATGAATAGCTAATAAATGGCATAAGTGTCTTTTTAGTTGGTATGGGCAAATTGACAGTCAAGACAGGCCAAGCAGTTTATGAAGCAGTCCACAGGTGTAGTGATGAAAAGAAATCCTTAGGTAACAGTGACAACGACCACTCTGTGTTCAGAACAAACAGGAGACCTCCACCACAAATAGTACTGACTCTTACCAGAATTCAGTAAATAATAGGCATAAAGATAAATCCAGCAGCAGCCCGCAAGATTAACTTCAACCAGCGATATCCGTACATTAGTAATCACCATTGGAATCCAGACTCCATAAATGTAAAGGAAACACCAAAGGAGGGATATAGCGTAATACTGCGCTGGTTTATTGTAACTTAGAACAGCTAAATGCTTACTTACATTTGCAGTGATAAAAATGGGCATCAAGCGGACATAAAAAAGATAGCAGAGTAAAAATCAAACAACACAGCCGGCCGGACTGTGTGTGGGCGTACGTCCGGATATCCGGATCCTTACACTCAGTAACGCGGTAACGTCAGGGCGTCTCCTCCCAAGGGAGGAGACGCCCTGACGTTACCGCGTTACTGAGTGTAAGGATCCGTAATACGTAATAGCGTAATACTGCGCTGGTTTATTGTAACTTAGAACAGCTAAATGCTTACTTACATTTGCAGTGATAAAAATGGGCATCAAGCGGACATAAAAAAGATAGCAGAGTAAAAATCAAACAACACAGCCGGCCGGACTGTGTGTGGGCGTACGTCCGGATATCCGGATCCTTACACTCAGTAACGCGGTAACGTCAGGGCGTCTCCTCCCAAGGGAGGAGACGCCCTGACGTTACCGCGTTACTGAGTGTAAGGATCCGTAATACGTAATAGCGTAATACTGCGCTGGTTTATTGTAACTTAGAACAGCTAAATGCTTACTTACATTTGCAGTGATAAAAATGGGCATCAAGCGGACATAAAAAAGATAGCAGAGTAAAAATCAAACAACACAGCCGGCCGGACTGTGTGTGGGCGTACGTCCGGATATCCGGATCCTTACACTCAGTAACGCGGTAACGTCAGGGCGTCTCCTCCCAAGGGAGGAGACGCCCTGACGTTACCGCGTTACTGAGTGTAAGGATCCGGATATCCGGACGTACGCCCACACACAGTCCGGCCGGCTGTGTTGTTTGATTTTTACTCTGCTATCTTTTTTATGTCCGCTTGATGCCCATTTTTATCACTGCAAATGTAAGTAAGCATTTAGCTGTTCTAAGTTACAATAAACCAGCGCAGTATTACGCTATATCCCTCCTTTGGTGTTTCCTTTACATTTATGGAGTCTGGATTCCAATGGTGATTACTAATGTACGGATATCGCTGGTTGAAGTTAATCTTGCGGGCTGCTGCTGGATTTATCTTTATGCCTATTATTTACTGAATTCTGGTAAAAGTCAGTACTATTTGTGGTGGAGGTCTCCTGTTTGTTCTGAACACAGAGTGGTCGTTGTCACTGTTACCTAAGGATTTCTTTTCATCACTACACCTGTGGACTGCTTCATAAACTGCTTGGCCTGTCTGGACTGTCAATTTGCCCATACCAACTAAAAAGACACTTATGCCATTTATTAGCTATTCATAATATGCACCTACCCCAATGAGGGTGTTTATCACCATACATAGAATTGCTTATTTTCGCGTATTGTTTATTTTCATTAATCACTGGTGTTTCACTGTATTTATATCAATTTAATTAGCGCGACTTCCCCTTTTTTACTATGTACGCAAAGAAAGCTTGTCAAGATTCTCGACAAGCCTGACAAGGAACTCATCGAGGAAAACGACGTTTCATTTACGACGAGTTCCTCGGTCGTGTGTACGAGGCCTCAGAGTCTAAAAACGTTTGTACCATGATTTACAATTGGACCGTATGAATTATTCATGTTGATTTTAACATATACAATTTTAATGATGTTTATTAAATAAAATGTATAAATTAGTTTTTTGTTTTTGTTTCTAATTGATTAATATGCATCTTTAAACTCCAAATGTCTACCTTTCCATTTAAAATGTTTATTTTTATTAAATCCAAAAATGGCAAAAAAATATTGACTTATATTTTCAATTCATGTATTTTCAATTATATTATAATTTTCAACATAATACTTTTATGTTGATAATATGGTGTGATGACAGATAACATTCAGTTATACTGTATACTGTATTTTAGACTGGATTTATACCTTGTGTTGCGTAACCAACATTATGAAAGTCAACTCAATACCCAATACACTGTGGTCCACTGCATTGTGAAAAAGTGCAGGTGAGTTCATGCATTAAGGCATCTTGGGAGCTCATTCAAACTGAATTGGCTGCCTAAACACAATGGCCCGGATTCAGATACATTGGCGCATATTTACGCCGGCGTAGCGCATCTTATTTACGCTACGCAGGACCAGCGCGGAGAGGCATGTACTGTATTCAGAAAGATATTACTCACCAAGATGCACCAGCGGAACGTATTTTCGATGGCGTAAGGCGGTGTAAGTGTAAGTGGGTGTCACCCCATGCAAATGATGGTCCGACCGTGTCGCAGAGAGATACGTCGGGCGTATCTTAAATGGCGCATGGGCTGTGACGACGACGGATTGTCTGCCCCATCTGCACATGCGCACAACTGCGCCCGGCGTAACCCTTAAGATACGCCGGCCCACTGCCTACGCCCAGTGCATAAATACGCCCAGACATGCGCCCATCAAGTGCAAAAGTACACAAGCATTTTTGGGTGCTAGTACTTTTTGTTTGGAAATATGTCTGCACCAGATACTTCGACGGACTGCAGAATGACCAACTTTAGCCCTGAGGAGTAGGCTATAATTATTGATGGCCTCTCCCAATACAGGGCCCGCCTCTATGGGCCACAGAGTGGCACCACTGGCAAGGACGACAAAACCTGCATATATTTAGAGATCACCACACAGGTGAATTCCCTCGGCGTGGCGGCTAGGGAGCCAAAACATATTAGGAAAAAAATCAATGATCTGCGGAGATTGGTCAAGGAGAAGCTTGTGGCGATGAGGAGGCATGCCACTGTCACAGGAGGAGGACCAGCCGCTAACATCTCCCTGACGGCAGATGAGATGATCGTTGCCAGGTGCCTGGATAGGCAGCTGGTGGAGGGCCTGGAGGGCTTTGATTCTAGGGAACAGCCCTTGAGGACTGGTAAGTGTGTTTTATCTTCTTTCTGGTGTGTAGCATGTGTGGGGGGGCAAGGGAACATGTGACAAGTGTGTGGGTCCACCAACATGTGAATGTTTTGTGTCATCCACATATGTGCAGGAGGGACCTGGGCCGTCTTTGGCTGATGTGCGACCCACGCCATCCGTGGTGGAGAGTGACCCCTCCTCACCTGTTGAGGAAGTGGAGGAGGAGCACGTCGGGATAGAGGAGGATGCAGTCTTATGGAGGAGACCCCCATACCTGGTCCCTCCCAAACATCCTCCCCCATCAGGGATAGCCCCTCAAGGGCCACCATCCCCATAAGGGATAGCCCCTCAAGGGCCACCATGCCCATCAGGGATAGCCCCTCAAGGGCCACCATGCCCATCAGTGATACCCCCTCAAGGGCCATCCCCTCCAGCCAGCCCCAAGCCTCTCCTGCCCCTAGGAAGGCTACCAGAAAAACCAGGGGTGATCCTGAGGAATTTGAGGATCATCTGGCGAGGGACCAGACCAGGCAGACCCGCTATATGGGTTCCCTAGCGGCTGATCTGCACCGAGTTGCAGAGAGCCTGGCCTCCTTGGCCGAGAGCCAGGCTGCCTGCACTGTCGCTGTGCAGGAGGCCCTCACCCAGCAGGCTGGCCAGAATACCACCATCAACGAGAGCCTGCAGGATGTGGTTGGCAACGGCGCAGCCCTTCTGACCTGTATGGTGGACCTGCAGGCCACCACATCTGGCCTGGTGACTGAGGTCTGGAGCCTGGCAGCTGCTGTCCATGAGGAGGGGAGGCAGACAAGGTGCCACCTGCGCAGCAACACCACCCGCTGGCTGCGGATGCAGGCTGCCACCAATATCTACCTCCACCGGATAGCCGTGGCATTGGAGGGCAGCCAGGCAGCCAGGGAGAGACCGGGGATGTTCCACCACCAGACGCCCCACCCCCCCACCTGAGGCTCCCCCAGGCAACTGCGCCCCAGGAGCCTAGGCACCAGACGGAGCCCACGACAGGGCCGATGATTTTTTTGTGATTTTATTTTTTGACTCAGGTGATGAGTGTTTTTATTATTTACACTCAGATAATGATTTTTTTTTAATCCCTACCACGGGGAGTAGTGCAGACTATAGTGTGACTGGTGTGTGAATGTGGGGGGGTGACACTCCTGCCGGCAAAGGGGTGTCACCCTCAGTCGTTGGGGAGAAATTATCCCCACGACCCGTGTGAATGGTGTATGAATGGTCAGCAACATAATTGGAGCCTTGTCGTGGCGTTGCTGCTCACAAGTCCAGATTGGTGGACTTGGGCTAATCCAACATGATGAGGATGTGGGGTGTGTGTGCTAGGGACCACAGTGGTCTGCATGCGTGCATTCTCCTTGTGCCATGATGAATGTGTGTGTTTAACTTGTAAAGAAGCCTACCACGAGGCATCTCCTGACTGCTCTTCCCTCAGCAGACGGGGTAGCCTCGGGCAGGGGGGGACTGTGTGGTTGGGGGGTCAGGTCTTCACGTAGGTCAATCTCCAGGCCCTTTCTCATGGCGTAGTTGTGCAGAATGCAACATGCACCGATGATCTGGCACACAAAGTTTGGGGAATACAACAGGGTCCCCCCAGACTTATCCAGGCATCGGAAACGGGACTTCAGGAGGCCAAAGGTGCGTTCCACCACTCCACGGGTACGTGCGTGTGCAGCGTTGTATCTTCCCTCTCCTCTGGTTTGGGGATTCCGGAATGGAGTCATGAGATGGGGTCCAAGTGCATATGCCACGTCACCTGTAAGGGAAAAGACAGGAGGATGTTAGTCGTGCATGTGCCCCTCGTGATGTCTGCATCATGGGGTCGGACAGTCATGCCATGTCACTCACCAACCAGCCAGCTGTTTCCATACACGTTCTGTTCAAATTCTGTTGGGATGTTGCTTTGACGGTATATGAAGCTGTCATGGCTGGCCCCTGGGTGTTTGGCATGGACGTGCCATATGAGGCATTGGGCATCGGCTATCGATTGCAGTATATGTGCTCTGTGTCACAGGGGGCCGTAGTGCCACATGGGTGCAATCAAGGGCCCCCACGGTGCTTGGGAATCCTGCAATTCTGTAGAAATCTGCCATTGCCTTCTGCCGCAGATGCTCCTGGGTGGGTTTGATGATGTGGTGGGACATGCGTGTGAGGATTGCGGGGACAACCTGGTGCACACATGTGCTCATGGTGGATTGTGACAAACCAGGCACGACTCCACTTGTTCTTTGAAAAGATCCACTTGCAAGGAAATGCAGTGTTGCCAGTACCTTGACCAGTGGCTGCACTGCATGTATGCGGCGTGTCTTGCTGGTGATGTCATCATGCAGGGTTCTGGCTAGTTCCAGGATGGCATCAGGGCTGAATCTGAAGATGCGATACACCTCTGATTCACCCATGCCAAAGATGTCAATGCGCGTTCGGAATATCCTCTCCCGTGCCCTCCTACGTGCCCGTCGACGCAGTAGTGCTATGACCACGGCTGCCCCTGGCATGTTGGCAGACAGATGTGTTGTCCTGCAAGTGTTGTTGCTCAGGTCGTCTGTAACGGTGCTGCTGTAGCTGCTCTCCAGCTGACTTGAGCAAGTCTGTTGCAAAGTTACCCCTGCTTTATGAGGGGTAACTTTCCGCCAGACTTTCCACTTACGCGCACTGCGCGTAGCCTGCGCCGGCCAAGCGTACGTTTCTGAATCGGCGGATCTCCCTCATTTGCACATTTGAATACAAAAACCATGGGAGCGGCAGATCCGTCCAGCGTAAATATGCGCCTACGCCGCGCCGGCGTAGAAAAGTTACGCCGGTAGGAAGAAGCCTATTTTGAGGCGTATCTGGTTCTGTGGGTACGGTCATAGATATGACGGCGCAAATTTACACTTACGCCGCGCATCTCGAGATACGCCGGCGTAAGTGCTATCTGTATCCGGGCCATTGTGCCTCAACCTGTGCAAATGTGTGGCTGGCCCTTAAAGTAGTACTAAAGTCACATTTATTAAAAGAAGTATTAAGATAAAAATTATAATAAATGTGACTTTAGTAATACTGTTTTCATACCTATCACTTCCCCTTGGGGCAAATTACTACTGTACAGTGCCTTTAAAAAGAATTCATACCCCTTGAAATTTTCCAAATTTTGTCATATTACAAGCAAAAACATAAATGTATTTTATTGGGATTTTATGTGATGGACCAACAGAAAGTGGCACATAATTGTGAAGTAGAAGGAAAATTATAAATGGTTTTCACAAATAAATATTTTAAAAGTGTGGTGTGCATTTGTATTCCGCCCCTATTACTCTGATACCAGATATGCAAAATAAAAATTCTGTATCGCTAAATCCTTAGAAAAAATTATGTAAATATATTTTGTGAGATATAAAAGTGTTTAAATAATATGTACTTTCAAATATATGATACACAAATAATCAACAGAATATTAAACATAAACATCACATAATACATTTCATTAGTCCAAAGAAGCAGTGCATCCAAACTTCTAGTGATGTGTGAACCTTATAATCAGACAGTTCTGATTATAAATACTGTGACAATTCTTCATACTGCGTGCTGTGCAGGGAGGTTCTGAGGGAGCTGCCAGGAGAAGTGTGCGGTCACTTGTAGCACAGAAGTCGGGCTTCTGTGTTTACAAGTGACAGTGAATCTTGCCAGCCCGGGCCTATATTAAATAGGGGCCTGGTGCTGCAGCTCCATTAGCCCCTGCGTTAATCCAACCCTGGTCAAATAAATACCTTGTGCATGGCGTAGTTTACTGCTTCCACTACCAGTTCAGCCTATCCCCCTTACTGAGACAGACAGACAGTGCTCTCAAGCCTGGAATCAGATAAGTCCTGTCTGAGAAAGCTAAAAGCTTGGTGAAAAGTAACAAGCTGTGTTTGTGGAAGCTGACAGGCAGTAGGCTTGCTCAGCCTGGTAGTTAGGATCTGTTTTATTTGTGTAGTTAGTGCCGAGATACAGCTAGACTTTTGTTTTTTGATTATTTGCCTGTTTTCCTTTCTGGAACACTGTACAGCACCTGTGAATAAGTCTTGTATATAGCACCAATAAACACCCCACTGTTTGCCACTACCTTACTGGATTTGGTACCTGTGCTCGAAACACTGCCTACCCCAGGGGCATTTATTTCCCTGCTACCTATTCCCAGCTCACAATATATATATATATATATATATATATATATATATATATATATATATATATATATATATATATATATATATATATATATATATATATATATATATATATATACACACACACACTCACACAGTATATAGTCATGTAACCTTAGTAAATACAAAATTCAGTTTTTTAATGATGATTTCATTTATTAAGGGAAAAAAGTTGTCCAAACCTGTCTGGCCTTACGTGAAAAAGTAATTACCCCTTAAACCTAATAACTGCCTCCATCAACTGCAAGCATTTGCAATAACTAGCAATGTGTCTTTCACATCGCTGTGGAGGAATTTTTGCCCACTGTTCTTTGTAGAATTGTTTTAATTCTGTCACATTGGGGGGTTTTCGAACATGAACAGCTTGTTAAAGGTCATGCCACAGCTTCTCAATCGGATTTAAGTTCAGATTTGTGAGTGCACACCTTACATTTTAGTAAATATTTTATTATATCTGTTCATGTGACAACACTGAGAAATTGCAATGAATTTTTGATTGAAGAAATTTCATTTTTTTTAAAAGTCGCGGCTTCCTCCTGGCGTTCCGTTCTGTGATAGGCATTTGACACTGTGTTCCGCCTATGACGGAGGTCCTCTCATCCTCGGACAGTTTCCCAGCAGACACTATGTTCAGTGTTCCGCCAATCACGGACGTCCTCTTGTCCGAGGATGAAAGAATGTCTGTGATTGGCGGAACACTGAACACAGTGTCTGCTGGGAAACTGAGTCCGAGGATGAGAGAACCTCCGTGATGGGCGGAACACAGTGTCAAATACCTATCATGGAATGGAACGCCTGTCAAGAATTCAGGTACTTGGGCACAATCAGACTGCAATGGGCACAGTGAGGTATGGCACAGTGAGACTCCAATGGGCACAGTGAAGTATGGCACAGTGAGACTGCAATGGGCACAGTGAGGTTGCAAATGGGCACAGTGAGGCGTGCAAATGGGCCCTCTTTTCCTGCTTACAGTAGCTGCTGCATTCTCACCCTAGGCTTATACTCGAGCCAATAAGTTTTCCCATTTTTTTGTGGTAAAATGAGGTCCTCGGCTTATACTCGGGTCGGCTTATGCTCGAGTATATACGGTATATGGAAAATTCAGCTATGGTACTGATATTGATAGTTAATTTAAAAAGCTGAACATAGCCGGTTATGGCTGTAATAAAAGATCTACCCATTAAGTACTGTAAGTGAATCCTGTGAGACCCTCACGCCCTTGACTCTGAAAGTGTATTTTGGCTGGGATTACTATTTAAGGTCTAAAAAAGGAAACGTATTGACAGTAAATAAGCAATGCCAATAAAGCATCCTAAATGTAGAATTTGCGGTGGATTTCAGTTTGCCAAGCATCTGTCAATGAAGAAAGCAGCTGCATCAGCTTTTTAGAAGCCACACCCAAATACAGGCTGGGGATTTTTCCGTTCAAATGTATTGTATTTGTGTCATATTTTAGCAGTCTCTCTTCTTAAAATATCCTTAAGGAAACTACTAAAATGATCTGAGTTGCCAACTATTGAACTGTTCTGCTAATCATGAAGAAGTCTGCCAAAAGAGTACTAAAGAAAACCTATTAACACTTCCGAGAAGCAAGGAAATGGAGCAGCAATGACAGCAGGCTTTTTCCTGCCACTTGGCAGACCTGGTGTCTGCAGTAATCAACAGGCCTGTGTGCTTGGACGTCTTGCCAGTAATCTAGGAAAAATCATTAGGAAGGTTTTTTTTTGTTTTTTTTTTTGGCCAAACTACAGTTTGTGCATAATAATACTTAAGAATTAAATAAAATAAAAAAAACTGCCAAATCAACTGAGGTATTTCCAGAGAATAAAAACTGAATATTTCACAGGTCACTTTTTAAAATATATAGCTAGTGACAGGTGACGTGGCAAGGTGACGTGGCCAGGTGAGGTGGCAAGTGGGCAATCCACAACTTGTGGCAGGTGACGTGGCCAGGTTACGTGGCAGGTGACATGGCCATGTGACGTGGCAAGTGGAAATCCACAACTTGTGGCAGGTGACGTGGCCAGGTGATGTGGCAAGTGGACAATCCACAACTTGTGGCAGGTGACGTGGCCAGGTTACGTGGTAGGTGACATGGCCATGTGACGTGGCAAGTGGAAATCCACAACTTGTGGCAGGTGACGTGGCCAGGTGATGTGACAAGTGGACAATCCACAACTTGTGGCAGGTGACGTGCCCAGGTGACGTGGCAGGTAACGTGGCCAGGTGACATGGCAAGTGGACAATCCATAACTTGTGGCAGGTGACGTGGCCAGGTGATGTGGCCATGTGATGTGGCAGGTGACGGGGCAAGGTGACGTGGAAAGTGGACAATCCACAACTTGTGGCAGGTGATGTTGCAAGTGACACGCTAAATACAAGTACACTGCTGCTCTCTCAGCTGCTGCTACTCACTGGTTAATAATAATACGCGGTAAAACGTCGCTAAACGTGGCATGCAAACGCGGCAAAACAGGCGTTTTTAAGCGCCGTTTTCTGCTTTTAAAAAAAATTGTTCAGCAGAGTTTGCACCAGCATCCCGTGTACATGGGGCCTAAATCAACCCCAAGTGTCACAGAAGTTACATTCACTCTGTGGAGTATCTCCATTGATTGATACCATTCCTCCCCCTCCAGAAGTGCAGATGTGCAATCACCTTAAATGGATACCCTGTATATAATAGAGCTCATATAAAGTTTTTTCCCCCTTCCTGGGGTCTAGGCTCTGTAGGCACCAATCTGTTCCATCGTCATTTGAGGCAAACAAAAATATACCACACAGTGCGTACTGCTTAAAACCACCCTCACATTAAACAGTGCGCACAAGTAAACCTGCATCAATATTATGCCAACAGTGCAATATACAGCACAGTGTGTTACTTTCAGGATTATCAGCTAAAAATAAAGAAATAAACCCTGAAAAAAGAAAACTAGCCAGGTGCTGGCTAACTTTGCCAGTGTCATCGCGGGGCATTCTTTAACACCAGCTGCTGTAAACCTGTTTCCCTCTAGTACTCAGCTTGGACACTGTCACCATCTACTGAATGCAGAGCATGCAGAAACCACAGTTAAGAGCAAAGGATCATGGCATATATGGTCATGTGGTCAAAGAAGCCGGGATTTGCATTGGAGCCAGACTGCTGCAGACTACAAGTTCCAGCTAGCTGGGAGAGAGAGAGAGAGAGAGAGAGAGAGAGAGAGAGAAGAATGCTGGGTGAGGAGTGAGGACATAAATATCCTGGTCTTTCTCTTGGGACAAAGGCCTTCAGCTGAGAGCAGGGGCCAGGCCGCTCCGGGGATGTGAGCAGGTGCCATGGCCTAGATGGTGTGGAGAGTCTCCAGTGAGTGATGGAGCAGATCCACCAATGCCAGCTCCCTGTCAGCCGAGTGACTATTGGGGGTCACTCTCATCGTCACCGGTACAGTTACCGCAGAATCCCAGCATTGCTAGGTGCACGGTAAGGCACCCTTCACTGGTTGCAGATTCTTCAAGAGCCTGTCCTGGGACATCCTTTTGCCTTGGTATCATCAGGATTGGTGAGCGAGCACAAGCCAACCCTGTGCACACCCTACAAAGACACTGCATGTAGACACCTTTATTCAGGGCTTTTTTTCTCAGAGGATAGGTGCAGGAACTCCCCCTTTCTGAGTCACCCTTTTCTCTGCCCCTACTCACCTCTGAGCACCATTCCTTGTTTCCACCCCCTACCCACCTCCTAGCACTAAAACTATAGTAATGATAACTAGAAAAGCAGTAAAATAGATCCCCTGCAGCCAGTAACAATATAGCCCCCCCCCCCCCCCAGCCAGCAACAATATATCCCTCTAGAAAAACAAAAACTGCGCTAATTACAGGTACACAGAAAATAAAATTCTTGGGACTTTACCTATTTGAGTTTTCAGTGGACTTTATATTTTCAATTCTGTTTAGTGGCGCAGCTTTAATTTTTCTTTTCTATTCTGCTCTGTGTATCGCATGCAAGCTGCTGCCTTTTTAAATTCAATTTTAGTTAATTCAGTTCATATCCTGAGAATTTTATTTTCTAAAATTCTCAGGATATGAACTGAATTAACTAAAATTGAATTTAAAAAGGCAGCAGCTTGCATGCGATACACAGAGCAGAATAGAAAATAAAGATTAAAGCTGCGCCACTAAACAGAATTGAAAATATAAAGTCCACTGAAAACTCAAATAGGTAAAGTCCCAATGTGCACTATTAGTGTGCACACAAATGGTCAATCCTGAAGATAGAATCCTCCAAAAACTTCAACACCACCGTGACAACAAATGTGTTTTCGCTCTGAAGTGAACACCCAACACCAAGTAATAAAGCTGCTTACTAGGGCAAGTTCAATTAGCAATCGGCTATAGCCCAGCCGCGGCCTTTAGGGACTGTATGGGGACTTTGAGTCTTATAAAGAAGACGAAGGCAACCTTGGTGGGATTTTCATCCGATTGAAAAACCTCATGATCTCTGAAAACCACACCAAGTGGGACATTGCCTAGCTGGAAACATATGTTAAACACCTTATGGTCCCCAGGAGTCTGAGATGGACGTGGTCCCCCAAAAAGGTGACACTGACCTTGAGGAGTGGTTCAAATATTTCAACTTAGCAGGGGTATCGTTCCTCCGGTTTCTGATCGAGGGGAAGGCTACTAAACTGGCTAGATTGAATGAAGAGATCAGGCTCATCAAAGACAAGTTGGACCCTACTAAGGATAGTGAGGAGTATAGGGAGAAATCCCAAAGCCTCCTTAAAACACTTGAAAAAGAGGATAAGGAACAACGAATAAAAAAAAAAGAAAAAATTTAACAGAGATCTTGCTGATTACCACGGTAATATCGTTTTTTAACTGGCAGAAAAAGCTCCTGGAGGATCAAATTAAAATGGCTTCCAATGAGATGGAGATCTCTGTCCCCACTGGAGGCGTGATTAATGGTACGAATCATCAACAGGTACCCCCTGTAGGTCCCAAACGGGGTTTCTCCAATGTCAGAACAGGGGGACCACAGGTCTACCAGTCACCTAAAAGGGATCATGGGGTGCCTAGGGAGGGTCCTCTTTGAGGGGTCAAGGGCGGCCCTCGGGGGCCTTTAGGTCTGGGTATGCTCCTCCTCCCGAGACAGGGCTATATTACAGGGCTCCTAGATCTGGGTATGCACCAGCTCCCGAAGGGAGCAACCACCTAGACCAAAGGAAGCAACCACCACGAGGGAGAGGTTGGGTGCAAACTAACCAAAGAGGGAGGGGTTCCTATATCGATAATTTGGACGGTTGGAGACAGGGACAGAATGGAGATTCTGATTTTCCACCACCCTCCCATTTTCAAACAGAGGGGAACTCAGGGTGGGATTATAATGTCCCTGTGCACAACTCCTTCTTCCCTCTTAGGAATATGGATGGCCCAGAAAATGAACTGGCCTCCGTTGGGTCCCAATACCTTACACAGGGTAGTGGGGGTTGGTTTGCACCTCCCCAACATCAACCTTATGCTAGACCTTTAAACTCCCGGGGTCCTCCAGCCCCAAATGGACCTACACAGTGGGGTTTTCACAGACCTGCTCAGGGTGTAAAAAGACAGGGAGAAAGAGGAGAGGAATTAGATGGGGGGAGGCGGAGTAGAGCAGCGATCAAAAATGTAGCAGGAAAGGGTATTTTTTATTTAAGTACCAAAATACTCACTGACTCTGAAAAATCCATCTTGGACAAAGGCCTTAAATTTGCGCCGCCCAAGAGTTTAGATAAATTCCATACCTTTATGGATATTCACAAATTTATCAGGAAGTTCAGCATAAAACTGGAGATGACAGGTATTTCACAGACAAGTCATGCGATACCTAATGAATATGTTCACTCCGGACTATCAAATGCATCTTTGTTTAATCCCCCAGGCGGCCTGGCACCGTCCCTTAAAATATTTTGGGACGTGCTTATTAGGGACCTTGAAGTGATGGAGGTTAAAAAAGGTAGACTCAATAAGACCCTTTAAGAGGGACTAGACTCTCTTTGCAATAATAAGCATCTAGTAGTGAGACCAGCTGATAAGGGGGGGGGGGGTCCTGGATAGAGCAGATTACCTATTAGAAATGCACAATATTGTGGATGACAGCAAAACTTATACTATGCTACCGGGTGACCCTAAGGCCAAATATAAAAAGGATTTGGAGTTATTGGTCGTGAGGGGATCTTATGAAGGAATCCTCTCTCTCAAGGAGAAGTTGTATCTAGTACCTAGGCCCCCCCGCACACCTATGTGCTATTATTTACCTAAACTACATAAAGATCCAGTCTGGGCGGGCAGATATATAGATTTCTACCTACAACCGCTTGTGAAAAAAATCCTGTCCTATGTTAAGGACTCCAAACTTATTATCAATGTACTAACTGGGTGCTCTCCTAAGGCAGGCATGTGGATGGTAACAGTGAATGTAACATCACTGTATACGATCATTCCACATGAGTTAGGGTTTAAGGCAGTCCAGGGGTATATGGAACAGGATTCTGGTCTTCCGTATAAACAAGTCGAGTTTGTGATGTCTCTTTTGAGGTTTGCAGCCGCCTCAAACTATTTCTGGTTTGATGGCAATTTCTACAGGCAGGATACGGGAGTTGCTATGGGGGATAAGTGTGCCCCCAGCCTGGCGAACCTCTTTATGGCCAGGCTGGGAGGAGGATGTCATCTATTCAAGAGATATACCCCAGGTCACCCTATGGGCCAGGTATATTGATGACATCCTCCTCCTATGGGCCGGAGATCGCCATGATCTGGTTGAATTTATAGCATCCCTGAATACACCTTAAATATGAGGCCAGCCAGTCAGAAATCCAATATTTGGATCTGAAAATCATGATCAAGGGTGACCAGTTTGTAACTTCCACCTACTTCAAAGAAACAGATAGAATCTCCTTCATACCAACTGATAGCTACCATCCTAAGCCTTGGCTTAGGGCGGTTCCAAAAAGCCAGTACCTTAGACTTCGGAGGAACTGTACCGACACCAAGGAGTTTCTGACTCAGGCAGAGGTACTAACATGCCGTTTTTTGGAGAAAGGTTATTCCATGGAGTCTCTACAGGGGTCTAAGAATTGGGTACTGGCCACTAATAGGGATGACCTTTTGGTTGAGAAAGTCCCCACTGATGGGAGTCAATTCCCAGTGGGAGTACCATTTATAACATCGTATTCGGTACAACACAAAAGTATTACACAGCTCATCAACAAACACTGGCATAAAGCTATGAATGATAGTGTCCTGAAGGATATCCTACCGAAGGAAAACAAGGATTATCTTCAGAGGTGTACAGTCCTTAAGGAACCAAGTAGCAGTTAACGTTCTGGACCCGCCAGTTAGTAGCAGAGGCTTCTTTGACCAATTAACAGGTTATTACAAGTGTAAACGTTGTAGAGTTTGCTCTCTGAATTCCTGCCCACAGAGACGAATTACTACATTTACCTCGACAGCCACTAGGCGGGAGTATACTATAAAACCTTGTATTACATGTGCTATGTGTACCTACTGTAGTGCCCTTGTGGCCTGCAGTATGTGGGACGGACTAAGCGATCTTTGCAAGTCCGTCTCAATGAACATATTACCAATATCTTGGTGGGCTTCAAAAATCACTGTCTCTAACCACTATCGGTTGAAACATAATAGAGATCCGTCTAATACCCTTTACTTGGGGATAGATAAATTTAAACCCATTGGAGGGGGAGTTGTTTGGTAGGGGAAATCTCTAAGGCCTTGTACAGATGAGCAAACAGGTCCGATGAAAACGGTCCGCGGACCGTTTTCATCGGACATGTCCGCTCTGAGATTTTGGTCTGATGGTTGTACATTTTTTGTAATTCTGGCATAGCCATGATGGATTATTCACTGGCTTATACAGTTTGTATGGTATTGATACCAATTATATATACATATAGTTATACACATATGCACATAAGCACAAAGTCACTTATGAGGTATGGCCCTGTCAATGGGGTACACACCCATTTAATTATTATTTTTTTACTTCCTTTTTTGTTTTTTTGGGAAGTCGGTATCACACTTTTATATAAGCCTTTTTTCAACAAGTTTAAACATTTTTAGTATGGGTTTCACGATGATATTCATGTATTAACATGAGATAACTTTCTTGTAAAAAAGAACGTTTCCCTTGAAAACTTACATTTTATATGCACATATGTACACTGTCACATACTAATAGATGATTCTAGGCCCGTGAATGGGGTACACACATGCATAATGGGGTACACACAGGCATGACCTTGCATAACCTTTTATATGCACAGTATTATATATTAATAAGCGGGACAGCAAATGTCTTTATTATTATTATTGGTATTCTTTAGTTTATAGAAGTTTGCGATTGGTATCAATCACCGTTTTCTCTTTAGGCTGGGGAGTGGAGAGTTATCAAACTCCTATTCCTATGGATTTTTTTTATTTTTTTGTAATAAGTATAATTTATTCTGACATTGTGATCTTGGATCCGATGCATTGTATCAGGAAAATTCCTCTGCTCTAACTATGGGCCACCATGGGGGGGAGCTATTGTCCGTGACATGGAGGTGTCTAAATAAAGTTTTGTCCAAGTTAGTCTAAAAGCGCCATACTTTAGGTATCTCTTCATATGGTGCTGGCATTGTTTTCCCTTAGCCAAAATGGCGCCTGCGTTGCTATTGATTTGCATCTCACAACGAGGTCTGGGTATAAGTACATGGTGAGTCACTGCTGCGCCCTATCCCATTGAAAACGTCAAACCTATGACGAAACTTATCTGAGAGGACGCGCAGTGACGTCACCACGCTAAGGAGGAAGGGCTCCGCTTGTTGCCGGCCGGCATCTGTTTTATGTCTGATGATTTTATCTGCTTTGTAAGTACCCCTTACATCTTTTTTAAATAAATACGTTTTATGGAATTACGCTATGGTGCACCTTTTCTCTATCCATGTTCATCTGGACGAGTCTGTGAATGTGCTGGAAGCCTGATCTGAAAACCTTTTACCCTGTGAGTCCACTACAGTCCCTAAAGGCCGCGGCTGGGCTTTAGCTGATTACTAATCAAGCTTGCCCTTCTGGTAAGTGGCTTTATTACTCGGTGGTGGGTGTTCACTTCAGTGCGAAAACACATTTGTTGTCACGCTGGTGTTGAAGTTTTTGGAGGATTCTATCTTCAGGATTGACCATTTGTGTGCACACTAATAGTGCACATTGGGATTTTACCTATTTGAGTTTTCAGTGGACTTTATATTTTCAATTCTGTTTAGTGGCGCAGCTTTAATATTCTTTTCAATAGATCCCTCTAACAACAATGGACCACCTTCAGCAAAATGTCACCCCTAGCAACAATAGACTCCTGGCAGCAACAACAGATCTCCCCACAGCCAGCATTAATAGACTCTCCATCGGCCAGCAACAATAGATCCCTTCCTCTACAGTAAATATAAGTGGATTGACAGAGCATAAACATTAATTACAAAAAAGATTGACTGTCAGCTTTCAAGTCCCTCTAAGAAAGAAGATTTATAGGGATTTCCTTAAACAGGAAAAATGTGGGGACTGTTGTTAAAGCATGAACAGTAGTATGGTATGGAAATATGTGGGCCTGGTCAAACCTCAATCATGAGAGCCACAACAACAATGTAGATATCAAAAAGATTTATTTTATAAAAAGTTTCTTTATAAAAGGACATAGAAAAAAGAAAAAAGATGTACATTAAATACTATAGAATGCATAATAGACAAATTCCAGACATACAAATAAAATGATACTTCAAGTGCATAAAGATGCAGGTGATCTTCATTTCATCCAGCATGTAACGGTTCTACTAGTTTCGCCCAAGGGGGCTTCGTCAGGAACCAATAGGGGGCAGTAGTCTGAGCAAACAAAAAGTATATCAATAAACGGAAAAAGATATGTAATAGTATATACAAATAGTCACATAGATTTGTTGTATCAGTACATACAAACGTGTCTGATTGACCATAGATGTTGACATAATCATAGTTTATTATAAGACATAAAAAGAATATATTTGTTTAAATAGACAAAAATCGAGTTAATGGAGTGTCTGTGATAGCTGTGGACTTTGACAGAAATATTTACCTGAAAGAATGGACTGAAAAACCTGAATAGTTAGCCGTAACTGGCTCAGAATCCCAGATGGAAAATCCCAGATGGAAGGAAGGAGGGATGGGAAAAAGAGGAAATAATCCTCTTATGCATGCGGGTAGGATCACCATGCACCGCACAGAGCCTGGATGCAAGCCTATAGAGGAAGAGGAGCCGGAGGCAAGCATGTACTGTAGGTACAGAATGAAGATATTAAAAATTAACAAATAAGAAGAGAAGAAAGAGGTATAATGAAGAAAAGACAAAATTGTGATGAATAAACATCTATAGAAAAGATATGTATAAAAAATAATAATTATTACCTGGTTCAAATAATGATAAGAATAATGGGAAGATTGGTGATGAAGTAGTCTCAAAAGAGATTGATATGGATCATCCCAAGAAATTTCTGTCAGTACTGTGTAGCACAAAACAGGAAGTCATTCACTATGAAACTATATGCAATATGTCATAAGATTGTATAAATATTGCTTCTGGTGGTACTGTCAGTACACAGCTATTTAGTGACAAATTACCTATGACCTGCTGTTGCCTCAGTATACCGAGGAATGATTCCTCTGGCAGAGCTCACGCTGATGGATCAGCTGTGCGGCTCACTAATATGCTGCCCTCAATCAGAGTAAGATGATATACAGCTGAATAGGGGGCAGCTCCTCACTCTCTAATGGGCGTGGTTATCACGGCAGATGTCATGGGGATTACCCATGGGAGCCACAGGGACCGCGTCTGCGCAAAAGAAAAGCATCCCTCTAGGAGATGCTGAATCAGGCGCGCTTGCGCGGAGGAGAGGGAACCCCTGGGGAAATACACCGGCGTCAGATATGACGCATCAGTGCTTACCCAATGGGTGCCGTGATGAAGCGGACACGCACTAACACTCAAGCCTCCGCTTGAGTTCAGCCCAGCATCGCTGGTAACCACGCCCATTAGAGAGTGAGGAGCTGCCCCCTATTCAGCTGTATATCATCTTACTCTGATTGAGGGCAGCATATTAGTGAGCCGCACAGCTGATCCATCAGCGTGAGCTCTGCCAGAGGAATCATTCCTCGGTATACTGAGGCAACAGCAGGTCATAGGTATGCTCTCATCCACACATTTCTTACTATTTTATTTTATATTTCATACTATATACCTTTTTCCTTGAAGTTTAATTCAGTATCTACAATAGTCTGGGTGTGACACTTTGTTGCCACTTGCAGACTTTGTGCTACTATATTATATTTTATTCATTTATTTGTCAACACTGAGGAAATACTTTCTCCTTGATTGACTTTCTCCTTTGGTTTTCTTTGATTTTTTACTATTCAGCATCTGGACTAAACAGATTTTTCGGGCAATTTATCTGCCTAATTTCCGTCAGTTACTACTGCAACTTTAATCAGGTAATACTATTACCATTATTTGTTTATTTCCACTTTCTCCCTGCTTCACCTTTATTATTCTGATAGGTGTAACAACTATAATGTTTAATTAGTACATAAAAAATGCCACATTCCGTGAGTAATTTAGATTCTTTCAATATTCTGCAGCCTATATAGGCGTTTATATTTATATTAATATTATCTTTATTACCGCTGTGATTTGCGGTCTTAATTTTTAAACTAATTTGTCACTAAATAGCTGTGTACTGACAGTACCACCAGAAGCAATATTTATACAATCTTATGACATATTGCATATAGCTTCATAGTGAATGACTTCCTATTTTGTGCTACACAGTACTGACAGAAATTTCTTGGGATGATCCATATCAATCTCTTTTGAGACTACTTCATCACCAATCTTCCCATTATTCTTATCATTATTTGAACCAGGTAATAATTATTATTTTTTATACATATCTTTTCTATAGATGTTTATTCATCACAATTTTGTCTTTTCTTCATTATACCTCTTTCTTCTCTTCTTATTTGTTAATTTTTAATATCTTCATTCTGTACCTACAGTACCTGCTTGCCTCCGGCTCCTCTTCCTCTATAGGCTTGCATCCAGGCTCTGTGCGGTGCATGGTGATCCTACCCGCATGCATAAGAGGATTATTTCCTCTTTTTCCCATCCCTCCTTCCTTCCATCTGGGATTTTCCATCTGGGATTCTGAGCCAGTTACGGCTAACTATTCAGGTTTTTCAGTCCATTCTTTCAGGTAAATATTTCTGTCAAAGTCCACAGCTATCACAGACACTCCATTAACTCGATTTTTGTCTATTTAAACAAATATATTCTTTTTATGTCTTATAATAAACTATGATTATGTCAACATCTATGGTCAATCAGACACGTTTGTATGTACTGATACAACAAATCTATGTGACTATTTGTATATACTATTACATATCTTTTTCCGTTTATTGATATACTTTTTGTTTGCTCAGACTACTGCCCCCTATTGGTTCCTGACGAAGCCCCCTTGGGCGAAACTAGTAGAACCGTTACATGCGGGATGAAATGAAGATCACCTGCATCTTTATGCACTTGAAGTATCATTTTATTTGTTAGTCTGGAATTTGTCTAGTATGCATTCTATAGTATTTAATGTACATCTTTTTTCTTTTTTCTATGTCCTTTTATAAAGAAACTTTTTATAAAATAAATCTTTTTGATATCTACATTGTTGTTGTGGCTCTCATGATTGAGGTTTGACCAGGCCCACATATTTCCATACCATACTACTGTTCATGCTTCCTCTACAGTAAATCTCCCTCATAAACAACTGACCCCCCCCCCCCCCCAGCAATATAAGACCCCCCCCCCCAGAAATTTAAGACCCCCCAGCAACAGGAGGTCCCACATCAGCAGCAATAGACCTCCTCAGCAACAATAAACCCCCCTGCAAAAATAGATCCCCACCAGCTTGAATAAATCCCCCAGCAGACAGCATCAATAGACCCTGTAGCACACTCTAGCACCCCTTGCCATTACACACAGTCAGTGCTGGAGGTGCCGGAACAGCTTTCCCCACGTTCCTACTGAATAAAAGCCCTGCCTTTATTTCATCTCTTTACATTAAAGCCAAAAGAGAAAACACTTTGCACATGCCATTTTCTGTTGTTGGTCACCTTTGCACAGCAATCCTTCTGGGCCCTTGTTGAGCTAGCTGAAGACACTGAACATCTACATCACAGGAACCCTTCAACTCTCCTCTTCTCCCCCCACTCTGTGCACAATATCTGCACACTTTAAGGGGAACTCTACTCATTTGATTGTTGGGCCTGTGGCATCAGGATTTGAAAGGAGTCGTCTGACATAAAAAGGTAATTCTCTTCTCTTTTATACCTGGGGTCATAGTCTCTTTCAAGGCCTACTAATTACTACTGTTAGACTTATTGTAAATTTTCTTTGCATTGCATACCCACTGCATATTTACCAAGAGTAAGAGTTTAATACTGAAAGATATCTGCCTAAGTTATTCTTGTTCTTATCTGCTTCAAAAATCTTCAGTACAATACTTGTTTAGTTTGCTACAGTCTGGTGTTTGTGTAATTGCATTAACACTTATTTCCGAACCCAGGGTGTCAGAGGTGATGGGAGGCTTGCAAAGTCAGGGCAACTTTTGGGGTCAGCCACCTTCAGCGGCCCTCACGTTGATGGCGCTACAAAACAAATGTAGCTGCCGCTTCTAAGGACTGAATCCATTCCCCAGTTGTATAGTGGCACTGACATTGCATGCAGGGAGGTATACAGGGATGCCCCAGGCAACAAGGGGAGACTGCTATAAGCGTGACTGACACATGTGCAGTAACACTTAGGTGGCTCAAGCGCAGTAGTATAGGCTGAATAAACAACCACGGTTTCCGGGGACAGTCACCGGATTGAGGACACTGTCACTGGACCAAGTCTGTCCCCAGTTTTGTCCCCTGATTGGATTTGAACAGGGGCTGGGGCAATTTCAAAGACAGTCAGTGCAGAATTAAAAATAAAAATTCTGAATTACACACCCCCGCTCCGACACTCCTACTAGCTTGGGGGTGTATTTTTGCCATTATATGTGCCTCTTTGTGATAATCATGTGCTGGTCGGAGCAGAGGGAATATTTCTTCAGTTTCGGGGTGCCTGTCCATTCAGCTCCGCTTGCATGTTCTTTTGTCTTGGCTCAAGTCCCGGGCAGCCGCCTGCCTGCTTATCTCCTTGCCTTCCCTGGTGGAGTGATCGTCTTCTGCTCCCCACCCAGTAGTAGCCGGGGGCCCGGAGAGTAAGACTTGAGAGGCTGTGAGGCAGGCAGCGGTGGCGACAGGCAGAGTGGCTGATTGCCGCCATTACTAGTAAAAAAAAATATGTCCCTGGATTTCATTTAAAAAATCTGGTCACCTTACAGTAGTAAGTAAACACAGCAGTCCAGAGACAACTCAAAGCAGGACTTTCCCAGCAAGTGTTTCAACTATATGCAGCTAAAGATAACAAGTGGGTGTGTTAATTAGGACGCACACAAGGTAAATTAACCTGAAAAATAATGCTTCACACCTACAGTATACTTTGGGGGTTATTTACGAAAGGCAAATGCATTTTGCACTACTAGTTCAAACTACAAGTGCAAAGTGCACTTGAAATTGGACTGAAAGTGCATTTGAAAGTGCAGTCGCTGTAGATTTGAGGGGGACATGCAAGGAAAATAAAAAACAGCATTTTAGCATTCACATGATTGGATGATAAAATGAGAAGAGCTTCCCCTCATTTCGATCTTCCCCTCAGATTTACAGCGACTGAATTCCAAGTGCACTTTCAGTGCAATTTCAAGTGTACTTTGCAATTGTAGTTTGCACTTGTAGTGGATTTGCCTTTTGTAAAATAACCCCCTGTGTGTCTCAACTCAATGTGAAAATGATCTATAAATATACATATACAGTACATATACTGTACATACTGTATACACATATACTACAAAAATGTTACTTATGAAATGTTATTAACTTTAACCACTTAAAGCGGGGGTTCACCCTTAGAGGGCACTTTTTCCCCTTAGATTCCTGCTCGTTTTCTCTAGGGGAATCGGCAATTTGTTTTAAAATATGTGCAGTACTTACCCGTTTACGAGATGCATCCTCTCCGTCGCTTCCGGGTATGGGCTGCGGGAATGGGCGTTCCTTCTTGATTGACAGTCTTCCGAGAGGCTTCCGACGGTCGCATCCATCGCGTCACGATTTTCCGAAAGAAGCCGAACGTCGGTGCGCAGGCGCAGTATAGAGCCGCACCGACGTTCGGCTTCTTTCGGCTACGAGTGACGCGATGGATGCGACCGTCGGAAGCCTCTCGGAAGACTGTCAATCAAGAAGGAACGCCCGCTCCCGAAGACCCATACCCGGAAGCGACGGAAGAAGATGCATCTCGAAAACGGGTAAGTACTGCTCATATTTTAATACAAATAGCCGATTCCCCTAGACCGAACGAGCAGGAATCTAAGGGGAGAAAACATTTTTTTAATAAATGGGTGAACTCCCGCTTTAAGGACCACCTCCTGCGCATATACGTCGGCAGAATGGCACGGCTGGGCACAAGCACGTACCTGTACGGACTCTTTAAGTACCCAGCCGAAGCCCCGTGACCGCGGCCGCGGGACCTGTGATCGGTCCCCGGAGCTGAAGAACGAGGAGAGCTGTGTGTAAACACATCTTCCCCGTTCTTCACTGTGGCGCTGTCATTGATCGTGTGTTCCCTGATATAGGGAAGCACGATCAATGACGTCACACGTCCAGCCCCGCCCCCCCACAGTTAGAAACACATATGAGGTCACACTTAACCCCTTCAGCGCCCCCTAGTGGTTAACTCCCAAACTGCAATTGTTATTTTCACAGTAAACAATGCATTTGTTTAGCATTTTTTGCTGTGAAAATGACAATTGTCCCAAAAATGTGTCAAAATTGTCCGATGTGTCCGCCATAATGTCGCGGTCACGAAAAAAATCGCTGATCGCTGCCATTAGTAGTAAAAAAATTAATTATTAATAAAAATGCAATAAAACTATCCCCTATTTTGTAAACAATATAAATTTTGCGCAAACCAATCGATAAAGGCTTATTGCGATATTTTTTACCAAAAATAGGTAGAAGAATATGTATCGGCCTAAACTGAGGAAAAAAAAGTTTTTTTTATATATTTTGGGGGATATTTATTATAGCAAAAAGGAAAAAATATTGATTTTTTTTTCAAAATTGTTGCTCTATTTTTGTTTATAGCGCAAAAAAATAAAAACGGCAGAGGTGATCAAATACCACCAAAAGAAAGCTCTACTTGTGGGAAAAAAAGGACGCCAATTTTGGTTGGGAGCCACGTTGTAGGACCGCGCAATTGTCAGTTAAAGCGACGCAGTGCCGAATCGCAAAAACTGGCCGGGTCCTTTACCTGCATTTTGGTCCGGGTCTTAAGTGGTTAATAAACACCACAAAACATATTAAGCCTCCTTGCACACTGGGCTTAAAAAAACGCTAGTTCATTTGGCAGAAAAAAACGCTCTTATGGAGCGTTATAATACAAACGTTTAGGAGCGTTTTTTTCTGCCAGAAAGCTCCTCTCTAAAACAGATTTTTTTTTTCTGCTTCTAAACGCTGAGCTTAAAATATGCTTCTAAACATCCTAACACCATTGGGCTGCTTCTACAGGCAAGATGCAAAACTCCTGTAGAAGCAGCTAGTTTTTAGGACCAGTGTGCATGGAGCCTAAATCTGGATCCAGAAGGACCTGGATTATCCTCTGTATCCCATATATAGAAACCATAGGTGTGCGCACAGAGTGTGCCACGTGTGCCCAGGCACACCCTAATCACCCTGTGCAGCACAGATTCCCTCTACTGCCCTTGCTCCCATCTTTCCCCCTACAGCGCTGCCAGCTTCCCTGATCTCCTATCGGCTGTTGCTGCTGGGATGTTTAAGGAGTGGGGAAGGGGTCAGTAAATATGAAATTTACCAGCCTCTTCCCTTTCTGAATGAACATAGTGAGTAATCGGTAGTGTGTGTTTGGGATTTGGGGTGCACACCCTAATGCAATAGGCTGCGCACACCTATGATAGAAACAGATATCATTTGTATTACTTATCAAATAATATAGTATTGATAAATATATATCATATAAATTCCAAAAGATACATTGAATATACAGTATATGCTATGCAAACCACTCCTGAAAAGAGCAATAATACCGGTCATTAAAAATTAGCACCTCTTATATACAAAACCTATACATTGTAATGCATGTGTTTATTCACACACCAGCAATGAATTTGTGACTTCCATTGTGTAATGCATAGCATTGCACTTACATCTGAATGCACAACCACCATGTAACACGATGTGCTGTCGAAAACCGAAGTGCAATATAATGCTATTGCATACACAGTGCATACACTGTATATGGGCAAAAGCTACATTAGGCAAGGAAACCAATGCCAATTTTAGTGTCAAGCAGGGGAATAGGCGATTGTTAACAATATTCTCACATGGCCCGGAATCCTCTGCTGAATTATCCACTTGCCGACCACCTACCACATATTTACTGCGGCAGGTTGGCTCTATTGCGAGAAATCACGTACCTGTACGTGATTTCCTGCAATAACCACTGGGTAGCGCAAGCCACCGGAGGCGCGATCATGTGCTGACTGGACACAGGGGATGCACAGGGGAATTAGCAGGTCCGTGGATCCAAAGTCTGCCGATCACCCGCAATAGTTTCCGGGAGAGGCAGAACGGTGATGTTAACCGCTCTTCCCTGCCAGTGTCATTAGTACAGTAACAGTGCATATTTTTAGCACTGGTCCCCAAAAAAGTGTCAAAGGTGTCAGTTAGGTGTCTGATTTGTCCGCCGCAACGTCGCAGTCCTGCAAAAAGTCGCCGACATTACTAGTAAAAAAACAAAATAAATAAAAAATAACATAAAAATATCCCATCATTTGTAGACTTTTGCACAACCCAATCAATAAATGCTTATTGGGATTTGTTTAGCAAAAATGTATGAAGAAATTAGATTTAAATTTGTTTTCATTGGATATGTCTTATAGCAGAAAGTACAATATATATATTTTTTTCCAAATTGTCACTCTTTTTGTTTATAGCGCAAAAAATAAAAACCAGCAGAGGTGCTCAAATAGCACCAAAAGAAAGCTCTATTTGTGGGGGAAAAAAGCACATCAATTTGGTACACTGTTGCACGTGCATTTGTCAGTTAAAATTAGTGTTGATCAGAATACGCCATATTCGATTTCGCGATATATCTCGAATATATAGTCGAATATTCGAGATATATTCGCTAAATTCGAATATTCGTGATATTTTATCGAAATGAAATGATTGCGAATTTTCGCTATTGCGAATGCGAAAATAATTGCGAAATTTCGATAACTGCGGTAGGAGCACTCTGATTGGCTCAGAATATTCTTGATATTTTTTCGAAATTTCGCAAAATGCGAATGCGATATTTACTGCGCAATTTCGACAAATGCTGTAGGAGCACTCTGATTGGCTCAGAATATTCGTGATATTTTACAATACAAAATAATTGCGAATATTCGGCAAATGCAGAAGGAGCACTCTGATTGGCTCAGAATATTCTTGATATTTTACAATACAAAATAATTGCGAATATTCAGCAAATGCGGAAGGAGCACTCTGATTGGCTCAGAATATTCTTGATATTTTACAATACAAAATAATTGCGAATATTCGGCAAATGCGGAAGGAGCACTCTGATTGGCTCAGAATATTCTTGATATTTTACAATAGAAAATAATTGCGAATATTCGGCAAATGCGGAAGGAGCACTCTGATTGGCTCAGAATATTCTTGATATTTTACAATACAAAATAATTGCGAATATTCGGCAAATGCAGAAGGAGCACTCTGATTGGCTCAGAATATTCTTGATATTTTACAATACAAAATAATTGCGAATATTCGGCAAATGCGGAAGGAGCACTCTGATTGGCTCAGAATATTCTTGATATTTTACAATAGAAAATAAAAAGTGTTTTGCATTGGTGGTGATTCTTTACTCTATCCATCTGTCACAGCCGTTTGTCAATCAAACACCTTGAAGATTGAACACGTTCATGCTGCATGCTTTGGACTTTTTTTCACTTCACATATCAAAGACATTTTTATGAAAGATTATTTTTCTATTATTGGGACTATATTTCTTTATATATTTGTTTCACTGTGTATTTCACAAGTTATTTGCGCTTGCTTATTTTATAATTTGCCCACATGTCTTGTCACTAGACATATTTTTTATTCTTGTAGAGCGACTCCATTTTCTGTCTTGTATTAATTTATGTTGTATAACATTTTTGAGTTGCTGCTGTATTCTCCCCTTTTTTTAAGGTATGCGCAATTTTTTCCTTCTTACAAAAAAAATAATATCAAACATACAAATATTCATAACAGAAACATACACAAAGCCCCCCCACTTTTGCATCAGAGACAATCAGAGTTCTCCTACCACAGTTATCGAAAATTCGCAATCATTTTCGCATTCGCATTAGCGAAAATTCACAATTATTTTTTTTTCAATTCGGCAACATAAAATTATCGCCTCAGCTTAGCTACTCGGCCCAGGGTCTCTAATCATACCAGCAATGCTTTTAGACGTCGATAGGATGTGATCTGTTTTAAAAATAAAATTGAAAAAATGCGAATATTCGGAATTGCGAATATTCACAGCGAAATTCGAAATATATCGGGAATACTCGAATATGCCATAATCGAGCCGAATATTCGCAATACGAATATTCGTGAGCAACACTAGTTAAAATAACACAGTGCTGTATCGCAAAAAATGGCCTGGTCAGGAAGGGGTGAAACCTTCCAGAGCTGAAGTGGTTAATGAAGTGATCTCCTGGCTGGATGAATAAGTTGATAGTAAGACTGACTGTTGATGCTACAGCTGCGCAATTCCATAATTGTAAAGGCTTAACCGGGGACCAGCTTCCTGTGACTAGATCGGTGTCCAATGATGATAAAAAATATTGCACGGATGATGTAAATAAATATTATATATCTAAGATGTTATGTCACAGTAGCCACAGTACAGGCAGTCTCCGAGTTACAAATATCAGACTTACGTACGACTGGAAACAGTGAGAGAAAATCTAACAGGAAGTGAGAGGAAATCTACCCACAGGAAGGTAAATTCACTCCTGTAAGAACTATCTTGGGAAAAAGGGGTCTCCACTGGAGCTGTATCACCAATCTTTATTTCCACAACAGCCCAAAGTTTTCAAAAATTCAATTATCACAGGGACAGAAAGTGAAGTCTTCTTAACAGGAGCTCAGACAGCAGTTCCAAAAAAACAAACGTTACAGGGGTGTTAATCCTTTCCATTGCTACCCAAAAAATGTAAAAAACATTTTTTGGCTGAGTTACACTAAAAAAATGTACCTGTTCCAATTTACATACATCTTCAACTTAACCTCTTCACACCGACTGCTCAACACTTTAACCACTTAAGGACCCCTGCATGACGATATACGTTCGACAGAATGGCACGGCTTGGCACAAGGGCGTACAGGTACGTCCCCTTTAAGAACCCAGCCGTGGGTCGCGAGCGCAATGCCGGCGGAGGAGCGTTAGCGACCCGGTCCAATGCTCCACAACCGCGCCCGGGGTACCCGTGGACCCGATCGCTGCCGATGTCCCGCGATCAGAGCTGAAGAACGGGGAGAGGTAAGTGTAAACAAACCTTTCCCCGTTCTTCCTAGTGGCTTGTCAGTGATCGTCTGTTCCCTGTCATAGGGAACGACGATCAGTGATGTTGTCATATGTAATGACGATCAGTGATGTCACACACCCAGCCACGCCCCCCTACAGTAAGAATCACACACTAGGGCACACTTAACCCCTACAGCGCCCCCTAGAGGTTAACCACTTCACTGCCATTGTTATTTTCACAGTAATTAGTGCATTTTTATAGCACTGGTCGCTGTAAAAATTACAATGGTCCCAAAAATGTGTCAAAAGTGTCCGATGTGTCTGCCATAATGTCGCAGTCACAATAAAAATCGCTGATCGCCGCCATTAGTAGTAAAAAGAAAAATAAGAATAAAAATGCCATAAAACTATCCCCTATTTTGTAGATGCTATAACTTTTGCATAAACCAATCAATAAGCGCTTGTTGTGATTTTTTTTACCAAAAATATGTAGAAGATTACTTATCATCCTAAACTGAGGGGGGAAAAAAATGTTTATATATATTTTTCGGGGATATTTATTTTAGCAAAAAGTAAAAAGCATTTTTTTCGAAATTGTCGCTCTATTTTTGTTTATAGCGCAATTTGTGGAAAAAAAAGGACATCAATTTTGTTTAATCGACGCAGTGCCGAATCGCAAAAGGGGCCTGGTCCTTTAGCTGCAAAATGGTCTGGGGCTTAAGTGGTTAAGAGGTTTAAGATACCCGGAGGTGGGGCATGGCTTAAGATCATGTGACTGCGGTCACGTAACCTGAAAACTCCTGATGGCATTCAGCTATTAGGAGCTTACGGTTAGACGCTGGTCACTGTGCAAGGAACGCGCAGGGCACGTGCTCTCAGCACAGCGCTACTGACCACAATTCACACAAATATGCGGCCTCTCAGCAGTAAGGCCAAGGCGCAGAGAGGCGGCATATTTGCGTGTGGCCCAGAAATATAAAAAATATGCAATTTCCCCAACAGCCAGTGCCAAGGGATTAGAATAAACCTACAGAACCTTGCTTGTAACCTGGGCACTGCCTATATATGTTACTAAATCATCAATAACATATGCAGGCAGTTACCAGCACACAGAGCAAAGGGCCGCAAATGGCTTATGATTATGAAAGAGACCAAAGAGTGTTCCAAAGAGTGTACAAAACCATGTCATGTATGAGCTACATTGTGGGTGGTGCCGCACCTGGTGCAGGTATTTCCTGTAGCAACCAGATGGCTGCCAAATGTAGTATAGCAGTACACAAATTGCAAAATGTGCATCTTATTATGTAGTTGTTTATAAAAAGCTATTTTTTGTTTTCAAAAAAGGTTTCCCAGTGCTAAACCGTTCACCAAATTGCTGCGTTTGTAAATTTCAAAAGCCAATATAAATGAATGGTAGTGGTAAAAAAAAAAAAAGCACTTGTGGGTTTAAAGCGGAGGTCCACACAAAAATGGAACCTCCGCTTTTCGAAAGGTGCCCCCCCTCCGGTGTCACATTTGGCACCTTTCAGTGGGAAGGGGGGGTGCGTATTACTGTATAATACAGGTATTTGCACCCACTTCCGGGCATAGACCCCCACGGGGGTTACGCCACTTCCTGTCACCCCCTCTGTATTCTGGGAAACACACAGGTTCCAGAAGACACCAGGGACCAGTGAGGATGCTCAGCGTGACTCGCGCATGCGCAGTAGGGAACCGGGCAGTGAAGTCGCAACGCTTCACTCCCTGATTCCCTCACAGAGGATTGTCGCGGGGGCAGCCGAGAGCCGAGCGATTCGTCGGCTTTGGCTGCCAACATCGCAGGCACCCTGGACAGGTAAGTGTCCATTTGTTAAAAGTCAGCAGTTGAAGTATTTGTAGCTGCTGGCTGTTAAAAAAAATTTAGGTGGACCTCTGCTTTAACTAGTTACTTTTTTTTAGTATAATTCTCCTTTAATGGGGTGAGGTAGGGTGTGTGTCTTATGTCTACATATATTTGCTAATAGGTGTCCCTCGTTCCCATCTCAAAAATTTGGGAGGTGTGCTGTAAGGCCTAGCATCTTGCCAGTGAACCTGAACTTAGTCCTGCCAGTGTTAGGGTGATGATCTTCTGGTAGAGTCCTCAATTTCATTTGCTTGCACAAAGACTCAAGTAGCCAAAAGTCCTCTCACCAAATAAGTCAGTTCTGCTTGGCCTCTTGGTGGCTAGACAAATGGCCCCTCTCTCAAGTCAGAATCAAGCAGCAGGAACAATGGGTCCTTTGTGTCAAAAGTCAGGATCAACAGTTGTCTCTTTCAAAGCAGTAGCACAGCAACATGTGACTCTCAGCATAGACTTTCTCACAGCAGCAGCATAGCACAGGGTCTTGGTATAGCAGCAGTAGCCCCCGATAACAGCCCTAATAGCATTTGCAGCATCAGCAGCAACAGCAGCAGGCCCGAGCCTCTGTTAGTCTTCCAGCTCCAGCTCACAGTTCATGGTAGCCCCAAGTTCTATGCATAGGCTCCAAGCTCAGCAGCACTCCAGGCACATACCTGATTCAACCCTGTCTGTGATCAGAAAAAGTCCTACCTGGTCCCCTGTAGATTGGCAGCAATGTTTCCAACCACATCTCCGTTATGCTTTCGAAACTGTCAAGCCCAGGGTTCCATGTTGCATATCTGGTGGGAGTGCCCTAAAATCAGGGGATTTTGGAACAAAATATTCTCTCTAACCAGAAAGGTAACTGGTGTGCCGGTTGAAAAATCTCCCCAAATAGCGTTACTAGGGGCCTGTGTATCCCAAGCCTCTAAATACACTCAAAAATTAATAGCTTTCATGCTTATAGGTGCCAAAATTACGCTGGCTGGAGCCTGGAAACAACCATCTGTTTCTATCCAGATGGCCAAGAGGAAAATCTCCTGGATCATGCACCAAGAGAAAATGGTCAGTTCAATACTTAATTCTTCTAAAACCTTTGAGGCAGTATGGGAACCCTGGGCTAGACATGTAGGCATATCCATTATATAAGGACAAAGGAGGGGGGGAAGATCTTCCTTTTATCTTTTGTTTTTTATTATCCCCAGGAGTCGTGGACTGACTTATATAGTCCGTAGCTGGCAACACCAACCTATACGCTTTCTCTTTCTCTTTCTACTTCTGTCTTCCTTTCCCTTTTCCTTTCCCCCTTTTTTTTTTTTTTCTTTTCTTTTTCTTTCTTTATTTCGGTGATACGACCACTGGAGATAACTGTCTACCTTATATGTTATCTTCCGGAGTCTCCAGTCCTCACCGAGACATGGGAATGAGTTATGATATTCCCTACTTTGGGATTGCCCCACGACCTCGGAAACCTCAGTTATTCCGGGGCTGGAGGTGCATTCTCGCCTTTCTTAGGCACATCCTACGAGCTTAACGTATTCACTGGTTCTTAGGCACAGTGTGATTCCATTGAGGGTGCCGGGAATACAGTCAGTACTGGGTGCTATTTTATCTTTCTTTTTATTCTTTTCTTTTTGAAAACTTTAGGTTCAAAGTGAAGAAAAATACTCTGTTCTATGTAGAGTGATGTTCTTGTTCTAAGCTAATTTTTTTATTTTGACTATGAATTGTATGTATACTGTTCAGCCCCAGGTTGTTCTGGCGGCTCTTGAAATGTACTGCACTGCTTTTCAATAAACGTCTTTAAAATTGAATAAAATAAAAAAATAAAAATAAAAACAAAGTCCCTCCTGGTGTAAAGGATTGCTCTCTACATGGGTCTCAGTCACTCTCTGTTACCCCAGTCCTGAACCCGCTCCCTGCCCTCACTCTAACTCCAAGTACACACATGCAGCGCACCCCCCCACAGGAGCCGCTAGTTTGGTACTCCCTCTGGAGTTATTCTTCTTTCACTGAACTGAGTGGTGTAATGCTTCGACCACTCTGACATACCATTTGCACAAAATAACCACACCAGCTTTAAATATCCTTGAGTATATTGAAGGTAAGTAAGTCAACAAAGACAAGGTTATAGAACTATAATCACAACCTTGTAACAATTTTCTACCATGCAATACAGTCACAAAACAGACTGGAGATTTATGCAGATTTTTTTCTATATTAATGATGACTGGGCCCAGATTCCACCACGTTTATAAGTTGTAGCAGGACCATCTGAGTCCAAACAGAGTAGCTAAAACAATGTAAAATTATATATACAGGGCTCAAAAGTCCTGAGCCACTAGCTAGGCCTTAAGAGTTATGCCACATACACACGATCGGTTCATCCGATGAAAACGGACCGATGGATTTTTTCCTCAGATATCCGATGAAGCTGACCTTCAACAGTCTTGCCTACACACCATCAGTTAAAAATCCGTAAAAACGTAAAAACACAACGACGTGCAGAGAAAAATGAAGTTCAATGCTTCCGAGCATGCGTTGACTTGATTCCGAGCATGCGTGGATTTTTGACCGATGGATTTCCCCACAGACGATCGTTTTTTTCTATCGGTTTTTTAACCATCAGAACATTTTAAAACCGGTTCTATTTTTTTTCACCGATGGGAAAAAGCGATGGGGTCCACACATGATTGGTTCGTCCGATGAAAACGGTCATGTGTACAGGGCATTACTGTCCACCAGTTGCACCACCCAACCCCTACCCCGCCCCTAAGTCTGCCCCTAAACACACCCTTGTGAATGAGCTCATGAAATTATACTGTTAAATGTTTTATGCAGAATTAAGTTACAAAAATAAATATTAGCAACAACTTTAACAATATTAACATAAAGCATATTAGTACCCATCAGTGCAGCATCATCAGTGCAGCCTGTCAGTGCCCATCAGTGCAGCCTCATTAGTGCCCATCAGTGCAGCCTTATCAGTGCCCATCAGTGCATCCTCGTCAGTGCAGCCCCATCAGTACAGCCTCATCAGTGCCCATCAGTGCAGCATATGAGTGCTGCCTTATCAGTGCAGCTTATCAGTGCCAATTAGTGCGGCCTCATCAAATTGTAGAGGATAAGAGATGGACAGCCGCACTCCAAAAAAACTTTTAGGTTGTGTTTAATATAAAAAGGAATGAAAACAATGTACTACAAAAACCAGCAGAAAATGGGAAAAGCAGCCCATGCTTTTCACACTATAGATCAGTGCTTAGTCATGGCTAACATGCAGATAAAACACACTTCAAATATATGTGATTCCTACCAAAGACACGTGACTGACACTAACTATATGCAGGTGAGAACCGCTTAAAGAGGGGGTTCACCCTAATAAAACAGTTTTTTTTTTTCTAGCATTAAATTAGGCATAGTAGCGCGAGCTACAGTATGCCTGTATTTATTTTTTTAGCCTCGTACTCACTGTGCAATCGTATAGAGAATATTCCGACTCCCCGCGGGGAATGGGCGTTCCTATCCAGAGGGAGCATGATTGACGGCCCGGCTATGACGCGTCACGCTTCTCCGGAAATAGCCAAAATAGGACTTGGCGCTTCACGGCGCCTGCGCATAGTCTGTGCGCAAACGCCGTGAAGAGCCGAGACCTACTCCGGCTATCTTCAGGAAGCGTGACGTGCCATAGCCGGCCGTCAATCATCCTCCCTCTGGATAGGAGAACGCCCATTCCCCGCGGGGAGTCGGAATCTTATCTATACGATTGCACAGTGAGTACGGGGCTAAAAAAATAAATACAGGCATACTGTAGCTCGCGCTACTATGCCTAATTTAATGCTAAAATGTTGGTAATGAGGGTGAACCACCGCTTTAATGAAGGGAATTCCCAGAAGCAGATCAGTAAGTGTCATCACCTGTGTACAGGAAGGTAACCTAAAAACTATTTTGTGTTCACATTCAAAACACACATCCGTAGACACAAAAGTGACAAGTGAAAGATGAATGTAAAATATATATACATGAGTTATTGACTATATGTGAAAATATAAATATGTAATAAATGGTGTATGAAACCACTACAGTTGCTGAGCGGCATCACACATGCGGTAATACCAGACTGTAGTAGTATACAGAACCCATTACAGTATGCCAAAATACAAGGGATTGTTTCTATATATATAAAAAGTGTTTTTGATGGGTATGTAAGTAACATATGTGTCCATATGTGTATAAACAAAATTTGAGGAAAAGGTGTAAGTAGAGTCCGATGGACATTATATACCAATAGTGAGAAAATTGTTATTACTTAGGTATTTATGTGTATATATAGATAACCACATAAAATGTAAGCACAACGTTACATTTATCTTATAGGCAACGGTTATGTGTCGAGTGAGATCCAACGTACCAAAAGTGTAATAGCCCTAGATAAACGTGAGTGAAGGTGTGTAAAATAAAAAACTAAATTGTGAAGAACTTTAACAGAAGAAGCGGCCGCGGTGGCAAATGGTTATTGTCATTCCATTTTTGTTATCAGCGGTTAATAATAATTCGATGTCTGGGGTCCATTGGCTAATACAGAAACAAAGCATTTGAAAAATGTTAAGTGTGAGTGAAGTTCCGCAGAAGTTCCTCAGGGTTCTCTGTGAGGAAAATCGCCCCTTCTTCCATACTTGTGAAGGAAAAAAAGGAGTTTGGAATGAATTAAAAATATTCTGTGTGACCGGGTTGGTTGAGCATGCCGGAATATTAAAAGGAACTTGTGAATTTATTATTTGTATTGTTTATATTGTTTATATTGTTTATATTGTATATGTATGTAGAGTTCCGGGTTTTTGTGGAAAGAGATAGGTTGAAAAATGGCAGAGCACTAATTTGAACATGGGTTCGGGGTCAGAGCAGAAGAATTCTGTCTTCAGACCCATCCTAAGAAGGATGCCAAGTTTCTGGCAAAATTTCCCTAGTTCTCAGGTGCAAGCCACAACCCATATAGAATTTTTTAACCCCCCCCCGGAACGCCCCCCCTATTCCTGACAGAAACAGGACACACAAGTGAGATAGGGGACAAGGAAATGAGGCAGGATGAGCTGAGACCTGACTGTATATACAGTAGGTCTAATACAAATAGTTGGCATTATGCCAAATAGGTATTTTTCTTGACAAGAAGTTTATTTTGAAAAACTGATTGTTGCACATTAACAGCCACATCATAAGGTATCTCCGTGCAAAATATTGCCATTTGGCATTTTGCCAAAAAACACGAAGTGTTTTTACAAACATTGCATCTTAAAAGAACATAACACTTTAAATGCTTTTTAAGCTTAATCTGTGTATTAGTGAGCAATTGTAGTGATGCTGACACTCTGTTCTGAGGCATAATCAAAAAACAAAAACAAAAACAAACGTTCTAGAAGAGGGGTACTGGATATCACCCTAGAACACCTCTATAAACCCTGTAGCTGCTTTATACAGGACTTGAGGAAAATTAATAGTTCAGTTATACTTGGAGCACCAGTTTTACCTGATGTGCCATGCCACCGCACCATCTAAATGCTACCCATTTTCACTTCATAGTGAATGGTTTAGCAAATATGTTTTAGCGTCCTGGTGGACGAGGAGAGGGCATCCCCTTATGGACTAGCCAATCTTTTGGAAATGTATCCTTCACGGCTGATGACTAACCTGGTGGATAATATCCTCAGGGTTGTGTACCTTTGGGGTCTATGCAATTATGCTCCAGACCACATTTGCAAGCCCACCTGAGAGACACACCTACACATAGATCAGCCCTGCTACAGTATATAGTTACTCTTTGGAGGCTGGTTGTAAGGACGGGTGGAGTTTACACCCAGAAGGACACTCTGTATTCAGAGTCATTGGATCCTTTACTTGAGGTCGGTGGATATATTTATATATATATATAGAGACAGAGGTTTTTTTTTGGTTTCACTTAAAGGGCCAGAAGTTGTTTTACTTCGGCAGGTAAATCAATCAAGCAATAAGTTAGATTGATTGGCTGTTTTCAGCTTTCCAGGTTCTTGCTGAGGTAGCCATCCTAGCTTTTAAGGCTCACATGTGGAAGCGCAGGCCCTAGCCTCTACAGAAGAGCAGCACAGGCCCCAAGACCAGGCGGCTAAGGATACAGCCCCGGACACTTGATGGTTCTGTGCAACTCACAGATTCCACCTAGTTCTGGCCCAGTATAACTGGGAAAAATAATTCAACTTCAAGGACCCCAGAACGAGAAGAACAAGTGGTCCGCAGGGGGCATCTTCGGAATCAATGTGATCTTTTATGTCTGTCAGCCACTCGGGCCCCTCTACAGCACCCCTGATGCCCCAACCCACAGGTCCGTCTCCTTCACTCGTTTTTTATTTTAACTTCCAACGAACCAGACAAAGAACATGAATGCAAACAGATCATTGATCAGACCACCCCCCCCCCCATCCTTTACATCTACCACCACAAGGATTCTGACCCCTCCACAGCCCTGCAGCCTGACACATGGAACGTGTCTTCAGTCACAAGCAGTTATGGCTGCCCTGGTGAATGAACATTGCCTAAAAGGCAAAGTTCACCACAGTTGGTTTTATAATATACCACTTCTTGTTTTACCTGTTACCAAAGGTGTTACCAAAGGCTGAACCTCCCTTCCGGAAATATGAGAGATATATCCGGGTGCCCAAGTGAAGGTATCTGAATAGTGCTGTGGTTGTAGCACCCAGATTTGGCCTCCTCGTTATGTTTTGTATGCATGGGACAATTGTAGGACTATGGCAGGTGTCCTCACCAAAAAGAACATGGTGGAGAGCTTTGCCCTGTGGGGTATTTTTTCCAAGAGTGGTTCAGGTTCAGGGCATACCTCCTGAGCGATGGTGGTAGGGGATGGTAACATAATTTACCCTGGGCGGACCAACTATAAATGTTAAACAGGTAAGAGAGCTGCCGCTCCAGGTGAGCTCACTAGGGTAATTGATGTCCACTCAGAAGCAGATGGGTGCTGGCAATGCACAGGATGTGCAAAAACAATAAGGATATGGACAGCCGCACTCCAGTAACTTGAAAAAAGACGTGCCCTTTATTGGGTACAGGAAAAAATGCACTACAGATATCAGCACACAGTGGGATAAACAGCTGACGCGTTTCGCATTGAGTGTCAATGCTTAATCATAGCTCATTAGATCTCCAGACACATGAAAGGTTTGAAGGTTTGGGCGGGGTCTGACTCGGAAAAGACATGAATGGACTTTTTCTTGAAGAGGGGGAAGACAGGACATGATGCACCCCCGCAGCTAGTGCATCTTTGTTTATGGCTGAATACCATGGGGAAGGTCATAGAGGTTGGCAGAACACATTTTACTGAAGGATTTCTTCAAAGCCAAGCTTGTTAAAAGCATATGTGTCACATGTATCATCACATCACATCACATGCAAACATACCACACAAGGTGAAACATGAACACCTCCCTACTACACCTTTCACTTATCTGCAAATAGATTTCACCCACATGCCAAAGAAAGGGACAGAGCAAGAATATCTTTTGGTCATCGTGGATGTATTCTCACGATGGGTGGAAGCATTCAAAACCACAAGAGAAGACACACAGACAGTAGTGCGCATTCTCACGCAGGGAATCATCCCTAGGTGGGATGTCCATTGCAAGTAGGAAAGCCACGCAAGGAACTTTAGAAGACTGTTTAGTATACTTACCCTCGATACTATACCGAATCAGAAACACCCCTAGTTCAAGAAATGAACTTTAATGAGAAAGCCCATTCAGAAGAAGAAATGGTACAGAGAGGATAGGAACCCTAGGCAGGATCCTAACTTATATTCTTTACAGGAAAAGTATGTGAAAGATCTGGTAAGTACACTTAGTGAAAATTATGAATCAGTGGCTGTCACTTTTCCTCCTCTTTTCACAGATCCGATCCACCGGGTCATACCGGGAGACAAAGTCCTAATAGAACAACTCGCAGCGAGAAGACATATAGGACCCATTTATACCGGCCCACTCGAAGTAGAAAAAGGTCTCCAGAACGGCTATACTTACTTCCCAGAGACCACAATGGATCCGTGCATCCCTGATAAAGACGACCCCCCTTTTTCCCCTTCCAACTTCAGAGGCACCAACAGAAGAGTAGAAAAGGAGGGACCAACAAGCCACACAACTGGAGGACTTAATCCAAGGATTGGAACAGGTCACAGTGCAACTACCTTGAACATTCTCAAAGACTGGCCCCCAATTTGCTCCCCCGTTTCGGTCCCAGACCACGTCCAACTCCGCATTGGCACCAAATTGCAGAATATTTTTCCTTGTCACCAATTGTTACATGTTGTGTTCTCCTTATTGCAACCCCAGGAAAATGATATTGATTTGCACTTTTGTTATATATCTGATTGCTAAAATAACCCTTTGCGCTATTGGAAGATTGACAAAACCCTGTGCGAAAAGGAGTGAGAGTGTCAGCATGGCGAGGTTGACCATAGAGCGGAAATGGTATAATGAGTGATTGCGTCGGCTCTAGCCGACGCAATCAAAGGAGGGGTTGAAAGGCGGTTAGAGTTCCCCCATATGTATTGATAGGCTATAGTTCCCCTATACTAATAATGTATTATAAGGCTTGTTAGAGTTCCCCTTAGTGATGAATGCGTGTATGTTTATGTACCCTTTTGTCCAGAGCTTTTAGGACAAGTTACATAGAAACAACCTTGCCATTTTGTTATTATGTTCTAGATGAAGAATGAAAAACATTAAGATTAGCTGCAGTAGAGATGAGATAAGCAGGGCACAAAGATGGGATTGCTGTATTCTATGCACGTAGTATAATTGTGACGAATATTACTTGTATAACCTAATTACTTACATATGATTGGCTGGGACTAGAGCATCCCTTCTTGTATGATTTTCTTATGTACAAGTACGCAGGAGAAATAAAACTTTAGTCTTGGACATACCATGAGTGCGTGTGGATGTTTTCCTGACTCACCAATGCATTGGGGACTTTCCATACATTCAAATTGTCCTTAAGACCCGAGTCTAGTTGAACCAGCAACCTTACAAAGACTTTATGGAATGAAAAGTATGTCCCATATATAAACAACCGGACGAGAATATTCTTTCCCAATTCAAGTATATTGATAAAAAGAACTAAAAAAAAAAGTTTTCGGGAAAAAAGGGGGGGGGGGGAGAAAACATAAAATATGTGACCAATAGATGGATTCCGTTTAACAGAACCTCTGTATAGATAAATGTCCTAGTCATCTGTAAGATAAACTAGATAATAGTCTTGCTAAATACAGTCTTGCTAAATACATCTAAAAAAACTCAAAAGGGGAAATAGGGTACCTCTAATGAAGAGACTGAAAGTAGAGAGACTAACATACATCAGTATAAGTCAAAATTAGAGTCTGTCTCCTTATCATCTGATAATCGTGTGGATCCTAACATAGATAGATGGCCCGATAAAAATTGTATTGATGGAAAAAATCTGAATAGAACAAAAGGACATGAGATAATGGGCAGGAGGAAGGGGTGGAAGATATATGTATACTTTATTTAGAGAAGGAGAGATAGATAATAGGCGCGGGGTCCATAGGACTCCTTCTCAATCATAGTAATATAAAAACGTCCCACTCAAAGTTTAACCCCATGGGTATTCTAGTATTTAAATTGAATATCCAGTAGACTTCATGTCTACATAATTGCCTAAATGTATCTCCTCCTCTAGCTGAAGTGGTGATCTTTTCTACACCCTGTATAGACAAGCTAGATGTATCCTTGCAGTGTATAACTTTCCAGTGTTTGGCTACATTTGTGTTGTGACTTTTGTCTATATCATATGGATGGTCACCCAGTCTGTCTTTCAGTCTCCTAATAGTTCGGCCCACGTATTGGACATTGCACTGGCTGCAGTTGATGAACCGTTTTATTTTGAAACCTTTATTCATGGTGTATGAGTGCACATACTGTCCTGTCTTAATGTGACCGCAGTATCTGCACCCTTTATTTCCACATCTAAAGGTTCCTTTAAAGTGTAACCAATTTTCTTTGACTAACTTAGTTTGAAATAAGCTAGGTAAGAGAATACCCCCTAGTGTGGGTGCTCTACGGCTAACTGTGTTGATGACTTTAGACAGAATTGACTGGTATGCCATGTCATTGTATGAGACAGGAAAATACTTAGTGACAATCTGTCTTATTTTGTTAAAATCTGAGCTATAAGGTGTAGAGAAAACTGGAATATTCTTATTGAAAAGAGTATTGGTCCATTTTCCATCAGGTTGTTTCTCTTCTAATAGAAGTGCCCTCATCAGTGCCCATCAGTGTGGCCTCATCAGTGGCCACCAGTGCAGCCTATCTGTGCCCATCAGTGCAGCATATTAGTGCTGCCTTATCAGTGCAGCCCCATCAGTGCAGCTTAAGAGTGCTGCCTCATTAGTGGCCATCAGTGCTTCCTCATTAGTAGCCATCAGTGCAGCCTCATCAGTGGCCATCAGGGGAACCTATTAGTGCCCATCAGAGCAGCATATCAGTGAAGCCCCAACAGTGACCATCAGTGCAGCCTCATCAGTGGCCATCAGTGCAGCCTCCCTAGGGGCCACCAGTGCAGCCTATCAGTGCTCATCAGTGCAGCATATCAGTGCTGCCTTATCACTGCAGCTTAAGAGTGCTGCCTCATTAGTGACCATCAGTGCCGCCCCATCAGTGTCTATCAGTGCAGCCTCATCAGTGGCCATCAGTGCAGCCTATTAGTGCCCAACAGTGCAGCTTATCAGCATCAGTGCAGCATATAAGTGCTGCCTAATCAGTGCATCACCATCAGTGCAACTTATCAGCGCCGCCTCATCAGTGGACATCAGTGCAGCATATCAGTGCTGGAGCAACAATCTGGAGCCACAATCATTGACACAGGTATTCAGATGGTGCCAAAAAGGGAGATTGCATTGTACATTTCTCAAAGTTCTGCTGCTATGGGGATTGTTTGCCGACGATGTTCTGGGTTATGTGTAGACCACATCTGTGAATCCAGGAGACACATCACTTGCACACTGCGATTTCAAACTCTGAGGCATCAGCTAAATCGAGCCTTGAGTGTATCTCTCCCTACATTGTTCGGACAGACTAGTATTGATAGTCAATACACGCTGACATATATTACCAACGTATGCGCCTAAAATATATTCTCTTGTGTGCTGGTCAGACCTCCTCCTGGACATACCTTTTTACATATTTTTTGCTTACCAGCAAATCATAATATCCAACATTTGTGGTTGATAGTTATATGACCCTATATTCTGGACTGGCTGTTTTTTTAGATATCCTTCCAAAGTCTTGCTGCAAAAATTTGTTTGCATACACAGTTTTTTCTATCAATATGCTCCTGAAGAATTACTTTTACGCGCAACATGTAGAGCGAATCTTTTTTACTTGGACTCATACCTTGATTCAACTATTCCACGTTTACACTCCATTAGGTTATCGCCATTGGAATCTCAACCACTGTACCACTGGGTTTATAAATATAATTGTGTATATTGGAAGTGTTATCAGAACTTGTGTGTGGGCCATCTAACAATACTATTACGAATTTTATATGTCTAATTGTTTTAATATTTTTTCTATAATAAAAAACCTTAATTATTTTACATGGTTTACCCGTGTGCTTTTAAAGTCCACTCCCTTAGCTTCTAGTTTTCATACAGATGTTCTGGGTTTGCCGTATTCTTGCGCCCGTGGAGTTGGTGCTACCAATGTGGAGAACTACTATTAGTGGCTGCCAAACCACCACTGCCATCCCAGGTGATGAAGGCAGACTGGACCCATGGGTACGCCACCGTGGAAGAACCTACGTCTAGCACTGATGCCGCTGACACTAGTAGGCCTATCTCTGCAGATTCTTCTTCAGAGGAGCACAATTTATCCGATGCTCCTGCAGAGACCGCGGTGTAAGTGTCAGTTCCTGCTGCCACCGTTCACCCTGAGATACCTATAGCAACTGCTAGTCTTGAACAAGTAGTAGTGGCACCCCAACTCCCTTCTAAAGAAATTCAAGTGCCTGCCGCAACTACCACCCCTGCTAATGAGGAGTGCGGCCCTATGGTTCTCACTCGCCTAACTCAGTATGTCTGCTCTTCCCATGCCAAGACAGGTGGATGATCTTGTGTTCCTCCTAGGTGTTGCTTGAGACTGGTAAGCAAATAGGGTGTGGAAGATGTACGAGATGAATAGAGTGACTGTTGCATGAAGTTGTTGAGATGTACCGGATAGCAAAAATATTCTCACTGTACTGTTCTTCCTAATCTTAAAGGTGTTGTAAAGGGAAAAAAAATGTTTCCCTAAATAGCTTCCTTTACCTTAGTGCAGTCCTCCTTCACTTACCTCATTCTTCGATTTTGCTTTTAAATGTCCTTATTTCTTCTGAGAAATCCTCACTTCCTGTTCTTCTGTCTGTAACTACACACAGTAATGGGAGGCTTTCTCCCTGGTGTGGAGAACGCCTCTTGAGGGGGGAGGGGGCAATCAGGAGTGTCAGAATGCCCACTAACACACAGCTCCTTTCTCTATCTGCAAAGTAGAGAGTGTCCTGACTTGCCTGCTCGCCACCTCCCCCCTCAAGAGGCTTTCTCCACACCAGGGAGAAAGCCTTGCATTACAGTGTGTAGTTACAGACAGAAGAACAGGAAGTGAGGATTTCTCAGAAGATATAAGGACATTTAAAAGCAAAATGGAAGGATGAGGTAAGTGAAGGAGGACTGCACTAAGGTAAAGGAAGCTATTTAGGGAAAAAAATAAATTCCTTTACAACCCCTTTAAGAAAAAGTATTCTTACCATTAGCTAAGACAGCACCGCCTCAAGAGCCTTATGAAGGTTACCATCGTTAAATATGGCATAGTACCAGGGGTTTGATGGTCCCCCCCTTTTACCCGTTTTTACAAATGCCTGTTGGTCTAACGTAAATAATGTTAACTTGATAAGTAGGACATTGAACACTTTGTCACTATGGTGAATACAAAAGGAGAGTCTTTGATCTTGCCAGATCCCATGTACTACTGGTGAATGCCATAAATATGCACATGTTTTTTTCTTTCCGTGTGGATTACAAATGTGCAATGTCAAGGACATAATGCTGAGAGCCACTTCACACAGATACAGGGAGCACCCACCTAAGCCATGTTGGCTAGTGATGGAAGTTGTTGGGGTGTTTCACCCTGAAAAGTGACCTGTAACCTTGTGCTGGTTGTTGTTCCTCAAATGATGAAGAAAAACTTCTTAGTCCCAGGCTGTCATATAGACATAATGAGGACATCCTTGCTAGGCAACCTATGTCCCAAAGTGCGGTCCCCTGCACCATGGTCTGGCTGCTTGTTGTCTGAATGCAGCTGTGTCTCTTGTGCCCAGAGTTGTCCCAAAAGAAAAAAGGGAAACTGCTGGAAAGTGTTGTCCACCCCGAGCGAAATTGATGGACTGTGACATGTCATGGACACTGTGGGCCAGATTCCTAAAGACTTACGACGGTGTATCTCCAGATACGCCGTCGTAAGTCCGAATGTCCGCCGTCGTAAACGACGTAAAATTCTACGCTTGTTCCGACGTCCATACCTTAACATTAGCTGCGCCTCATATAGCAGGGGTAACTTTACGCTGGAAGTAAGCCTTACGTAAACGGCGTAGCTAAATCCGACGGGCGCAAGTACGTTTGTGAATCGGCATATATAGGTCATTTGCATATTCGACGTGTAAATCTACGGGAGCGCCCCTTGCGGCCAGCGTAAATATGCACCCAAGATACGACAGCGTAGGAGACATACGTCGGTCGTATCTTGGCCAAATTCAGGCGTATCTGGTTTCCAGAATACGATTAAAGAAACAACGGCGCACATTTTAACTTACAATGGCGTATCTGGAGATACGTTGTCGTAAGTCCTTTCTGAATCCCGGCCCTAGGGTGTATTTACACTGCCATGCTGTCTTCGGCCATTTAATCACGTATCTATATACTGCACCATAGGATAGGATGCATTTGCATTGCTGTTATTTCTCTTTCAGGTGTTGCTGCTGCGGTACCTATTCCTTGGACAAGGAGAGACAGGGATCTAACCTGACAACAACACTAATTCATTTTTACATATATCTCTTATCACTGTTTATATTAATGTAGCGCCTGTGTACTTTCAATCCAGGTGCTATCTTAAATTTAGAGGGGGATGAGAGAGTTAGTTTACTCTCATCCAGCTAATTCATGTAAATTAGGCATCTACTCTAGCTGGGCTGTACTGCCAGTTCATTCTGTGTTCCAGAGATACCTTTCCATCTCTGGGCGGCAGGTGGCAGCAGTGGAGTTCAGTCCGAAGCGCCTCTTGCCAGCAGCCAATCAGGAGGGGTTTTGCCTTGCGGGGCATGCTGGAGGAGGGTACTTCTTGAGCGGACGCCATTTTGTGGGGTTCGTCTTCTGGTGCTTGTTCCGGGTGTGGCACCCACCTTCAGGGTGTGCGCACATCACAGGCCCCGGCGATATGGCCTACCAGGCCGGGGCGCACGTGCTACACTGAGTTCTCAGTTCTGGGTCATGTTGGCCCGGAGCAACTGAAGCTGTAAAGGGGCCCCAGTGATCGACTGGGTCCCCGATTCCTGTGAAGAAGATCCCAAGCGAGTTGTGCTGTTCAGTGGGGAGTCAGTCTGAGGTTAGCCCGGAGGCAGGCGATCCAATAGGGCCTGGACAATCCACCGGGGATCGAGGTGACCATACATTGACAGTTTGTTTGATGGCAACCTGTCAGTCGGTGACCATTTGAGAGACTGAGGGAGATTCGGGCACTAATTTACCAAGGAGGATTTACCTCACTACCTATGTTCTGGAGAAGGGGCCTGTGGCAGAGGTCCCATTCTGACTTGTCAGTTCTATTAAGTCTGTGGCAGAGACTTATTTTCTCCTCAAGTTCCAAGTGATACTTGGGCTGTCAGGTCGGTGTGAGAGGCCTGTCCGGGTACACTACACCCACTTCGGCTGGAGTGGCGACGAATTAAAGTGCTATTTGAAGCAGGACTGCTTCTGTATTATCTATGCCTGAATCTGCAATTCTCCTTTTCACCAACCTTTATTCTATCTACCTCAAGTTCACTGTTTGCCGTGTTGGGCAAGAATAAAAGCACAGAAAAAGACACCTTGCTGTTTGGACATTCCGTCATTGCTCATCATCATACCCCTAGACACATCACAGAAGGTAACACGCCATCCCAAATCTATCCAGCGGCTCCTGCAGGGGTAGCGCTACATTAGATAGATAGGAAGTAAGTGCATTGCTTAGGTCTACCTTTAAATATTTGGGTGGTACATTACCTTTAAAACTGTACATACAAATTTTTGATATTTCTTTGTCATATATGATCTACCATGTCATGTGTCTGATACTTATGTTTATTTCATTTGTTACCCCCCATATACCATTGTTATTGTTATTCTTTCCCTGTTTCCCCACCCATCCTAGTTTTTGCCAGGACATTCGCTCTCATGCTTTTTTTCCCCCGCAAACTCTGAGACGTATTTTTGTAGGCAGGGGGAGGATGTCCAGGTGTAGTTACCTTGGCTCATTGTTAGGGATCAATTGATTTCACCCTAAGTCTAGAATTGCTGCACTTCTCTCTTCTGCCGCTAGGTGGCCGGGTTCCTGGTGGCATTAGATATGACAAGGGTGAAGCAAGGATAGATTAGGAGTATATGGGGTATCTCAGCCAATGGGCAGGGGTTTTCTTGAATCCCTTGGCCTGCTGGGAGAACCTATATATTTGGGTGGAGTCAGGTGATCGGTGTTCTGTGCCACCTGGATGACTGTCTGGGTGGATGTGTGTTGTACTGCCTGGGCTGCTAGGGCGGAGTTTGGGCCTATCCCGGGCACATCTGTCTACTAGGCTGTCTGAGGGCCTATCCAGAAGCAAAACAGCAGCGAAGCATTGGGATTGCGGCTTGCAGTCCAACCCGAAGTGACAGTTCTATCGGCCGGAGAACCTGTCGTGGTCGGAAGTAGAGGGGAAGCTGTTGCCACTAAGGGACCATCATCTTTATTACCAGGGACCACAGTGAGTAGCTAAATCAAGTACCGGAGCAGAATTCTCACCAACCGGGGACAGTGATGAATCTGGAAACTTCAGCAAATGTCAAGCCAGGGACCCAGCCAGCGGTGGTGAAGCTTGCATGGCAGCCTTGTGTGTCATGCCAGGGACTGAGCAGGCCAGTGAGGTGAAGCTTGAGAAGTATCTGGAGTGCCAAGTTAGGGGCCCAGCAGAGAAGCGGGGGTGACGCTTGAGGAAGATACTACAGTGAAGATTGGAGGAGCTCAAGGGATTCAGTGGCAGTGAATCATCTAGTCTAGTGAGAGAGGCTCAGTGGGTTGAAGAACTACAAGAAGTGATTGTAGTGGAAGTGAAGGAACTGTTACATATTGTGTTAGGAACTGTTAAAGACTGTTACCATAGGAGACAGCATTCCTACACATAAAGATGGGGTGTCTTGCTGGATGCCTTTCCCTGCATGGCTGTCTACCTGTAGAAGTCTTGGAGTATGCCAAATTAACATTGCCACTGCCTAAGGGTGTCCTGGCCCTAACCCTCTCTTCCAAAGATCTGTTCAAGAGAAATAAAATATCCTTGCATTCAAGAAGTGTCTGGCGCCGATGAATCTACTTTACACTACACCCACTATGCCTTACAACCCATTCTATATGGAAGGATGTCAGCTGCTCTTGGCTCCGGGGGGTTCTCATTAGACTGAAGGAGACCTTGCTACCTTTTTGTCTGCAGAGAGCTGTTACATCATCATTTATTAACATATAGACTGATGCTCAGTAACTATTATCCACTGCACAATTGGGATTTCCAGAGGTTGGCTCGCAGCTATTTTTTGCACCATGCTGAACAGATATTAGTGATGCTGGATTGATGTATATCTACAGTATATGAAGCTGCAGCACTGCTGCTATGGGAGACTGCAGTACAATCCTATACAGTATATGGATATTTTGAAAGTTATTTATAAACCATACTGAATTGACATTGGTGGAGCTAGACTGATATAGATCAGTCTGAGACTGCTGCACTCTTGCTATGGGAAACTATAGAACACAATTGTGGACAGTTTGTCAATATATTGACAAACTGGGATTCTTATGGAGGCCAGTGCTACAGTTGTTTAACCACTTGACACCCGCCCGCCGTCAAATGACGGCGGGCGGAATGCTCTATTGTTCTGACAGGACGTCATATGACGTCCTGTCATTTAAAGCCTCTGGGGCGCGCGCGCTGCAGGCGGCGCCCGCACACCCGTCGCGTCAATGGCCGCCGGGCACCCGCGATTGCCCAGTTACTGAGCAGGAACATGGAGCTCTGTGTGTAAACACAGAGCTCCACGTCCTGTCAGGGAGAGAGGAGACCGATCTGTGTCCCGTGTACATAGGGACACAGATTGGTCACCTCCCCCAGTCACCCCCCTCCACACACAGTTAGAACACACCCAGGATACACATTTAACCCCTTCCCCGCCCCTAGTGGTTAACCCCTTCCCTGCCAGTCACATTTATACAGTAATCAATGCATATTTATAGCACTGTTTACTGTATAAATGTGAATGGTCCCAAAAATGTGTCAAAAGTGTCCGATGTGTCCGCTATAATGTCGAAGTCCCGAAAAAAAACGCAGATCGCCGCCATTCCTAGTAAAAAAAAAAATCAAAAAAAAATCATTATGTCCCCTATTTTGTAGGCAATATAACTTTTGCGCAAACCAGGTTATTGTAAAAAAAAATTTTTTACCAAAAATATGTAGAATAATACGTATCGGCCTAAAAAAATATATATTTTTTAAAAAAATGGGATATTTATTATAGCAAAAAGTAAAAAATATTGTGTTTTTTTTCAAAATTGACGCTCTTTTTTTGTTTATAGCCCAAAAAATAAAAACTGCACAGGCGATCAAATACCACCAAAAGAAAGCTCTATTTGTGGGGAAAAAAAGGACATCAATTTTGTTTGGGAGCCACGCCGCATGACCGCGCAATTGTCAGTTAAAGCGACGCAGTGCCGGAAGCTAAAATCTCGTCTGGGCAGGAAGGGGGTGTATGTGCACAGTAGGCAAGTGGTTAACAGTCACAAGCAGTGATTGACCGATATCCATTTTTGCTATGGGAGACAGCAACATAGCTTCATTTTATATTGTGGACATTTTGCAATCTGTTTACAGACACAATGCTTGTGGTTGCCATCTGGTTGGTAAACAAAACAGTGGAACAATCACAATGTGACACATACATGGATTGGTTTTGTTCACTCTTCTGTACTCTTTCATAGTCATGTTCAATGCACATCCCTTTGGTCTCATTGGGGTATTACTGTGGTGACAGCTTACGTTACGTACACTAGTGATACATCTGCTGACATATATTTTGGATTCTTTAGTACTGTGAAATAACAAATTAAGATCATTTTCAATTACATCATTTGTGCTCAAATTTTATCATCAGTGGACACACATTTAGTCACAGGAAACTGGTCCCCGGTTGAGCCGTTCCAATTTTGAGATTACGCAGCTATAGCATCAACAGTCAGTCTTAAAACTAATGTATTTCTCCTGCCAGGAGATCACTTCTTTTCTTCTGAGGATTCCAACTTATGTGAGAATATTGGTAATAACCATCCATCTTCCTGTTTGACACTGAAATGGACATTGTCCTCCCTGCCTATTGTGGTGTTTGTGCATGTGCATATATATTCAATTGGGTTATATTATAATTTGGTTTGCAGCTGCACACCTTGTTAATAACCAGTGTCAATAACCACATGCAATACAATGTATAGATATTACTAAAAAACATGGAATATATCCCTACTCCACATTTTCAAGTGATTGCAAAGGCTCAATTTTTTTTAATAAAAATAACAAACATGTTATACTTACCTGCTCTATGCAAGGGTTTTGCACAGAGCAGCCCCGATCCTCCTCTTCTGGGGTGACCTGTCAAAGCTCTAGGCCCCTCTACTTCATCGGGTGCCCCCACGGAGAGCCGCTTTCCATGTCTCCCACTGCTGTGTGCATTAACAAAGACAGCGTGACTTTGCCCCACTCCCTGCTCCTGTGTCACTGAATTTGATTGACAGCAGCACGAGACAATGGCTCCTGCTGCTATCAATCTATCCAAAGAGGACATATACAGTGGCTGGATCTGCTGGGCTCGTTCACATTGCTGGAATGAATAGGTTTTAGCTAACAAAAATGGGAGTCTGGGGGGCAGCTTCAGCAAAGAAGGTTTTTTCAAATTAATGCATTACGAATGAAAACCTGGAGACTTTACAACTCCTTTAAATAATAAAAAATGCACCAAACATACAAATGCACAAACCAAAATGTTTTAACTATCACATAAACCCAAAATAATGCGGCTGCAGTATTACCTCGCCCCTACCACGCACACACACAAATTCAATATATGATGAATACCAATATCAACCACCACTGTGCAGCACTGTAAATACAATGAATCACATCAAACCCATCAAACAAAATCATTCATTGAATAATAAACATCCAATCTTCACTCAGTGTGCTTTGTGATTTTTTTTTCATACTTTAATTCTGTGTCACCCAAAAAGGGAAGTTCCGCTCTTGCTCCTCCTCCCATCCATCTCTTTCACATTTGGCGCATTATTTTTGGGCTCAGAGGGCCTAGGCAATATAAGCGGTAGTTCTTTCCCCTCCAATCCCTCCCAGCCTTCTGGGGTACATCACGGGTCCCAGAAGACTGCAGGACCATTCAGATAGTACAGCGCGGCTTGCGCATGCGCAGTGAGCAGACATCTGTGAAGTCGCAAGCAGTCACAGCCGGCTGCCCACAGTTAATATGCCAGCACCTGGGACCAAAGACCGGTGAATAGAGTTGAGCGGACACCTGGATGTTCGGGTTCGGACCCGAACCCGGACTTTGAAAAAAAGTTCGGGTTCGGGACCGAACCCGTACCCGGACCCGAACCCCATTGAAGTCAATGGGGACCCGGACTTTTAACTACAAAAATGTCTCTAAAAAACTAAGGGAAAGGGCTGGAGGGCTGCAAATGGCAGCAAAATGTCGGGAAGAGCATGGCAAGTACTCTGGAAATAAATGTGGATAGGGAAATAACTCAAAATGGCATAAAAAAAATAAAAATAAAAAATATAATGATTTTGACTTTGGAGGACGGGGTCCATACAGTTTTGTTCAAAATTATTCAACCCCCCAATGCTGTAAAGGGTTTTAGGGAGTTTAGTGTACATTTGTAATTGTATTCGGAATGAAATCCTACAAGGACTTCATAAAGAACCATATGCAACTAATATGACATCAATTGGTTTTGTAATACAGTAGTAAATGCAAAATTGAAGGCAAAGGGCACTGTTGAAACGCTACACGTGGCAGAAAGAAGATGCTGACTTCGACTGCTGTGCGCTACCTTAAGCGTAGAGTGGAGAAAAGTCCCCGTGTGATTTGTCAGATGTGGGTACTGAAGTTTCTGCTCAGACAATACGGCGTACACTGCGTAATGAAGGCCTCCATGCCAGAACTCCCAGGCGCACCCCCTTGCTGTCTCCAAAGAATAAGAAGAGTCGACCGCAGTATGCCAAAAGTCATGTGGGCAAACCACACAAGTTTTTGGATTGTGTTCTGTGGACTGATGAAACAAAATTAGAACTGTTTGGGTCCATGGATCAACGCTATGTTTGGAGGAGGAAGAACAAGGCCTATGATGAAAAGAACACCTTGCCTACTGTGAAGCATGGCGGGGGGTCAATCATGCTTTGGGGCTGTTTTGCTTCTGCAGGTACAGAGAAGCTTAGGCGTGTGCAAGGTACCATGAATTCTCTTCAGTACCAGGAGATATTGGATGACAATGTGATGCAGTCCGACACAAACCTGAGGCTTGGGAGACGTTGGACCTTTCAACAGGACAATGATCCCAAGCATACCTCCAAGTTCACTAGAGCATGGTTGCAGATTAAAGGCTGGAACATTTTGGAGTGGCCATCGCAGTCACCAGACTTAATTCCGATTGAGAACCTCTAGTGGGACTTAAAGAAAGCAGTTGCAGTGCGCAAGCCTAAGAATGTGACTGAAGGTGGAAGCGGCGGTGGAGGAGGAGGAGGAGGAGGAGGAGGTAGCCAACACAGCAGGTTTTGGTTTTTAATTGATTTATTTTTTAAATTAGGGTAAACCCCAAAATAGTGAGACATATCTAGGGTTGCTACCTCATCCCTTTAAACCTGAACACAGAGTAATTACACAGGTTCTGGGGCTAATTCAATGTCAATAAGGCACCAAGTGAGTTTAATTAGCAACACCTTAATCAGCCAGAGAACCTGTGTAATTAATATGTTTTTGCTTTGAAATGGATGAGATGGCAACCCTAGAAAGATCAGAAAAAAAACAATGGCTGGGTAAGGCCGGCCCGGTGTCTATTCTGCACAAGGTACGGACAAGTTCTGTGGGATCCATGCCTGGTTCATTTTAATGAACGTGAGCTTGTCCACATTGGCTCTGGACAGGTGGCTGCGCTTGTCTGTGATAACGCCCCCTGCCGTGCTAAATACACGTTCAGACAATACACTGGCCCAGATTCAGGTACGACTTGCGCGGGAGCAAGTGTGATTTGCACCGTGCAAGTACGGATTTGCTCCCAGGCAAATTTGCGGGTGACCCAGAAAGCAAGCTAAGCCTGAAATGTGCCATTTTTGCATGGAGGCAGTTTCTCTGCCCCGGCGCAATTAAGGGGCAATTTTGCTCAGGGAGCAACTTGCGCTCTCATGGTTTTCCCTCAGCAAATATGCAAATGAGGAACTGCCACTGATTCATAAACTTGCGCGTGTGAGGAGCATTTTGCTCCCAAAGCGCGCAAGCTGTTTAGCCGGGGCAAATTTGCACTTTATAAAAGCAGGGGCAAGTTAGCAACAGATGGCCACAGGTCAGCTGGAGAGAAACTACAGCACTCCTCACCGTGTGTAGGGACTAAAAACAAAAACAAAAAAACTTTGAGCATAAACTAAATATAGAAAAGCTCCTAATCTGAGCAAAAAAAAAATATCCCCAACAAAAAAAAAATATAAGCATAATCAAAATAAATAGAAAAGGCTCATTATATGAGCAGCAAGGGATAGGTAAAAAATACAAAAATAAAAGGAAAATCATTTTTTTTTTTTTTGGACATCCTTGTGCCAAGGGTGCCCCGGCTCTGGCTCCTCAGTCTGCGTGGTTAAGCCTATGGTGGGGATGGAGCCTGGGCTGAGGATGGAGCCTGTGGTGGGGATCGAGCATGGGGTGGGGATGGAGGGGGGGAGGAGCATCAACCCCTACTTCCTCACTCCTGGCAGGTGGTGCCTGCAAGCCCTCCATGGCGTTGGCCAGGCGGGTGAGCACGCTGTTGGTTTGGGCCAACATCCGCAGCTGCCGGGTGGTATTGGTCCTCTGCTGCTGCCGGGTTAATCTCCCCTCCTCCCGCACAGCAGCAGTGTTGGCCTCCACCGCACCTGCCAACCTGCTCACCTCCGCTGTTAGCAAAGCGATGGCGCCCTGCTGCTCAACCATGCAGGTGACCATGGCTCCACAGTTGGCACTGACTTCCTCCAAGCTCTCAGTATCTCGTAACCCCCGGTCAGCATGCAGGGTGAGGGCCTGCTGCAGAGAGGAGGAGGAGGATGCCAGGCTGTCCGCCACCCGCCTCAAGTCTCCCACCATGTCCCCTATATGGCGGGTCTGCCGGGCCTGCTCCTCCTGCAGACCTTCACGGAGGCTGGAGGGTACACCCCTAGTTTTACATAGAGCCTTTCTTGGAGGAGAGGCTGGGGCACGAACTGAGGGAGAAGAAGAGGAGTGGGCCACACTGGAGGGAGGGACACTGGAGGGGGGGGACACTGGAGGGGCTTGCCCTGGAGGGGGATGACGTGATGGTCGGGGGGTGGTGGGGAGGTCAGGGATGGTGGGATCCTCCTGGAGGTACACAGATTCATCCAGGTTGAGGATAATGGACTCCTCCACCACTTCCTCCTCCCTAGATGGACTATGGGCGATATCCTCCTCCACCAACATGCCCAGGATCTGCAGGGGGCCTGACTGGACCCCATGATGTTCTGGGGATGGCGTGGGTCGCCCTACAGCCGACGATGGCCCAGCCTCATCATCAACATCTGTGGATGACACAAAAAAAATATGTTGCTGGAGCAACACACTTATCACATGTTCCCTTCTACCCCCTCCCATGATACACAGCAGATATGAGAAACAAAAACTTTTTACATCTTCCCTTCTACCCCCTCATATGTTCCCTTCTACCCCCTCCCATGATACACAGCAAATATGAGAAACAAAAACTTGTTACATGTTCCCTTCTACCCCCTCATATGTTCACTTCTACCCCCTCCCATGATACACAGCAGATATGAGAAAAATACACTTGTTACATGTTCCCTTCTACCCCCTCATATGTTCCCTTCTACCCCCTCCCATGATACACAGCAGATATGAGAAACAAAAACTTGTTACATGTTCCCTTCTACCCCCTCATATGTTCCCTTCTACCCCCTCCCATGATACACAGCAGATATGAGAAACAAAAACTTGTTACATGTTCCCTTCTACCCCCTCATATGTTCACTTCTACCCCCTCCCATGATACACAGCAGATATGAGACACAAAAAAACTTACCAGTCCCCAAGTCCCCAACAGTGGAGTCATAGCCTGGCAGTCCCTCCACCTGCTCCAGCGCTAGACTCTGAGAGATGACCTCCTCCTCCGGATTGAGTCGCACAGAACAGGCTGGTCCTCCTCCCGTGCCCCTGCTATGCTTTCTGATTAGGACAATTTTGTCCCTGACTCGACGACGCATGTCAGTAAAAAATTTTTGGATGTCCATCCAAGTCCGGTCCTCAAAGCCCAGGGCATTTATGTCCAATGTAATAGCCTCATATATTGCCCTCCTTTGGGCTACGGTGGTATTCTTCCGCTCTGAACCAAAAAGAACGGCAGTATGGCGCGTCAGTGCCGCAAGCAGTATATCCATCTCAGCGGAGACAAAATTTGCTTTTCTTTTTTTTTTCTTATCAGGAGGTGCCATCTCAGAAAACAGGGCAAAATTACCTTGCTCAGGGGGGGTGGAACAAGCAGGATGTAATTTTGCACAGGACCTGCACAGGTCTGCCCCTATTTATTTGCTCAGTGCAAGCAGGTGGGCAAAATTTGCCCTGAAAATAGGAGCAAACCACTGCTGAGTGGAAAAAAGATCATTTGCATAGGGCACACCCACTTTCACTTGCGCTGCCTTAGGCCCTGATTTTTGCCTTACAAAGGAGCAAGTTAGCAGACAAAAGGAATCCTGAATCTGGTGGCAATCTTTCCAATTTGCCCCAGCGCAGAGCAAATCAGCTGCTCTTCACATGTGCAACTAAAGGGCAAATCTACCTGAATCTGGGCCACTGGCCGCAGGGCAGGCCAGCACCTCCAAGGCGTAAAGGGCAAGCTCAGGCCATGTGCCCAATTTGGAGACCCAGAAATTTAAGGGGGCATAGCCGTCATTCAGTACGTGTAGGCGTGTGCACACATACTGCTCCACCATGTTGCTGAAATGCTGTCTCCTGCTAAAACGTTCCATATCAGCTTGTGGTGCTGTTTGTTGTGGCGTGCTGACAAAGCTTTTCCACATTTCGGCCATGCTAACCCTGCCTTCTGAGGTGCTGGCGGTGCCCCTGCTGCGTTGGCGACCTCTTCCTCCTCCTCTGCCTTCGCCTTCTGCTTCCACTGTGCCCCCGCTTCCAGGTGGGTATTGCACCAGCAGCGCGTCTACCAGCGTGCGCTTGTACTCGCGCATCTTGCGTTCACGCTCCAGTGAGGGGATTAAGGACGGTACATTGTCCTTGTAATGGGGATCCAGCAGCGTGGCCACCCAGTAATCAGCACCTGTCATAATGTGCGAAACACGCCGGTCGTTGCGGAGACACTGCAGCATGTAATTGCTCATGTGTGCCAGGCTGCCCAGAGGCAACGAAAAGCTGTCCTCTGTGGGAGGTGTATCATCTGTGTCCTCTGCACCAGTAATGGCCATGAGCTGGTCTGGATGCCATCCTGCTGTGAACATGGTTCCTCCTCCTACTCCATGTCTTCCTCCTCCTCATCCTCCACCGCGTCATCCTCCAGAACTGTGCCCTTGCTGGACAATTGTGTACCTGGCCTTTGTTGGTGCACGAACCCACCTTCGGAGCCACTTGTGAATGACTGCCCTGAAAGCCTTGCAAATGATCCCGATTCCTCCTCCTCCTCCTCCTCCCGTGCCACATCCTCTTCCATCATCGCCTGTAGCGTTTTTTCAAGGAGGCATAGAACTGGGATAGTCACGCTGTTAGCGGCGTCATTGGCACTGGCCATGTTGGTGAAGTACTCAAAACAGCGCAACAAGGCACACAGGTCTCGCATGGAGGCCCAGTTATTGGTGGTAAAGTGGTTCTGTTCCGCAGAGCGACTCACGCGTGCGTGCTGCAGCTGGAACGTCACTATCGCCTGCTGCTGCTCGCACAGTCTGGCCAGCATGTGCAAGGTGGAGTTCCACCTTGTGGGCACATCACATATGAGGCGGTGAGCGGGAAGTCCGAAGTTACGCTGCAGCGCTGCCAGGCGAGCAGCAGCAGGGTGAGAACGCCGAAAGTGCGCACAGACGGCCTGCACTTTCTGCAGCAGCTGTGGTGTATCGGGGTAAGTTTTCAGGAAACTCTGCACCACCAAATTCAGCACATGCGCCAGGCAAGGGATGTGTGTCAAACCGGCTAGGCCCAGAGCTGCTACGAGATTTTGCCCGTTATCGCACACCACCAGGCCCGGCTTGAGGCTCACTGATGCCAACCACTCATCGGTCTGTTGTTCCATGTCCCTTCACAACTCCTGCGCGGTGTGTGGTTTTTCCCCCAAACAGGAACGTTTTAAAACTGCCTGCTGGTGTTTACCCATGGCTGTGCTGAAGTTGGTGGTGAATTTGTTACGCTGACTGGATGAGGAGGCGGTAGAGGATGAGGAAGCGGAGTAGAAGGAGTTAGGAACAGGAGGCAAACTGAAGCACCCTGCAATCCTCGGTGGTGGAAGGACATGCGCCAAACTGCTATCCGCCTCAGGCCCAGCCGCCACTACATTTACCCAGTGCGCTGTTAGGGAGATATAACGTCCCTGACCGTGCTTACTGGTCCACGTATACGTAGTTAGGTGTACCTTGGCACAGATGGCGTTGCGCAGTGCACACCTGATTTTGTCCCCCACTTGGTTGTGCAGGGAAGGGATGGCTCGTCTGGAAAAGTAGTGTCGGCTGGGCACGACGTACTGTGGGACAGCCAATGCCATCAGGCTTTTAAAACTCTGCGTCTCCCCAGACGGAATGACAGCATTTCAAAGGCCAGTAATTTTGAAATGCTGGCATTCAGGGCCAGGGATCGTGGGTGGGTAGAGGGGTACTTCCTCTTACGCTCCAGTGTTTGGGAGATGGAGAGCTGAATGCTTCCATGGGACATTGTGGAGATGTTTGGTGACCCAGGTGATAGTGTTGCTTGCCGGTCCTCTAATTGAGGGGTGGTAGGTGGCACTGTCACTACGGAGGTGGCTGAAGAGGCAGAGAGGCCCGAGACTGATGCAGAAGAGGAAGCAGGAGGAGCCAGAGACCTTTCTTGGTTTTTGAGGTGTCTACTCCACTGCAGCTCGTGCTTTGCACTTAGATGCCTGGTCATGCAGGTTGTGCTCAGGTTGAGAACGTTTTTGCCTCGCTTCAGGCTCTGATTGCACAACGTGCAAACCACGCATGTCTTGTCATCAGTACATTGTGTGAAGAACTGCCACGCTAGGGAACTCCTTGGACCTGGCTTTGGTGTGCTCGGTCCCTTGCTGCGTTGGGCAGTAGCAAACGTACTGTCTAGGGGACGGACGCTCTGCTTTGGCACCCTGCTCCCTCTTCTGCTGTGCTGGTGGCTCTGTGCGACCACCGCCTCTTCCTCCGAACTACATGGGTCACCTGCATGAGGTTGATTCCATGTCGGGTCGAGGACCTCATCGTCCTGCACATCATCTTCCACCCAGTCTTCACCACTGCCCTCCTTGTCGGTCTGCACAATTGCAAAAGCAACAGCAGTTGGCAACTGTGTTTCATCATCATCATGCAAGACGTGCTGTGATGGTCCCCCCATGAACTCATCCTGAAATATAAGTGGTTGGGCAACGGTGCACTCAATCTCTTCCCCTTCTGGGGCTGGGCTAGGTGGATGGCCCTGGGAACACATGCTAACAGACTCATCAAAAAGAAGAAGAGACTGCTGCATGCTTTGGGGCTCAGACTGCTTGGCTGATTTGCAAGGGGGTGAGGTGAAAGACTGATGGTGGACATCGGCTGCAGGCGCCAACTCTGAACTTTCAGCACAAGACTGGTTGGAAAACAATGTGAAGGAACTGGAGGCACTGTCAGCAACCCAATCTACTACCGCCTGTTCTGCTCCTGGCCTCAACATTCGTAGAGCTGGATTAGGCTCAACCAAATACCGCTGCAGGCTCTGTCGGCTACTCGCACCTGAGAAAGGTGTTTCACTTGTGCTTGTAGCTGGCACAGATCGACCACGTCCTCTCCCTGTAACAGGAGCTCCACCAGCAGCACCACGACCGCGGCCACGTCCCTTATTTGACGTTTTCCTCATATTTCTCAAATTTAGGGTCTTGCCCTAATTTTGAGAAATTTTAAATACGAAAATAGTGTAAGCTGGTGAAATAGGCAGAGATTCACCTATATATTTCTCTACCTATAGCAATAAGCAGGAAGCCAGCACTAAACAATGTACTGCACAGACAGTATATCACAGGGGACAGGTGGAGTGCTGGTGAAATGGGCAGAGATTCACCTATATATTTCTCTACCTATAGCAATAAGCAGGAAGCCATCCCTAAACAATGTACTGCACAGACAGAATATCACAGGGGACAGGCGGAGTGCTGGTGAAATGGGCAGAGATTCACCTATATATTTCTCAAATTTAGGGTCTTGCCCTAATTTTGAGAAATTTTAAATACAAAAAATAGTGTAAGCTGGTGAAATAGGCAGAGATTCACCTATATATTTCTCTACCTATAGCAATAAGCAGGAAGCCAGCCCTAAACAATGTACTGCACAGACAGTATATCACAGGGGACAGGTGGAGTGCTGGTGAAATGGGCAGAGATTCACCTATATATTTCTCTACCTATAGCAATAAGCAGGAAGCCAGCCCTAAACAATGTACTGCACAGACAGAATATCACAGGGGACAGGCGGAGTGCTGGTGAAATGGGCAGAGATTCACCTATATATTTCTCAAATTTAGGGTCTTGCCTTAATTTTGAGAAATTTTGAATACAAAAATAGTGTAAGCTGGTGAAATAGGCAGAGATTCACCTATATATTTCTCTACCTATAGCAATAAGCAGGAAGCCAGCCCTAAACAATGTACTGCACAGACAGTATATCACAGGGGACAGGTGGAGTGCTGGTGAAATGGGCAGAGATTCACCTATATATTTCTTCACCTATAGCAAGAAGCAGGAACCCATCCCTAAACAATTTACTGCACAGACAGTATATCACAGGTGCACAGGTGCAGTGCTGTTGAAATATTCAGAGTCACCTATAGATTGCTGACTGCCCCTATAGGAAAATTTCTGGAACCTGTCCCTGAACTATGTACTTGACAGAAAAACACAGTATATCACAGGTGCACAGGTGCAGTGCTGTTAAAATATTCAGAGTCACCTATAGATTGCTGACTGCCCCTATAGCTGAACAAAATTCCTAAACTATATGAAGCACAGCAGATGTCACAGGAATAAAGAGTGCTTGTTGAGAATTCTGGAGCAGGATACACCTAACACTGTCCCTAAGCAGCAACAGCAGCCTTTCCCTATCATAAGTGAAGCACAGTGACAACGAGTCAGATACCATAAGATGATGCAGATATCAAACAAATAAAGTGTGCTTCTTGAGATTTGTGGAGCAGGATACACCTAACACTGTCCCTAATCAGCAGATTCAGCAGCCTTTCCCTATCATTAGTGAAGCACAGTGACAACGAGCCAGATACCATAAGATGATGCAGATATCAAACAAATAAAGTGTGCTTCTTGAGATTTGTGGAGCAGGATACACCTAACACTTTCCCTAAGCAGCAGATTCAGCAGCCTTTCCCTATCATTAGTGAAGCACAGTGACAACGAGCCAGATACCATAAGATAATTGTTACGTACCTGGTTTCCAGAGTCTGATGCAGGGTAGCCTCTCTTACGACTCTGGTTCGCGAGCCACTGGATATGGGACAGCGGGCTCGGAGCACAGAGGGGTAGGAGTGCCGGGTGGTGATGTGTAGAAGCAGGTGGACGAATACCTCTGGCAAGTAGATGCTGAACGTACAGCGGAGGATGGGTCAGCGACCCGCACAGAAGCTGCGACTACAGCGGCACAAGTTAGTAACAGTTCAGGTAGGATGGGTCAGCGACCCGCACAGAAGCTGCGACTACAGCGGCACAAGTTAGTAATAGTTCAGGTATACCGGGAAAGCAGGGTCAAACAAGCCGGGTCATAACAGGTGATCGTGCAGAAAGATGACTGAAGAATGGTCGGTAAACAAGCAGGTGGATCTGGCAGCAGTGAAGTCAAGCAGGCGGATGGTCAAACGGAGCCGGGTCAGGATAGGAGAGATGAGAGGAGTCAGACAAGCCGGGTTCGGTGTTCAAATCAGGTTTCAGGTAGAGTAGTCAAAACAAGCCAAGTTCAGTGTTCAAATCAGGTTTCAGATAGCAAACAGGTCTCAGATAGGATCCACGTCAGAACTGCAGATCAGGCAGCAAAGACACTGTGCTGCTGAGGTGTTTAAATAGGGCAGCCTGCTGTTAATCACTGAAATCAGTCTGCACCATTAACCCTTAAGTGGCAGATCCATGACATTGCCCCCCCCCCCAAGGGGCAGCCTCCGGATGCCCAGTCGGGCTTCTTTGTCAGGATGAGCAAGGAAAAAAGCACGTAACAACCTCTTGGCATGTATATTACCTTCTGGCTCCCAAGAATTATCCTCTGGGCCGTACCCCTTCCATTTGACTAGGAATTGATTCTGGCCTTGTCGCTTCCTACAGTCCAAGATAGCTTCCACCACGTATTCTTCCCAACCGTCAACCTGGATGGGTTCGGGAGGTCTGGATCCTCTGTTGGGAAAAGGATCGGCCACTGCAGGCTTGAGTAGAGAAACGTGGAACACAGGGTGAATTTTCAATGAGTCAGGCAAAAACAGTTCGTAAGAAGCTAAGTTGATTTTTCTTTTAACTGAAAATGGACCCAAAAACCTAGGTGCCAACTTTTTGGATGGGCAAGGTAATTTGAGATTACTTGTAGACAGCCATACCTGATCGTCTGGTTTCAGGTCCAAGTCACCCCTTCTTTTCTTGTCAAAAAATCTCTTGCTATCGGCCTGGGCTTTAGTTACTGCGTCGTGCAATAACTGATTGTTGCGTTGGAGAAAGTCCATAGTACTCTGCACAGCTGGAACTGCTGACTCTGAAAAGAAATCTGGTAAAAATGTTAAATTAAAGCCATAATTAGAGAAAAAAGGGGATTGCCCAGTAGCTGAGTGATTGGTGTTATTATATGCAAATTCTGCCAAAGGCAGCAGAGAGACCCAGTCGTCTTGAGAGAAGGCTGTGAAACACCTAATATATTGTTCCAGGGTTTGATTCGTCCTCTCTGTTTGCCCATTAGACTGGGGGTGGTAGGCTGAGGACAAGGAAAGTTGAATCTGTAGCGTTTCACAGAGGGCTCTCCAGAAACGAGAAGTAAATTGGACTCCCCTGTCCGAAACGATGTTGGAAGGTACCCCATGTAGTCTAATGATTTCCTTAATAAACACGCGGGCCGTTTCTGCAGCAGAAGGTGTGTTTTTTAAAGGCAGGAAATGAGCCATTTTAGTAAAACGGTCCACGACAACAAAAATTGCGGTACATCCCTCGGAACGAGGAAGTTCAACAATAAAATCCATTGCGATCATCTCCCATGGTCGGTTAGGTACTGGTAAGGGTTTTAGTAAACCCCAGGCTAGTTTTCGGGGTGTTTTATTTCGGTTGCATATCGGACAAGAACTGATGTAAGACTTGCAAAATTCCTCCAAATTGGGCCACCAGAAGGTGCGTCGTACCAATTCAAGAGTCTTATTAACTCCAAAGTGACCTGCAAGTGGGTGATCATGAAGAAGTTTCAAGACTTCCACTCTAATGTTTTCTGGGACAAAAACCTGACTTCCTCTCCAAAACAGCCCGTTTCTGGAAGTTAGTGAGACATTAGAGGGTTTGGACGAATCGGAAGATGCTCCTCGGATCATGGAGATTAGGTCAGTGTGTAGGAGCAGGAAGTTGCCATCCGACAGGATGGTATCGGGAATAGAAGTATCCTTTGGGTTATCGTACATTCGGGATAATGCATCCGGTTTAATGTTTTTGGATCCTGGTCGGAAGGTAATATGGAAAAAAAAAACGAGAAAAGAAAAGAGCCCAACGGGCTTGTCGAGGTTTAAGACGTCTGGCAGATTTCAAATACTCCAAATTCTTATGATCTGTGTAGATCAGTACAGGATGAATGGCGCCCTCCAATAGATATCTCCATTCCTCTAGAGCTGTCTTAATGGCCAGTAGTTCTCGATCTCCTACATCATAGTTCTTTTCTGTGGGGGAAAGCTTTCGAGAGAAGAATCCCACTGGGTGTATTAAATCTTTGTCCCCCAAGCGCTGAGAGAGAACGGCTCCTACCGCAACTTCGGAGGCATCGACCTCAAGAAGGAAAGGTAACGTTGGATTGGGATGTCTAAGGATCGGAGCTGAAGTAAAGAGTCTTTTTAAAATGTCAAAGGCCTTCTGCGCTTCAGGGTTCCAACAGAAACAAAGATTTTGTTTCGTGAGTTGTGTGATAGGGGCCACAATAGCCGAAAACCCTCTAATAAATTTTCTATAGAAGTTTGCGAATCCAATGAAACGCTGCACCCCTTTTTTATCCAAGGGTGTTGGCCAGTCTAAGATTGCAGATACCTTCTTTTGATCCATCTCAATTCCTGTAGGGGAAATTACCAGGCCTAAGAATTGGATGGTTTGCTGTTCAAACTCGCATTTTTCAGCTTTCGCATATAAACTGTGCTGACGGAGGCGATCCAGAATCTTACAGACATGTCCTCGGTGCTCCTCCAAGGAACGGGAGAAAATCAGTATGTCATCTAGATACACGATTACAAAAATGTCCAAAAAATCTCGGAATACGTCGTTGACGAAGTGCTGAAAAGTAGCGGGCGCGTTACATAGCCCGAAGGGCATGACCAAATATTCGTAATGGCCATAGCGGGTACGGAATGCTGTTTTCCACTCATGTCCATCCTTGATACGTATTAAATTATACGCTCCCCTTAGGTCTAATTTTGTAAAGATAACGGCAAATCTTAATTTTTGGAAAAGTTCAGGTATTAAAGGTAGAGGGTAACGATTTTTCACGGTGACTTTGTTGAGTTCCCGGTAGTCAATACAGGGACGAAGAGTTTGGTCCTTCTTTGTGACAAAAAATATTCCGGCACCTGCTGGTGAAGTGGACAGGCGGATAAATCCCTTTTCCAAATTCTCGTCAAGGTAGATTTTTAACGCGTCTTGTTCTTTTTCAGAAAGTGGGAAAATTCGTCCGAAAGGGATCTCGGCCCCTGGAAGAAGATCAATCGGACAATCGTACGGCCGATGAAGTGGAAGGGAATCTGCCCCTTTCTTACTGAAGACATCCAGAAATCCATGGTAGGGTTTGGGGATGGATTGAATCAAACTTGGGTCAGTGTTTAAGCACAGCAGGGCAGAAGATGGTTTAGGACGTTCGGGAAAACAGTGTTCCTGACAGTAATGAGATGGGAACGAAAGATTTTTAGATGTCCAGTCAATCTGAGGATTGTGTACCTGAAGCCAGGGTATACCCAGGATTACTGGAAACAAAGGAGATGAAATGACGTCCAAAATTAAAAGTTCCTTATGATTGGATGAAGTAATAGCAGGTAAAGGAAGGGTCTCATGGGTCACTTGCCCAGACTTGATGTGTGAGCCATCAGCCAAAAAAACGGAAAGTCTAAAGTCCTTTGTGCGGACGGGAATGTTATGCAGATCGGCAAATGAGGAATCGATGAAACAACTGCATGCCCCTGAATCAACGATAGCGTTGACCGACACCGTCTTTCCCGGAAGCTGTAAGGAAAGGAAGAGAGCAAGATGGTTGGGGTTGGTAGTAATAGCAGAGATGTTACCAGGAACTGAAGAACGGAACTTACGTATTTTGACGGGACAATTGTGTACGTAGTGACCGGCCTCACCGCAATATAGACACAGGTTTAGCTGACGGCGGCGTGTGCGTTCTTCAGGTGGCAAGGTGGGTCGCATCACGCCTATTTGCATGGGTTCTGAAGTATCCATGGGTGGACCAGCAGAATTGGAAGAAACAGGTGGTGGAAAACGAGAAGGAGGCAAGGGAGCCCGGGTGGTGACCCAGACTGGGCGACTCTGTTGAGAGGATCGTTCCGCTCGGCGTTCCCTTAGTCGTCGGTCGATCTGAACGGCTTTGTCAATCAGATCATCCAGGGTGTCAGGTACCCCAATACGGGCCAATTCATCCTTTAAGGCTTCAGACAGACCTAAGCGAAATTGGTGGCGCAAGGCTGCGCTATTCCACTGGGTGTCCGCACTCCAGCGGCGGAAATCAGTAACATAGTCCTCCACTGCTCTACGCCCCTGTTGGAGAGCGAGTAAAGAAGCTTCAGCAGTAGCAGTCCTTTGCGGGTCGTCGTAGAGCTGTGCCATAGTCTGGAAGAAGTTTAGCAAAGTCTCTGTCTGGACACCGTTCTCCTCTAACAAGCGATGTGCCCAATTTTGGGGTTCCCCTTGGAGTAGGGAAACGACAAATCCCACTTTAGTGGCTTCCAAAGAAAAGGTTCGGGGTTGCAAAGCAAAGTATAACTGACATGCGTTTCGGAAGTCCCGGAACTTGGTTCGATCCCCGGAGAATCGTTCGGGCATGGGAACCCTGGGTTCAGGTGGCAACATCACAACTGACGGACCCGCAGATGACGATGATCTAGCAGTGGATGCTGAAGTTGCGTCCCCAGAAGCTGATAAGTTCTGGACCTGCCCCTCCAATCTCAGGTAGCCATCTTGTAGGTTTTGAACGGCCTGGGTAAGTGATGCTAAGTGTTTACACACCTCTTCCATAGCCGTAACTACGCCTGCAGACTCTGTCATGGCTGCCTGATACTGTTACGTACCTGGTTTCCAGAGTCTGATGCAGGGTAGCCTCTCTTACGACTCTGGTTCGCGAGCCACTGGATATGGGACAGCGGGCTCGGAGCACAGAGGGGTAGGAGTGCCGGGTGGTGATGTGTAGAAGCAGGTGGACGAATACCTCTGGCAAGTAGATGCTGAACGTACAGCGGAGGATGGGTCAGCGACCCGCACAGAAGCTGCGACTACAGCGGCACAAGTTAGTAACAGTTCAGGTAGGATGGGTCAGCGACCCGCACAGAAGCTGCGACTACATCGGCACAAGTTAGTAATAGTTCAGGTATACCGGGAAAGCAGGGTCAAACAAGCCGGGTCATAACAGGTGATCGTGCAGAAAGATGACTGAAGAATGGTCGGTAAACAAGCAGGTGGATCTGGCAGCAGTGAAGTCAAGCAGGCGGATGGTCAAACGGAGCCGGGTCAGGATAGGAGAGATGAGAGGAGTCAGACAAGCCGGGTTCGGTGTTCAAATCAGGTTTCAGGTAGACAGGGGCGTACCTAGAGCATTTGGCATCCGGGGCAGATCCTACATCTGGCACCCCCCCCCCCCCCCCCCAACGTTTACCTGGAAAAACACCCACAATTTTTTTTCATGTTTTCAAGAACATGTATTGCACGAATTTGTAAACTTTACATCAACTTAAAAAAAAAAAAAAAACATAGGTTTAAGTAAGTTAATAACTTATTTTCCAATTTCAATTATTTATAACATTTACTCAACAGATAATACTGCTTTTTTTTTTTTTAACAAAACCATAGCATAGCAAACGCCTGGATTCTGCACACTGTAAATCGCACATGTCTACATTCTGCACACTGTAAATCACATATGCCTACATTCTGCAACCCTCCCAATCAGGTCAGCTACAGTGTTACACTATACACATGGCAGGGGGTGGCGGGCACAGTAATCACCCCCCCCCCCCAAATCAGGGCCGTCTTAATAGCATCATGGGCCCCTGGGCAAAGCAATGCTCTGGGGCCCCTACAATGGAGACAGTGCAGGTAAACAGACATCAAGTAGGTAGGAGGTAGGGGATATCTAGGGTGTAGAGGGGTCAGAGTGCTGGAGGGATATCTGGGATGTAGAGGGGCAGCCCAGGGCCCAAGGAACAGCTGCTTTGGGGAAAGAGCAGGGGCCCCCCATGCAGCTGGGGCCCCTGGGCAGTGCTCAGTGTGCCCTCTCATTAAGACAGCCCTGGGGCAGCTACATACAGTGCTAGTACACATGGCAGGGGGTGGCGGACACAGTAATCACCCCCCCCCCCCCAAATCAGGTCAGCTACATACAGTGCTAGTACACATGGCAGGGGGTGATGGACACAGCAATCACCCCCCCAAATCAGGTCAGCTACATACTGTGCTAGTACACATGGCAGGGGGTGGCGGACACAGTAATCACCCCCCCCCAAATCAGGTCAGCTACATACTGTGATAGTACACATGGCAGGGGGTGGTGGACACAGCAATCACCCCCCCAAATCAGGTCAGCTACATACTGTGCTAGTACACATGGCAGGGGGTGGCGGACACAGCAATCACCCCCCCCCCCCAATCAGGTCAGCTACATACAGTGCTAGTACACATGGCAGGGGGTGGCAGACACAGCAATCACCCCCCCCCCCAATCAGGTCAGCTACATACAGTGCTAGTACACATGGCAGGGGGTGGCAGACACAGCAATCACCCCCCCCCCCCCAATCAGGTCAGCTACATACAGTGCTAGTACACATGGCAGGGGGTGGCAGACACAGCAATCACCCCCCCCCCCAATCAGGTCAGCTACATACAGTGCTAGTACACATGGCAGGGGGTGGCAGACACAGCAATCACCCCCCCCCCCCAATCAGGTCAGCTACATACAGTGCTAGTACACATGGCAGGGGGTGGCGGACACAGTAATCACCCCCCCCCCCCAAATCAGGGCCGTCTTAATAGCATCATGGGCCCCTGGGCAAAGCAATGCTCTGGGGCCCCTACAATGGAGACAGTGCAGGTAAACAGACATCAAGTAGGTAGGAGGTAGGGGATATCTAGGGTGTAGAGGGGTCAGAGTGCTGGAGGGATATCTGGGATGTAGAGGGGCAGCCCAGGGCCCAAGGAACAGCTGCTTTGGGGAAAGAGCAGGGGCCCCCATGCAACTGGGGCCCCTGGGCAGTGCTCAGTGTGCCCTCTCATTAAGACAGCCCTGGGGCAGCTACATACAGTGCTAGTACACATGGCAGGGGGTGGCGGACACAGTAATCACCCCCCCCCCCAAATCAGGTCAGCTACATACTGTGCTAGTACACATGGCAGGGGGTGGTGGACACAGCAATCACCCCCCCAAATCAGGTCAGCTACATACTGTGCTAGTACACATGGCAGGGGGTGGCGGACACAGCAATCACCCCCCCCCCCAATCAGGTCAGCTACATACAGTGCTACCGTGTTTCCCCGAAAATAAGCCCGGGTCTTATATTAATTTTGGCAACAAAAGACACAGTAGGGCTTATTTTCAGGGTAGGTCTTACCATGTAATGTGCTGTCTTCTCTCCCCCTCTCTCTCCCTGCCTGTCAGGAATCCCCAGTGTGAACTGAGTTAAAATGCTTGTAAAATCTTATAATCCACTCCATTACAGTATTATATAATGTACAATGTGTGTGTTTCGGTAATATAATTGTGCCAAATACCTTCTTTAAAGCGCCGCTCTACACTTATGTGACCCGCCGGTGATCTCTTGTCCGCATTTATATTACAGAAACACACACATTGTACATTATGTAATACTGTAATAGAGTGGATTATAGGATTTTAAAAGCATTTTAAACTAGGTCTTATTTTTGGGGTAGGGCTTATATTGCAACCCTCCTGGAAAATAACGCTAGGTCTTATTTTCGGGGTAGGTCTTATTTTCGGGGAAACAGGGTAGTACACATGGCAGGGGGTGGCAGACACAGCAATCACCCCCCCCCCCCCCCAATCAGGTCAGCTACATACAGTGCTAGTACACATGGCAGGGGGTGGCAGACACAGCAATCACCCCCCCCCCCCAATCAGGTCAGCTACATACAGTGCTAGTACACATGGCAGGGGGTGGCAGACACAGCAATCACCCCCCCCAATCAGGTCAGCTACATACAGTGCTAGTACACATGGCAGGGGGTGGCAGACACAGCAATCACCCCTCCCCCCCAATCAGGTCAGCTACATACAGTGCTAGTACACATGGCAGGGGGTGGCGGACACAGTAATCACCCCCCCCCCCCAAATCAGGTCAGCTACATACTGTGATAGTACACATGGCAGGGGGTGGCGGACACAGCAATCACCCCCCCATATCAGGTCAGCTACATACAGTGCTAGTACACATGGCAGGGGGTGGCAGACACAGTAATCACCCCACCCCACCCCCCCCCCCCAAATCAGGTCTGCAACATACAGTGCTAGTACACATGGCAGGGGGTGGCAGACACATCAATCACCCCCCCCCCCCCCCACAAATCAAGTCAGCTACATACAGTGCTAGTTGTACACATGGCAGGGGGTGGTAGGCACATCAATCACCCCCCTAAATCAAGTCAGCTACTACATACAGTGCTAGTTGTGCACATGGCAGGGGGGTCCCCCTCCCCCCAAATCAGGTCAGCACACACAGGGTGGCAGAGCAGGCAGACACACTCCTCCAGGCTCTTCTTCATGCAACACCCCCCAACCCCCGCTCACCACTGTTGTCCAGCCTCAGGCTCTCAGACTCAGCCTCTGCTAGGGAGTAACTTGGGAGGTCCAGATGGATTCGATTCCTGATCCTGCCTCACTGCCTGTGTCTGTATTTGAAAGCAGCAGCCGAGCCGCCCCAGCGGAGAGAGATGACAGACACAGGCTGAGGCCGCAGTGGTGGGTGGAGGTGGAGCTAGCAGGAGGGAATTCAGTGAATAAAACGAGTGGACAATCTGGACTAGTCCATTGCGGCCGCGGCGATGGGGGTGTTCTAAAAAACACCTAAAGGGAAATGGAGCAGCCAGACCCAGCAGGGATGCCTTGGGATGATTAGACAGTATCACCCGACTTGGGTATGGAGTGCACCCCACATAGCGAAGTCACTCGGCCACTGACACCCCTTCAATGTGTGGTACCTGGGGCGGACCGCCCCCGCCGCCACCCTATTGGTACGCCCCTGCAGGTAGAGTAGTCAAAACAAGCCAAGTTCAGTGTTCAAATCAGGTTTCAGATAGCAAACAGGTCTCAGATAGGATCCACGTCAGAACTGCAGATCAGGCAGCAAAGACACTGTGCTGCTGAGGTGTTTAAATAGGGCAGCCTGCTGTTAATCACTGAAATCCGTCTGCACCATTAACCCTTAAGTGGCAGATCCATGACAATAATGCAGATATCAAAGAAATAAAGTGTGCTTCTTGAGATATCTGGAGCAGGATACACCTAACACTTTCCCTAAGCAGCAGATTCAGCAGCCTTTCCCTATCATTAGTGAAGCACAGTGACAACGAGCCAGATACCATAAGATGATGCAGATATCAAAGAAATAAAGTGTGCTTCTTGAGATATCTGGAGCAGGATACACCTAACACTTTCCCTAAGCAGCAGATTCAGCAGCCTTTCCCTATCATTAGTGAAGCAGAGTGACGATCTGTGCTGTGTGCCTCGATCTAATATAGAGGCTGGTCACATGATGGGTAAAATGCTGCACTGGCCAATCACAGCCATGCCATAAGTAGGCATGGCTGTGATCAGTTCCCAGTCACAGTAGTAAAACGAATGGCGATTGGCTGCCGTGCAGCGCACCAAAACATACCCGAACTCCGAACCCGAACCCGGACTTTTTCCAATTATTCGGGTCCGGGTTCGGGAAAAAACCAAAGTCTGTACGGAACCCGAACTTTACAATTCGGGTTCGCTCAACCCTACCGGTGAAAACTCCTGTGGGCAGGGCTTTGCCTCGCAAGTTGGGGATACTAGAACTACACTTTGTAACTGTCTCGGTTCTAGGCAGGAGATTGCTTTAACCCCCCTGACGGTAAACCCGAGCGTGACTCGGGGTTGGTTTTTCATGTTAGGATCGGTAAACCCGAGTCACGCTCGGGCTGGACGGGCTTACCTTTCGCTGGATCCACAGGCTTGGTTTACTTACCTTGTCCCTGGATCCAGCGATGCCACCCGCTGTGTGAGCGAGCGGGTCCTCCTCGCTCGATTCACAGTCCCCGTGTGACGCCGATCTCCGTTCACACGTTACGACGCACGGGGACGGAGAACGGCGCCAAATTCAAAAAAGTAAACAAACACTTTACATACAGTATACTGTAATCTTATAGATTACAGTACTGTATGTAAAAAATACACACCCCCCTTGTCCCTAGTGGTCTGCCCAGTGCCCTGCATGTACTTTTATATAATAAAAAATTTCATTTCTGCCTAAAAACTGTAGAATGTCAAAAATGGTTTTAGATCAGCTAGAAAACAGCGATAATAAATTATAATCACTTGCAGAAATGTGCGATAGCGATTTGCGGGGAAATTCGTCATAAAAAAAATAAAATAATGACAGCGACAATTCTGCAACTGCAAATTTCAGTGATTTTGAGTTGATTACATTATTGAATAATTTTTATTATAATTATATTATTATTTGTTATAATTATTTATAATTATTTATTATATTATAATTTATAATTTTGTTTTAAAAAAAAAATCATACCCGGGATGCCTACAAGACTCTTGCTTGGTCAGATTTAAGTGAGTTATTTCTAAAAATTACAGGCCTACAGTATAAAACGCCAATTTCCTTGCAAAATAATTGTACCGCTTTTGGTACGTAATTCCAGACAGAATCATACCGCCAGGGAGGTTAATGCGAAAATTAGAATTAAGGCACAACTCCAGACTTAGAAGCAAGCCACACTGAACACAGTTAACCCTCTCTTACCTTATGGCTAACTGACTGTATTGTTAACACTAAGCACCACGAACACTACCACAGTTAGAGAACACTAACTTCCAGCCCAGGTGCACAGCATTTGCCACCAGTACTGCAGAATCAGGCCTCCATCAACCCATTAATACCTGTCACCTCAATCCCAGTGATATGTCCACAGTTGGGAAATTGATACAGGATATGAACCTTACTCTGTGACTACATGCTATCTCTCTGTCTCGTTCTCTCTCTCTCTCTCTCTATCTCTCTCTCTCTCTCTCTCTCTCTCTCTCTCAGGAGCCTCTCTGCATCTCTCCCATAACTACTAGGCTAGGTCCCTAGGTATTCTGTGCCGCAGGTCCAGGCTCAAAAGGTAGGAAATAAACTGCTAGTGAAGGGACAGGACAACACTTCTTCACTACCAGAGTAACCATCACCCTATGCCAAGTCACTCATTCCCTGGCTGGTTGGCTTGCTTAACCACCTCAATACTTGGCACTTCCTTCCCAGACCAATTTTCAGCTTTCAGTGCTCTCGCAATTTCACTGACAATTACTCAGTCATACTACACTGTACCCTAAATACATTTTTAGCATTTTGTTCACACAAATAGAGCTTTCATTTGGTGGCATTTATTCACCGCAGTTTTTAGATTTTTTTGCGATATAAGTGAAAGAATAGCAACATTTTTGAAAAAAAAAACAATATTTTCTAATTTCTTTTTTAAAAGAAATCCAATAAAATCTAATTTCATTAAGCAGGTGGGAGAATGGATGGACAGCCGCACTCCAAAAAGTCTTGTTGAAAAAAGACGTGCTCTTTATTGTAAAAATGAAAAAATGCACAGCACACAACAGCATACAGTGGGATAGACAGCTGTCTATCCCACTGTATGCTGTTGTGTGCTGTGCATTTTTTCCTTTTTACAATAAAGAGCACGTCTTTTTTCAACAAGACTTTTTGGAGTGTGGCTGTCCATCCATTCTCCCACCTGCTTAATTCTATGCATTGCCAGCACCCGTGTGATTCCTGAGTGGACATTGATTACCTGCCTGTGCTCACCTGGAGCGGCGGTCTCCCTACCTAAAATCGAATTTCATCATGAATTTAGACTAGAATGTATTCTGCTACATGTCTTTGGTGAAAAAAAATCCAGATAAGTGTAAAATAATAGGTTTGTGTGAAAGATAAAGGCCCAGATTCACAGACATCGGCGCATATATATGCCGCCGTAGCGTATCTCTTTTACGTTACGCCGACGCAACGCAGAGAGGCAAGCATGGAATTCACAAAGCAAATGCTCCCAACATTGCGCCGGCGTAACGTAAATTCGTAGCCGTAAGCCGGCCTAATTCAAAGTAGGTGGAAGTGGGCGTGATTCATTTAAATGAAGTGTGACCCCATGCAAATGATGGGCCGAACGAACGGCGCATGCGCCGTCCCGTGGACGCATCCCAGTGTGCATGCTCAGAATCACGTCAGAAATACTCCTTAAGATACTTCGAATCACTGCCTACGACGTGAACGTAACCTACGCCCATCCCTGCAAAATTGAAGAGAAGAAGCTGGGACAGCCGCACTCCAAAAACGTTCCTTTTTATTAAAATTGGTCACAAAACATCACATGCCACAGCAAACAATCAGGAAAAACTGAGGCGTTTCGCACTGTGCTTCAGTGCTTATTCATAGCTCATCCATATTCACGTACTACTACGTAAACAACGTAAAATACAACGGCTGTTCCCTGGTCCATACCTTTGCATGAGTTGCGCCTCATAGATGGGGAATAACTATACGCCGGACGTAAGCCTTACGCAAACCGCTTATATTAATGCGCCAGGCGCAAGTACGGTCGTGAATCGGCGTATCTAACTCATTTGCATATTCAAATCGTAAATAAATGGCAGTACCCCTTGCGGCCAGCGTAAATATGCGCCCACGATACGACAGCGTAGGAAACTTACGTTGGTCGTAGGAAGCCTATTTTCAGGCGTATCTAGTTCTGTGGGCATGGCGCACAGATACGACGGCACACATTTACACTTACGCGGCGTATCTCGAGATTCGTCTGCGTAAGTGCTACGTGAATCCGGGCCATAGAGTCAACAAGCTATGCTAGTACGTATCATTGAAAATTGATCAATCCTGATGTACTGACTTATCTCATTTCTTAAGGCCTTAAGATGTCAGGACAGTACACATACCCCCCAAATGACCCCTGTTTGTAAAGATGGCAGTCCAAGGTATTTAGTAAGAGGCATAGTGAGTTCTTTGAAGTTACAATTTTTTGCCCACAATAATTTGGAACATGAAGAATTATTTCTCACACATGGCATAGATAAACTTGCAATTACACCCCAAAATACATTCTACTACTCCTCCTGAGTATGACGATACCACATGTAAGACTGTTTCACAGCCTGGCCACATAGAGAGGCCCAACATGCAGGGAGCACCATCAAGCGTTCTAGGAGTATAAATTACACATTTAGACTACCTATGATATTTTTGAAGGCCCTGGAGGACTAGAACAATAAAAACACCCACAAAATGACCCCATTATGGAAAGAAAACACCCCAATGTATATTCTAGGAGGCATAATGAGTCTTTTGAACGTGTCATTTTTTTCCCATACGTTTTTGAAAAAATGTGAAAAGAAAATTAAAACTTGTTTTTTTTTTTTTTACACAAAGTTGTGAATTTATAAGATATTTCTAACACGTAGCATTTACATAGCAAAAATAACACCCCAAAATACATTCTGCTACTCCTCCTGAGTATGGCGATACCACATGTGTGAGACTTTTACACAGCCTGGCATAATGGCATAAATTACATATTTCATTTCCTGAGTACCTATCACATCTTTGAAGTCCCTAAAGCAACAGGACAAAGGAATTAGATGTGGCAGATGATCACAGACAGTTGTGCCAGATGATCGCAAACAGATATGCGCAGATGATCATGGACAGATGTGCGCAGATGATCATGGACAGATGTGCCAGATGATCATGGACAGATGTGCCAGATGATCATAGACAGATGTGCGCCAGATGATCACGGACAGATGTGCCAGATGATCACGAACAGATGTGCCAGATGATGATGGACAGATGTGACAGATGTGCCAGATGATCATGGACAGATGTGCCAGATGATCATGGACAGATGTGACAGATGTTCAGTGGGACAGGTGTTTACTGGAACAGATGTTCAGTGGGACAGATGTGGACAGATGTTCAGTGGGACATATGTTTACTGGGACAGATGTTTACTGGGACAGAAGTTTACTGGGACAGAAGTGTGACAGGTGTTGGTGTTTTTCACAGTTTGGGGACACTAGCTGAGTGATCCGTGTGTAAAAAGCTGTTAAAAATTGCTCATACACACTCATCTTTTGCTCATAGATTCACTCTCCTTCTCCTCTCTGACTCTGTGTGAGGAGAAGCAGAGCTGATCACCTGGCAACGGCTCTCTGTTTACTACATGACAGCTGTAATTGGACACAGCCATCATGTGATCAGGAGGGCCAATCACAGAGCCCTCCTGCTGAGCTACTTTGCCCTGTCTCTGGGGGACACGGGAACATTGGGATCACACCGGTGCATGGGCACGCGGCTGCGCGATCCCTCTTCTTGTGACGTCCCCCTAGGCTGCTTACATCACATGATGGTTGTGAATAGACAGAGCCATCATGTGATCAGGAGGGCAAATCACAGAGCCCTCATGCCGATCTAAGATGAGGCATGTCCAAGGGACATGCATGCATCGGGATTGCATGGATGCATGCCCTCTTCTTCTGAAGGACGTTCAGGAACGTCCACTCAGAAGGAGGAAGCGTCCACCTGGCCGTTTATGTGCAGTGGCCGGGTGGGAAGTAGTTAAGTTATGATACATATACGGTTGTCCCTAGCAATGGCAATATGGCCTAGACTAGACAGCAAACTACATGCTGGACTAAAGTGTACTACATCTACTCTAACCTACAGTCCCCTTGTTACAAGCCCTGTTTTTTGGATAAGCCGTGAAACAGAGAAACTTCAAAATAGGCATTAAATGAGTTAAATAGTTAACAATAACTTTACTGGAGGAAGGCAATATACAAGAACATATATGTAAAATGTACTACAGCGCTAATATGATCAAATAAGGAAAAAAACACAACAACAAAAATAACCAAATGATAAAGCTGCATACATAAAATGTTTACAAAACCAGTGAAAATGTTTTTATAAAATAGGATGAATGCGCTAAATCAACCCTTGCTATTGTACAGTACACATCAAGTGTATATATATGTGTGTGTGTAAACACTCAGATGTTCAAATGAAACAAAATACAAAAACAAAAAAGTCCACAAACATATATAAAGTACACTTGTGCATCAGTGCAAACACTGTAAAGTGAAAAACACCAGGTAAAAGCAAGAAATTAACCATTCACAGTTCCAGCATGTAGACTGACTTAATGATAGGGAGCACCTGCGATATGCTCAGCACTTCACCATACCTCCCATCCACAGTCCAATACTGCCACTTGCTGATTCAGAAAGCCAGCTCATAGAGAGGGGAGAGAAGAAAAAACAAAGGAGAATGCTCATAGTGTAATACAGTGCACTGTACCAAACTATAACATATGAATTTCTCAATCCATCAAAAAAAATTGAAATAAATCCAAAAACATTTCAAATATGCTACTATTACAATCCACAAATTGAATGTGCCCCAAGAAAGCAAGAAAAATGTATTATATACGAAAAAAAAAAAAAATATATAAAAAAAATATATAAATACATTAAAAAATATAAATAAAAAATATATATGTATATGTGCTAAGAAAGTCCTTAATAGATAATTTCTTGCAGTGATGCCCAGCTATGTTTCCACCTTCACCGCAAATAGTGCCTACACCGTCACCGGATAAAATGGCCACTCACCAGATGGAACCAGAAATCTGCCTTTGGTTCATATGGATAACCACTCCCTCTCTCAAGTTTATCAGCAATCACTCCCAATGCTTTGGCTGTAGTCTCATTCTATATCCACTCATGTAACATATAAAAGACTATCATGGTGTAGTATATCAAAAATGTATTTATGATTAAAACACATATAGTTATTCCACTCACATGTAAATGTGCCTGGCAGCCGGCACTGAACTAATCCAGCCGTAAATAGGAGTATACAAATGTCTGAACGGCACATACTGCGCGTCACAGGTTGCCGACAGAACCCGAACGTCGGTGCGCAGGCGCCGTATAGAGCCGCACCGACGTTCGGGTTTTTTCGGCAACCTGTGACGCGCAGTATGCGCCGTTCGGAAGCCTGACAATCACAGGCAGTGCTTGGGAACGCCCACTCCCGCGGGATCGCCGTGAGGTGAAAATCGGGATTAAGAGGTATGTGCTGAGAAAAAAAAAACACCGGCATTCTGTCGGTAGGATGGCGCGACTCCGTGTGATGTCAAAAAATGTTTTAAAGGGTGAACCTCCACTTTAAGCGTGTACCGAGTTACCCCTTTGTACAGCTGGATCGCTCTCACAATTACTTGTTAAAAAACTATTTAAAAACACTATTAAAAACATTGTAAAACATATAAGTTTGGCCCTAAGGTATTCCAAATATTTGGATAACCACTCCCTCTCTCATGTGTGTCAGCAATCACTCCCAATGCTTTGGCTGTGATCTCATTCAGATAGACCCAGAAAACGAGATACGCCTGAAAACCAGATTTTTTCGTCCGACGTAAAACGATTACACCGGCGCATCTTGAAGCGCAAAATACGCTAGACACACCATTGTTTTTCTATGCTAATATGCAAATGAGGGAGATACGGCGATCCACAAAAGTACGCTTGTGCGGCGTAGGCTACGCCCTGTGCGCCTCTGCTAGTTTCACTGTGTAAAATTACACCTTATAAAAGCTGTCCTAACTTTACACCAGCCGTCTAAATGTCAGCTAAAGCAACACCGTTAGGGAAGAGCTGAGCACACACACTTGCAGGACAACAATCTATATGCCAACATGCCAGGGGCATCCATGCTCAGAGCTATACTAGTGACTTTAGGAACCCAGGGTACCCCCTCTTCTGAGGGAACAGCAGCCAGGAGACGCCTCGCAGAATGCATCTTTGCACAGTAAACACACACATTAATCATGGCACAATGAGAATGCATGCATGCACACCCACGGTGGTCCCTAGCACAGACACATCACATGCACATCTAATTGGATTAGACCCAAGAAAACCACATGGTATTAGGGAGCAGTAACGCCACGCCGCGGCTCCAATTATGTTACTGTGCATTCATACACCATTTACGTGGACCTGGGATCACTTCTCCCTGGTCATGGGGATCCCTAGTCCACCAAAACTGAGGGTGACACCCTTTTCCACCAGGAATGTGACCCCCACATTCATACATCATTCACACACATAAAACAAATCATAATCACAGTAGAATTTAAAAAATAATAAAAAAACAAAAGTACAACCAAAATTAACGGCGGCGGCGTGAGCTACGCCTGGGCCTGCCACGGCATGGCCATGGCCAACCAGGGGAGACTCCTGGGGGGGGCAGGGGAAGGAGGAGCCTCCCCTGGTGACTGCCCTCCTGCTGGCCTGCCCTCCAAGGCCACTGCAATTCTGTTCAGACCCACAGTGAGGGCAGCCGTATTTCCCTGGACAGCCTGGGTGTTTGCGTGGACTGCCTGGGTCAGGGCACTCACCTCCAGGGCCACGCCTGCTGTGGCGGTCTGTAGGTCACAAATGCAAGTGATGACCGCCAAGGAGTTTGTGCCCATTTCACTGACCGAGTTCTTAATTGAGCCCAGGCTGTCCTCCATCTGGGTCAAAGTCTGGGTGACCTGACCCAGATGTTGGGTCTGCCGGGCCTGGTCCCTCCGCAGATTGGCCGGCAGACACTCGGCCAATCTGCCGAGGGGAGGAGGGGAGAGAGAGACCCTTGGGGCAGGAGCCCTGTTGGGGGAGGAGTGGGAGGGGCTACCCCTGATGGAGACCTGACTGCTGCCAGCCACAGGGGTAGCCTCAGGGGTAGCCTCAGTGGGAACCACATCCAAAGCCAAAAGGATTTCCCTGGCAAGGTCCATCAGATCATCCTCATCCCCCCCCCCTCATCCTCCTCCCTCTCAACCTCCTCCTGAGGTGAGGTGTGGCCACTCCCCTCCCCTGAGGACTCCTGCCCTTCTTGGGGCTCTTCTGCAGCCTGTTGTCCTGGGGGTGGTGCAGCCTCATACACAGGTTGGAGGATCCACACACTTGGCACATATTCCCTTCCCCCACCCACACATGCTACTCACCAGATAGAAAAAAAATTACCTGTCCTCACAGGATCATCAGATTTAAAGCCAGGCAGACCCACCACTTGCTGGCTATGGAAACACCGGGCCACTGCCCACTCCTCCTCAGTCAGCCTGACAGAGCAGGGTGGTCCTCCTCCAGTGCCCGTGGCATGGGCATTGATCTTGGCCATCTTGTCACGGACCAGGCTCCTGAGATCATTGATCTTCTTAGCTATCTCACTGGTGGTCCTCGTCTCCCCCCCCCCAATGCATTGATCTCGTCAGTAATTTGCTGTAAGATGTCCCTCTTCCTGGCCGGGGTGATGTCCCGGCTCTCAGGGCCATGCAAATAACGCCCATATCGGGTGATGGCCCTTGCAAGTATTTGCTTTTCTCTGACAGAAAAATTTTACTTACGTCTCTTTGGTGCCATCTCACCACACAGCACTCAACACCAAACACACACCAAAAACAAACACAACAAACAAACACAAATACACACAGAACAAACACACACAAAAACACAGAACAAACAGACACAGATACACACAGAACAAACACACCCAAAAATCAAACAGCAAACCCAAGACACCAAAATAAAAAAAAACAAGCAGACAGTTAATACAAACTCAAAAACAAACAGAAAAAACAGTCAGAAAAAACAAACACCTACTACAATCTCCTACTTATACAACTCTTTAATCTAACAATACACTCACCAACAAACAGCCACAGACAACAGAGCAAAATACACTTGCTTTAGGAAGGGAAACACAGGGATGTACTTTTGCAATGGAAGTGCGTTTGTCTGGGGCTTTTTATACACAGGGCGATTCTCAAACTAAGTACGCTTGGCCTTTTTCCTATCTCACTGATTGCGCCGAGCCGAGTTCTGCACATGCCCAGTGAGGTGCAGATTCGTGCGCGCATGCGCAGTACGGCCGGCCCTTCATTTGCATGGGGTCACGGCTCATTTCAATGGAGCACTCCCACTTCCTTCCCACTTGCAATAACCCCGCCTTACGCCTCGGTATTTACGTTACGCTGGCGCACATTTGGGCGCAAATACTCTGTGGATACGGCACTTACGTCACAAAATTCAGCCGCCTTAACTTAACTGACATACGTTAGGACAAACTAATTTTGCGCCGCTCTACGTGAATCTGGCCCTTAAACCCTTACTCCAAGTTCACTGCTGTGGTGTTGTCAAAATTCTCAAAAAAGTTCCCCCCAAATCCAGCCTGTGATTGGCCAAAAATGAAAAAAAACTCCATTCTCTGCTGCCTGTAAAAGTGTTCTTCTTAAAAAAGTAAAAAGTGGATTTAGAAAAAGTTGTGTGTGTTACCGGCACCAAGATAATATCAGTATTCTTATTAAGTCTTGCTGCAATAAAAGTGCAACCTCAAAGGTTGGATTTAGATTTGTGTATTTGTGAAGTGTATTGCGCTAACTTATATTTTTGTAAACATTTTACCACGCCTGATACTGTGAACTTGTTACTCAAAAAACAAAAAGGTATGTACATGTGTCTATGATTATTAATTGATGTGCAAACAATCAACAAATAGTGTGCAATAAATACCAATACAGTGCCCTGTGCCAAACTATAACATATGAATTTCTCAATCCATCAAAAAAATGTGAAATAAATCCAAAAAGATTTCAAATATGCTACTATTACAATCCACAGATTGAATGTGCCCCAAGAAAGCAAGAAAAATGTATTCATGATTAAAACACATATAGTTATTCCACTCATATGTAAAAGTGCCTGGGAGCCAGTGATCTGCCGTGCTTGTTCCAGCTATCTTGGAAGTTCCAGCGCATGCGCAATCTGATGTGCTGAGACGGTTCCAGCTAACGGGAAAGTTCCTACAAGGACTGCGCAGGCGCAAACTTGCTGACGGAAATCTCCGAACCTCGGCCGGCATCCAGGGTGATGTGGATTTCGAGGTAAGTGGCCAGTCGGCCTCACGTCCTCGCTTCGCTCGGACGGCTCGCTCCGCTCGCTCTGCCTCCTGGCTCTTTTTTTAACATCCTCCAATACACAGGGATGTTAAAGAATGAGCCTGGATGCAGGGCGAGGTTCGGAGATTTCCGTCGGGGAAGTTTGCGCCTGCACAGTCATTGAAGAAACTTCCCCATTAGGGGAACATTGAGGACAAGTCACCGGCACTGAACTAATCCAGCCGTAAATAGGAGTATACAAATGTACGAGTATGTCCTGGTCCGCACGTGTGATGCCTCACTTTGTCGCCTGCGTTCCCAGCCTGGTTATACTCAGACTGGACATGACAAGCTCAGTGCGGGTATCTCCTCATGCGGATGTAGTTCCGTCGTTTGCGTCACTTAGGCTTTTCCTCAACTAGTATCGTCACTGGTCACTTGACTTAGTCATGGGTAGCCATGTGACACAGTGTCAGATGGCTACCTATGACTAAGTCACGTGACTAGTGACGATACTAGTATATATGTTTGTGGACTTTTTTGTTTTTGTATTTTGTTTCATTTGAACATCTGAGTGTTTACACACATACAGGCATACCCCACTTTTAAGTACACAATGGGACCAGAGCATAGATGTAAAACGAAAATGTACTTAAAGTGAAACAATACCTTTTTACACTTATAGGATGTAATGTAGGGTCAGGGGGTGTTAGGAGCTGTAGTTAAGGTCTCAGGGGCTGTAGTGTGGGTGTCAGGGGCACACTGGAACAGGGCAGGCTATGCTCTCTGAGCTTCAGCTCCTTCTACTGTGGCTGCAAAATGTCCGTACAGTGCTTGTAAGGCACTTTACATACACTCGGGGGTATGTCCTTACTCGCGAGTGTATGTAAAGTGAGTGTACTTAAAGCGGGGTATGCCTGTATATATACACTTGATGTGTACTGTACAATAGCAAGGGTTGATTTAGCGCATTCATCCTATTTTATTCAATATACAAGAACAGTTATCAGGCAGCTTCTCACATGAATTCCTGTACAAGGAGCTTTAGTGCCCAAAGAGTAATCATACCTGTATAACAGCAGAGAGTCCTTAATGTCTATTAGAGGCAGAGGCCATGATTGGCAAATAATCCACCTGAGAAAGCACAAGTCAATTCAGTTCAAGTGTAACCCTTGCTTTGAACCTAACTGATATATAGTAGCTAGTCATTTGATTATAGGTAAACTTATATACCTCTTCATACACTTGTGCATTGAGTGTGAGCTGCTGCCTTCTCCCGATACCCCTGCATGCCTAATAATCACGTGTGACCTCTTGCAGATAGAACTGAACTCCCTGCCCGTCACTTGGATGATTGACCCCCATGAGAATACCCTGGTGTGATGTTTTTTGTATTTTCGCTCTGGCCACAAACAGGTAGGACCTATTCCAGTATTCTGGATTCCTGTATACACAGGTTGTGTTTAAATGAGTATTATAATGAACACTAATATTGTGTATTGATACACTATAGATGTTCACATTTTTCCCCCTGAAGAAGATCGAATACAACATTAAGATTGAAACACGTTGGGTTACCTCTAGCGGCAATCCACTGTTGTGTATTGCATATTGTTATTGTCATATTGGACATCCATTATGAAAAAATTGTTGTACATCAGATCTCTTGCGGTTGTCTTTTTTGTTTATGTATTTTCCCTTTTCCAGCCATTTGATATTGTTTTTGATGTAATGTGATACAAGAAAACTCTTTTTATAAATACAAATAAACAATATTTTTTTATAAACATAAGTATTTATTTAGTTGCAAGCTGTGTATAGGCCCCTGGGAGTACGTTTTCCTTTTTCAATATACAATATTTGGGCTAGCAGCACTCTGTCCACAACCAAGGGAGGTGGGTCCCAATTTTTGTTCAATAGTTACATAGTTAGTCAGGTTAAAAAAAGACACAAGTCCATCAAGTTCAACCATAAGAAATAAAATAATAATAATATCATACAATAACATATACCAAATTCCATACCCACAGTTGATCCAGAGGAAGGCAAAAAAACAGCAAAGCATGATCCAATTTGCAACGGCAGGGGAAAAAATTCCTTCCTGATCCCCAGAGAGGCAATCGGATGTTCCCCGGATCAACTTTACCTATAAATGTTAGTACCCAGTTATATTATGTACATCTAGGAAAGTATCCAGGCCTTTCTTAAAGCACTTTACTGAGCTGGCCAGCACCACCTCTGCAGGGAGTCTATTCCACATTTTCACAGCTCTTACTGTGAAGAAACCTTCCCATATTTGGAGGTGAAATCTCCTTTCCTCTAGACCAGGGGTGGGCAATTATTTTTTCGATGGGGCCACATGAGAAACTAAAAATATTTTGGAGGGCCGGGCCAAAAGGCTAAACTCAATACTGCATAAAATCAATTGTATTTCTTTATAAAAAGCAGTAAATATCATTGTTGGACAACTGGTACGAGTACTTGTTATAGACATGGCACAGGAGGGGGACAGAAGCTGGGGACATGGCACAGGAGGGGGACAGAGGCTGGGGACATGACACAGGAGGGGGACAGAGGCTGGGGACATGGCACAGGAGGGGAAGGAGGCTGGGGACATGACACAGGAGGGGGACAGAGGCTGGGGACATGACACAGGAGGGGGACAGAGGCTGGGGACATGACACAGGAGGGGGACAGAGGCTGGGGACATGACACAGGAAGGGGACAGACGCTGGGGACATGACACAGGAGGGGGACAGACGCTGGGGACATGACACAGGAGGGGGACAGACGCTGGGGACATGGCACAGGAGGGGGACAGACGCTGGGGACATGGCACAGGAGGGGGACAGACGCTGGGGACATGGCACAGGAGGGGGACAGACGCTGGGGAAATGACACAGGAGGGGGACAGACGCTGGGGACATGACACAGGAGGGGGACAGATGCTGGGGACATGACACAGGAGGGGGACAGACGCTGTGGACATGACACAGGAGGGGGACAGACGCTGGGGACATGACACAGGAGGGGGACAGATGCTGGGGACATGACACAGGAGGGGGACAGACGCTGTGGACATGACACAGGAGGGGGACAGACGCTGGGGACATGACACAGGAGGGGGACAGACGCTGGGGACATGACACAGGAGGGGGACAGAGGCTGGGGACATGACACAGGAGGGGGACAGAGGCTGGGGACATGACACAGGAGGGGGACAGAGGCTGGGGACATGACACAGGAGGGGGACAGAGGCTGGGGACATGACACAGGAGGGGGACAGAGGCTGGGGACATGACACAGGAGGGGGACAGAGGCTGGGGACATGACACAGGAGGGGGACAGAGGCTGGGGACATGACACAGGAGGGGGACAGAGGCTGGGGACATGACACAGGAGGGGGACAGACGCTGGGGACATGACACAGGAGGGGGACAGAGGCTGGGGACATGACACAGGAGGGGGACAGAGGCTGGGGACATGACACAGGAGGGGGACAGAGGCTGTAGACATGACACAGGAGGGGGACAGAGGCTGGGGACATGACACAGGAGGGGGACAGACGCTGGGGACATGACACAGGAGGGGGACAGACGCTGGGGACATGAGACAGGAGGGGGACAGACGCTGGGGACATGACACAGGAGGGGGACAGACGCTGGGGACATGACACAGGAGGGGGACAGACGCTGGGGACATGACACAGGAGGGGGACAGACGCTGGGGACATGACACAGGAGGGGGACAGACGCTGGGGACATGACACAGGAGGGGGACAGACGCTGGGGACATGACACAGCAGGGGGACAGACGCTGGGGACATGACACAGGAGGGGGACAGACGCTGGGGACATGACACAGGAGGGGGACAGACGCTGGGGACATGACACAGGAGGGGGACAGACGCTGGGGACATGACACAGGAGGGGGACAGATGCTGGGGACATGACACAGGAGGGGGACAGACGCTGGGGACATGACACAGGAGGGGGACAGACGCTGGGGACATGACACAGGAGGGGGACAGAGGCTGGGGACATGACACAGGGGGGGGACAGAGGCTGGGGACAGGCAATAACAATTGATTAAACAGTGGCTGCGTGTGATGGCACAGTGGCTGCGTGTGATGGCACAGTGGTTGCGTTTGATGGGCACAGTTGCGACAATTGATGGCACAGTGGCTGCGTGTGATGGGCACAGTGGCAACAATTGATGGCACAGTGACTGCGTGTGTTGGCACAGTGGCTGCATGTGATGGCACTGTGGCTGCGTTTGATGGGCACAGTGGCTGCGTGTGATTGGCACAGTGGCTGCGTTTGATGGGCAGAGTGGCTGCGTGTTATTGGCACAGTGGCTGCGTGTGATTGGTACAGTGGCTGCGTGTGATTGGCACAGTGGCTGCGTGTGATTGGCACAGTGGCTGCGTTTGGGAACAGTGGCGACAATTGATTGCACAGTGGCTGCGTGTGATTGGCACAGTGGCTGCGTTTGATGGGCACAGTGGCTGCATTTGATGGGCACAGTGGCTGTGTGTGATTGGCACAGTGGCTGTGTGTGATTGGCACAGTGGCTGCGTGTGATTGGCACAGTGGCGACAATTGATTGCACAGTGGCTGCGTGTGATTGGCACAGTGGCTGCGTTTGATGGGCACAGTGACTGCGTTTGGGAACAGTGGCGACAATTGATTGCACAGTGGCTGCGTGTGATTGGCACAGTGGCTGCGTTTGATGGGCACAGTGGCTGCATGTGATTGGCACAGTGGCTGCGTGTGATTGGCACAGTGGCTGCGTGTGATTGGCACAGTGGCTGCGTGTGATTGGCACAGTGGCTGCATGTGATGGGCACAGTGGCGACAATTGATGGCACAGTGGCTGCGATTAATGTTAATTCACGCCGCTGAAATGAACCGGCACGACCAACTGAATAGGGGGGGGGGAGCGACGAGCACACAAAGTGACAGGAGGAAAGGGAGCCAGGAGCGCACTCGGCAGCCAGGCAGTCGGCACACAATGTGTAAAGTGCCGCTGCCAGTGGCCCCGCGCTGTGACAGTGAGTGACACACTGGCTGGTTGCGCCCCCCTCCTGCACTAAATGGTAGCGCCCGGCCCTGCCTACTGTTATCACCGCGGCGGGGAACATTACAGACAGCGTTCGTTTGAACAGCTGTTTTCCCTGCCGCACCGCGGATCTGTCCAATCGCGAGCAAGGGGGAGTGTCTATGTGACTCCCCCTTGCTCGCGATTGGACAGATCCGTCCAAGGGGGAGTGTCTATGCGCGGCGGGGAAAACAGCTGTTCAAACGAACGCTGTCTGTAATGTTCCCCGCCGCGGTGATTAACGTGGCGGCGGCGGAGGGGGGGCCGGATTAAAAGGTCCGCCGGGCCGTATACGGCCCGCGGGCCGTAGTTTGCCCAGGTCTGCTCTAGACGTAAAGAGTGCCCACTTGTCCTCAGTGTTGTCCGTAAAGTGAATAACTCAACACCAAGTTCACTATATGGACCCCTTATATATGTGTGCACATTGATTATATCCCCCCTTAATCTCTTCTTCTCAAGAGTGAATACATTTGGTTCCTCTAATCTTTCCTCATAGCTGAGCTCCTCCATGCCTCCATGCATGACTTTTATATGATTGTGCCCATATTTGGTGAAAGATGTCAAAAGGTAGACCCCATGTCTTTCTTTATTTTTAGCAGCGTGGCCTGGGAAATGTCATTCAGTGCTAGTCAGCAACAGGATCTGATGTGTCCATCTGTTGGCCAAATTTTTATTTTTTGGTCATTCAAAATGGTTGACGCAGATCTGCATTGCTAAATGACTTGATTGATGACGGATGTATAATGTTCAACATATTTTGGTTATATTTTTGTTTGTTTTTTAACCACTTGACCCCCGGAAGGATTTTCCCACTTCCTGACCAGGCCATTTTTTGCGATACAGCACTGCATTATTTTAATGCAGGAATACGAAAGAAGGTTTGGATAGCCGCACTCCAAAAAATTTTCCTTTTATTGTAAAAACAAATCACAAAAATACATGCCACAGCAAAAAAAAAAAAACAGATGAAATCTGACGCCTTTTTACACTGTAACTCAGTGCTTAATCATAGCTAGTGCACACTAGGGAAGTGGTGAAAAGAGAAGAAGGCGATGCAGAAGATCGGGCCCCTGCTGGTGAAAGAGCTAAAAGAAGACAGCGGTGGTGCCCGGCAGAAGAGAAAAAGAACCGTAGAGCGGGAGAAGAGAGCAGAGAAGTCGGAAGAAGATCCCCGAAGTTGGAAGAAGACCCCCCCCCCCCCGAAGTCGGAAGAAGGGAGAAGACCGGGCCCACGCTGGTAAAAGAGCTGAAAGAAGACAGCAGTGGTGCCCGGCAGAAGACCCCCGAAGCTGCCTAATAAACTACTTTAAAAACCTGTGTAGTGTTTTTTTATTGACATTTTTCTTCCACCAGGTGAATGGGTAGGGGTACGATGTACCCCATACTCATTCACATAGGGTGGGGGGCCAGGATCTGGGGGCCCCCTTATTAAAGGGGGCTCCCATATTCCGATAAGCCCCCCGCCCACAGACCCCGACAACCAACGGCCAGGGTTGAGGGAAGAGGCCCTTGTCCCCATCAACATGGTGACCAGGTACTTTGGGTTGGGAGGCCACAGGGCACCCCCCTGCCCCAAAGCACCCACCCCATGTTGAGGGCATGCCGCCTGGTATGGTTCAGGAGGGGGGGGCACTCGCCCATCCCCACCCCCTTTTCTGACCGGCCAGTCTGCGTGCTCGGATAAGGGTCTGGTATGGATTTGGGGAAACCCCATGCCGTTTTTTCGGCTTAGGTGGTTCCCCTTGAAATCCATACCAGACCTAAGGGCCTGGTATGCTCCTAGAGGGGGAACCCATGCTGGTTTTTTATTTAAAATTTGGCATCGAGTTCCACCTCCTCGAGGCGAGTCATGTTGTGATTCATGCTCAAGTCGTGATCAATTTGCCTCCCAAAGTCGTGCTGAAAGTCCTGTTGCCCCAGTGTGAACCGGCTCTTAGAAGTTTATTTACCTAGAAAAATGGTGATGTGTTCCATACTTATTTTACCTTCTGTATGTGTCTATATTTTGTGCTGTGGTTGTGTTCAATCACATGCCACCTGCGATGTGACTGTCACCGACAAAAAGATGATTGGTAGGATGGGAATCACATGGTCAAGATGCCAATGCAATGCCTCCAACATTACAAACCCTCAAAGGGTCAGTAGACACCAGCAGTAAGGCTTAATGATGATAGTAATGGCAACAATTATTTTGTTGTAAGTTTTTAATTTTATAGTAATGTATAACATCCGGTCTTCTTACCGGATTTCTTTCTATGATGGTCCTCTTGGTGCGGTAACCTACTTGGCTAAATCTTATCCCAGGTTTACCTCTTACATTTTATGTGACATTCTTTTCACTTTAGATTGGTTTTAAACCATCTTTACACAGTCAGCCTGCCGTGCCATTTTTTACCATCCTGTGGCTGACAAATAGGTAGGGGCTGATGTGCCCCACCTTGGATATCAATGAGGCATTTTTGGAAGTCTGAATGTACTACCAACTATTATAATCCTGTTTAAAACTATCCATCTTCAAGTATATTCCAGTACTTTGTATGAAATATTACTATCTCCCGAAGAAGCGGTCTCTGCGAAACATGTCAAGCTAATCTGCGTCCTATTATGCACGATAGTCATTACATCTCTTTTGAGATCTAATGTCTCCCTTTGGATTACTATTGGATTATTTCGCTGTTACCGCAGTTGCTACTGTGGTTCCTTTCTTTTGTTTTAACGTTTTAATTTATTTTATTGTGCTGTTTTTTCTGTTTGTCCAATAACCCTTTTGGGTTTTGTGTCAATAAACGTATTTGTACTTTTATAATTGGAGCCTACAAAGTCCATTTTTGTCTATCCTTAACATTTGCTGTTTCAACATATCTATGACATGGCACTGCACTATCATAGATACCCACAGTCCATCCTGTGTTTAGTGATCTTTCTTAATAATTCTATACTCCTTAATAGCACTGATTGTAGACAAAATCTTGTTTGGAGCCATCCGTATCCTGAGCAGAAGGCATGATTCAACCTATATGCACACTTATCACGGGACTTTCCTTCATTACTAAAGAAAGTGAACATTATTGGACTGTTAGTCATGTGATTATGGAACAAATTATCCTAGAATAGTCTTTTCCGGATATGTAGAAAAGAGATTTTGATCTGTAGAGTAGACAGCTGTTTATACTGGTAAGATTTCAGGAAGTGTAAAACTGTCTAATTACCAAAACATACATAAGTATTCAAGGGAAATAAAAACAATGTTTTAAAGCTATAGAGACAGCTCAGCTCTCTTCCTCAGTTGTCCTGTAATTTAGAAACTGAAATTCTGTTAATTTATGTAAAAAACTAATTCCTACACAGGTATTGATCAACCTCCCAAAATGTACTTTAATCTTCCAAAAGTTCATAAAAATATACCATTAATATTTTGTTTTGATGTGACGATTATCTCAAAATAGCTAAACAAAAAAGGTATTACACCAGGGATAGATTATGATAGTTGCCAACATCCCATGTGTTATAGAACAAAAAAGAAGTGTCCCCCTAACAAGGGACTGGGACTTTAAGGGCAACCAATAGAAATACGAGGAAGGTATATTGAATTGTTTAATCTCAAATAGTTAGGAAGCCAATCCTGTAACAACATGCAATTGACTGATATATAAAATACATAACAAAGCACATTAAAACATATGTGATTAGAATACGATGCTGTCTCCAAACTGCGGGTAAAGCCTGATGCGTTTCAAGGTAAATCCCTTTCTTCAGGGGCATTTCCTTAATGGAGAGCTTAGGATATATCTATAATAAAAGCATACAAAAAAACAATCGGTGACAAGTATACAGGAACAAATGAGCATCGTTTTGAAAACAGAGAGGTGCAAAAAAACGGTAGCAATGTGGGACATACATTCACATAGTGTAGTGTTCAACAATCAAAAAATTGTCTATAGGGTATTCTAACCTGATAAGATTGCTGAAGACAATTCAAACAGGTTGGTGGTAGGCTGATAATTGATAGATTTTTGGTAAAAAAAAAACTATTTACATAGAGATGGATTAAGAAAACCTGCTTAAGAATAGAGACCGCCCAGTCATGTAAACAAAAGAATACGTATATAGCGCAGGCGCGGGTCCGATACCATAGCGCATGCGCAATCTAAAATTACATTCCTTGCTGACACAAGACAGCCCCGTAGGAAGAACATTGGGCTGTAACATTAAAGCTATTGTGCAAGAAGGGACCTGCGATTGATGATAGCAAGCATCTATAACCAGCCAATCATAAATCAAAAGTCTAGCTGGTACTCACAAAACCACTAAGAAGATAGTAAAATTGGTTAAGTAAGTGGGCACACAAATTTGTAAACTTGCTAATCCACAAAAAAAATTATAAAAAATAATGAATGTTGAACCGAATGCATGTACAGTACCTGCCGCCGATATTGTGTCAATCTCGCCTCTGCTAGCGGATAGATTGACACCCGCGATCCCCGTCGCCGGGAGCGAGCGCCGAGCTATGTCGCTCCTCCCGCTTGCCGCCCCCAATGGATTCCTATGGATGCGCGGCATCTCGTATGGGCGGCGAGAAGCACAGTCCTGTATCGCCGATTCACAAAATCGGCGACACCTACTGTAACACATGTAACCGAAAAAGCATCCTCTCCACCTTCAAGGGATGATGCGTGTTGTAATATTAATATATATGTGTAGGTATTTAAAATATTGTGTTATATGTATGGCATGGTAGTTATGTGTTACATACAGGCATTCAAGGTTACACATCAAAAGGTGTTTGCTGACCAAAAGGGTTAGTGGCCAAACACAGATCAAAGGGACAGACCCTTGGATGTGTTTATCTTGTCCAAGATTACCTAGGTGTGTGAGGTATGGCCTGTTAACCTCAAAGGATAAATTGCTTACATACATAAGGAAGTATTTATTAATGGTAATTAGACTTGAGGGGGCATTCATTCAGGGAAACATTTGGTTGACCTGAAAGAACACCTCCCTCCAGTGTGAGACCAGCATTTGAGGCATTTGATTTTGTATCATCTGTGGAATTTGGACTTTGTTCGTTATTGAAAGTTAATTAAAATGCATTCTCTGGAGAGCCTGTGTGTTGCTGCGGAACAACCTAATTTGTAGTCATCAAACTAACATCTAAATATCAATTATCTAACTGGACTGGACACTATACATTTATATCACTACATTTATTCTGTATGGGAAGATCCACCAAATGCACCCGTTTTTATATCACTACAATGCGGTCATAAAAGCAGTGCATAGCACAGAATTGTGGTCTAATAAGAGGGCAGATTGGGAAAAAAAACATAACATGTTGATAAATAATAAAGCAGAATACATTTGCATAAGTCAAAAAAAAAACAATATAATAAAAATTGCAGTAAATTATACAGCAAAAAGCTATATTCAGCAGATCAATATGCCTATGTGTCAAAATCTTGTTAGTAGGCAAACCAAAAATCAACATCATATCACATCCCAATCCATGTCCTTTTCACATATACCGGAAGTAAAGCCCTACAAAAAGGATCTATAGCTTAACACAGTATTAAGCCCCGGTGGAAAAGTGGCACATAGGTCCACAATCCATCTGGACTCTCTTTGAAGGAGGACTTTATTCCAGTCCCCCCCCCCCCCTCTTGCATTAGGGTGGATTCTGTCAAGAATCACAAAAAAGAACTTGGGAGCTATACCTGCATGCAAATCCTTGTCATGTCTCCCAAGTGGTAGGTCTGGGTTGGCTTTCATTATGCTATTGAAATGCCTTCCTGCCCTTTTACGGAACTCGAGTTTCGTTTTCCCTACGTAAAAACTTAAACATTGACATTGAAAGAGATATATCACACCAGAAGTTTGCCATTTGGTATCATAAAGTGTGGTTCAATATTCATATACCTACAGATAGTACATCCACCACAGGTAAATGTGCCCGGTCGTTTGCATGGGTCATTTCTAAACTCACCAACAAATTCTGAGAGTAAGTGACAACTTGTATAGCGCAACAATTGTGAACTGAATCGCCTCAAGGCGCTTGGTATCCCTTTTACTTCTGTTTCTTCCTTTAGAATAGGTGGGTCTTAAGTTTTTTCCTGAAGGCCAGGTGATCACTTTCCGTTCGGATGTTAGTTGGTAATGCATTCCACAGTCGAGGTCCTTGGACTGCAAATCGACGTTCTCATTTGGTCTTGTAGCGGGCTTTGGGGATTTGTAGTAATTTTTGGTTGGTTGATCTAAGCACTCGATTGGAGTTTTGTTGTTTTATTTTCTCACATAAATATTGGGGCGCGCTTCCGTGTACACATTTGTGCATTAGGCATAGGGCCTTAAATGTGACTCGGTCTTTTACGGGCAACCAATGGAGTGATCTCAGGGACGAGGTGATTGATTCCCAGGGTTTTTTCCCCGTTACCAGTCTTGCTGCAGTGTTCTGGACGACTTGGAGACGGGCCAGCTGATATTTTGGGAGTCCGAGGTAGAGGGTATTTGCATAATCTAACCTGGAGTTAATAATTGTCCCTACCACTACTGTTGTGTCTTCTTTGGGGTTGAAGGGGACAATTCTTCATAGGAGACGTAGAAGATGGTGGGAACCACTAACTACTGATCCTATTTGTGCAGCCATTGTCATGTCAGAGTCAAAAGTGACTCAGAGACTTTTGACTTTGGTGCTTGGGGTGATGGTTTATCCCAGGATGGGTGGTGGTGTCCAGTGAGTTCTGGCTGGTTTCTTTCGGTTTGCATGGAATTGAAGAAGTTCTGTTTTTGCTCCATTTAGTTTGAGGTGACTCTCTGTCATCCAATTGTCTATCTGACTAAGGCATTTTTATTAATATTAATACGGGATATTGGTTCTTTTTGTCGCTGATACGAAAGTAAAGTTGCGTGTCGTCTGCGTAGGAGTGATAGAGAAGGTCTTGATTACTGATTATTTTTAAGAAGAGGGCGGAGGTAAATATTGAATAGCACAGGCGATAGGCGTGATCCCTGGGGGACACGGCAAGAAATGCTGCGTGAGTCAGACGTGAAAGGTCCTAGTCTCACTGTCTGAGAATGATTTTCCAGAAATGATGAAAACCATGGTAGATCCGAGTCTGCCACTCCAGCTACCTCTGTAAGGCGGGTTAACAGGAGTTTGTGGTCTACTGTGTCAAAGGCAGCACTAAGGTCCAGCAGAATCAGGAGACAAGATTCTCCGTCATCTGCTGCTTCAAGAGCGTCATCCCATATTTTAAGAAGTGCTGTTTCCATACCATGTCCTGGATGGAAACCCAATTGTAGCGGGTCCAGCAGTTTGTGGGTGTTTAAATGGTGTTGTAGTTGTTGTACTACTGCTTTTTCCACAACCTTGGAGACAGGGGCAGACTGACAACTCATGGGGCCCCCGGGCAATAGAAGATTATGGGGCCCCTGGGCTTACAGATGGCCACCACGCCAGGAAGCAGTGCAGAGGCGGGGCAGCTAAAATCTCTGGATTTTCACATCAAAAGCATGTCGGTTTCGGACATATCAGGGACAGATGTAAAAAAAACATAGATTTTTATATACTGTCCCTGGTTTTACTGAGCCTGGCAACCCTGATGGGGCCCCCTAGTGGCATGGGGCCCTCGGGCAGTGCCCGAGTGACTCAATGGTCAGTCCGCTCCTGCTTGGAGAAGATATTGAGGGAGGTTATGGGACACCGATTGTTTGGGTCTTTTTTGGTCAAGGTTAGTTTTTTTTAGAAGGGGTTTAATTGTGCCTTGTTTTAAGGAGGTCGGCACAAAGCCCTCCTTAACCACTTAAGGACCGCATCCTGACATATACGTCGGCAGAATGGCACGGCTGGGCACAAGCACGTACAGGTATGTCCTCTTTAAGTGTCCAGCCGTGGGTCGCGGGCGCGCCAGCGACCCGGTCCGAATCTCCGTGACCGCGGGAACCCGCGGACCCGATCGCCACTGGAGTCCCACGATCACTCCCCGGAGCTGAAGAACGGGGAGAGCTGTGTATAAACACAGCTTCCCCGTTCTTCACTGTGGCGCCGTCATTGATCATGTGTTCCCTTTTATAGGGAAACACAATCAATGATGTCACACCTACAGCCACACCCTGCTACAGTTAGAAACACAAATGAGGTCACACTTAACCCCTTCAGCGCCCCCTTGTGGTTAACTCCCAAACTGCAATTGTCATTTTCACAGTAAACAATGCATTTTTAATGCATTTTTTGCTGTAAAAATGACAATGGTCCCAAAAATGTGTCAAAATTGTCCGAAGTGTCCGCCATAATGTCGAAGTCACGAAAAAAATCTCTGATCGCCGCCATTAGTAGTAAAAAAAAAAGAATTATAAAACTATGCACTATTTTGTAAACGCTATAAATTTTGCGCAAACCAATCGATAAACGCTTATTGCGATTTTTTTTGCGATTTTTTTTACCAAAAATAGGTAGAAGAATACATATTGGCCTAAACTGAGGGAAAAAAAAAATTATACATATTTTTGGGGGATGTTTTTTATAGCAAAAAGTTACAAATATTGCATTTTTTTTCAAAATTTTCGCTCTATTTTTGTTTATAAAAAATAAAAACCCGCAGAGGTGATCAAATACCACCAAAAGAAAGCTCTATTTGTGGGAAAAAAAGGACTCCAATTTTGTTTGGGAGCCACATCGCACGACCGCGCAATTGTCAGTTAAAGCGACGCAGTGCCGAATCGCAAAAACTGACCAGGTCCTTTAGCTGCCTAAAGGTACGGGTCTTAAGTGGTTAAACGATTTGTTTATAAGGTGAGATATCGGCACATTCTTTCACCAGTTTTGTGGGAATGATGTCATTGGGAGACTTCCGATGATATTTTTTGTGGTATCGATGGATAATGGGTCTAGTGAAAATTGTATTGATTTAAAAGCGTTTGTATTTTCTTTTTGATTGGAGGGGGTGAAGTTTTTTTTTTTTTTTTTGCTGAATTGTTTCACGCATTTTTTCGATTTTATTAATGAAAAAATCCGATAATTCATTGCAAAACTCTTGTGTTGCGTTTTTTGGAGCCTCTAGGCAGGCTGGGTTCATATTCTGAGTGATTATGTTGAAGAGCTCTCGCGGACGATTCCCGGCTTTTGCGAGTATATTTGAAAAATGCTCTTTTTTTGCTTTGAAGATTTCCTTGTGATATTTTTTAGTAATTAATTTATAATTTGTGTGGTTTTCCTCTGTAGAGTTTCTTCTCCAGGCGCTTTCCGCTCTCCTGCGTTCTTGCTTCAATGACATAAGGGTGTCATTGAACCAGCTGGAGTTATTTTTACAGATAAACGATCTGCGTTTCGGAGTGATTATATCTGCAGTAAAACTTTATTAATAGAGTTGAGGGTTTCTGCTGCTGATTGAGTTTGATTTAATGCTGTCATTTTATTTAATAATGTAGTTTTGAAGAGTTCCGAGTGTAGTTTATTCATGGATCTGGTCCAATATGTCCTGAAGATCATGAAGGATGTGACCTGAGGCATGCGTGGGCGCGCATATCAGTTGCTGCAGACCAAGTCCTTCTAGTTGGTCAATGCAAGCGCTGGCTATAGGGTCCTGAGCGGAGTTGGCTCAGAGGTTGATATCCCCAAGTAGCAGAAGATGTTTGGCTTTTAGAGTGTAAGTAGCGATACCTTCTGTCAGCGATGTAGCAAGGTGCGTCTTTGGGCCTGGCGGTCTATAGCATAATAGTATGTGGACCATGTCCTGGTGTGTTGTTTAAAGTTGCAGAGTGACCAATGAGCTCTGTAAGTCTGGTTTGGTGAAAGCGAGATGAGACTTGTAGATGACTGCTAGGCCTCCTCCTCGTTACCCAATTCTGTTCTCGGTTAGGATACCATAATTCTCTGGCACGAGTTCTCCTAGGATGGTGTTACAATCTAATGTTAGCCAACTGTCGGTGATGAAGAGGCAGTCTATGTTGTGTTGGGTGATGAAGTCGTGGATTTCCAATCTGTGCTTGAGGCTCCATTCACACTAATGCTTTTTTTGATGCATTTTGCATTTTACAGAAATGCAGGGAATTTTTTTTAACATGGTTTCCTATGGAACATGTTCACATCAATGCTTTTTTGTGCCTCTGCGTTTTTGGAAAGGGTCAGGGACTTTTTTTCATGCAAAAAGCAGCGTTTTGCATGCAATAGAATTCAATGGACCTGCATCCAAAACGCAAGTACCGCGATTTTGCCGCGATTTGCGTTTTTTTTAACCTGTTTATAGCTGGTTGTTAAAGGAAATGTAAAAAAATAAAAAATGATGGCTAAAAAAAAAAAACGCTAAACGCAAATCGAGGTAAAATCGCGGTAAAAACTCGGTAAAACGCATGTCAAAAAACTCAAAATCACTGAAATTTGCTCAGTTGCAGAATTGTCGCTGTCATTACTTTTATTTTTTTATGACGAATTTCCCCACAAATCGCTATAGCACAATTCTGCAAGTGATTATAATTTATTATCGCTGTTTTCTAGCTGCTCTAAAACCATTTTTGACATAAAGGGACACTTTTGGTTGCTATCTACAGTTTGCAGGCAGAAAGAACAGTTTTTATTATATAAAAGAACATGTAGGGCACTGGGCAGACCACTAGGGATAAAGGGGGTGTGTATTTTTTACATACAGTACTGTAATCTATAAGATTACAGTACTGTATGTAAGGTGTTTGTTTACCTTTTTGAATTTGGCGCCGTTCTCTGCCCCCATGCGTCGTAACGTCGCAGGGAACGGAGATCGGTGGCACACAGAGGCACTAAGTGAATGGAGCGAGCACCCGCTCGCTCACACAGTGCGGTGGCATCGCTGGATCCAGTGACAAGGTAAGTAAACACTGCCTGTGGATTCAGCAAGGCGAGCCCGAGTCTGACTCGGGGTTACCGATCGCAGCACAGAAATGTAACCCCGAGTCAGACTCGGGAATACCGCCAGGGGGGTTAATATGCAAGTTATTGTCCTAAAAAGTGTTTGGGGACCTGGGTCCTGCCCCAGGGGACACGTATCAATGCAAAAAAAAGTTTTAAAAACTGACGTTTTTTTGGGAGCAGTGATTTTAAGAATGCTTAAAGTGAAACAATAAAAGTGAAATATTCTTTTACATTTTGTACCTGGGGGGTATCTAAAGTATGCATGTAAACTAGCGCATGTTTCCCGTGTTTAGAATTGTCCCTGCACAAAGTGTCATTTCTGAAGGAAAAAAAGTAATTTAAAACTATTAGGGCTATTCATGAATTGTCGGTCCCGGCAATACAGAGAAAAGTAATTGAAAAAAATTACCTGCCATTTTTTTCAATGACTTTTATCTGTATTCCCGGGACCCGACAATTCATTAATAGCGCAAGTCGTTTTAAATGACTTTTTTTCCTTCAAAAATTACATTTTGTGTAGGGAACCAAAATTAAAAAAAAAAAGGCGTGAGGGTCTTCCCAAACTCCATATCAGGCCCTTCAGGTCTGGTATGGATCTTAACCACTTCCATACAGGGCACTTATACACCTTCCCGCCCAGACCAATTTTTAGCTTTCAGCGCTGTTGCACTTTAAATGACAATTGCGCGGTCATGCTACACTGTACCCAAACTAAACTTTTATCATTTTGTTCCCACAAATAGAGCTTTCTTTTGGTGGTATTTGATCACCTCTGGGATTTTTATTTTCTGCAAAAAAAAAAAATGACCGAAAATTTAGAAAGAAAACGTTTTTTTTTGTTTCAGTTATAAAAATTTGTAAATAAGTACGTTTTCTCCTTCACTGATGGGCACTGATGGTACTGCACTGACGGGCACTGATAAGGCGGCACTGATGGGCACCGATGAAGTGGCACTGATGTGGTGGCATTGATGGGCACTGATGATGGGCACTAATATGCGACACAGATTGGCACTGATAGGCGGCACGGATGGGCATGGAGAGGTGGCATGGATGGACACTGATAGGCGGCATGGATGGGCACTGATAGGCGGCATGGATGGGCATAGATGGGCACTGATAGGTGGCACAAACGTGCTAATAGTATGTGTTGTACTAATGGATGCCAATCAGTGCCTGTGACAGACCTAGCTGCGACAGAGGCTTTTGGAGAGGACTGAATGCGAGCCTCTTGCCTTCCGATTATGGGCCAGGGCCTCAAAACAGGAAGGCGGATGGGTTATCCCAGCAGACAGACCTGGAACCTTAAGACTACTTTTCGAACATCCTCGAGTTGACCCGTTCGGGGTCCCACTGTGGCTGTTGGACTGTTTCTCAGGGGGGAGTATTGTCATGGACCTTGGAATGCTGAAGTGTTTGAATCTGTTACACAGTGGGGGGTCTTCTGTCCTGTCTTAAGGCTAACCCCCCCCCCTCCAGACGGCTCCATGGTCTGGAGGAAAAGCATTGTTCTGCGTTTGGCTGTTTGTGTACTTTGATTGCTCCCTGGGGCTTCTGTCTCATTACACATAGCAGTCTTCCTATTCAAGCTATCAGACCAATCCCTGCTGACCCTGTTTCAAGTCCTCATTTGCATGGCTAAGAGTACCTAATTGAGAACTACAATGTACTTTACAATTGACCAATAGGAAAGCGGTTGTTGGGGGCGGGGTGTTCAAACTGCTGTATAAAAGTGTGTTGTGTGCATCCAATAAAAGAGTTTTCCTGTTTGAACTTACATACAGCCTGCCTGGTGTTTGTTCTGATGGATTTCGAACTGCACATAGCTGTAGTTCGAATCCCGGAGCCTTGGATGTCCGAACCATCAGACGTTGTGATCTGCAATCTGATTCAAAAGCAGCAGAGGAGTGTAGGGAGAGCGGAACCGAGCGAGCAAGGGTCTCGTTACAGTGCCAAACAATAATGCCTGCCACTCAGTGATGCCCATTGTGGGCACTGATTGGCATCCATTGTGGGCACTGATTGGCATCCATTTGTGATTGTCATCCCTGGTGGTCTAGGGTGGCATACCTGTGGTGGGCATCCCTGGTGGTCTAGTGGCATCCCTGGTGGTCCAGTGTGGGCATCCTCGGGGGGGCCATGCTGATAATCGATCAGCACAACCCCCCCTGTCAGAGGAGCAGCCAATCGGCTCTCCTCTACTCGCGTCTGACAGATGCGAGTGAGGAAAAGCCGATTACCGGCTTTTCCTGTTTACATCGTGATTAGCCGTGATTGGACACGGCTGATCACGTGGTAAAGAGTCTCTGTCAGAGACTCTTTACCTAGATCGGTGTTGCGGGGTGTCAGACTGACACCCCGCAACAACGATCGCCTCGATGCGTGCCCCCGGGGGCATTTAACGGCTCAATATCCTGAGGACGTCATATGACGTCCACTCAGGATATTGAAACCACTTTGCCAACGTCTTTTTGCATAAGGCGGGCGGCAAGTAGTTAAGGGGGATCCCGGGTAATTAAAAAAATATATATACATGACCCATCAGGTCTGGTATGGATTTTAACTGCTTGCCGACCAGCCGCCGCAGTTATACGGCGGCAGGTCGGCTCTGCTGGGCGAGATCACGTAGCTATATGTCATCTCGCCGAGCAGCCAATAGGGGCGCGCGCGTCCCCCGCTCGCCCTTGACGCCGACTCGTGTGTCCGGCGGGCACGATCACCGCCGGGCACCCGCGATCGCTCGTTACAGAGAGAGAACCGGGAGCTGTGTGTGTAAACACACAGCTCCCAGTCCTGTCAGGGGGAGAAATGCCTGATTGTCTGTTCATACACCCAGGGAACATACTTAACCCCTTCCTCGCCCCCTAGTGTTAACCCCTTCCCTGCCAGTGGCATTTTTATAGTAATCAATGCAGTTTTATAGCACTGATCGCTATAAAAATGCCAATGGTCCCAAAAATTTGTCAAAAGTGTCCGACATAATGTCGCAGTACCGTTAAAACTCGCTGATCGCCGCCATTACTAGTAAAAAAAATATTAATAAAAATGCCATAAAACTATCCCCTATTTTGTAAACGCTATAACTTTTTCGCAAACCAATCGATAAACGCTTAGTGCGTTTTTTTAACGAAAAATATGTAAAATATATATTTTTTCAAAATTCTCGCTCTATTTTTGTGTATATAGTGCAAAAACTAAAAACCGCAGAGGTGATCAAATACCACCAAAAGAAGCCTCTATTTGTGGGTAAAAAAGGACGCCAATTTTGTTTGGAAGCCACGTCGCACGACCACGCAATTGTCAGTTAAAACGACGCAGTGCCGAATCGCAAAAAGTGGCCTGGTCTTTGACCAGCAATACGGTCCGGGGCTTAAGTGGTTAACTCCATGCCAAAATAAAAAAAATGGCGTGGGGTCCCCCCAAAAATCCATACCAGACCCTTTATCCGAGCACGCAACCTGGCAGGCTCCAAGAAAAAAAGGGGGGCGAGAGAGCGCTCCCCCTCCTGAACCGTACCAGGCCACATGGATGTCCCCATGTTGATGGGGACAAGGGCCTCATCCCCACAACACTTGCCTGGTGGTTGTGGGGGTCTGCAGGGGGGTTATCGGAATCTGGAAGCCCCCTTTAACAAAGGGGACCCCCAGATCGCACCCCCCATTGTGTGAATTGATAAGGGGTACATTGTACCCCTATCATTTCACAAAAAAAAGTCAAATTGTTAAAAACCACACAGACACAGCATTATAAGTCCTTTATTAAAAAGAAAAAAGATTCCAGCGATGTACAGTAATCTACTCTCGATCTCCACTCCAGCAATGAAATCCATTCTCAGTATCCAGGGCAATGCAAGAAAGGACCCATGCAAGATCTTTGGTACCTATTCCTGCGGCTCATGCTCACAATGCACGGTTATTGGTGGGGGACCACACTGGCACTGCCAAATTTGGAGACGTTCACTCTTAGGCCTCATACACACGAGAGGATTTATCCGCGAATACGGTCCAGCGGACCGTTTCCGCGGATAAATCCTCTCGAGGATTTCAGCGGATTTCCATGCGATGGAGTGTACTCACCATCGCATTGAAATCCGCGCCGAAATCCTCTGGCGATGACGTGTCGCGCCGTCGCCGCGAATCATTACGACGCATGCGGGGGATCCCTTCGGACGGATGGATCCGGTGAGTCTATACAGACCAGCGGATCCATCCGTTGGGATGGATTCCAGCGGATAGATTTGTTTAGCATGTCAGCAAATATTTAATCTGCTGGAATCCATCCCAGGGGAAAAATATCCGCGGAAACAGATCCGCTGGAGTGTACACACCATAGGATCTATCCGCTGAAACCCATTCGCTGGGATTTTTCAGCAGATGGATTCTATCGTGTGTATGGGGCCTTAGACATTTTGAAAATTGTAGGACGCAGGGTGATGTCTACCTCATGCAGTGCCAGTGTGGTGCCTTCTACATAGGACAAAACCAGGCAGGAACTTGGAAAACACGTGGAGAAACACATGCACAGCATGCGAATTAGAAATTTATACCTTCCACTAGGAAGACATGTTACGAGGCAGCATAAATACAAAATGCCAAAGGTAATCTTTTCAGTAGTGGAAATAATCCACATACCCCTTAGAGGGGGGGACTGGAATAAGGTCCTGCTCCAGCGCGAAATGCGCTGGATCAGGTACCTGAAAGCCACGACTCCCCTAGGATTAAATGAAATGGAGAGTTTTAGACCTTTCCTTGAAGGTTACAACTCAAGGAAAACTGATTAATATTTCAGACTGGGACTCCACTCCTGTCTTTCTGCGGATTACTCTGTTTTGTACTACTAGGTTTTTTCCCTTTGGACACATGGCAATATGGCATCTCTTCTTTCCTCTACACACACTCCTTTCTGTATATCATGCATACATTTCCATCTATATACACTCTATCCCAGGATTGGTATTTGGGATGTTGGGAGCTGGTAGATATAGGATGTATTATTTATAATATATGTGTTTGAAATCTGATTGATGCAAGGCACAATTGTGTTTTCAATACGGAATTCACTCTGCCTCAGAATTTATTTGTAAAACATCTGCATTTCCTGTGGTGTGATTTGGTTTCCTTTTTCTCCATTTTTTGTTTTCTCCCCGACATTTATTTCCCCCCTTATGTCCAGAATGTCCGGAAAAGGATGGGGATATTGGGGGAGTTTGTGTTTGTGGTAATCTTCACTACCCTTCCTTCCTATCCAGTGCCAGGGGGGGTCACATATGCAAATGTGTGGCCCTTTGTGTTTTCCTCATTGGTTTGACCCACCCATAGAGGTTTATGGCACCGGTGGAATTTGTCCCTGGCCCCGTTTTTCTTTTAATCCTCTTTTGCCAATACCACTTTCAAAGGAGATTTTGCCGTATTAATACAGTATTATTCTCCTCTGTCTTGGTCCTCCTTTCTCCATTTCGATCCCCACCAGATGCCCAGCAATGCTTCATGTGGTCATCCATGGTGCAAAGCATGATCTGCTAGAAATAGTGCACTGCTCTGTTCTAACATGGCTGCACCCGCTTCATCTGGATGTTGTCTCATCCAGGCAGCGGAGATGACGTCATGCCGCGTCTTATCAGGTGGAGGGTGGGTTCATTGATGATGTGCCGGAGCTTCTGTGTGTGCCGCGTCATTACGACCCAGGACGCGGCGCACATCTGGCGTACTACGTCATTCTAGATGTGGGCGCGGCGCATGATCTACGCCACATGACCAAAATGGACCAATCAGGTCCAGGACACAGGTTTAAAAGGACGCCAAGGCGAGTATATGGTGCCATGCCCTCTCCTCAGCCTGAGAGCTGAAGGAGTTATTTTTGATGGTGCAAAAACAGTCATAGATGTGGAGTTGGTGGATTGCTGCCCAGGGATTCTCTTCCAAGTTGAAGGAGTTAGTTTTTTGTTCTGTTCTTGGATTCTACCTAATTTTTGGGTAAGTTTTCCTGTATCCATCTCCTATATGCTGCCTTATGGAGAGAGGGTAGCTGTTTAAATTATAACAGTTTTTCTTTTATTTTCCTTATTTTTTCTTTGGCAAAGCATCCTAATTAGTATTCAAGTGCCATGTTTTGGATAATTATCTGACTCTCCTATAGGAAGTGAGGGTGTGAAGAAAGACACAGAAAAACAAGGGGAACTAACACTACTGTCACCATGGGGAAGGCACTTGCTCGTTGAGGATACTGAAATTTGAAAAGTGAGTCACTGTCTATATACACCAGTAGGGGTGTGGAAATGTGGTTCAATATTTTGTTGGTATTAAATGAATTTTTGATCTATTATAGATAATGATACAACAATATCCCTGATGAAGAAATGTTTTAATACTACCACTTGAATAGCGTTGGATAATTTGCTATTCTTCTGCCACCAGTTGATCTGGAGGTTTTTGAATCTTGGCAAATGTATCATCTCTATCTATGTTTTCATCAAAGTCCTCTTTTTTAATGTTGAAATAGGATATAATGTATTTATAATATAACATTTTTGTACAATAAATTATTTTTTTCACTATACTTTAGTTTTCTGTTGCCTTAAAAATCCCAATATTAGAGGTTTTCCAATAGTATTTTACCGTTTTCGTATGTTGGTCAGGTGTTCACCAATGAGCACATTATGTGCCCTAATGGTCCTGTCAACATATTGAAACCCTGCACACAGAATGGAGAGCATTGAGTGAGTCCACATTGAAGTGTACAGGGCTGGGAAACTAATCAGGAGGCTGTTTGATTGATCCATCGCAGAGGTCGGATTACACACTGGAGGAATCCCTACATCTGTTCACCTTATACATATCATGATCTCCTATAATTTAGAGATCATGGAAATCTGGTAAGCGGCACATTTAATTTTATATCTGGAACATGGATTGAATATTATTTTATCACTGGGAGTGATTCACTTGATTTTGTGCAGCAAGATTTGAACAATATTTTTAATACACATGAAAACGTATTGTCTGATATTTGTCTTTAACCGCTTGCCGGCTGGGCGGTGTGGCTCTCGTTCTGGCTGGGCGTCATATGACATCCTTGGCCTTCCGGCCCTCTAGGGGACGCGTCTGCTCCCCCTCGGGAGCCAGTGCGTGTGTCCGGTGGCCGCGATGTCCGCTGGGCACCCGCGATTGCACACAGATCCACATCCTTTTAGGTGAGAGGAGACCGATGGTGTGTTCCCAGTACAGAGGAACACAGATCGGTCTCCTCCCCTTGTGAGTCCTTGTGAGTCCCCTCCCCCTACAGTTAGAATCACTCCCTAGGTAACACATTTAACCCCTTGATCGCCTCCTAGTGTTATCCCCTTCCCTGCCAGTCACATTTATACAGTAAATGTGAATGGTCCCAAAATTGTGTCAAAAGTGTCCGATCTGTCCGCCGCAATATCGCAGTCACAATAAAAATCGCAGATCGCCACCATTACTAATAAAATATAATAATAAAAATGCCATAAATCTATCACTTATTTTGTAGACGCTATAACTTTTGCGCCAACCAATCAATATACGCTTATTGTGATTTTTTTTAACCAAAAATGTGTAGAAGAATACATATTGGTCTAAACAGAGGAAACTTTTTTTTTTTATGGGATATTTATTATAGCAAAAAGTAAAAAACATTGGGCCAGATTCAGAGACATGAGCGTATCTTTGTGCGGGTGTAGCGTATCTTATTTACGCTACGCCGCCGCAACTTAGAGAGGCAAGTGCAGTATTCACAAAGCACTTGCATCCTAAGTTACGGCGGCGTAGCGTAAATTGGCTGCCTAATTCAAATGTGGAAGTGGTGGGCGTGTTTTATGGTAATTACTCGTGACCCCACGTAAATTACGCTTCTTACAAATGGCGCATGCGCCGTCCGTGGACGTCTCCCAGTGCGCATGCTTAAAATTACGCCGCAAATACTCATTGGTTTCGACGTGAACGTAACTTACACCCAGCTCCATTCACGGACGACTTACACAAACGATGTAAAACGTGAAAAATTTTACGCTGTTCCGACGTCCCTAGCGGCCAGCGTAAAATTGCACACAATTATACGCCGGCGTATGCAAGTTACGTCGGCGGAGAAAGCCTATTTTTTCAACGTATCTGGCTTTGAGAATCGGCCTAAAGATACAACGGTGCAGATTTGAAATTACAGCGGCGTATCTGGAGATACGCCGCCGTAAGTTGTTTCTGAATCTGGCCCACTGTGTTTTTTTTTAATTTGTCACTCTTCTTTTGTTTATAGTGTAAGAAATAAAAACCACAGAGGTGATCAAATACCACCAAAAAAAAGCTTTATTTGTGGGGGGAAAAAAATGATAAAAAATTTTTTTGGGTACAGTGTTGCATGACCGCGCAATTGTCATTCAAATTGTGACAGCGCTAAAAGCTGAAAAATGGCTTGGGTAGGAAGGGGGTTTAAAGGGGTTGTAAAGCCTTGTGTTTTTTCACCTTAATGCATCCTATGCATTAAGGTGAAAAAACACCTTGCTGTGTCCGCCCCAACCCCCCCGAGCCACTGTATTACTTACCTGAGCACCGAATTTCCATGGGCGCGATCCTGCATTTCTCTCTCCAAACTGCTTCTCAGCTTTTCATTAGATAGATTGATAGCAGTGCAGCCAGTGGCTCCCACTGCTGTCAATCAAATCCAATGACGCAGCTGCCGGGGGCCGGGGCCGAGTCATACATTCAGCTTCTATGGACGCCAAGTGTATGACACGGGAGTGCACCCACAAGGTAACCCCCTTGGGAGAGAGCTTCCCAGAGGGGGACACCAGAAGAGGACAATCGGGGCCACTCTGTGCAAAATTAACTGCACAGTGGAGGTAAGTATGACATGTTTGTTATTTAAAAAAAAAAACGTGAACCTATAGTATCACCTTAAATGCCCTGTATTGAGGTGGTTAATATTTGTGTCATCATGTTGGCATAATTACATGGTGAAATATTTTGTGTTGGGTCACAATATTCTATTTTTGTTTTTACACAAGACAGTGCATATATTTTATATCTTGAGCACCTATTTTTCACCACCTTATATTCAAGGGGTAGCAAAAGTGCAGCAGTCTCATATAACTCTTCGACCTTTTTCGTTGTACTATCATCTTCCTTCTTTACTTTTGCCTTCATAGGTTCCAATAGATATAAGACATTTCTTTTTTACCATGCACGATGCTTAACCACTGTATACCGCTGATAAGATTGTATACTCTTTGCAAATTATCTGTGTACCAATCCACGTACTTCAATAAAAACATTTGTAAACAAAAAAAAAAGTGCAGCAGTCTTATTTTATTTTATTTAGCGTGAGATTTTCCATTATAATATTTGGGAACACAATTGTCTGTTTTGATAAGTTTCAATGGTATTTGCTTCCTTTAAACAACTCTTTGATATTTGGCTCACACATCAAAGGCTTGGCAGAGGAAAGTACTTGCTTTGTGTTTAGGTATTGTAGAAAGGTTTACTGGAATAATTTTTCAAGGTATAAATAAAAATTCCCTACCACACTTTTAAATCTGATACTGTATTAATGTAGTAGTAGCAGTTTATTTTTTTAATGTGTCAGGAGCAAACATTTACATATTTCCTGAAATCAGAGACCCTGTAGAATAAAATGCTGGCAGTTGCAATTTTTAATGTTGCACGATGTTTGCGCAATGATTTATGAAATGTATATTTTCAGGAAAAATTACACTAGAATACATTTTAGTGAACAAATACACAATATAATGCCCAATTTTTGGATACCATTAAAGATGGAGTACTCAAACACTAAACAATATCGGCATGTGATATTTGAATCATGTGATCCATTTGAGCCAAATATTGCATGTGATATTGAAAACGTGAATTCACTGTCAGTTTATGTGGTATTTACTGCAACACACTGCATAAACTGATGTAAAAAAAATCAATTCATTAAACAAATAAATAAATAAATAAATATGTTGGATAATCAAGTCATAATCTAGCCATGCTCTATTTAACACATTTACTGTATGAATTTAATATATATGGTTGTGAAGGAGCCGGCACCTGCCAACATCATAATAACCAGGGACGCATCTCTGCTGTCACCTGGGCATTCTCCACCGATAGCAGAATGTAAACAAAAGCCCAGACAGTAAGAAGAAGAAGAAGAAAAAAAAAAGGAAACAACATACAGTTTTCCATACAATCTATACCAGGCCCTGCAGGTCTGGTATGGATTTTAAAGAGCACCCCACACCACAAATCAAAAAAAGAAATGATTCGAGATCCCTCCAAAAATCCATACCAGACCCTTATCTGAGCATGCATGGACCAAATCATACCAGGCCACATGCTCTCAACATGGGAGTGGGTACTTGCCAGAGGAGGCCCCCCTGGCATAGTACCTTGCCCCTATGATGAGGACAAGGACCTCTTTCTCACAACCCTGGCTTAGTGATTGTGGGGGTGCGGGGGGGATTTATTGGAATCTGGAAAGCCCCCTTTAACATGGGGTCCCCCAGATCCCACCCCCCATGTGAATGATTAAGGGATACGCAGTACCACTTCTCATTTACCCCAAAAAATTTAATGTGCCCTAGACATAAACACACCAAAACTTTTGACAAGCCCACCAAGTTCACTTTATGGACCACTTATGTATTTATACATGTTGTCCATATCCCCTGAGAGAATAAGTTCAGATGCTCTAATCTTTCCTCATAGAAAGATCATATACTCCTAGACTGTAAGCTCTAACGAGTAGGGCCCTCTGATTCCTCCTGAATTGAATTATATTTTAACTGTACTGTCTGCCCACATGTTGTAAAGTACTACACAAACGGTTGGCACTATATAAATTCGGTATAATAATTATAATAATGGAGTATAGGCAACGATTCCAAGAGCATCACTCAACTTTTGATTGATGCTCTTGGAATCGTTGCCTATAATCTATTTTAATTATAAGCTTGTTTTATCGGATTTTCTGTAAGTGTAAACCCCCTTTTTGAACATTAAATGTCAAACAGCATCACAGTATGTACAGATCATTTGTTTTTCATGCACATTTGATGTGATTCATTGCATATTTTGGAGTCCATCATGGATATCTGACAGTCCTCAGTCAACATTGGGTGGAACCCTTCCTACCGTTTTTACAGGGGTGGAAGCTCCTGTTTTAGGTGATTCCCTCAAGAGTGCCTGTTTGACCCACGTGCTATACGGTATGTGTCCATCGATTCTGGTAAGAGTGAACACTTTACCAATTTGACTGTATTTTAAAAATTCATCCTTGATTATCCAAGACCGACCTTTTACTTTCACTTTATTCTGAACTATAAAAGGACCTTCCATAGATGTTTATTATTCCCTTTGGACTTTTATGTTTTAGATTTATTCACATTCAATTTTGCATTGGCTATTTTACCCTTCCAGGTTCACACACTATTCACTTGCTCACTTAGCGCCACACTATTGTTTTTTATTACCTTATAAACTATGACCCACATTTGATTACTTCAGCTCATGTCTTTTTTATCAATGTAATATATAACACACTATACCAGGCTACTCTTTTCTCTTTCTTTTGCTGTAGTGGTTGTTTCATGTTTTCAGTATCGCAATTGTCAGTTAAAGTAGCGCAGTGCTGAATACCAAAAAATGCCCTGGTCATGAAGGGGGTAAATCTTTCCAGAGCTGAGGTGGTTAATCAAGCTGCTAGTAGGCTTTGCCAGGCTTTCAACAAGCTTTAAGAAGTTCTGAAGCCTGCAACTGTCCCATTATGATCCGTGTTCAACATTTACAAATTACAGCTAAATGGCACTTTAAAAGCTTGTTGAAATCCCTGCAAATGCTTTGTCAACGCTTGCTGTTCACACTGCTCTTATACAAGCTGAATCATGTGTGAAACAGGCCTAAGGCCCCATACACACGGGAGTATTTATCCGCGGATACGGTCCAGCGGACCGTTTCCGCGGATAAATCCTCTCGAGGATTTCAGCAGATTTTAATGCGATGGAGTGTACTCACCATCGCATTGAAATCCGCGCCGAAATCCTCTGGCGATGACGTGTCGCGCCGTCGCCGCGATTATGACGCGGCGACGTGCGCGACGCTGTCATATAAGGAATTCCACGCATGCGTTGAATCATTGCGACGCATGCGGGGGATCCCTTCGGACGGATGGATTCGGTGAGTCTGTACAGACCAGCGGATCCATCCGTTGGGATGGATTCCAGCAGATGGATTTGTTCTGAATGTCAGCGAATATCCGATCTGCTGGAATCCATCCCAGGGGAGATATATCCGCGGATAAAGATCCGCTGGCGTGTACACACCATAGGATCTATCCGCTGAAACCCATTTGCTGGGATTTATCTGCGGATGGATTCTATGGTGTGTATGGGGCCTAAGACAGGCTGGATTTCCATCAGTGTATGGTCAGCTTTACACTATTGACTTTAACTTTTATCTGAACTCGCAAACCTTTTTATATTACAGCATAATGTTATTTCTGTCTGACAATGCAGCTGGAGCAAACTGGCTGTCCTATTGTTTTTGTACTACAAGTGGCAATAATGCAGTGGGGACAGAAAAAAGCTGGAAATTATGAGTCAATCAGCTCTCTATTAATTGGGACAGCAAAGCTTAGTTTAATGTGTAGGTACAAAGTCAGGTTGAAAAAAGACAAACGTCCATCTAGTTCAACCAACGGAAAATTAATTAATAAATTAATACATTGAAAACCTCTGTATACAGAACCCTTTACCCACAGCTCATCCAGAGCAAGGCAAAAAAAATAAAGAAGCTTTCTCAACATTTTCAAAACAGAAAAACCTTTGAAATAGCTTTTCATTCTCAGAGAACACCAGCTAATAATTATTTCTCCAGCTCATAGAACATCAGCATGATGGTCAGTGGGGAGAATGCTCTTTACATTGCCTTAAAGGCTAAGTTTGCCTTTCTAAACATGTTACATGTTACACTTGTGTAACATGCAACATGTTCAGCAACCTTCCCCCATACTGTCGATCCCCCCACCCTCATTGTGACAGTGAGTGGGGGATCTTCTCCTTGCACTTGCTGTCACAAATTGAAAACAGCTGTGCCGGACTCCACCCACACATCTGCATCATTCATTCACAGAGTTCTGTGAATTAATTAACTACAAAGTACCGTCTGCCATTGAGGCGGACTGCTTGTAGTTCTTAATGAACTGCAAGGGCATGGATTAGCCCTCTCATAGTTCATTGGTTCTACCCAGTAACTGTCTGCCTGTATTGGAGGGACGAACAGACAGCTTTACAGAGTGTCTGCAGGAGCCTTCTGCTGATTGCAGGTAGAATGCTCTGCAGGCTTATTAGAAAAAAATAAATAAATGCACATTATTTTACCATCAAACTTATCCTTTAAAGCTTGATCCAGCCATGGCTGGTCTTTGCATTTTATACCACTCACAATCAACACCCATACTGCATAGTCCTCTGTCCAATGAGCAAAAAGCAGTAAACTCAGGAAGTATGTTGTTGTCCTCAATATCCTCCAGCAGACGTCCCAGACTTCAAGAAAGTGAATTTGTGGAGATCATCCAAAAAAAACTTACAGACTTCAGGACTGTTTAGATTAATAGGAATAGGCCTTAAAATAATTGAAATACAATGTGGAAATTAATATATAATTTAACAATTTGACCATAAAGTATAACTAAGGGCAAAACTTTTTTTTTTCCGTATTGGATAGAGTGGAGATCGATTAGAACGCTTGTCCCCATTAAAGCGGAGGTTCACCCTAAAAAACAAGTTTCTACCATGCCATCCAGCATACTAGCGTGAGCTACAGTATGCCTTTATTTTATTTTTTTGCGCCGTACTCACAGTTTAATCCCTTAGTTAAGTTTCAGACTCCCCGCGGGGAGTAGGTGTTCCTATGCAGAGGGGAACATGATTGACGGCCGGCTATGGCGCATCACGCTTCCCGAAAATAGCTGGAGTAGGACTCGGCTCTTCAAGGCGCTATACGGCGCCTGCGCACAGACTAGGAGCTGACTGCGCAGGCACCGTGAAGAGCCAAGTCCTATTTCGGCTATTTTCGGGAAGCGTGACGTGCCATAGCCGGCCGTCAATCATGTTTCCCTCTGCATAGGAACGCCTACTGAAACTTAACTAAGGGATTAAACTGTGAGCACGGCGCAAAAAAATTTAATAAAGGCATACTGTAGCTCGCGCTAGTATGCAGGATGGCATGGTATAAAAAAAGTTTTTTTTTAGGGTGAACCCCCGCTTTAAGGAGATTCATCCTCCATGTCCTGTTTACCATTAAAAGTGAAAGTAAATCAAAATCACAAATTTTGTGTTGTCCCCGGAAAAGTAATATAGAGGAAGTCTTCCAATGGGGACACTAGTTCTGGGGACCTGGGGGTCCCCAAGAATTTACTATTTTCTGAGATTTGGGACAGGAAGTAAAGGAAAATCCCTGTAATTGGACACATATGATGAAAAAAATAATCTGACAATGTTTATAATCAAACCTTGCTCGATTCAAAATGAAAACAAAAGTTTTGCCCATAGTTAGTTTGTTTAATCTGCTCTAAGTAATATAACCATACTTATTAGCTTCAATAATACTGGGCAGTATGTTTAAAGTGGTATTAAACACAAAAGCAAACATTTATTGTATTGAAGCTTACTAATTCCAATATATTGGAATATATGAAATGTTTGCTTTTGAGTTTAATACTAATTTAATTTTAAATGCAAGAGAAGATATTGCTTGAGTTGTAACATTATTTATTTCAGTTCTGAACATTGAAATGTTATAGACCTTGTCCAATGCACAAAAGCTCAGACTAATCTATTACACTGTATTAAATTGTGTAATGGCAGGCAATAGGTGATCGATTGTATAGTATAATATAAAATATATAATACAATATAGTATATTACAAAATACTACTGATGCTGCTTTACTTCTGTCTTGCTACTCTGGTATGTTTTATGTTGGTAAAATGAATAGGTCATTGAAAACCAGAATAGAATGTACTATTATATACTATATGATATATACAGTATCCCACAAAAGTGAGCACACACCTCACATTTGTGTAAATATTTTATTATATCCTTTCATGTGACAAAACTGAAGAAATTACACTTTTCTACAAAGTAGTGAGTGTACATCTTGTATAACAATGTACATTTGCTGTCCCCTCAAAATAATTCAACACACAGCCATTAATGTCTAAACCGCTGGCAACAAAAGTCAGTACACCCCTAAGTGAAAATGACCAATTAGCCATTTTCCCTCCCCGGTGTCGTGTGACTCGTTAGTGCTACAAGGTCTCAGGTGTGAATGGGGAGCAGGTGTGTTAAATTTGGTGTTATCGCTCTCACTGTCTCATACTGATCACTGGAAGTTCAACATGACATCTCATGGCAAAGAACTCACTGAGCATCTGAAAAAAATAATTGTTGTTCTACATAAAGATGGCCTAGGCTATAAGAATATTGCCAAGACCCTGAAACTGAGCTGCAGCACGGTGACCAAGACCATATATTGGTTTAACAGGACAGGTTCCACTCAGAACAGGCATCGCCATGGTCCACAAAAGAAGTTGAGTGCATGTGCTCAGCATCATATCTATGCCTATGGGAAATAGATGTATGAGTGCTGCCAGCATTGCTGCAGAGGTTGAAGGGGTGGGGGGTCAGCCTGTCAGTGCTCAAACCATATGTCGCACACTACATCAAATTGGACTGCATGGCTGTTGTCCCAGAAGGAAACCTCTTCTAAAGATGATGCACAAGAAAGCCTGTGAACAGTTTGTTGAAGACAAGCACCCTAAGCACATGGATTACTGGAAGCATGTCCTGTGGTCTGATGAGACCAAGATAAATGTATTTGGTTCAGATGGTGTCAAGCGTGTGTGGTGGCAACCAGGTGAGGAGTACAAAGACAAGTGTGTCTTGCCTACAGTCAAGCACATAGGTGTGCGCAGCCTATTGCATTACGGTGTGCACCCCAAAGCTGAAATGCACCTGCCTTTCTCTGCAGCCTCAGCTGCACTGGACAGTGAATGAATGGGAAGTGCTCTGTACTGAGCGGCCTCTTGTTCATTCACAAACTGAAGCATAATAAACACAGTTTGTAAGTGTAAAAAAAAGCTGGTAAATGATATATTGATTAGCCCCATACCCCTACTCTCCATCCTGAAACATCCCCCACAGCAGGGGGAACCCCAGGCAGTAAGGGGAATCAGCACCACACAGAGTGATTAGGGTGTGCCCAGGCACACCCCCTGCGCACACCTATGGTCAAGCATGGTGGTGGGAGTGTCAGTGGCTGCATAAGTGCTGCCAGCAGTGGGGAGCTACAGCTCATTAAGGGAACCATGAATGCCAACATGTACTGTGACATATTGAAGCAGAGTACGATCCCCGCCCTTTGGAGACTGGGCCGCATGGCAGTATTCCAACATGATAACGACCCCAAACACACCTCCAAGACGACCACTGCCTTGCTAAAGAAGCTGAGGGTAAAGGTGATGGACTGGCCAAGCTTGTCTCCAGACCTAAACCCTATTGAGCATCTGTGGGGCATCCTCAAATGGAAGGTGGAGGAGTGCAGATTCTCTGACATTCACCAGCTCCGTGGAAGAGGACTCCAGTGGCAACCTGTGAAGCTCTGGTGAACTCCATGCCCAAGAGGGTTAAGGCAGTGCCGCAAAATAATGGTGGCCACACCATATTGATACTTTGCCAATTTGGACATTTTCACTTAGGGGTGTACTCACTTTTGTTGCCAGCTGTAGACATTAATGACTGTGTTGTGTTATTTTAGGAGGACAGCAAATTTACGCTGTTATATAAGCTGTACACTCACTACTTTACATTGTAGCAAAGTGTAATTTCTTCAGTGTTGTCACATGAAAAGATATAATAACATATTTACAAAAATGTGAGGAGTGTATTAATTTTGTGAGATACTGTATATATATATATATATATATATATATATATATATATATATATATATTGTGACAGGAAGTCAGGTAAATCTGTGGGTGTTGTCACAGACAGGAGATACATTTCTGCCTTGTTTAGACAATACACCAATTATTATCGGGTGTCGGCTGCAAAAGCAGCCAGAAAGATTTAAGGGCGTTGGAAAACTTCAGCTGTTCAGAATGAGGCAATTAAGGCCTCTATAAGTAATCCAGAGGATTACTACTGATTGTTGCATCCTGGGGCTTTCTGAGTGAAGGACTGCAGTGAGGTGAAATCCTTCTGAAGAGGTGAGGTGCTATTGATTTTTCTGTGTGATAAAAATCAACAAGACTTTTGTTTTTCTGCTGTATGATCAGCAGTGTCTACCCAGCAGTAGGCTGTGCTAGACTCCATAGATAGGTTCCTGTGTGGTGAAGGTAGACGCCCCAAGTGACCAGGGTTTATTTTATGTTTGATTTTTTTTATGCTGTTTGGATGCTTGCACTTGTTTCCAGCAAGATGGAAGAATAAACCAAAATCGTTGTTTTCAACCGTCTTCGACTGACTTTCTGTATAAATTCAGTGTGTAGTGAACCCATCCAGGGGGTCACACACCCCGCTACCGAGCCAACCCCTTACAATATATATATATATATATATATATATATATATATATATATATATACATACACACATACACAGGGCTTTTTTTTAGCCGGAGCCCGGTGGAACTCAGTTCCGGCACATCTAGCACTAATGTCAAGAGGTGCTGGGTTGTGCTACAGTGTCTATTGCTTCTGGGCGATCTAGTGTTGCTGCAAGGGATCTATTTTTGCAGGGGGAGGGTCTATTGATGCTGGGGAGGTATATTTTTGCTGACAGGGCATCTATTGTTGCTGGGATGGGTCTTATGTTGCTGGGAGAGTCAGTTATTGCCTGGAGGGATCTACAGTTGAGGGAGAATTCTATTGTAGCTGGCTGCTGGATGGTCTATCGATACTGTCTTTGGGGAGATTTTTTGTCGCTGGGGGGGATCTATTGTTGATGGGAGATCTATTGTTGCTGGGGTCTATTGTTGTTGGCTGCAGGGGATCTATTTTACTGCTTTTCTTGTTATCATTAACAAATTAAAGGTGCAGTACTGGGAGGTGGGTAGGGGGTGAGACCAAGGAATGGTGCTCAGAGTTGGGTAGTGGTAAAGATGTGGTAACTCCAAAAGGGAGAGTTCCTGCACCTATTCTCTGAGGAAAAAAAGCCCTGTATATATATATATATATATATATATATATATATATATATATATATATAATGTATATATATATATATATATATATATATATATATATATATATATATAGTATATATATATATATATATATATATATATATATATTGTGACAGGAAGTCAGGTAAATCTGGGGGTGTTGTCACAGACGGGAGATACATTTCTGCCTTGTTTAGAAAATTCACCAATTGCTATCAGGTGTCGGCTGCAGAGGTAGCCAGAAAGGTTTAAGGACGTTGGATAGCTTCAGCTGTTCAGAATGGGGCAATTAACTATAAGTTGTCCAGAGGACTACTACTGTATGCTGCATCCTGAGGCTTGTTGAGTTAAGGAGAGCAGTGAGCTGAGGAAGACTTCTGAAGGTAAAGTCGTTGTTATTTTTGCTGTGTGATAAAAAAATCAAAAAGACTATTGTTTTCTGCTGGAAGACCAGCAGTGTCTGCCCAGCAGTAGGCTGTGCCAGACTCCATAGGTAGGTTCCTGTGTTGTGAAGGTAGACGGCTCAAGTGGCCAGGGTTTATTTTAAGGTTTTATTAAACCTTTCCACTAACCCGTCTGTTTGAGGGTGATATACTGATGTACGTAATTGGGTCACTTTCAGGAGTTTACAAAGTTCTCTAGTCACCCTGGACATAAACGGGGTGCCCTGGTCAGTTAGGATTTCCTTAGGGAGACCCACACGGCTGAAAACCTGAAATAACTCTTTAGCAATGGTTTTAGCAGAGGTGTTTCTGAGAGGAATCGCTTCTGGGTAATGGGTGGCATAGTCCATTATTACCAAGATGTGCTGGTGCCCTCTAGTGGACTTCAGTAAGGGGCCAACCAAGTCCATGGCGATCCTCTCAAAAGGGACCTCAATAATGGGCAGGGGTACCAACGGACTGTGAAAATGTGGCATGGGTGCAGTAATCTGACACACTGGACAGGAAGAGCAGTACACTTCCACTTCCTTAGTGATCCCAGGCCAATAAAACCTCTGGGTGATTCTCTCCCGGGTTTTTTCTGCTCCCAAATGTCCCCCAAGAATGTGCCTATGGGCCAGTTCCAACATCATCTTGCGGTACGGTTTAGGCACTACCATTTGCTCAATGGTGTCCTCTATCCTCTGTGACACTCGATATAACAGGTCCCTTTCAATAATGAAGTAAGGGAGGGCAACCCTCTCGTCAGGGTTAACTAACTCCCCATCTATCTTCACTACATTCTCCCGGGCTCTTAGCAATGTGGGGTCCCTCAATTGCTCAGTGATAAAATGTTCTCTGTGCACCTCGAGGTCATCAAACCCTATCGGCCGCTGTTCCTCTTCGGAGGTAGCCGGCTCCTCCCTAGGGACTGGTGTTTCCCCTGCTAAGACTGAGAACGGAAACTCAGGAGGATCTTCACAGTTAGAGGATTCTGGAGTAGATGGTTCAGGCACAGAAGAACCACTTACTGGGGAATCTGGGCAACCCCAGATTTCCCAGAACTTTTGGAAATCCCTTCCGATAATGGCGTCATGTGGCAGTCGGGGAACTAGACCCACCCGGTGACACAAGTTACCGAGGGAGGTTTTAAAGGAAACCGTAGTCACCGGATATTCTCGAGTGTCCCCATGTACACAAACTAGAGCCATTTTCCTAGGATGTAAGGTTTTTCCCACCACTAGATCACTTTTCACCAAGGTGACCAGGCTACCTGAATCCAACAATACCACAACATCTTTACCATCTAAGCACATTCTACATAAAGGTTTCTCATTCCCTTTTACTGCAGTGCATGTGGTTGCAAAAAGGGACTGTCGTCTCTCTGTCAGAAAGTCACACTGCATGGGTTCATCAACCGCTGGGCAAACTGCTGCTACATGTCCCTCTTCCCGGCAACGGTAACAGATCAACCTACTGGTCCTCTCTTGTGGGATGGGTCTTCCAGGCCGCTCTCGCCAACCACTAGCAGTGGTCCCGATAATGGTCCCTCTCTCTACCCCCATCCCTTGATGCAGTCTTACCTATAGGTGGGGAGGGTCTGGTTTTGGGGTGGAAAGTCTGTGCATCTCTGGGGAAAGGGGACACATTTTCTGTTGTTAGGTACCTTTCGACCAGGTCTACTAGTTTGTCTGCAGTTTCTGGACCACCATGGCTCACCCATTTCTGCAGGGTGTTAGGAAGAGACCTAAGAAATTTGTCCATGACTACTCGCTTCAAAATTTTTGGTCCAGACAGAGTTTCTGGCTGCAGCCATTTCCTGGCCAAATGGATGAGGTCATACATCTGTGATCGAGGTGGCTACTTCAGCTGATAACTCTAATTGTGGACCCGCTGAGCACGAACAGCCAGGGTTACACCAAAACGTGCCAATATTTCCTCTTTTAACCGATCATAGTTTTTTGCATCTGCAAGCTCCAAATCAAAATATGCCTTCTCCAGATAATAGGGGGGCCACTAATAGGGGGGCCACTAGTCCAGCCCACTAGGGGGGCCACTAGTCCAGCCCCACATAATAGGGGGGCCACTAGTCCAGCCCACTGTTCTTTAGGCCAACTCTCTTTTTCCGCTGTTCTCTCAAACGTGGTCAGAAACATCTCAGGGTCATCATCTGCAGTCATCTTTGGCAATAAGTGGCTTACCCGAAAAGTCGGTATGTTACTGGCCTGACTCCCAACCTCGGCCTGCTGTCTCTGAAGCTGTTTCACGATGGCCTCCATTTGCTGCTGGTGTCTCTGTTCCAAGCCTGCAATGCTCTCTTGGTGAGCTGCAAGGCTCCGGCTGCAAACTTGCATTTGTCTGCTGTTGATTTGCATTTGCTATAGCCAGCTGCTTCAGTATCTTCTCCATTTTGGGTTTACTTTAAAGCGGGGGTTCACCCTTAGAGGGCACTTTTCCCCCTTAGATTCCTGCTCGTTATTACTAGGGGAATCGGCTATTTATTTTAAAATATGTGCAGTACTTACCCGTTTACGAGACGCATCCTCTCCGTCGCTTCCGGGTATGGGCTTCGGGAATGGGCGTTCCTTCTTGATTGACAGGTTTCCGAGAGGCTTCCGACGGTCGCATCCATCGCGTCACGATTTTCCGAAAGAAGCCGAACGTCGGTGCGCAGGCGCAGTATAGAGCCGCACCGACGTTCGGCTTCTTTCGGCTACGAGTGACGCGATGGATGCGACCGTCGGAAGCCTCTCGGAAGAATGTCAATCAAGAAGGAACGCCCGCTCCCGAAGACCCATACCCGGAAGCGACGGAAGAAGATGCAGCTCGAAAACGGGTAAGTACTGCACATATTTTAATATAAATAGCCGATTCCCCTAGACCGAACGAGCAGGAAGCTAAGGGGAGATTTTTTTTTTTTTTAAATGGGTGAACTCCCGCTTTAACTGCCCGCGGCACTCCACCATGTGTAAGGGGTTAGCTCAGTAGTGGGGTGTGTGACCTCCTGAGTGGGTTCACTACACACTGAACTATACAGAGAGGCAGCCGAGGGTGGTTGAAAAACAAGGATTATGGTTTATTCTTCCATATTGCTGGAAACAAGTGCAAGCATCCAAACAGCATAAACAAAATAAAACATAAAATAAACCCTGGCCACTTGAGCCGTCTACCTTCACAACACAGGAACCTACCTACGGAGTCTGGCACAGCCTACTGCTGGGCAGACACTGCTGGTCTTCCAGAAGAAAACAATAGTCTTTTTGATTTTTTTATCACACAGCAAAAATATCAACAACCACTTCACCTTCAGAAGTCTTCCTCAGCTCACTGCTCTCCTTAACTCAACAAGCCTCAGGATGCAGCATTCAGTAGTAGTCCTCTGGACAACTTATAGAGGCCTTAATTGCCTCATTCTGAACAGCTAAAGCTATCCAACATCCTTAAACCTTTCTGGCTACCTCTGTAGCCGACACCTGATAGTAATTGGTGAATTTTCTTAACAAGGCAGAAATGTATCTCCCGTCTGTGACAACACCCCCAGATTTACCTGACTTCCTGTCACAAAATATATATATATATATATATATATATATATATATATATATATATATATATATATATATATATATATATATATATATATATATATATATATATCACATAGTATATAATAGTAGATGCTATTTTGGTTTTCAATGACCTATTTATTTTACCAACATAAAACATACCAGAGTAGCAAAACAAAGGTAAAGCAGCGTTGTATTACAATTTTGTGCAGGATATATTCCTCCTCCAAATAAATACATGGTTCTGTACTCATATTGATAAAGATTGCATTCTTCCTATACTGTATAAATACACCCATGTATTTACAACAAGGTCTCTTTTCAATTTTCTAATAGACCTTTGACACTAGTGTACAAGGAAGTTCTGCCATATACAATCTGTGCAGCACTGCAATTTTTTTTTATAATTTGTATTAATTAATTTTTGTTTATTATTATTTTGTTAAAAACAAAATGTAAAATATTGTGATACAATACCAAGAAAAGTATAGAAAAGAAAGTTAAAGTGGAATTTTACTCATAACAACTTGATCATACACTCCACAATAATTACGCTACCAAAATTAGTGTGTGCTGTAAATTGCCTCCAACATTGCTTCTGTTTCTTCTTGCTGGAGGCTGCCATTTTGTTGAAGCCCAGAGCCCCAGTAGTAAATCTTAAAGTATAACTGTAAACCCATTGATTTAACGGTTTCAAAAAACAGTAACATTCCTAGAACTGATAACTGTCAAATTTGCTTTTGTCCCCAAGCAAACTGTCAAACCATCAAATGGCTGCTGTCATAACTGATCACAGAAGCAGTTACCTTGGCTGTGAAATAAAGGAGGGTTTAATTCCACTTTAAGGCTGTCAGCAGATGGGCCTGTACAAACTCAGCAGTGCTTACACATGTATAAAAATGGAAAGCAACTGAGCACGTGCAAAGTAGTGTATTATTAGATTTTAAACAATATAGACGCATATTTTTTGTGTTTTAAATAGCTATACCTGCAAAAGGGGCCAGTCTGAAGTGATCTAGCAAGAGTTAATTTTTTGACTATAGTTCCACTTTAAGATAAAAACAACATTATAATACAACCACATTTGATAAGATTATCATCAAATAATAAAACTGTTAAAAATAACAGTCATCTGCTGAGCATAGGAAATTTGATGTTCTCTGTAACATTACTTATTAATCTATTGAGGCTGCCCCGATTTCTTATTTGAGCTGCTGTGTCCATGTTCAGTAACGTCTGGTGTTAAATTTAAAGGGTCACTAAAGGAATTTTTTTTTTTTAGCTAAATAGCTTCCTTTACCTTACTGCAGTACTGGTTTCATGTCCTCATTGCTCGTTTTTGCTTTGATGTTGCTGTACAACTGCTCTGATCTCCACACTTCCTGGTTGTCTGGCTCCTTATGACCATCATACTGGGAGCTTTTCACGATGGTCTAAGCTGTCATTACTGTGTGTCTAAAACTTAACAGAACCAATCAGATTCATTTTAAAAACAAAACACTGCCCTGGATTTGTTTGTTTTTGTTCTGTGGGTCTCTTTACTTCACATAAACATGAAACCAGTTTAAAAACGAAAGTGAAACTACAGGCACATTATATGATTGAATTTAATCTATTTTTAATCATTTTTAAAAGGAATCAGTTAACTTTTATGTCTCTATACCCTGTAAACAGTCATTTCAGCAAAACATTTTTCCTTTAGTGATCCTTTAAGATTTTGGTATTAAACTGGATAGCACAATGTTTCACACTTTTAACCACTTCAATACCGGCCATTTTCACCCCCTTCCTGCCCAGGCCAATTTTCAGCGCTGTCACGATTTGAATGACAATTGCGCAGTCATGCGACTTGGCTCCCAAACAAAATCGATGTCCATTTTTTCCACAAATAGAGCTTTCTGTTGGTGGTATTTGATCATCTCTGCGGATTTTTTGCGCGATAAACAAAAAAAGACTGACAATTTTGAAAAAAAAACACAATATTTTTTACTTTTTTGTTATCATAAATATTCAATTTTTTGTATTATTATTTTTTTCTCAGTTTAGGCTGATATGTATTATTCTACATATTTGTGGTAAAAAAAATAAAAATTGCAATAAGCATATAGTGATTGGTTTGCACAAAAGTTATAGCGCCTTCAAAATGGGGGATAGATTTAAGACATTTTTTTTTTTTTTATATACTAGTAATGTCGGTTATCTGTGTCTGTGTCTGTATTTGTCTGTATTTTTTTCAGGACTGCGATATTGGGATGGACAGATCGGACACTTTTTTTTACACTATTTTGGGACCATTTACATTTATACAGTGAACAGTGTTATAAATATGCACTGATTACTGTATAAATGTGACTGGCGGGGAAGGGGTTAACACTAGGGGGCGATCAAGGGGTTAAATGTGCTCCCTAGGGGGTGATTCTAACTGTGGGGGGGAGGGGACTGGCTGGGGGAGGTGACCGATCAATGTCCCTATGTACAAGGGACACACCATCGGTCTCCTCTCCCTGACAGAGATCCACGTCCCTCGCTCTGTAACTGCAGATTGTGGGTACCTAGCAGATATCGTGGCCGCTAGGCAAGCGAATCTGCACCTGAGTGACGCGGCCGGCGCATGCCCCTTAGCAGCCGGGAGGCCCGAGGACGTCATATGACGGCCATCTAGGATTGCAGAGCCACCTTGTGGCCGTCATATTACTTTAGGCGGGATGGGAAGTGGTTAAATATGTTTTTTAAAAATGTTCCTTGAATGTCGTTAATGTCTATCCTTGCTTCTCTGTAATGGTCGCCCTCCAGGCACAGTTGTTTTGTACTGTGTTCTAAATTTGAAAAACAGTTTTCAATAAAGATTGACCTGTACACAGAGTTTTAAAAATGAAATCTAGACACCAACATTCTCAGTAATACACTTCCCTGTACACTTTCTGGAATAGCAAAACATCCTTTGGAAGTACTTTCTGCTCTTCCGCCATATCAGTTAGATCAAACTACTTTTTTTCCTGAAAATTACTAACCCATGCATGATTAAGGGACTTTTCAATGCCATTAAGGGTTTAAAAGAATCCGCATATTCATAGTTTTATATTGACTATTGTCCTCTGTCTATTGTCCACCCTTGTCAGCCTGCTTAAAGTGAAACTGCACTGAAAAAAACCCTAGGTTCACATCTAGATGGCTGCAGTTGATGCATTTTACCAGCATGCTTTGCGTTCTTAATGCATTTTTGCATTTCATTTTCATGCTTGGTTTTTTTTTTTCCGTTTTAACAAACTGTGAATAGATGGTTGTTAAAGGGTTACTAAACCCCTTTTTTTTTAAATAACAAACATATAATACTTACCTCCTCTGTGCAGTTGTTTTTTACACAGAGTGGCCCCGATCCTCCTCTTCTGGGGTCCGTCAGCGGCACTGGTGGCTCATCCTCTTCTCGAGTGCCCCGTCAAAGAAGCGTTCTCCTTGGGGCACCCACATGCCCTCAACAGGAGGGAGTGCTTTGGGGCAGGGGGCCACCCCAAAGAACCTTGTCCCCATGTTGATGAGGACAAGGGCCTCTACCCTACAACCCTAGCCAGTGGTTGTGGGGGTCTGCGGGCAGGGGGCTTATCAGAGTCTGGAAGCTCCCTTTAACAAAGGGAAACCCCCGTTGTCCCGCAATCCCCCTATGTGAATGAGTATGGGATAAATAGTACCCCTACCCATTCACCAAAAACGTGAGTAAAGACACAACACGACTTTTTGAAAAAAATTATAAAAAAAAAACCAATGTCCCCCGATGGAGATTCATTGGTAAACACGATGCCCGCCATCACCGCCAACCCCAAAAAGAAAAAAAGAAAAAGCTTGGTTCGTGCTGAAGGCTCCTGCCATCTGCCTGCTCTGCCATCTGACAGTTCTTATACAGCTAAGGGGCGGGGCCACCAGGTGACATCACCAAGTGACTCTGCCCCCTGTGACATCACTGACCCAGCATGCATCGATAATGTCACGGGGCGGTGCATGGAGGGCATGTGGCCTGGTATGGTTCAGGAGGAGAGAGGCCGCTCACTTGTCCCCTCCTTTTTCTGACCTGCCGGGCTTCATGCTCAGTTATGGGTCTGATATGGCTTTTGGGTGTAACCCACGCAATTTTTTTTTAAAAGATTTGGGATGGGGTTTCCCTCCAAATCCATACGAGGCCCGAAGGGCAGTTTTTTTTTTTTTTTTTTTATTGTCAGCAATTCTTGTGTTTTCATTCAGCTGACAGCTGATGACTCATCGATTGTTAAGAACGTGGCGGCTGGCTTCTCGGTCCGCTCCTTAACAACCAGCTATACGCAGTTTGTTATGGAGGAAAAATAAATGGAAAACGCATTTAAAAATGCATCAAAAATGCAACACTTGCATTTTTGTTGCAGGTCCATTGAAGTCTATTACACGCAAACCGCAATGTGCTGTGGGGAAAAAAAGTGCCTAACCCTTTCCATAAATGCACCGGCTGAAAAAGGCATCTACTGTATGTGAACCATGGGAAACCATGTTAAATGGACTGTAGTGCATTTCTAAAAACTGCACTAAAGACGCATAGGTGTGAACCTAGGGTTAGTGGAGTGAAAGTAGAACTGCAGCTACACTTTTTCATCAATATATGTATATCTATGAAATCTATTCAAGTCAACTTTCTGTTCACTGGTAAGGTACCCTTAAAGAAAAATGAAAAGGAGAACTAACACTGTACACCCTTCCCTGGTCCTTACTGTACTTACCTGTGTGGCAGAGGCGGCTCTAGGCTTTGTGAGACTTTAGGCAAATCTTAGACATGAGACCCCACTCACACCCATAATGGGAAAAATAATTCAATTTTTTTTCTGGCCCCCACCCCTAGCAATTTCGCTTCCCATCCAAATATCACAGAAAACAAACACACAAAGACTTACCTAAAAAAAACTTGAATAATGTAAACATAAAGATCTAGTTCACACTCACTGATGCTCCAGGCTCACTGATTGGTTGCTAGAGGTCACTGCACATCATTACTGCTTACTGATTGGTTGCTAGAGGTTACTGCACCTTTACTACCGCTCACTGATGGGTTGCTAGAGGTTACTGCACATCATTACAGCTTGCTCATTGGTTGCTAGAGGTTACTGGATGTCATTACCGCTTACTCATTGGTTTGCTCACTGGGTGGCAGGGCAGTATTATGGTGCGTGATGCAACTGTTGGGGTACAGTTGATTGGATGACAGGATGAAGTTTGTGGTGATGGTGGCAGTATTGGGGAGAGGCTGAGATCATATATCCCCTATAATGATAGGGGATATGGTGATAGGATGCCAGAGGTGGGGTACATGAGGGATAAGGATGATAATGACAGGAGGTAGGGTGGTAGTATGCCAGAGGTGGGGTACAGGGGGATGATGATAATGGGGGGTAGGGTGGTAGGATGCCAGAGGTGGAGTAGAGAGGGATGATGGGAATGTTGTTGACAATAGGTGCAGTGATAGGATGTCAGCAGTGGGGTACAGGTGGGATGATGATGAGATGGGAGGTAGGTAGCTGACAGTGGGGTACAGGGGAATGAAGATAATGATTATGATAACGGGGGTAGGGTGGTGGATGCTCGAGGCTGGGATGATGACAGGAGGCAGGGTGGTAGGATGTCAGAAGTGGGGTTCCGGGGGAAAGTGATTACAAGGGGTGAGGTGGTAGGATGCTGGCAGAGGGGTACGGGGGTGATGAAGATTAGGGGGTGGGGTGATAGGATACCAGGCACAGGGGAATTATGATAAGGATAGAGATGATGATGACGGGGGGGAAGGTTGGTAGGAAGCTGATAGTGGGGTACAGGGGGGATAAAGATAAGGATGATAACAGGGGTAGGGTGGTGGATGCTAGAGGTGGGGTACATGGGGATGATGATGACAGGGGGTTGGGTGGTAGGAAACTAATAGTGGAGTACCAGGAGGAATTAAGATGAGAATGATGACAGGGGGTGGGGTAGTAGGATGCCAGAGGTGAAATACAGAGGGATGATGGGGATGTTGATGAGTGGGATGTCGGCAGTGGGGTACAGAGGGGGGGGGGGTGATGATGATGTGGGGTGGTAAGCAGCTGACAATGGGGTACAGGGGGGATGATGATGACGTGGGGTGGAAGGCAGCTGACAATGGGGTACAGGGGGGGGGATTTTGATCACATGGGGTGGTAGGCAGCTGACAGTGGGGTACAGGGGGGGATGATGATGATGTGGGGTGGTAGGCAGCTGACAGTGGGGTACAGGGGGATATACCAGGTTGCATGCATATCATCACTCAGGGCTGTGTGTGTGTGTGTGAGGTCACACGGGAGGAAGGCTGCGGTAATTCTCAGGGCGCCCTCAGCCAGGAGGTGATTTCGAGGGATGTGTCGGGAACAGGCAGGGCCGTTATGCTGTACCTTTGAGTCTGTTAGTTGCAGACTGGCTCCTGGATGATTGCTGGGCGTCAGCTGAGACAGGTCCTCCATTTCAGATCGTCCACCCTGCATTATCCAAGCTCTGCACATATACGGAGTCAGAGATCCGCTGTTCACGGCAGGAGGGAGGAGCTGGGTGATAGGAGTACATGGTGCCACCCACTGACTCTCCGACCTCAGGCAATGGTCAGTGACAGTCTGCCCCTGGGTGGGGAAAATGGGTGGGGACGCAAGACGGGGACACCGACCGGCGGGCATTCCCTGCAACTCCTACACACGCATTAGACAAATAAGGCAGCTGCAAGGCCCCTGGGAGTGCAAGGCCTTAGGCGGCCACCTTATTTGCCTAATTAGAGAGTCGCCTCTGCTGTGTGGGACAGTGCTCATCCAGCTGGTGCAGCAGTCTGAGGATTTGAAATCCCGCTTATCCCCTCCTTTCTGCAGGGCTTTCAGAGTGGATCAGAGTTAGTCTGATTGGTCATCTCGGCCACAGAGAATCGCTCTGATCCAGAAGCCCTGCAGAAAGAAGGCGAAGAAGACTGGGGATTTTTAATCCCCAAACTACTATACCATCAGCGCTGGCATTGACAATTCACAACCCAGGAACGCAAGTACAGCATGGAGGGTGTACGCAGTTAGGTTATCATTTCATTTTTGTTCCGAAAAGGTGAACCCTTCCTTTTAATAAATTGAGGAAAACGTGTTTCAGAATGTCATGTTACCAAATTGCCAGATGTTGTTTTTTTGTGACAAGGGCAGGAACATTGCAAACCTTTTCTTGCAGGGAATTTATAGTGGGGTTTTGTACATAGTGGGGTAGATTCAGGTAGGGGCGCGCATAGTTACGGCGGCGCAGCGTATCGTATTTACGCTATGCCGACGCAACTTACAGGAGCAAGTGCAGTATTCACAAAGCACTTGCTCCGTAAGTTGCGGTGGCGTAGCGTAAATGGGGCCGGCTTAAGCGCACGTAATTCAAATGTGGAAGGGGGGCGTGTTTTATTTAAATTATGGTGACCCCACGTTTTCTACGTTTTTTAAGTTCGTGAAAGAATCCCGGCGCGTTGCTCGAAATTCCGTCGCAAAACGTCATTGCTTTCGACGTGAACGTAAATTACGTCCAGCCCTATTCGCGAACGACTTACGCAAACAACGTAAAAAATTAAAATTTCAAGGCGGGAACGACGTCCATACTTAACATTGGCTGCGCCACCTAATAGCAGGAGCAACGTTGCGCCGAAAAAGCCTTACGCAAACGATGTAAAAAACTACCACCGGGCGCACGTTGTGAATCGGCGTAACTAGGTAATTTGCATACTCTACACCAGTGTTTTTCAACCACTGTGCCGCGGCACACTAGTGTGCCGTGAGATATTGTCTGGTGTGCCGTGAGAAAAATTCCAATTTCATCCAATTTCATCCGTAACATGCGGCTTCAGCTCACAAATAGACCAATCATTAGATTCTAATGATTGGTCTATTTGTGAGCCAAATCGCATGTTACGGACTATAAATAGCTCCGGTGTCACTGTTACACTGACAGGAGGAGACATCAAAGTAGATCGCCGATGCGCAGAAGAGCGCCGATGGATCTGGACTCTGGAGGATTATCGCGGACGCAGCACAGAAGAGCTATGAGTGATGGATCTGGAGGAGACATGAGCAGAAGAGCGCTGACTGATGGATCTGGATGGAGACATGCGCAGAAGAGTGCTGAGTGTGACGGACAGCGGCTATCTGGAGGAGACAAGCGCAGTAAGTACTGAGTGACAGTGAGACAGGAGCAGATACTGCAGTGATGGACAAGTTTTTGAAAAGGAAAGAACTGGACTCTGAACAAAATTCGGAGCCAGATGAGAGCCCAAGTATGAGTGGGGATCAAAAGAAAGGAAAGATGGTTAGCTCAAGCAAATTCTCTGGCACAAGGCAATATAGCGAAAGCTATATTTCATTTGGATTTACTTTCACCGGAGATGCAAAGAAACCAACTCCACTGTGCGTGGTGTGTGATGAAAAGCTATCTAACAGTGCTATGGTCCCAAGTAAACTTAAACACCATCTCCAAACGAAACACCCTTCGCTTCAAAACAAGAATGCGGACTATTTTGTTCGCCTGCGTGAAAACACGGAGAAACAGGCAACTTTCATGAGAAAAACCACAAAGGTAAATGAAAGAGCTCTTAAAGCTAGCTATCAAGTTGCTGAACTTATAGCCAAGTCAAAAAAAATCGCACACTGTGGCGGAGACATTAATACTTCCCGCCTGCAAAGCTATTGTAGAGGAGATGCTCGGACCTGAAGCAGCTAAGGAAATAGCCAAAGTCCCTCTCTCAGACAACACAATTTCCAGACGTATTAATGACATGTCTGCAGACATCGAAAGTGTGGTTTTGGAAAAGATCCGTATCAGTGAGAAATTTGCATTGCAACTTGACGAGTCTACTGATATCAGTGGACATGCTCAACTCTTGGCCAATGTGCGTTTTGTGGATGGTGATGCAATTAGAGAAAACTTATTTTTTTGCAAGGCATTGCCAGAAAAAACAACAGGAGAAGAAATTTTTCGGGTCACATCAGAATACCTTGAACAAGAAGGACTTAAGTGGGAAAACTGCACAAGTGTCTGCAACGATGGAGCTACAGCCATGGTCGGGCGCACCAAAGGCTTTGTAAGCAGAGTGAAGGAAAGAAATCCAGATGTGATTGTTACGCATTGTTTTTTACACCGTGAGGCCCTCGTAGCCAAGACTTTACCAGCAGACCTAGTTCCTGTGTTGGATGATGTTGTGCGCATGGTAAACTTTGTAAAGTCACGACCCGTAAAAAGTTGCATATTTGCAGATTTGTGTGAGGAGATGGGAGCGAAACATAAAACCTTGCTGTTTCATACGGAGGTCCGGTGGTTGTCGCGTGGCAAGGTCTTGGTTCGTGTGTATGAGCTGCGGGAGGAACTTTAAGGCTGCATTCACACATCGGCGTACAAAATCGCAGGGTTTTGTCCCGCGAATTGCGGCGACAAATAGCGGCGTTTTGTACCGCGGTTTGCGGCGACAAAACGCCGCGATTGTGAATGCAGCCTTCACCCCCTCTATGGAGATGGTTCACATCTCCTATGCCGAACGCCGAAAGCCGCCTGAAAAAAAGGTCCGGGACTTTTTTTCAGGCGGCAGGAGTACGGCGTTCGGCGTTCGGCGTGGAGATGTGAACCATCTCCATAGAGGTGCATGTTAAATCATCCCTCTGGCGTCTCGGGGCTGCAGCGGTGTCGCACTACAGGCGTATATACGCCTAGGTGTGAACGGGGGCAAAGTGTTTCTGACAAATGAGAGGTCAGATTACGCAAAGCTGCTTGCAAGTGACGAGTGGTGTGCAAGGCTGGCATACCTGGCAGATATTTTTCATCTTCTGAATGAACTGAACACACGAATGCAAGGCCGAAATCAGGGGTCAAGTCCTGGGGAAAAAAGTGTGGGAACTCCCACCCAAGATCCACTCCCCCACCAAAAAAAAATAAAAAATTATACGCTTATATGCATAATTACTAAACCGCATGTTTTTTTTTTCCGATCCACTGAACCTTAGTAATCCTTTATGTTACTGGCCGCTTCCTGTATATGGATTCATCGGGTAGTGTGCGGGTATTCCGTCACTTCCTCGATGCCGCAGTGTCTCCTGGGAGCTTTTGTCATTGTTCCCAGGAGACACTGCTCGGCTGCTCTCGCCTGCTCTAGTCCTGCAAAGGGAACTGAGTTCCTGCTGTGAAAAAAGTGCAGGAACTTCGTTCCCACGCGTTCCCGCAGGACTTGAGCCCTGGCCGAAATGAAAACCTGCTTACAAGTACAGATAAAATAAATGGATTCCGTTCAAAGGTGCAACTCTGGCATCAACACGTGGAAAGTGGTAATCTTGAAATGTTCACACTCACCAAGCAATGGCAAGGTGTTCACACTGCTGCACTGTGTGAGATAATAGTTAACCTCGAGGAGAGGTTTTCATTTTATTTCAGTCTCCACTGAATGCCTTGACTGGGTTAGGGACCCTTATAGCTCAGCATCAGTTGGTGGAAAGGACATGACTTTACAGGAGCAGGAGGAACTAACTGAACTGAGACAAAATCGTGGTTTCAAGTTAAGATTTGCTGATCTACATTTGGACAGTTTTTGGTTGGATACTGCCAACAAAGCTATTTTGACATTGCTCCCATTTTCCACTACATATCTGTGTGAGATGAGCTTTTCAAGCCTGATTGCTATAAAAACTAAAGACAGAGAGAGACTGAGAGCTGTTGACGAAGAGCTACGTGTGTGTCTTTCTTCGATTCCTGCCAGAATATCAGCTTTGTGTTCAGCCAAACAGGCCCAGGTTTCGCACTGAATACAGAAAGTAGATACGCCGGCGCAGCTTTGAATTTACGCAGCGTATCTATGGATACGTCGGCGTAAATCGTTGCTGAATGCGGCCCATTGTATTTATTTATTATGTTGAAGACTAAAAAAAATTACATTGAAAAAAATGTTTTCTAGTTAGGTAAAATAAATAATTATGAAATATTTTAGTGCAACAATACATTGTATTTGTTTAGCTGACAAGTAATTCTCTACATTACTTTTCACCTGTAGCATCTATAGCCTATTGAGCAAAGGCTATTATTTCCAAATCTCAGTAGCTCAGTAGGTAAACACCAAGCACATATGTACCTCCCAACTTTTGAGCTTGACAAAGAGGCAATTTTTAGAGGGGCAGAATAATGAGCCATAGTGCACATCTTGAAAAGAGGGTGTGGTCAGTGAAAAGAGGGTGTGCATATGGGTGTGATGTAGACTCGTTACTTAATTGATATCCTGATAAACTCAGGGTTACCCATTTTCTGCCGGAAGACCCAAATTACTATGGGTGAAACAATGTAATCTATGAACAGAACACATGCTCACCTCTCTCGACTTCAATCCCAACAGGAAGAGCAAAACCTGCTGGTTCTTTATTTAAACCACAGAATATCACGAAACATACATACACACCCATTTCACCCACCCCCTTGTGAGGCTGTCATTGGCCAGTTCATATCCAAACACATCGAAGAGTTAAAACAGTCCAATCAGAGGTTTACACGAAGCAGAGAGCAGAGAGTAGATTTAGCATAACAGTCCTGAGAAATAAATTCCTTTTGGGGAGGCGGAGACAGGATAAGGGCAAACTCAGTTTCCTCTCGAAGTTTAAGGTAGGCTATCAGGAATGCGGGGGATGGGGAAGCTTCTTCTTGAATGTCCTTTACAAGCCTCAAAGTGTATAGAAGGGAAATGAGAAGGCTTGAGCACATCTGTGCTTGATAAAAAGTCTTTCTATGCAGGATTCATAACTTTTAAAAATCATTATATATCATTCCTGATATAAATTCTTTAAGGAAAATAATCTTGTTGTGATACATATATTTCACACATGCGTATATATAAGAAACCAATTCAAAAACAACAATATAAAAAACAATAAAGAAAATATCAAACATTATTAGTGGTTCTGATAAAAAAATTTGCTTAATTCTAAAATAGGCATTATTATATTCTATCACAGATGTGGTTTAAAGATATACCTGCAGCAGTTTTAATAAGAATCACACCTGGCAATGGAAAATGTATCATGATAATGACAGAAATACTGTATACCCAAGAGATAATCCTGTGAAGAATATAGTGGTAAACACCAATTATACCACAAACACATTCGGCATAAAATGTTTACAAAACCTTATTTGACACTGACCTTTCCTGTTGAGTCTATTCACTATATAACAGAACACATATGCCACAGTCCTTTTACTTGGGCACACCCGTATCACCCTGTGCAGTGCCGATTCCCCCCTGCTTCCTGGCGCCCCCTGTCTCCCCCTGCAGTGTACATCGGGACACCCTGCCGCAGTATATGTGCAGTGGGCGGTCCAGAAATGGTTAATTGTTTAATTGACAGTCGCATCTCTAGTACAGTTCTCATAGCAGGTCCCTCATTGTCCACCACAGCCATATTCTTTTCACAGGATACAAGGTGTTTAGATGAGGGAAGACCGTGAAATTCATCCACCCCTCCCCTATTCCCAGAATGTCTTGTATTTGAATACAAGACATCTTATGAATGGCTTAAGTGGAGAGTGAGCAACCTGCTAGGAGAACTGTACTAGAGCCATGCAGTGGCGTCTCTAGCTTTCATATTTAGGGTGGGCACATGTGGGGACAAGGACAAAAGTAGGGGGGCCAACCATAAAACATGTATGAATATGTATGAATATATATATATATATATATATATATATATATATATATACACATACACACACATTTTTATTAACCACTTAAGGACCCCCCACTGTATATATACGTCCTCTTTTTAAACATGGATATCTCAGTAACGGCAGCAGCTGCTGCCACAACTGAGATATCCATGTTTTCAGCTGGCGGCCGTGTAAACGATAACGGCGGTCTCCGCGGCGGATTCGCCGCGAGATCGCCGTTATCGGTGGCGGGAGAGGGGCCCCCCCCTCCCGCCGCTTTTCCGCGCCCTCCGCCGCTTACCGGAGCCGTCGGTAGCGGCGGAGGAGATCCGATGCTGCCGCCTGGAGAGTGAGGACTTGAGTGAGGGCAAGATGGCCCCCACCCGTCCTCATAGCTCTGCTGGGCGGAAGTGACGTCAAAACGTCAGTCCCGCCCAGCCTCTTAAAGAGACAATTTTTTTTCTGTCATTTTTTTAAATGACAAATTTTCCTTTTTTTTTTTTTTTTTTGCATTTAAGCCTAAATATGAGATCTGAGGTCTTTTTGACCCCAGATCTCATATTTAAGAGGACCTGTCATGCTTTTTTCTATTACAAGGGATGTTTACATTCCTTGTAATAGGAATAAAAGTGATCATTTTTTTTTTTTTTTTATATTTTAGTGTAAAAAATAATAAAATAAATAAAATTAAATAAGAAAACAAAAAAACATTTTTTTTAAAGCGCCCCGTCCTGACGAGCTCGCGCGCAGAAGCGAACGCATACGCGAGTAGCGCCCGCATATGAAAACGGTGTTCAAATCACACAAGTGAGGTATCGCCGCGATCGTTAGAGCGAGAGCAATAATTATAGCCCTAGAGCTACTCTGTAGCTCAAAAAATGCAACTTATAGAATTTTTTAAACGTCGCCTATCTAGATTTTTAAGGGTAAAAGTTTGACGCCATGCCACGAGCGGGCGCAATTTTAAAGCGTGACATGTTGGGTATCATTTTACTCGGCGTAACATTATCTTTCACAATATATAAAAAAATTGGGCCAAATTTATTGTTGTCTTATTTTTTAATTCAAAAAAGTGAATTTTTTCCAAAAAAAGTGCGCTTGTAAGACTGCTGCGCAAATACGGTGTGACAAAAAGTATTGCAATGACCGCCATTTTATTCTCTAGGGTGTTAGAAAAAAAAAAATATATAATGTTTGGGGGTTTTAAGTAATTTTCTAGCAGAAAAAAATGTTTTAGTCTTGCAAACACCAAATCTGAAAAACACCTGAGGTCTTTAAGTGGTTAAAAAATAAATTCAAGAATAGAATGCACTCCAGAGGTCTTGTTACAAATTCACCTTTGTTTTACCGGTGTCGGTGCCCATCAATGCAGCCTCACTGGTGCCCATCTATGCAGCCTCAGCACTTGTAAGCCGCAATACATGACATTTTTGTTCTTTAGTTTAAATACAATCAATATATTCATAAATATATACTCTAAACCCTATCCAAAATCGCAATCAATATTTTGCTATCTTCAATGTGACAGATGAAAAAGGCAGAAACTGATTGGCTATGAGAGAATCAAGGCAACATTTTTTTAAAACACTTAAAAAAATAAGGATACGGTCTTTCTGTGCTAGGGAATTTAGTTTGCCTACTATATCCACTTCCAGACCTTAGGTGTTTTTCAGATTTGGTGTTTGCAAGACTAAAACAGTTTTTTCTGCTAGAAAATTACTTAAAACCCCCAAACATTATATATTTTTTTTTCTAACACCCTAGAGAATAAAATAGTGGTCATTGCAATACCTTTTGTCACACCGTATTTGCGCAGCGGTCTTACAAGCGCACTTTTTTTGGAAAAAATTCACTTTTTTGAATTAAAAAATAAGACAACAATAAATTTGGCCCAATTTTTTTATATATTGTGAAAGATAATGTTACGCCGAGTAAAATGATGCCCAACATGTCACGCTTAAAAATTGCACCCGCTCGTGGCATGGCGTCAAACTTTTACCCTTAAAAATCTCGATAGGCGATGTTTAAAAAATTCTAGAGATTGCATTTTTTGAGCTACAGAGTAGCTCTAGGGCTATAATTATTGCTCTCGCTCTAACAATCGCGGCGATACCTCACTTGTGTGATTTGAACACCGTTTTCATATGCGGGTGCTACTCGCATATGCGTTCGCTTCTGCACGCGAGCTCGTCGGGACGGGGCGCTTTAAAACATTTTTTTTTTTGTTTTCTTATTTATTTTTATTTATTTTATTACTTTTTACACTGAAAAAAAAAAATAATAATTTGATCACTTTTATTCCTATTACAAGGAATGTAAACATCCCTTGTAATAGAAAAAAGCATGACAGGTCCTCTTAAATATGAGATCGGGGGTCAAAAAGACCTCAGATCTCATATTTGCGCTTAAATGCAAAAAAAAAAAAAAAAAAAAAAAAGTCATTTTTTCAAATGACCAAAAAAAAAATTTGTCTCTTTAAGAGGCTGGGCGGGACTGACGTTTTGACGTCACTTCCGCCCAGCCGAGCTATGGGGACGGGCAAAGGAGATTTTTCCTTCAGTCTCATCCCCGCTCACCAGCCGACAGCACCCGATCGCCTCCGCCGCTACCGACGGCTCCGGTAAGCGGCGGAGGGCGCGGGAGAGCGGCGGGAGGGGGGGGGCCTCTCCCGCCACCGATAACGGCGATCTCGCGGCGAATCCGCCGTGGAGACCGCCATTATCGGATTCCAGACCGCGCACCCTAAAGATCGATACCTCGGTTGTGGCAGCAGCTGCTGCCGTTACCGAGATATCAATCTTTAAAAACAGGACGTACATCGTCGTGCGCAGGTCTGGAAGTGGATATAGAAGAGAAACTAAAGAATATTTTTCATAATATACTCTTACTGAAAATAAACATAAATATAGTTTCCCAATAAAGATAATGGCACAATTTACTGTCTGTATGATTCTCCAAAAAATGTATCAGTGCAGTGGATGAAAATATAAAATTATCTGAAGAATGAGCATTGAATAAAACTGAAAAACTTGTATACAACCAGTACAGTATATGCAGCTGATGCTGTTGTAAATGAAAGGGCGGACACACTAAATTCTATTTTGATTCAGGTTTATTTCTGCTTAAAGGGTCACTAAAGGAAAAATTATTTTTGCTGAAATGACTGTTTACAGGGTATAGAGACATAGGGCCAGATTCACATAGAGCAGCGCATATATAGACCGGCATAGCGCATCTCATTTACGTTACGCCGGCTCAACTTAGAGACGCAATTACCGTATCCACAGAGTATTTGCGCCCAAATATGCGCCGGCGTAACGTAAATTCCGAGGCTTAAGGCGGGGTAATTGAAAGTGGTTAGGAAGTGGGCGTGCTCCATTGAAATGAGCCGTGACCCCATGCAAATGAAGGCCCGCCCATACTGCGCATGCGCATGACGCGGACTATGGTCAGAGCCTCTCTGCGCATGCTCAGAACTCGGCCCGGCGCATTCAGTGAGATAGGAACTAGGCCCGGCGTACTTAGTGAGATACGCCCAGTGCATAAATAGGCCCAGACATACGCCCTTCCATTGCAAAAATCCATCCATGTGTTTCCCTTCCTGAAGCAAGGTGCTTTTGCTCTGTTGTCTGTGGCTGTCTGTTGGTTTGTGTCGGAGTGTTCTTGGAAAGTCTTAGTGGAGAGTGTTATTGTAGATTTTATTTGGTGTCTGTTTTTGGTGTCTGTTTTTGGTGTCTGTTTTTGGTGTCTGTTTTTTGGTGTCTGTTTTTTGGTGTCTGTTTTTTGGTGTCTGTTTTTTGGTGTCTGTTTTTTGGTGTCTGTTTTTTGGTGTCTGTTTTTTGGTGTCTGTTTTTTGGTGTCTGTTTGTGCTGAGTGTTTGGTGCTGATATGGCACCAAAGAAGAGGAAATTAAACTTCTCTGTCCGGGAAAAGGAGATTCTTGCCAGGGCCATCACCCTATATGGGCGGTTTTTACATGGCCCGGAGAGCCGGGACACCACCCCGGCCAGGAAGAAGCAGATCCTACAGGACATTGTAGATGATATTAATGCGTTGGGGGGTGAGACGAGGACCGTCAGTGGGGTCACCAAAAAGATCAACGATCTGAGGCGCCTGGTGCGTGGGAAGCTGGCCAAGCTAACAGCACATGCCAGGGGCACTGGAGGGGGACCACCATGCACCATCCGGCTAACTGCTGAGGAGCGTGTGGTGGCCCAGTGCTTTCACAGGCAGAAAGTGGTGGGCCTGCCTGGCTTTGACTCCGAGGAGGCCGTGAGGATAGGTAAGTGTTTTTTTTTTCTATCTGGCGAGTAGCATGTGTGGGGGGGGGGGGGGGAGGGAATATGTGACAAGTGTGTGTATCCTCCAACCTGTGAATGTTTTGTGTCATCCACAGATGGGCAGGAGGGTGCTGGGCCATCTGGCCAGTCTGCCCCATCCCCCGGACATCAGGCTGATGAAGACCCCCAGGAAAGCCAGGAGTCCTCAGGGGAGGGGAGTGGCCACAGCTCACCTCATGAGGAGGATGAGGAGGTTGAGGGGGAGGAGGTTGAGGGGGAGGAGGTTGAGGAGGTCACCTCTGGGAATGAGGTACTACTCCATTTGGAGGAGTCTCCCCCTAGGGCTGGCAACAGTCAGGCCTCCATCAGGGGTAGCCCCTCCCACTCCTCCCCCAACAGGGCTCCCTCCCAAGGGGCTCCCCTTCTCCCAGGCCCCAAGCCTCATCTGGAGGCAGGAAGGCCACCCGGAAGACCAGGGGGGTGTCAGACTTTCTGCCGGCAAATCTTAGGAGGGACCAGGCCCTTCAGACCCGCCATCTGGGTCAGGTCATCCAGACTTTGGCCCGGATGGAGGAGAGCCTGGCCTCCATAAAGGACTCAGTAAATGACGTGAGCTGTAACTCCTTGGCATTTATAAACTGTTTTAATGAAATGCAGACTGCCACAGCAGGCGTAGGTCAGGAGGTGTGTGCCCTGACCCAGGCAGTCCTGGCCAATACAGCAGCCCTGAATGTTGGCCTCAACAGGATAGCCGTGGCCTTGGAGGGCAGGCCGGCAGGTGGGCAGAGACCAGGGGAGGCTCCTTCTTCTCCTGATTCCCCCCCCCATGAGTCTCCCCAGAGGGGCCGTGGCCAACGACGTTGATTTGTGGTGTACTTTTGTTTTCAGTGTTTTATTAATTTTTGTTTGTTTGTACTGTGATTATGATTTGTTTTATGTTTGTAAATGATGTATGAATGTGGGGGTGACATTCCTGCCGGAAAAGGGGTGTCACCCTCATTTGTGGTGGAGAAGGGTTCCCCAGGAACAGGGAGAAGTGATCCCAGGTCTGTGTGAAGGGTGTATGAATGTACAGTAACATAATTGGAGCCTTGGCGTGGCGTTGCTGCTCCCTAGTACCGTGCGGTGTACTTTGGTCTAATCCAATTTGATGAGGATGTGGGGTGTGTGTGCTAGGGACCACAGTGGGGTGCATGCATGCATTCTCATTGTGCCATGAATAATGTGTGTGTTTAACGTGCAAAGATGCCTTCTGCGCGCCTCTAAAGCCACTAGTATAGCTATGACCATGGATGCCCCTGGCATGTTGGCATACAGATTGTTGTCCTGCAAGTGTGTGTGCTCAGCTCATCCCTAACAGTGTTGCTTTAGCTGACCTGCACACGTCTGGTGCAAAGTTAAGCCTGCTTTTATAAGTGGTAACTTTAGACCGGACATACAGCTGATGTGCACAGCGCGTAGCCTGCGCCGCACAAACTTACTTTTGTGGATCGCCGTATCTCCCTCATTTGCATATTTGACTAGCAAAACAACGGTAGCAGTTTTACACTTACGCCGCGCATCTCGAGATACGCCGGCGTAAGTGCTTTGTGAATCTGGCCCATAATAGTTAACTGATTCCTTTTAAAAATGATTAAAAATAGATAAAAACCAATCATATAATGTACCTACAGTTTATTTTCTTTTTTGCTGTTGTTTCCTGGTTCTCTGATGTACAGAGCCAGAGAGCCAATAGAGGGCAGTGATGGTTTGTAAAACTAAACTGGATTGGTGCTGAGGGGTTTTAGACGCACAGTAATCACACCTCCTTGATTAGTCACCACAGTGAGAAATCTCCCAGTACTGTGGTGATCAGGAAACAGACAACCAGGAAGTGTCCAGAACAGAGAGGAATTACAGCAACATCAAAGCAAAAACGAACAATGAGGACATGAAACCAGGACTGCAGTAAGGTAAAGGAAGCTATTTAGCTAAAAAAAAAATCCTTTAGTGACCCTTTAAGTACTGGTTGTTAAAGCAGACCTTCATCTAATGAGGCAACTTATTTGAATCTGGCTCTCCCCTTTTCCACTATTAAGTTTGAAATATTATTTTTTGTGTTTCTGATACTTCTAGCCTAGGCAAACATGAGGTTACACTGCCAAGGCACTTTGATGGCACTTGTGTATCATCGGGCTTTGGATTCTGCACAGGGCTTCAGGATCAGTTTGAGACCTGTGGCACATCTGTGTACACGTGGGGAGTTGCCCACACATGTACAAAGACAACACAGAGGTCCTTGGTATCACATCCTGTGGGGATGTCAGGGTCTTTCACCTTGCTCAGCAGACTCAGAGCTCAGCAGGACAGGACAGGTCCTCTCTTCCACCTTCTCCTTGCACTGCTGACTGCTGCTTCCTCCAGTCCCAGTGGTCGGTCGGTGATGTCGCTCACTCCTGGGGTCTCCACTGCACAGTACTCTGTACTGCAGCCACCAGCCAGCAGGCGCGCCCAGGCCAGCCACCTCACGTGGTGTCCATGGTGTCCAGGCAGGCAATATCTGAGTGCAGCGATGGGAGTTGTAGCACGTAGAATAGCTCTGCTCTCCTCAGACTGTCCCCACCCCCCAGGAGCAGGAAGCTTGAGCATGCAGCCGCCACCACGGACTACAATGTGCAATGTCACCTGGGCTAGCCACGCTTACTGGCTCAGAGACTGGCAGTTATAGTGAGTGATTCAAGAGGGCGGACACCAGGCACGGCGCTGGCCGGCGGACATTTTTCGGGTTATTATTACGTGACAGACAACACTTAACTTGGGGGGGGCACACAGTAAAATTGGGGGGGTCGTGGCCCCCTCAGGCCCCACCCTGGAGCCATGACTAAGTTTCAGTGCAGGAAGCTCTGCATTTACAGCTGTGTATGAGCACCAAGACTGTAAGGCTAAGGTCATAGTTCATAGGGACAGTCAGGGGATGGTAAAAAACAGACATTTGAGACATGTTTTCCCTTCTCCCCAACAATGTGACATGGCAGCCGTGATGCTTTGGAGCAATTTTAACTTGGTAAAATGGGATTTTTTGGAAAGAGTGGAGAAACCCCCTGTTTGGGATTTTAAAGGCAACAACACCACCAAGAAGTATGAATAAAATCACATATTTATTAGTACATATTAAAATAGATCAAATACACATGTGATGATCTCATCACACAAAACAATCACACAGAATGGATTCATGTACATAAGGTAACGGTCAATACAGTATTACTCTCCATTGTCCAAATATTTCATCTGTCCCCATGCGGGTACTGATGAAATATTGATGTTTCTCCACTCTGTCTGTATACTAGGAATGTGGCAGTGTTTACCACCTTCTGTCACTGTGAAAACATTTTTTTTACCACAAATATGTAGAAGAATACATATTGGCCTAAACTGATGAAGACTCTTTTTTTTTAAATGTTTTTTTTTGGGATATTTATTATAGCAAAAAGTAAAAAAATAATATATATTTTTTTCAAAATTGTCGCTTGTTTTTTGTTTAAAGCGCAAAAAAAATAAAAAGTGCAGAGATACCCACTCCTGCTCGATCGACAGGGCTGCTCACAAGGATCCCTCTGAGGCAGGCGATCCTCTCTCTCTGCTGTAGGCCGCAGGCTCTCCCAGCCCTGGGCACAGACACATGCCTCATGCTGGTTGTTGGATGGCGTCCAGAGAGAGAGAGAGAAAAGCAGGCAACGCCTGTCCTTTTATCTGCTTACCCAGCAGGCTGTGCTGTGACTCGGCATTGTGGGTTTGTAGCTTTGCATTGTGGGTTTGTAGTTCCCAACCTGATTTAACAACATGAGTGCTTCCTCATTGTCCTACACATCCTACAATGCATAACTGTTTTTCTTAACCAGAAGGAAATATCCTGATAAAGTCTCAATGGCCACTCCCTCTGAGCCAAACCCTTTTCTAAAGAAACAATACATTTCTTAAAAGATAACTTTTGGTAGTAGACCTGTGCTAAACCTATTTAGTGCTTCTAACTGTGGGAGGATAGGATTGACTGGGGAGGAGGCATATCGGTGTTCACAATTACTGCAAACAGCAGATCTGTCTCTACACCCCTGTCAGAACAAGGATTTGTGGGTTTACACCACCAAATCCCCATTCTGGCCCTCGTGCCCACGATCACAGGTGGCCGATTGCACCCGCTGGCCACATGCATCGTGTCCCCCGGTGTGCAGCGAACACGTGCACCCGACTGCTATGGCTCTTAAGGAGCCACCATACATATATGGCGATTTGCGCAGGAGAACATCCTGCTGCCGTATATGTAAAGGAGCTGGTCGGCAAGTGGTTAAACTTGCCCACTGAAGTCAATGGGACTGTGTCACAGCCATGTGCCAAGTGCTTGTCTTTCAATGTAAAATCCCCCTTGGAATAAATGTAAACAAACAACAGTATTACCTCCTGAACACCTGTAAACTAGCTTTAAAGCGGTAGTAAACTGCTGGCTTTTTTTTGTTTGTTTGTTTTAAACCTGCAAGACAATGTCATAATGTGCTAGTATGCATTATGTGAAACGTACCCTAAAGCAAAGCCCTCCAGCAGAGTGCTGTCACCAGCTGATGGGGCTTCCATCTTTAATCGGTCTTCCTTCCGGGTTCGCAGACTTTGGCTGTGTGACTGGCCGGAGCCATGATGACATCATTCCGTGCGCTGGAGTTGCCGTAAATGGCACAGGACTCTGAAGGAGCGGTACGAGTATGCCGTTCCTTCAGAGCATATGTGCAGGTGACGTCACCGGCTGCATCTACAGTAAATATCTCCTAAACAGTGCATATTTAGGAGATATTTACAGTAGCCTTTATATAAGATTTTACCTATAGGTAAAATTCATGCAAGCGAATTTACTCCCACATTAAACACCTCGGCCCGGATTCACATATTTATGCCGCCGTAGAGTATCTTATTTACGCTACGCCGACGCAGTGCAGAGAGGCAAGCATGTAATTCAGGAAGCCAGTGCTCCCAAAGCTGCGTTGGCGTGGCGTGGATTTTGAAGGCGCAGACCGGCGTAGGTGGAAGTGGGTGTGGCCCCATGCAAATAAAGGTCCGAGCGTGGTGCAATGTTTTACGCCCGGCGTATCATGAACGGCGCATGCGCCGTGACGCCGACGTATGCCCAGCACCCCTGTGCGCATGCTCACAACTACGCTGGCGCAATTTCCAGAGATACGCCAGCCCACTGGCTTACAACGAGCGCATTAATACGCCCGTCCAAAAGTACATCCGTTTGCTTGTTTTCCCCCTGGAGCACAGTACTTTTGCGCAGCCATGTCTGATGTTGAGGTGGATAGGAAGAGGAGGAAGAAAAACTTCTCATCAGAAGAGAGGGCGATCCTGACCTCTGCAATAGGCCAGTATGATGCCTACCTCCATGGCGCACAGAGTGCCACGACCAGCAAGGCACGGAAGAAAGAGATCTAAGAGAAAATCACCCTGGAGGTCAATGCCCTTGGGCATGAGACCAGGACCTCTAAGGACATTATAAAAAAGATTAATGACATGAGACGGCGTGTCAGGGAGAAGCTGGCCAAGGTGAGGAGGCACCTCAGGGGCACGGGAGGCTGACCTGCTTCATCTCTGAGGTTGACAGCTGAGGAGGAGGTGATCGCCAGCTGTCTGGAGCGGGAGCAGGTGGAGGGCCTGGAGGGCTTTGACTCCAGTGAGCAGGACTTGAGGACAGGTAAGTGTGATTTATCCCCCATCCGATGTGTAGCATGTGAGGGGGTGGAAGGGAATATGTGACAAGTGTGTGGGTCCACCAACATGTGAATGCTTTGTGTCATCCACAGATGTGCTGGAGGGAGCTGGGCCGTTGTCTGCCGGTGTCCGACTCACGCCATCCCCGGAACATCTGCCTCAGCCTGACCCCCTGGGAAGCCATGAGACAGCGGTGGGGGGGAGTACCCACACCTCTCCTCTAGAGGTAGTAGAGGAGGAGCCGGTGGATCTCCACCAGGAGGAATGCCTCTATTTTGAGGAGGCGTCCACCTTCCCAGGACTCTCACAGACCTCCACCCCATCCAGGGGAACCTTTCTTTCAGGGCTACCCCCATCCAGGGAAACCCCCTCCAGGGCTACCCCATCCAGAGGAACCCCCTCCAGGGCTACCCCATCCAGGGGAACCCCCTCCCGGGCTACCCCGTCCAGACGGACACATGCCTCTCCATCCCCCAGGAAGGCATTGAGGAAGACCAGGGGTGTACCCGAATCCCTCCAAGAAGGGCTGGCGAGGGAGCAGGCAAGGCAGACACACCACATGGGTGCTCTAGCCTGTGACCTGCACCGTGTGACAGACAGCCTGGCCTCCTCAGCCAAGACCCAGGCTGATTGCACAGTGGCTGTCCCTGATTTTGAGGGACTGTCCCTGATTCTGAGCAATGTCCCTCTGCCCCTCTTTCCTTCTCATTTGTCCCTCATTTTGGTCTGATCTATATAAAATGCACTTGTTATCTATCAAAAGGCATTTTTTAGTGCTAAACCTTTCATCTGATTTCTAAATTTCTGCATTTGTAAATTCCAAAGGCCAATATAAAGCAATAGTAGTGGTAAAAAAAGCACTTGTGGGTTTAATCAATCTTGTTTTTTTTTTTTTTACAATTCTCCTTTAAGAGGGCGTGGCAAGGGTGTGTGTCCTATGCCTGTAATTTTTTTTGATAGGTGTCCCTCATTCCCATCTGAAAATGTTGGGAGGTATGCATTGCGGGTGGTCCGAAAGTAGTTAAATTACTCCTGAAAAAGCAATCCACTGTGGATTGCTTTTCAGAGAGGCTGTAGAGCCTGCCACTCATGTGAGAGGTCTAAGGCCCCAATTCACACTGCGTGCGATGTAAAGCATCAGGTGTATATGTTTTTTTTTTTGCATACTATGCCATAGATTTCAATAGCTCATTCACCTATTTTAATGTAAGTGTTGAGATGTATGTGTTTTTTTATGCAAAAGCATGTTTGTTTGCAGTGTTTATGGCGCCAATAACAATTAATGGCACCACAAGCACAACACATTTTTGCACAAACCACAATAGTGTGAATACAGCCTGCACCAAATGCAGCATAAGCCTGATTTGGGATACCAATCATTAAAAGTGTCTTATTTTCAAAAAGCAACTGTCAAAACATTCAGGGGAATTCATAAAGTATTTCATAGACCCCCTTTAAAATCCTGTTGGAGTGCACTGTGACGTTTTTAAGGTGGGGCAAAAGGGGAAGCTGCCCTTGGCACCATCAAGCAGCTGCCTCATACTTGCCAACTATCCCAGTTTAAATTCCCTTGTCCCTGGAACTTTTAGTCATGTGCAGTGTCCCGATATCTCAGTGTGAAGTTGTGTTACTAATGCTGCCCAGCTCTGTCCTATTGCTGTGTACAGGTGACTCACCTGCAGACCCTGTGTTTATATGTGTAGCCAGGAGCTGGCTATTATGCCCACAATTCAGAGACAGTGTGCAGCATTATTAATGTGGAGCTGTCTCCCTCTAGTGTTGCCTTGGACTCCATGTGTTATTTCCTTTAAGACGAAACTTAGAGAAGAGCAAAGCATCATGGGATGTGTAGTTCAGAATGATGAGGTTTTAATTCCAGCAGGACTGGCATGAACTACCATTACTAGAATGCTAAGGAGGGGAGAATGGACTGCTGGGAGAGGATTTAAAAGGGCTGTCGGAGGCCTACAATGCTCTCTTGGGACGCTGGCTTGGATCTGCTAGCAGGGACTCTGTGTCAGTGAGAGCTGCTGCTGAATCGTGGCCTTCACAGAGGGTAGCTTCCCTGCTGCATCCAGAGGGACACCTGCGGACAGCATCGCTTCCCATTCCCAGCGGATCGGAGGCTGATACAGGTTATCCAGCGATGCCTGCACTTTAGATTCGGGTAGGCCGTGGCGAAGTGTGACAGACGCCATTCCCAGAGCCAGATTCCAGAAGGACTCATAAGTCATCCTTATCATCTGCGCCACTGCCAGCAGATTCTGTCACTAGTGTGGTGAGCAGGCATTTGCCCATTTAGTTCTTTAAGACACTGCATATAGACATCACTTATTCAACCCAGCCTTCTGGTATTTGTTCACTTCACGGAACACTGTATGCAGACATATGTGCCTTTTTCACAGCTCTATCATTTAAAAATCTTACTGGATACAATAATACTAAAGCCACATAGGAAGAGTTTGAAGTAAAAGAAGGAAACCACAGTTCAACTAAATTTGTTTTACTATACCATCAAAGAACAACGTATTCATAATACTCTAAAGCTAGCTGAAGACTGCCGGATTTCAAGGAATAACATTCAAACCCTTTTTATCCTTTCATTATTTTCTTAACCACTTAAGGACCGCCACACACACTTTTACATCGGCAGAATGGCACAGACAGGCAAATCAACGTGAATTAAATTTGCAGCGCCCCTGACTCGATTTCTGCCGGTGTCCCATGATCGTGTCATGGAGCTGCAGAACGGGGGATGCCTGTGTAAACAAGCATCTCCTTGTTCTGCCTAGTAACAGGACACTGATAGTCTGCTCCTTCTCATCGGGAGCAGCAATCGGTGTCATGTCACAGTAAGCCACGCCCCCTAACAGTTAGAATCGCTCCCTAGGACACACTTAAACCCTTCCTGGTCCAGGGCTGAAGTGGTTAAAGTGACTATGTTTATTTAGCACAAAGAATCTGCTCTTCTTCTCTGGAATTATATTTAAAGGAGCTAGTCACTATGAACACAATAGTTTGAATAGTATTTGTTATGTTATGGTAATGTCCTGGCCTGTGGGTTGAGGAAGCAGAGGGGAGTAAATCTGACATAGGAAACAGAGTATCAGTTCCCTACCCTTCTGTCAACCTGTTCACATAGGTTATTGTGACAGAAATAAGGTCTAGCTGAACTTGAGTTATACTGTTTATTTGTATTTTTTCTTTACTACTGAAAGGCTCTAAATGACCAAATAGCAAATTATACATAATGTTATATTGTTCAAATAAAATAACTTTATGATCTATAGTGTTATGTTGTGCATTTTTATGTGTCCTTTTTGACTACAGTAAACAAACTTGAACTGTTTTACTGTCATTGTGTAAGTTTCTTTGCTAGTGGTAACAGTCGGTAAAAATGACTGAACCCAGGGTGTCAGAGGTGTGGGAGGACTTGCAGAGTCAGGGCAACCAGTGGGGTACAGATTCCATCGGCGACCCTCACAATGTAAATAGCCTGCATTGATATTTAAATAGCAGCAGCATTAATATATAAATGGTCGTGGACCGGTGGCATTGATATGTAAATAGAGGCAGCATTCATATGTATATCATGCCCCCCTGAGGTCATATCCACCATCACTTATGCTGAATGCTGCTTACTTGGTGTAAGGCTAGGAGCAGATAACAGTTCAGGTGTGCTAACTATGTAAACAGTTCAAGAACAAGAGCACATACCACGAGCAGGTCTGAGATGAGCAGGTCAGCTGGGACTTGTAGTTCACCGCTGCAGATAAGGGTAAAAGTTGGCTGGACCTTGTAGTTCACCGCAGCTGATGAAGGTGGACGTTAGCTGCTGCTTGTAGTTCACCGCTGAAGATGGATGTTGGCTGGTGCTTGTAGTTCACCGCTGTCGATGGATGTACTACAGTAGAATCAGGCAAAGCGTTGTCTAGGCAAGCTGGGTAATACACAGGTAGATCAGAGTTCAAACGGTACCAAATCAGAAGCGAACAAACAGGGTCAAACAAGCCGGGTCATACACGAAATACACAGAGCAGAATGTCAGGCTGATTCAAACAGCGGCACACAAAGGTAACTCTATCACGAGCACTGATTGGATGATGATACAGGTAAATTAAAGGTGAGCTGGCCAATCACTGTTGTTTCCCAGGCAAAGGCTGTGTCAGGTGAGTTGTGCTGGCTCCTAAAGGGATCCTAGTACTGACACTTGGGAGGTAAAGGAGCATGCTTGAAAGTCCTGCCTACAACTGTGGTCATTAAGTCTAACATCAGCCTGTTCTGCAAAATTAAGCAAATTGGAGGTACTTGCTGCTGTTATTTTATTTTACCTAACTGACAGATATTGGATTGGTATGTTTCTAATGCCCTGTACACACGACCGTTTTTTTAGTTGGAATTCCGCTCAAGCTGTTTTACACACCAAATTCCGACCGTCAAGAATGCGGTGACGTACAACACTACGATGAGCCGAGAAAAATGAAGTTCAATGCTTCCGAGCATGCGTCGACATGATTCTGAGCATGCATGGTTTTGAGTGTGTCAGAATTCCATACAGAGGAATAGATTTTCCGATAGGATTTTTTTCCGTCGGAAAAATAGAGAACATGTTCTCTATCTAAGTCTGTCGGAAAAAGTCAGATTGGGCATACACACGGTTGGAATATCTGATGAAAAGCTCCCATCAAACTTTTCCCATTGGAAATTCCGACCGTGTGTCCAGGGCATTAGCCCACTTCCTACGATGCTCCTATAATGTCCTTGTCATATGATTCTTAATGTAGGTTATGTATTATTCTAGAGTGTTGTCTAGTAAACTCCTTATGGAATGCCCCTGAAAAAAAGACTCTTCACATGTCCTAAAAACGCATCGGGCACACGATCAGGAGAACAATATATTCCAATCAGCTCTGTTATACCATTTTGTACTGTATGGTGATGTATGCACCAAACGTTTTAACAATATTTAATAACATTTTCTAATTATTAACTTGTGTACTCAGTTGCCCTTAAAGTCCTGGTGTGTACATTGGGGGGGGGGGGGGGGGTACCCTTTCCAATGGTAGCAAATTGGAGGTAGAACCCTTTTTAAAAATAACATGGTGAAACAGCACCCTGAATTTTGGTGCATGTGAATACGCACATCTCAGTAGATCCATGAAGGTGTTATTAACAATTAATGTCAGGAAAGTGATTTTGCATGCGTTCCCGACACACGCAAATGTGAATGCAGGCTAAATGTCTCATTACATTGGCGGTCAGTGTAAATGTTCTCATTACATTGGGGCTTGGTGTACAATCCTTTCATTCATTACATTGGTGGTCAGTGTAAATCCCTCCTTACTTTGGTGGATACTGCAAATGCTCCTATTACATTAGTGGTCAATGTAAATCCCCATTACATTAATGGCCAGTGTACAAACTCCTCTTTATATTGGTAATTCGTAAAAAAAATCAAACTTGCATTTATGGTCAGTTTCAAATCCTCCCTTACATTGGTGGTCCATGTAGAAGTCCCATTCAAATTGGTGGTGAGTGTAAACCCCCCTTACATTGGTGGCCAGTGTAGAAACCCCCCTTTATTGGTTGTTGATGTAAAATCCCCCTTTACATTAGTTGTCAGTGAAAAATCTTCATTACATTGGTGATCAGTGTACATTTCCCTTTATATAGGTGGTAAGTGCAGAATTGCCCTTACCCTGGTGGTCAGTGTAAATACCCCTTTACATCGGTGGTCATTGTAAACCCCCCTAACATTGGCAGGCAATGTAGAAGTGTCATCTTACATTGGTGGTCAGTACAAATCTCCTCGACAATGATTGTCAGTGTAAATTCCCCCTTTACATGGAGGTCATTGTGTATTCCCCCTTACACTGGTGGTTGGTGTAAATGCTCCTATTACATTGGTGTCAGTGTACAAATCCCTCTTTATATTGGTGGGTGATGTAAAATTCCCCATTACATGGTGGTCAGTGCAAATGCCCCCCTCACATTGGTGGTCAGTGTAAATCCCCCCTCACATTGGTGGTCAGTGTAAATTCCACATTACATTGGTGGTCAGTGTAGAATCCACCAATATATATTTGCCAAGGATTTCCAGCTTTGCTCATGATTCAGAATTTGCTGCAGTGTGCTAAGAGGTGAAGAGTGCTTCCGCGCCACCAAATGTAAGATAAGGATAAACAATCAAATAAATGCTGCTTAATCTGAATACGGTAAGTAAATAAATAATTATATACCTCAAGTGGGTGTGATAAAAAGTGATCAGCGCATAAATTAAGTAAATCAATAATACATAAATAAATATTCCAAAATGAATATTCACTTAGTGGTAAAATGGCAAAAATATTGTGCAAAGTGGTAAAATGCCAAAAAATATTGTGCAAAGTGCAGCAATACTGTGCAATATATGCATAGGACGAATAGTAAACAAAAAAGTCCCAAAATGGATGATGAAGTGTCCTTGTGTAAACAGATATCCAAACAAATATGTCTTCACAGTCTTCTTATGTAGCTCTTCTATAAGTTGTGCTTACAGAGCGCTTACCTTATGGCAGGTGTAAAACAGCTTGTGCGGATATAAATAATCCAGGGATGGTTCCTCTGCGTTGGTCTCCAGCTCTTGTCTGTCACTGTGGGTGTAGATGGTTTCACAGGATCTCTCCTCGATGTTAGCCCAAGTGTAAAGCAGAGAGACATCCCATAGTGAAGTATATCATTGAATTTTATTAAATAAAAATATAGAAACTTACATAAAGGTTTGTTAAGCAATGTAAAACAACGATTCAGCGTTCAGTTCTTCTAGTGTTTCCTGGTGCAGTTACTAGTTACGCCCCATCACGTGGCTTCATCAGAGGTGTACTGCCTCCTAGCTAATCCTATCCCCCTACCACTGCCACCATTAACCCCCAGCATCGTTACTGATCACACACCCTCCCCCAGAATTGCCACTGATCCCAGGAGTCCTAGGATCCCCAGGAGTTTTCTGTCTATTGATGGGTCCCCTCACCTCTCCAGTCCATGGTGTGCAGGCAGTAAGGAGATGATGTGCTATAACCTTTAGCAACCAATCAGTAAGCAGTAATGATGTGCACTAACCTCTTTCAACCAATCATTGAGCAGTATGCATATGCAGTAACCTCTAGCAACCAATCAGTGAGAGCAGTAATCTTTAGCAACCAACTGGTGAGTGGTAAGGATGCCCAGTAACCTCTAGTAACCATTCAGTGAGCAGTGTTGATGTACAGTAATTTCTAGCAACCAATTAACAAGCAGAAGTCATGCGTTGTAACCTCCAGAAAATAATAAGTGAGCCATAATGTGTGCTATAACTTCTAACAGCCAGTCAGTGAGCGGTAATGATACCCTATAACCTCTGTCAACCAAATCGCAATCGCTGCCTGATCTGATTCAGTAAACTGATTTTGAGTCTAGCTGCTATTTATTGTATGACTCAGAGCAGGTGGAGAGCAGGTGGGGGGCCCAAGAAAATGTTTGGCCAGGGTCCAATCAAAATTAAAGATGGCCCTGGGGGTGCACCACATAATGCATGACATAAGGCCCGCCTGAGGGCGCCAGGAGAGGGGGGCGCCAAAGCCAGGGGCTCAGTCCCAAGGGGGTGCTTATTCTAGCCTCGGCGGCCGGCCCTGCTCGTACCTTTCCCCAGCACACTGACAAGCGGCGCAGCACAGCCCTAGCTGGGCGCTGTTAACTTCACCCGTTTGAGTGCCGGTGTTCTGCCGAGATGTGTCCCCCTGGAGGATAATGCCCGCCCTGGACTGTGCAGGCGCAGCGCTCTAGCTCCGAAAATACCCAAACATGAGCTGTAGACTGCGTGTCACGTACCTGGTAGTGGGGCCCAACGTGCAGGGAGCGGCCTCTCGTAAGCCTCTGACTCAGGAGACCCTGGTAGAGTAGACAGGGGGTCAAGAGTTCAGAGGGGCACAAGCGCCTGGTAGTAAGCTGAGTAGTGGCCGGATGCGGCAGCAGGAAGGTGCACCAAGGTCCTGGCAGGATGCTAGTGGCAAGCTGGAGTAGAGGTGCGGCACTTGTGGGACAGGAATCAAGCAGGTGAGGCAGACTGGGTCAAACACAGGTGGGCAGATCGGAAGCCAGAGCAAAGTCCAAAGGGGTAGTCAAAGTTCAGGCCGGGACGGTATAACAGGTGGGCAGAGAACAGAGCCAGGGGCAGAGCAGGTGCAGTGGTCAGAGGAAGCCGGGTCAGGTAATCGGGATACAAACAGGTATACAGGTGCAAGATTCTCCAGGGATACGCTGTAGACTGGACAGCAAGTTGGTGAGGGGTCAGACTGTTTAAATAGGGAGCTTTGGCGCCAAACGCCGTCACCGTGCCGCACCGCGCGCTACCGATGCGCGCACTCGCGCGCCAACTAACACCACCGCGCACGCGCCGGGATTGGATTCTCCTGCCATTGTCACTGATGCTGGAACGCCTTCCATGACATTGCCCCCCCTCTACGGCAGCTTCCGGCTGACCAACTCTGCCAACCTACTTGGGTGCGCCCTCTTAAAGGCCAGGATCAGTCTCTCAGCATGGATGTTGGTCTCTGGTTCCCAGGAATTTTCTTCCGGGCCATAGCCCTTCCACTTCACCAGGTATTGAACCTGGTTGCGTCTCTTCCTGCAGTCCAGAATGGACTCCACCTCGAATTCCTCTTCGCCATCGATAAGTACTGGTTTAGGAGGCCCGGCATTCTGGTTGGTGAAGGGATCCGAGACTGTAGGCTTGAGTAATGCCACATGGAAGACTGTGTGAATCCAGAAGGAGGCAGGTAATTTTAATTCGTAGGCCACTTTGTTAATCTTCCTAAGTATCTGGAAGGGACCCACAAACTTGGGACCTAATTTCTTGGATGGGCAGGCTAATTTTAGGTTCAGGGTGGACAGCCTGACTTGGTCCCCTGGCGCTAGGTCAAGTTCTCCCCTCCTCTACCTGTCAAACACCTCCTTATTGTATTCTTGGGTTTTCGCCATTGTCTCCTGGAGTAACTTATTGTTAGTGGAGAAGAAATCCAAGGTTTCTTGGGCAGCCAGTACTGTACATTCTGGAATGTTGTTGGATAGAAATAGAGGGAGAAAACCGTAATTGGCAAAAAATGGAGACTGCTTGGTAGCGGAATGGACAGAGTTATTGTAGGCGAATTCCGCAATGGGCAATAGAGAGGCCCAATCATCCTGAGAAAAACTTGAAAAGCAACGCAGATACTGCTCAAGCGTTTGGTTGGTGCGCTCAGTCTGGCCGTTGGTCTGCGGGTAGTATGCAGACGAGAAAGAGAGATCAATTTTCAGGGCCCCACATAGTGATTTGCAGAATCTTGACGTGAATTGCACCCCCCGATCAGATACAATATTTGCGGGTATGCCATGGAGTCTCACTATCTCCTTGATAAATACTTTTGCTGTTTCAAAAGCCATGGAGTCTCACTATCTCCTTGATAAATACTTTTGCTGTTTCAAAAGCAGAAGGTGTTCCAACCATAGGCAAAAAGTGGGCCATTTTGGAAAGTCTATCCACCACCACGAAGATGGTGGTGTAATCTTCCGATGGAGGTAGCTCGACAATAAAGTCCATGGATATCATCCTCCATGGTTTCTCCGGAACAGGTAGTGGTTTTAATAACCCCCAAGCTCTGGTTATGCTGCCCTTGTTTTGGATGCAGGTAGTGCAGGATTCTACGTAGCTTTTGCAGTCCCGAGTGTCAGGGCCAAAGCGCTGTACTTCCTCCTTTAACACACCAGCGTAGTAGATTGGCTTCCCGGCGGCTAACTGGGCACTTTAGGCGTGTGCGCATACGCATGTGACCTCTCGGGGCCAATCACCAGCGTGACTGCCCTATTTAAACCAGCTCCTGTCAGTAGACAGATTGCTGGTTTATCGTCAGCTACTTCCTGAACCTGTGTCTCTGGAAACCATTTCCTGTTGGAATTCCGTCCGACTCACCTCTCACCTGGAACCTGACTTCGGATTGCTTCACCACTCTATTGAACTCTTCTGACCCCGACCTCGGCTTGTGACCTGGACTCTGTTGTTGTTTCTCCTGCCCTTGAACCTCTTGGCTTGTGACCCGGATCTGCTGTCTTCTCTGCTCCCCGAACCTTGGCTTGCACCCCGGACTTTCCAGTTTGTTTCTTGGACTCTTTCAGTACCGGTTATCCGGCTTCAGTATCGTTTGTTCCTGTTTCCGTCTGCAGTCACCCAGAAGCACCTGCCATCTACAACCGTCACCGGTCATCGCTTCTCCACTGGCACCGGTACCGCCTCGTGCTTCCGCCACCTGTTCCAAAACTCAGTGGGCGGGCGCGCTTGGTCGTAAAGGTGAACTACCCTCGGCAGTTCGGTCTCGGTGAGTACTTGATTCCTGATACCGAGGTAACTGTGGCCACCAGAAGGTACGCTGGAGAAGCCCGGATGTCTTGTGTACTCCGAAGTGGCCGGCCAATTCATGGTCGTGACAGGATTTGAGGACTGCTACCCATAGTTGTTGGGGCACAAAGATCCTATCCTTATTCCATAATAGATCGTCCCTTAACTGTAGGGCTGGATCCGATGATGGACGAATCTCTGAGGAGGCCTGCTTAATTTGGGACAGGAGATCCCCTTGTAACATGAGGAAGTTACCGGGAGCTAGGATGGTGTCTGGAGATGAAGGGGCTTCCGGCCCATTAAACATCCAAGAAAGTGCGTCTGGTTTGGTGTTTTTCGACCCAGGTCTGTAGGTGATATGGAAAGAAAACCGGGTAAAAAGAGTGCCCACCTGGCCTGGCGTGGCTTCAGTCTTTTAGCACCCTTCAGGTACTCTAAGTTTTTATGATCGGTGTAGATCAGTATAGGGTGTGCTGCACCCTCCAGAAGGTAGCGCCATTCCTCGAGAGCGGCTTTAATCGCCAAGAGTTCTCTGTCCCCAACATCGTAATTCCTCTCAGCTTCCGATAACTTGCGAGAGAAGAACACAACTGGATGCAGTAGGGCCTGGGGTCCCTATCTCTGGGAGAGCACCGCTCCAACTGCCACCTCAGATGCGTCCACTTCCAGGATGTAGGGTAGGGCCAGATCGGGATGTTTCAGGATGGAGGCTGAGGTGAACAGATCATTTAAGGTAGCAAAAGCGGCCTGGGCTTCGGGAGACCACTGTAACCGAGTGCCTTGCCTGGTTAAATTTGTAATGGGGGTGATGATGGAGGAGAAGCCCTTGATGAATTTTCGGTAAAAGTTTGCGAATCCCACGAAGCGCTGGATCGCCTTCTTATCGGTGGGAGCGGGCCAGTCCACAATAGCGGTGACCTTCTGGGGGTCCATTTTAACACCTTCCACCGAGATGATTAGTCCTAGGAATTGGATGCTCTCTCGCTCAAATTCGCATTTTTCGGATTTGGCATACATGCTATGTTGACGAAGCCGGGCTAGTACTTTTCAGACATGCTCCCGAGGGTCTGACAGAGAAGAGGAGAAGATCAGAATGTCATCCAGATAGATTATGACAAACAGGTCGAGGTAGTCTCTGAATATGTCATTTACAAAGTGTTGAAAAGTGGCGGGAGCATTGCAAAGACCGAAGGGCATGACCAGGTATTCAAAATGCCCGAATCGGGTGCGGAACGCAGTCTTCCACTCATCGCCATCTCTAATGCGAACCAGATTATAGACCCCGCGGAGGTCAAGCTTGGTGAAGATGACAGCAGATCCAAGTCTCTGAAATAATTCGGTGACCAGAGGAAGAGGGTACCTATTCTTGATCGTGATTGTATTTAAATCCCGGTAATCTACGCAGGGGCGTAGGGAATGGTCCTTTTTCTCTACGAAGAATATTCCAGCTCCGGCGGGAGATGTGGAAGGACGTATGAAGCCTTTTTCTAAATTTTCGTCTATGTAAGACTTTAAGGTGCCCAGTTCCAATTCAGTCAAATGGAATATTCTCCCAAATTGAATTTCTGCTCCAGGAAGAAGTTCAATTGGGCAGTCGTAGGACCTATGTGGTGGTAGGGTCTCAGCGCCCTTTTTACTAAAAACGTCCAAAAAACTGTGATAGGCCTCTGGGACTAATTGACGGTTCTCGGCTTCGGTTTCCAGTGTGACAGGAAGTCAGGTAAATCTGTGGGTGTTGTCACTGATGGGACATACATTTCTGCCTTGTTTAGATGATACACAGATTATTATCGGGCGTCGGCTACAAACGTAGCCAGAGGAAGGCTAGAGGCTGTTAGAAAACTTCAGCTGTTCAGAATGAAGTAATCAAGGCCTTTATAAGTAGCCAGAGGGTTACCACTTGGTTGCTGCATCACTCCTAAGGCTGTGTGAGTAGGAGAGCAGTGCCTGATGAGGTGAGGAGACCATTGACTTTTTTCCTGTGTTATAAATCTCAAAAGACTATTGTGTTGTGCTGTATGACCAGCACTGTCTACTCAGCAATAGGCTGTGTTAGACTTCATAGATAGGTTCCTGTGTGGAAGGTAGACGCCCAAGGGGTCACACACCCCGCTACTGAGCTAACCCCTCACATATGGTGGAGTGCCGCGGGCATTTAAAGTAAACCCAAAATGGAGGAGATGCTGAAACAGCTGACTTTGGCAAATGCAAATCAACAACAGACGAATGCAGTTTTGCAACGAAACATTGCAGCTCAACAACAAAGCCTTGCAGCTCAACAACAAGCTCACCAAGAGAGCATGGCAGCTCAACAACAGGTTTACCGAGAGAGCATTGCAGCTTAACAACAAGTTCACCAAGAGAAAGAAAGCATTGCAGGCTTGGAACAGAGACACCAGCAGCAAATGGAGGCCATTGTGAAACAACTTCAGAGACAGCAGACCGAGGCTGGGAGTCAGGCCAGTAACGTACCGACTTTTCAGGTGCGACACTTATTGCCAAAGATGACTGCAGATGAGGACCCTGAGATGTTTCTGACCACGTTTGAGAGAGCAGCGGAAAGAGAGAATTGGCCTAAAGACCAGTTGGCTGGACTAGTGGCCCCCCTTTTATCTGGAGAAGCCCAAAAGGCATATTTTGATTTGGAGCTTGCAGACGCAAAGAACTATGATCGATTAAAAGTGGAAATATTGGCATGTTTCGGTGTAACCCTAGATGTCCGTGCTCAGCGGGTACACAATTGGAGTTATCAGCAGAGGAAGCCACCTCGGTCACAGATGTATGATCTTATCCATTTGGCTAAGAAGTGGCTGCAGCCAGAAACTCAGTCCAGACCAAAAATTTTGGAGCAAGTTGTCATGGACAAATTTCTTAGGTCTCTTCCCAACACCCTGCAGAAATGGGGGAACCATGGTGGTCCGGATACTGCAGACAAACTTGTAGACCTGGTCGAAAGGTACCTAACAACGGAGAGTTTGTCCTCTTCCACCCTGAGACGCACAGACTTTTCACCCCAAGACCAGACCGTCCCCACCTATAGGTAAGACTGCATCAAGGGATGGGGGTGGAGAGAGGTACCAAGGAGCAACTAGAGGAACTATCGGGACTACTGCTAATGTTTGGCGAGAGTGGCCTGGAAGACCCAGGAGAGGACCAGAAGGTTGATCTGTTACCGTTGCCATGAAGAGGGACATGTAGCAGCCGTTTGCCCAGCGGGTGATGAACCCATGCAATGTGACTTTCTTACCGAGAGACGACAGTCCCTTTTTGCAACCACATGCACTGCAGTAAAGGGAAATAAGAAACCGTTATATAGAATGTGCTTAGATGGTAAAAATGTTGTGGTATTGTTGGATTCAGGTAGCCTGGTCACCTTAGTGAAAAGTGACCTAGTGGTGGGAAAAACCTTACGTCCGAGGAAAATGGCTGTAGTTTGTGTACATGGGGACACTCGAGAATATCCGGTGACTACCATTTCCTTTGAAACCTCCCTCGGTAACTTGTGTCACCAGGTAGGTTTAGTTCCCAAACTGCCACATGACGCCATTGTGGGAAGGGATTTCCCAAAATTCTGGGAACTCTGGGACTGCCCAAATTCCTCAGTAGGTGGTTCTTCTGAGTCTGAACCATCTATTCCAGAAACCTCTAACTGTGAGGATTCTCCTGAGTTTCCATTCTCAGTATTAGCAGGGGAAACACCAGTCCCTAGGGAGGAGCCTGCTAGAAGAGGAACAGCGGCCGATAGGGTTTGATGACCTCGAGGTGCACAGAGAAAACTTTGTCACTGAGCAATTGAGGGACACCACATTGCTAAGAGCCCGAGAGAATGCAGTGAAGGTAGATGGGGAGTTAGTTAATCCTGACGAGAGGGTTGCCCTCCCTTACTTTATTATTGAAAGGGACCTGTTATATAGAGTGTCACAGAGGATAGAGGACACCATTGAGCAACTGGTAGTGCCTAAACCGTACCGCAAAATGGTTTTGGAACTGGCCCATGGGCATATTCTTGGGGGACATTTGGGAGCGGAAAAAACCCGGGAGAGGATCACCCAGAGGTTTTATTGGCCTGGGATCACAAAAGAAGTGGAATTGTACTGCTCTTCCTGTCCAGTGTGTCAGATCACTGCACCCATGCCACATTTCCCCAGTCCGTTGGTACCCCTGCCCATTATCGAGGTCCCTTTTGAGAGGATCGCCATGGACCTGGTTGGCCCCTTGTTGAAGTCCACTAGAGGGCACCAGCACATCTTGGTAATAATAGACTATGCCACCCGGTACCCAGAAGCGATTCCTCTCAGAAACACCTCTGCTAAAACAATTGCCAAAGAGTTATTTCAGGTTTTCAGCCGTGTGGGTCTCCCTAAGGAAGTCCTAACTGACCAGGGCACCCCGTTTATGTCTAGGGTGACCAAAGAACTTTGTAAACTCCTGAAAGTGACCCAACTACGTACATCCGTATATCACCCTCAGACAGACGGGTTAGTGGAGAGGTTTAATAAAACCTTAAAACAAATGTTGAGGAGGGTGGTGAATAAAGACGGAAAGAATTGGGATTATCTGCTCCCTTATCTAATGTTTGCAATAAGAGAGGTTCCCCAATCGTCCACAGGGTTCTCTCCGTTTGAGCTACTGTATGGGAGGCACCCTCGGGGCCTACTGGACATTGCCAGGGAAACATGGGAGAGTGAGAGTTCACCCCAGCTCTATCACGTGAACTTGCTGAAACCATGGAAGGATAGAGAGTCCTTGTTTGCTGAGACTACCCGAGTTTCTGCTCCATTTGACCGGGCTGTCCCTGAAGTTGGGATAGCTGAAGTTGGGATAGCGGAGACTCTATCCAAAACGCAGAAACAGGAGGTTAAAGAATTTGTGCTCCGTAATAAGGAGAAGTTTTCAGACCTGCCAGGTTGGGTCTCCGGAGTCGAACATGACATTATCACCACCCCAGGGGATAAGGTCAAGTTGAAGCCCTATAGAATTCCAGAAGCCCGGCGAGAGGCAATTCGCCAGGAAGTAAAACAAATGTTTGAGCTGGGGGTGATAGAAGAGTCAAATAGTGATTGGTCAAGTCCCATTGTCTTAGTGCCCAAACCCGATGGAAGTTGACGGTTTTGTAATGACTTTCGCCGCCTTAATCAAATCACTAAGTTTGACACCTATCCCATGCCCCGCATAGATGAACTGATTGATTGCCTAGGCACTGCTCGGTACATGACAACGTTAGACCTTACCAAGGGTTATTGGCAAATTCCTCTCTCGAAGTCGGCCAGGGAAAAAATCAGAGACGGGCGGAGCAGGCCTAGTTGCATTGGTTCCGAGGTATCGGTGGAGGCTGGTACAGGATTGGGAGGAACTAGATAAGGAGAACTAGGTACACCTGGCATCATCCATACTGGGTGTGCAGAGCCGGATGTATGCTCAGCTCGTCGTTCCCTCAATCGCCTGTCAATCGCCTCTCAATCGCCGTTGCAGGGATGCCAACTCGGGCCAGTTCATCTTTTAAGGGTTCCGAAAGACCCATACGGAACTGGTGACGCAGGGCAGCATCATTCCAATTGGAATCGGAACTCCACTGTCTAAACTCTGCCACATAGTCTTCTACTGTCCTGCGCCCTGTTGTAGCACACACAATGCTGCTTCTGCGGTACCCGCTAGCTGCGTATCCTCATAGATGAGGTCCATGGCTTGGAAGAAGGTACTCAGCAGGTTAAGGCAATCTTCCTTGCTTTCCAGGAGACGATGAGCCCAAGTTTGAGGTTCGCCTGATAGTAATGAAATGACGAAGCCCACCTTTGTAGATTCAAGCGAAAAAGTCCTGGGTTGCAGAGCGAAGAAAAGTTCACAGGCGTTGCGAAAGGCTCTGTACTTGGTTCGGTCCCCAGAAAATCTTTCTGGAGTGGGGATTCTGGGCTCAGGTGGCAACATCACGACTGAGGGGGCAGAGGAGGTTCCGGATGCTGCAGGGGCTGCTGCGGACAAAATCTGAATGCATCCCTCCAGACGGGTGTACCCTTCTTGCAAGTTTCTTACAGCGGCTGTGAGACCATCCAGGTGACGGCATAAGTCCTCCATGGGAGACGCTCCCTGCGTGGGCTCGGACATTGCTGTCCAGTACTGTCCCGTACCTGGTAGTGGACCCCAACATGCAGGGAGCGGCCTCTCGTAAGCCTCTGACTCAGGAGCCCCTGGTAGAGTAGACAGGGGGTCAAGAGTTCAGAGGGGCACAAGCGCCTGGTAGTAAGCTGAGTAGTGGCCGGATGCGGCAGCAGGAAGGTGCACCAAGGTCCTGGCAGGATGCTAGCGGCAAGCTGGAGTAGAGGTGCGGCACTTGTGGGACAGGAATCAAGCAGGTGAGGCAGACCGGGTCAAACACAGGCGGGCAGATCAGAAGCCAGAGCAAAGTCCAAAGGGGTAGTCAAAGTTCAGGCCGGGTCGGTATAACAGGCGGGCAGAGAACAGAGCCAGGGGCAGAGCAGGTGCGGTGGTCAGACGTAGCCGGGCTCAGAGGCAGGTTGCAGGATGGAGAGGTCAGAGGAAGCCGGGTCAGGTAATCGGGATACAAACAGGTATACAGGTGCAAGATTCTCCAGGGATACGCTGTAGACTGGACAGCAAGTTGGTGAGGGGTCAGACTGTTTAAATAGGGAGCTTTGGCACCAAACGCCATCACCGCGCACGCTCTCTACCGATGAGCGCACATGCGCGCCAACTAACACCACCGCACACGCGCCGGGATTGGATTCTCCTGCCATTGTCACTGATGCTGGAACGCCTTCCATGACACTGCGCCTGCGCAATGAACAGGGCATTGTGACAGTCGTTGCTGCACGCTCCGGATGCTCGATCCACTCTACAAGGGAGGCAGGTGTATTACTATTATATCGTGTAAGGGGCGGATGGCACAAACTCGGCCATCAACAGTGCAAAACTCGCCCTTCTTTTCATACACCCACCCCCCTTGCAGACGATATAATAGTAATACAGACGCCACGCCCCCTTGCTGACGATATAATAGTAATATACACGCCCCTTGCAGAGTGGAGTGAGCGTGCATCTGTCAGGGACTCACCTCTCAATTCCGGAATCCTTCCAGAGGGTTAAATCAGCGGCGCGCAATCGCGCACCGTCGTGTGCCTGTGGTGCGCGCGCGTGCGTTAACGGCGCGTGCGTGCACGGCGGGAGCGCGCGCAGCGGGGCGCGCGCGTGCGCGCTGACTCCTTGGCGCCAAAACGGCTTTAAATGGACACTGACAGCTCCAGCACATTGCTGTCTGATCTACAGTCTCTGAACGCTGTTACCCTGAAGAAACCTGATTATCTGCTATCACCTATTTGACCCGGCTTGTTTGACCTTCCGCACCTCTCCGATCCTGACCTCGGCTGCTATCGACCTACCTCTGATTGATCCACTGTTGCCTGACCTACCTGCCTGCACAACGACTACTCTCCTGCTTATCCCATCTGAATACCTGAACTCTCTATTGTGATCCGGCTTGTTTTGACTCTGCTTCCGTCTGCTGTCTATTAACCGGCTTGCCTTCTCAGTTGTTGCTGTGAATCTTCTGTCAAGTGTCGCGGACCCTTCTTCCGGTTTCAGCTCCAGTCTACACTTCCAGCAGTGGTCTACATCTACTCACCTATCCGGCCAGCCGGCACTCCTACCCCGCCAGGCTTCTGAGTCTGCTGTTCCATATCCAGCAGCTCACAAGCCGGAGTTGTAAGAGAGGCCTACTCCTACCACCGGGCTCTGGTTACCAGGTACGTGATACATAACAGTATCAGACAGCCATGTCAGAGCCCTCAGGAGTGGCCCCAGCAATGGAGGAGATTTGTAAACACCTCGCATCTCTCACCCAAGCTGTTAAAAATCTACAGGACGGCTACATGCGACTGGAAGGCCGAGTACAGAATCTGTCCGGAGACGCAACTCCTGAATCTTCCGCCAGATCGTCTTCATCAGCCGCTGCTCCAACTGTAGTGATGCTACCACCCGAACCCAGGGTTCCGATGCCAGAGCGATTCACCGGGGATCGCTCCAAATTCCAGAATTTCCGCAACACCTGCCAATTATATTTTGCTCTCCAACCTAGGACTTTTTCTTTAGAAGCCACAAAGGTGGGATTTGTGGTGTCGCTTCTTCAAGGAGAGCCTCTAACCTGGGCGCACCGACTATTGGAGGAAAATGGCACCAACACTGAGACTTTACTTGCTTTCTTTCAGGTCATGGCACAACTCTATGACGATCCTCAGCGAACTGCTACTGCTGAGGCCGCCCTGCTTGCACTTCAACAAGGCCGCCGAGCCGTTGAGGAGTATGTTTCGGACTTTCGCCGCTGGAGTGCGGACACCCAGTGGAACAGCGCAGCTCTGCGTCACCAGTTCCGTTTGGGACTTTCAGAAAACTTAAAGGATGAATTGGCCCGTATTGGGGTTCCTGATACCTTGGAGGACTTAATTGACAAATCCATACAGATTGACCGACGCCTACGAGAGCGACGAGCAGAGCGATCTTCTCATCTAAGTCGCCCTGTATGGGTTACTACTAAAGCACCCCTGCCTGCCTCTCGCTACCAACCACCCGTCCACTCTAGTGCGGCCAGCTCTTCTCCTGATACCTCAGAGCCTATGCAACTTGGGGTCATGCGACCCACTCTGCCTCCAGAAGAACGAACACGTCGTCGGCAGCTAAATTTGTGCCTCTACTGTGGTGAGCCCGGTCATTATGTCGCCAACTGCCCCATCAAGATGCGTAAGTGTCGTTTTTCTGTTCCTGTCAACGTCTCTACTCTCTCAACCAATACAACACACCTTGCTCTTTCTCTGTATTTACAGCTCCCAGGAAGAACGATTCCGGTCAACGCAATCATTGACTCCGGCGCCTGCAGTTGTTTTATTGATGCCACCTTTGCCAGTCTGCACCACATTCCTCTTCGAAAGAAAGACTTCAGGCTTTCAGTTTTTCTGGCCGACGGATCCCACATTAAATCGGGTCAAGTGACCCAAGAAACCCTTCCTCTACCGGCTTCTACTTCCGCTAATCATAGGGAATTATTAATTCTGGATGTAATCTCTTCACCCTTGTTTCCAGTGATCCTTGGCATTCCCTGGCTCCGGGTCCACAACCCCCAGATTGACTGGGTCTCTGGAACTTTACAATTTCCTTCCCAATACTGCCTGGAACACTGCCTTCCTGGATCTTCCAGTTTCTCTCCAACTCTGTTATGTCTGAACACCGACCCCAGTTTATTTCAGTCTGTTCCGGAGCCCTATCATGAGTTCCTCGATGTCTTCAGTAAAAAGGGGGCCGACTCCCTACCTCCTCATCGCCCCTATGATTGCCCGGTAGAACTACTTCCTGGGGCCGAGATCCCTTTTGGGCGCATCTTTCCCCTATCCGAGAAGGAACAAGATGCTCTAAAGATCTACATCGACGAGAACCTAAATAAGGGGTTCATTCGTCCATCCACCTCACCAGCAGGTGCTGGTATATTTTTTGTCGCTAAAAAGGATCAGACCCTTCGACCGTGCATCGACTATCGAGAGCTCAATAACATCACGGTTAAAAACCGTTATCCATTGCCACTGATACCCGAACTGTTTCAAAAATTAAGGTTCGCTACTATCTTCACTAAACTGGACCTGAGGGGGGCCTACAACCTAATTCGCATCAGGGACGGTGACGAATGGAAGACTGCTTTTCGTACTCGGTATGGTCACTACGAGTATTTAGTCATGCCATTCGGGTTATGCAATGCTCCTGCCACCTTTCAGCATTTCGTCAATGACGTGTTCAGAGACTTTTTAGATATTTTTGTCATCGTCTACCTGGATGATATCCTGGTCTTCTCGGGCTCATTAAATCAACATCGAGAGCATGTTCGGAAGGTTTTGAATCGTCTTCGTCTACACGGTCTATATGCGAAAGCAGAAAAATGTGAATTCGAGTTGCATACCATCCAATTTTTGGGCCTAGTGATCTCCGCGACGGGAATTGAGATGGACCCCAAGAAAGTGTCTGCTATCCTGGACTGGCCGGTGCCCCTGGACAAGAAGGGGGTCCAACGTTTTATAGGCTTTGCGAATTTCTATAGACGTTTTATTAAAGGATTTTCTACCATTGTTGCTCCCATTACACAGCTTACAAAACAAAACTTCCGTTTCCGTTGGAATCCTGAGGCACAAGAAGCCTTCGACACGCTTAAAAGATTCTTCACGACCGCCCCAATTCTCAGCCACCCAAACCCGGCTCTACCCTTCCTCCTTGAGGTAGACGCCTCCGAAGTCGCAGTGGGGGCCGTTCTCTCCCAACGCATGGGAGACAAAGACCTAATACATCCCGTAGGTTTCTTCTCCCGAAAACTCTCCCCTGCGGAGAAAAACTATGACGTAGGTGATCGTGAGTTATTGGCCATAAAGGCCGCTTTGGAAGAGTGGAGATATTTATTGGAAGGAGCTTCACACCCTGTGCTAATTTATACGGACCATAAAAACTTGGAATATTTAAGATCAGCCAAGCGATTGAAGCCCCGACAGGCTCGGTGGGCACTCTTCTTCTCCCGTTTTTGCTTCCACATCACTTATCGCCCAGGCTCAAAAAATATCAAGCCAGATGCTCTGTCCAGAATGCATGACAACCCAAAAGATACCTCCACTCCTGACACCATCCTACCAGAGAACAGTTTCTTGCTACTGCACACTGACCTGCTTTCCCTGCTCCGGAGAGCATCTTCGGACTCTTCCAAACCTCCCAACATTTCTTTAGAATCCCGAGATGGACTGTTCTGGAGAGGAAGCCAGATTTTTGTCCCGGAAGACATCCGAGTAGAGGTTCTAAAACACCTCCACGACCATCCAATGGCAGGACATTTTGGGGTTCGTAAAACACTAGAGCTGGTGCGTCGCACCTTTTGGTGGCCTGGATTAGAGAATTTCTGCAAATCGTACATCAGTACATGCCCTATTTGTAATCGGAACAAGACACCTCGAAACCAAGCCTGGGGTTTATTGAAACCCTTACCAGTACCCGACAGACCATGGAAAATGGTGGCCATGGATTTCATCGTAGAGCTTCCTTGCTCCGAAGACTGTACTGCAATTTTCGTGATCGTGGACCGTTTGACCAAAATGGCCCATTTTCTCCCTCTAAAGAACACACCTTCTGCCGTTGAGACTGCTCGTGTCTTTATTAAAGAAGTCGTTAGGTTGCATGGGGTACCCTCCAACATAGTATCAGACAGGGGAGTTCAATTTACCTCTCGGTTTTGGAAGGCCCTCTGTGAAATATTACAAATTGAACTCGCTCTTTCTTCAGCATATCACCCCCAGACTAATGGGCAAACCGAACGAACCAATCAGACTCTGGAACAATACATCAGGTGCTTCACTACGTTTTCTCAGAATGATTGGGTCTCTCTGCTACCTCTAGCAGAATTTGCCTACAACAACGCCAGTCATTCTGCCACGGGGCAATCTCCCTTTTTTGCCAATTATGGTTTCAACCTAACTTTTCTACCAGATTTTCTTTCAGAATCTTCAGTACCGGCAGTACAGAATACAGTGGAATTCCTCAAACAGAACACCAAATTACTACAGGAAGCTGTAACCAAGGCCCAGGCTGACAGCAAGAGGTTCTTTGATAAGAAAAGGAAAGGAGAGCTGGATCTGAAAACAGGGGACCAGGTATGGCTTTCTACCAGTAACCTCAGGTTAGCTTGTCCTTCTAAAAAATTGGGACCCAAATTTATGGGACCCTTTCCGGTCAAAAGGAGAATCAACACGGTTTCATATGAACTTTCTTTACCTGATTCTCTTAAAGTGCACCCTGTATTCCATGTCTCTTTATTGAAACCTGCAGCTCCTGATCCCTTCCCTAATAGGGGTACAAGACCTCCTGAACCAGTTCATGTTGACGGATGCGAGGAATTTGTAGTAGAAGCCATCCTGGATTGTAGAAGGCGACAAGGACAAAACCAATTTTTGATTAAATGGAAAGGCTACGGACCAGAAGAAAACTCCTGGGAACCTGAAAGCAACATCCATGCCAGAAGATTGGTACGTTCATTTTTTCTTGATCATCCTGACAAGGTGGCCCGACTAGGCATCCGGAGGCTGCCCCTTGGGGGGGGGGCAATGTCAGGGACTCACCTCTCAATTCCGGAATCCTTCCAGAGGGTTAAATCAGCGGCGCGCAATCGCGCACCGTCGTGTGCCTGTGGTGCGCGCGCGTGCGTTAACGGCGCGCGCGTGCACGGCGGGAGCGCGCGCAGCGGGGCGCGCGCGTGCGCGCTGACTCCTTGGCGCCAAAACGGCTTTAAATGGACACTGACAGCTCCAGCACATTGCTGTCTGATCTACAGTCTCTGAACGCTGTTACCCTGAAGAAACCTGATTATCTGCTATCACCTATTTGACCCGGCTTGTTTGACCTTCCGCACCTCTCCGATCCTGACCTCGGCTGCTATCGACCTACCTCTGATTGATCCACTGTTGCCTGACCTACCTGCCTGCACAACGACTACTCTCCTGCTTATCCCATCTGAATACCTGAACTCTCTATTGTGATCCGGCTTGTTTTGACTCTGCTTCCGTCTGCTGTCTATTAACCGGCTTGCCTTCTCAGTTGTTGCTGTGAATCTTCTGTCAAGTGTCGCGGACCCTTCTTCCGGTTTCAGCTCCAGTCTACACTTCCAGCAGTGGTCTACATCTACTCACCTATCCGGCCAGCCGGCACTCCTACCCCGCCAGGCTTCTGAGTCTGCTGTTCCATATCCAGCAGCTCACAAGCCGGAGTTGTAAGAGAGGCCTACTCCTACCACCGGGCTCTGGTTACCAGGTACGTGATACATAACAGCATCATAGCGTGGCACAATATTGTGCTCATTGCGCATGCGCCGTGTCCAGGTGATTCACAGCTGTGTTGAGCTTTGGATATTTTCGGAGGTCCACTGCACCTGCGCAGAATAGAGCAGGAGGTCCGCTGCACCTGCGCAGGACAGAGCGGGCAAAATTCCCAGTAGGACACCGGCACTGCCTCCTGCACTCCTACTCCTCCTTTGCCAGATGCAGGACAGAGAGTCCTCAGATAGCAGACACCGCCCCTTCTCCCTCTTGTGCCATGTATGCAGTCTCTGACAATCTCTTGTGCCATGTATGCAGTCTCTGACAATCTATTGTGCCATGTATGCAGTCTCTAACAACCTCTTATGCCATGCCTGCCGTCTCTGACCGACCCTTGTGCCATTTCCACAGTCTCTGACCATCCATGTGCCATGCCAGCAGTCTCTTACTGTCCCTTATGCCATGCCCACAGTCTCTGATTGTCTGTTGTGCCATGCCTGCAGTCTCTGATCGTCTCTTTTGCCATGTATGCAGTAGGGATGAGCCGAATACCCCCCGGTTCGCATCAGAACCTTCGAACGTTCGAAATCAAAAGTGCTAATTTTAAACGATAATAATATAAAAGTTATTGTCCTAAAAAGGGTTTGGGCACCCGGGTCCTGCCCCAGGGAACATGTATCAATGCAAAAAAAACGTTTTTAAAACTGACGTCTTTTCGGGAGCAGTGATTTTAATAAAGCTTAAAGCGAAAAAAAGAGTGAAATATTCCTTTAAGTATCGTACCTGCTGGGTGTCTATAGTATGCCTGTAAAGTGGCACGTGTTTCCTGTGTTTAGAACTGTCCCTGCACAAAATGACATTTATATAGGAAAAAAGTCATTTAAAACTGCTTGCGGCTTTAATGTAATGTCTGGTCCCGGCAATATGGATGAAAATCATTGAGAAAAATGGCATGGGCCCCCCCCCCATTACCAGCCCCTTTGGGTCTTGTATGGATATTAAGGGGAACCCCGCACCCAAATTAAAAAAAGGAAAGGCGTGGGGCCCCCAAGCCCTATATACTCTGAACAGCAGTATACAAGCGATGCAAACAAGACAGGGACTGTAGGTTTGTTGTTAAGTAGAATCTGTTTGTAATTTTGCCTGTATTTGTATGAGAACACCAGCATTTGTATTCAGGTAAGCTATAGGTGCACACTGTTCAAAGGACACTAATGCCTTGTTTCCACTGAGCAGATCGGTTCGGTACGGTACTCTATTTTGGGTGTTTCCATTTTGAAAGTGTGCCATAAAACCGAACCGTACCGCATCATTCTGGGTCCTGCTTCAGATGTGGGGCCATAGAAAATGGAACGGTTCGGTTAGGGTGGAGCTACAATACATTCCACTGATTGGTGGACACACTAGGCATTTTTTCTAAACCCTGTATGGCCCGACGGTCCGATTTGCAGTGGAAACGCTCACCAGAATAGACCGGACCATTTTAACTGTTCCAAACTGTACCGACCCGAACCGTTCCGCTCAGTGGAAACGAGGCATAAAACTGGATACTGAAGGTCCCTGCCTGTATTTGTATGAGAAAACCAGCAATTGTATTCAGGTAAGCTTTAGGTGCACACTGTGCAAAGGACAATAAAACTGAATACTGTAGGTCCCTGACTGTAATTGTATGAGAACACCAGCAATTGTATTTAGGTGCAGAGGACACAGTACACTAAGACCCCTTTCACACTGAGGAGTTTTTCAGGCGGTACAGGTCTAAAAATAGCGCTGCTATACCGCCTGAAAAACTCCTTTACTGCCTACTCAATGTGAAAGCCCGAGGGCTTTCACACTGAGGCGATGCGCTGGCGGGAGAAAAAAAAATCTCCTGTCAGCAGCATCTTTGGAGCGGTGAGAGGACTGGCACGTATACCGCTCCTTCCCATTTAAAACAATAGGAAACCGCGGCAATACCGCCCGCAATGCGCCTCTGCAGAGGCGCATTGCGGGCGGTATTAACCCTTTATCGGCCGCTAGCGGGGGTTAATACCGCACCATAACGTTCGCAATTCGATGAACGCTCGAACATACGATGTTCGGGTCGAACATGGGTTTGACTCAAACACGAAGCTCATCCCTAGTATGCAGTCTCTGATCATCCCTTTTGCCATGTTGCAAGTTATGGGCGTTTAAGCCACTATGTTATGTTTATACCATTCTCTCTGTTAGATAACAAAATGTGTCCTAGTGTCTGTGCTTTATAAAAAAAAAAAAAAGATTTCTACCTGATTTGACAGTGCCTCCAGGTGCTTACGTGACTCCTAGGCTCTCTCCACTTCTGACAGCTCCAGAGGGTGGGGCCGAGAACTCCCGCTGATATCATTCGGGAGGAGAGAGCCGAGAAGTCACGTGAGCGTTGGGAGGCTCTGTCAAATCAGATAGAAATCTTTTTTTTTTTAAATAAAGAACAGGCACTAGGACACATGTTGTTATCTAACAGAGGGGATGGTATGAACATAACAATAAGCATAACATAGTTTTGTAGCAGCGGGGAGGGGAGCAGAGTGGCGCTGGTATGAGCTGACATGCAGGGAGGGGAGAGTGGATGATGGAGGCACGTAAACTGACCACGGTGTCAGGGCTCAGCAGCCATGATAAACCGTGGTCAGTTTACAGGGGGAAGGTAGAACAAGGCAGGATCAGCCAGGTATTTCAGGTGATAGAAGGGGCCAAATTACACAGCACAGACACTATGCTGTATAACATGCTTTAAAGTGGTTGTAAACCCACTTTTTGTACTTTTACCTACAGGTAAGCCTATAACAAGGCTTACCTGTAGGTAAGGAGAATATCTCCTAAACCTGCACGGTTTAGGAGATATTCCCCTCGCAAAGCGCCGCTGCGCATGCGCAGGGGGGATCTACGGCGAAAGGACCGGCAGCCGCCGGACCTTGCCGAGTTTTAAATCTCCCGCGCACACGCGCGGGAGTGACGTCATCGCCGCTCCAGCCAATCACAGCGCTGGAGCGGCGATACCCGGAAGACACGCCGAGGCAAGATGAAATCTCGCTCGGCGTGAATCAGGTAAGTGCTACGCACCTCGTTCCGAGGTAAGTATTTCATAATGAGCTAATATGCGGTGCATATTAGCTCATTATGACTTTTCCCTTACAGGAGGAAAAAAAATAAAAAATTTCCATGCGGGTTTACAACCGCTTTAAGGGAACAGGATCCTTTTTTTTGGGGGTGGGTAACAAACACTTTAAAGTAGCACTGTGCCGAATAGCAAAACATGTCCGGTCAATAAGGAGGTAGCTCAAGTGGATGTTGAAATCCCGATTGATTTTTTTCAACAACCACAGTACAAGTTATAACAGACAGCTGAACACTGCAATCGAAAGGGGACTCTCCTGGGGTGCCTTCTAAATATGTGTACAGCACCAGAACGCCTGCTGGTCTTCACAGCTTGCTTGGAACCTCCATGAGCTCAGTCAGGACACTACACAAGCACTCCTCATGACTCTCTCCCTCATACGTCACATGCTGCGCAAAGGACCAGGCGGGGCCACTTTGTGTTCCCGCCATCAGACTCTGGAGCTTGTCTCTCTCTCTCTCCCCGTATAGTGAGCGGACACAATGCCACCGGGAGCCGCGGGACTTCCCTATGCTGAGGTGACAGGACCGGACACAGCTCACTGACTGCTGGGATTTGGCGCCCTTCATTCATACAGAGACGTGTTCTCCGGCTGGACGTATTGCAGTGCACGGCTCACCATGTCACAGACAGAAGGTGTGGAGGAGATGAGGAGCTGGAGCCAGGAGACCTGCCGGCGAGAGTTACACACAGCTCTCCCCAAACTTCGTATATCCTGATGTGTAACATGTGCACAGCGCTTTCTTTACTCTTGGCTTGTTTTCCTATGTAGAAGCCCTGTAATCACCTCTGACTGTGTCCTCGTGTAATGAGAGGGAAATGTGGGCAGTGTGTAACCAGCAGATGAGGGGCCCATTCACACTGCTATGTGTTGGGCAGGGCAGCCCATGGTGTAAATGAGACATTGGTGTCCTCTGTGTTCAGGTCACATGGCTGTGCTGAGAAAACTTGGACAAGCTGCATTTTTGCACATCTTTATCACTTCACTGCATCACAAAGCATTGCGCTGCCTAAAGATAAACGAAGCGCCAGTTTCTGATGTTTCTATAAAGTTACTAAAGAGAAACGTGAAGTGTTGTAACCGGTGTATGTGCAAAGTTTACCTCAGGCCCCTTTCATGCTTGTGCGACTTGGAGCTGCAAAGTCAGATGACAAGTCGTACTGCATGATTTCCAATGACTACCATTCCTATATGTGCGTCTTCAAGTCGCAGCAACTGCAAAGTAGTCCCTGCACTGCTTTGGTGCAACTTGTCCATAGACTTCAATATTACACAGGCATTGCTTCAAGTCGCACAAGTGTGAAAGGAGCCTCATGGTACACCCCAGTGGATGCGTTAAAAAAAAAAAGCAGCTGTTGGTGTGCAGACCCTGATGCTTCTGGTTCTTGGGATGTTAAAGCCCATCTCCGGGAAAAATGATCCCTTGCAGTGGGGCTGTTCCTGCATTGTAAGGCTTCATTTCCACTGGCGTTTTTACAGCCACTGTTGTTAGCCTTTTTTACAGCTTAAAAATGCCTGTCCATGTTTATTTTGTAAAAAAAAAATATATATTTTTTTTGTGAGCTGCAGCTTTAAAAATGCCGCGGTAGCGTTTTTGAGCGGTTTTTAACATCTGGCGTTTTTACAGCTCTACTCTGGAGCTTCAGAACGCCCTGGTCCTGCGTTTTTTTTACAGCTCAAAAACGCCTATGCCATTTGCAGCTCAAAAACGCCTATGTGGGCATGATGCCATAGAATAACATGGACAGGCGTTTTTAAGCTGTAAAAAACGCTCAGAAAAGTGGCTGTAAAAACGTCAGTGGAAATGAAGCCTAAAGGTTAAAACGGTAGTAAACCACATCCTTTAAAAAAAAAAAACCCTGCAAGATAATGGAATAATGTGCCAGTATGCATTACATACTAGCACATTATGAAATACTTACCTTAGACCAAAGCCCTCTAGCGGTCCGGGTCCGCTGACAGGGCTTCCATCAACCCCCCCCCCCCCCCCAATATGTTTTCTGGGTTTCATGCTCTGGCCGTTTGACTAGCCGAGCCGCAATGACATCACTCCAGCACAACGTATGATTCAGTGATGTCACCCGCTGCATGCCGTGTGAATATCTCCCAAACAGTGCAAGTTTAGAAGATATTTACTGTACCTATAGTTAACCTCCCTGGCGGTATGATTCTGTCAGAAAAAACATGCTAAAAGCGGTACCATTATTTGCAAGGAAATTTGGCGTTTTATATTGTAGGTCTGTAATTTTTAGAAATAACTCACTTAAATCTGACCAAACAAGATTCTAATAGGCATCCCAGGTATGACATTTTTTTAAAAACAAAATTATAAATTATAATATAATAAATAATTATAAATAATTATAACAAATAATAATATAATTATAATAAAAATTATTCAATAATGTAATCAAATCAAAATCACTGAAATTTGCTCAGTTGCAGAATTGTTGCTGTCATTATTATTATTTTTTTATGACGAATTTCCCCACAAATCGCTATCGCACAATTCTGCAAGTGATTATAATTTATTATCGCTGTTTTTTAGCTGATCTAAAACTATTTTTGACATAAAGGGACACTTTTGGTTGCTATGGACAATCTACAGTTTGCAGGGAGAAAGAAACGTTTTTATTATATAAAATGACATGCATGACACAGGACAGACCACTAGGGACAAGGGGGGTGTGTTTTTTTTACATACAGTACTGTAATCTATAAGATTACAGTATACTGTATGTAAGGTGTTTGTTTACTTTTTTGAATTTGGCGCCGTTCTCCGTCCCCGTGCGTCGTAACGTCGCAGGGAACGGAGATCGGCGTCACACGGAGGCACTGTGTGAATCGAGCGAGGTCCCACTCGCTCACACAGCGCGGTGGCATCGCTGGATCCAGGGACAAGGTAAGTAACTTGTGCCTGTGGATCTAGCGAGGCGAGCCCGAGTCTGACTCGGGGTTTCCGCTCGCAGCAGGAAAATCTAACCCCGAGTCAGACTCGGGAAGACCGCCAGGCAGGTTAAGCTTTATTATAGGCTTACCTGTAAGTACAAGTTAAAAAAAAATAAAAAACTTCCACTTTAATTGCTCATTTAGTCTAGGGGAGAGGAGAAAAACTTTTATTTGCCTGGTCCTCTGCTCCATCAATAGATGGTGCTCCCCCACTCTGGTGGTGGACTGTCTCTTGGCATCAACACTTCTAAGGCAGGAATGTGGACCCTGCTTTGGCCTTGATGACATCGGGAGTCTAAAACATGGGGGAGTAGAGGCAACAGGGACCAGTCTAGCTGCAGAGATGATCAGGTAATTTAAATATTTTTTCCTTTCCCCTAGATGGAAACCAAGCAATTAACCCTTGCAATGCAGGCATTGCAAGGGTTAATTGCTAATCCCACTGCGAGGGATAATTTTTTTTAATTGCCCAGGGTTGGGCCTTACATTTTTGCCTTCAAGAACTCTGTTTTGGATAGAAGGTGGTCCTGGACTGCTGCACTCCTTAAAACAATGTCTTTATTATACAAATAAAATCCAAAAAACAACCAAAGCGATGCAGTCAAAATGGAGTGAACAACAGGAAAAAGGTGGCTGACGTTTCACATCATGTGATGCTTACTCGTAGCTACGATTTTTTTTTTTTTTTTTTTTTTTTTTGTGACTGCAACATTATGGCGGACACATCAAACCATTTTGACACATTTTTGGGACCATTGTCATTTTCAAAGCAAAAAATACTATAAAAATGCATTGTTTACTGTGAAAATGACAATTGCAGTTTGGGAGTTAACCACTAGGGGGCGCTGAAGGGGTTAAGTGTGACCTCATATGTGTTTCATATCAGGAAACAGACGATCAATGACCGCGCCACAGTGAAGAACGGGGAAGCTGTGTTTACACACAGCTTCCCCGTTCTTCAGCTCCGGGGACCGATCGCGGGACTCCGGCGGTAATCGGGTCCCACGGTCACGGAGCTTCGGACCAGGTCGCGGGCAGGCGCTTAAAGAGGACGTTCAGGTACGTGCTTGTGCCCAGCCGTGCCATTCTGCCAACGTATATGTGCAGGAGGCGGTCCTTAAGTGGTTAAGGAGTGCGGCAGTCCAGGACCACCTTCTATCCAATGCACCTGTGCATAGCCAGCACCTTTTTGGTTTAGTGGGACGGAAGCAAAGCCAAGGGATCAGCAGTTTTTAGAGCGGTATCATTTCTCACAAGAACTCTGTGTTGCTGCTGACACTTGCAAATCGGGGAGTGTAAGCCACAGTACTGTTATCTCTTTAATGCTGACCTTCACCCTCCTTTTCTAGTTTACCATATATTGAACACTCCCCCTCTTCCACAATTTGAGACTTTTTAAAATCTTTTTTTAACCAGTTGCCAACTAGCCGCCGTATAACAATGTTGTACATTGTTTTACAGCGGCAGGTTGGCTCCCCTGCATGAATCACCGTAGCTGTACGGCGGGTGCTTTAAGGGGTATATGGGCGCGTCCCCGCTGTGTGATGTAGGAGCTGATGCACATGCCGGGCACCGGCGATTGCTCCTGAGAGAAACAGAACAGAGGTCTGTCAATGTAAACAGACAGATCTCCGTTCTGTCAGGGGAGAGGAGACAGATATACCGTTCATACTGGTTATGAACAGCTATCGCTCTTCTCCTCCAGGCAGTCCCACCCCCCTACAGTTAGAAACCCTCCCTAGGATACACATTTAACCCCTTGATTGCCCACTGGTGTTAACCCCTTTCCTGCCAATGACATTTATACAGTAATCTGTGGCTATTTTATAGCTCTAATCGCTGTATAAATGTCAATGGTCCCAAAAAGGTGTCCTATCTGTCCACCGCAATGTTGCAGTCCCGCAAAAAATCAGAGCGCTGCTATTGCTAGTAAAAATGCCATAAATCTATACCCTATTTTGTAAACGCTATAACTTTTGCGCAAACCAATCAATATACGCTTATTGTGATTTTTTTTTTTTTTTTTTTTTTTTTAGTTTTTAACCAAAAATATATAGAAGAAATTATATCAGCCTAAACTGATGAAGAATTTTTTTTTTTAAATTGGGATATTTATTGTAGCAGAAAGTAAAACAATGTTTTTTCTTTCAAAATTGTTACACTTTTTTTTGGTTTATAGCGCAAAAAAATTAAAACTGTAGAGGTGGATCAAATACCACCAAAAGAAAGCTCTATTTGTGGGGAATAAAAGAACATACATTTTGTTTGGATACAGCATCGCACGACGTGCAATTGTCAGTTAAATCAAGGCAGTGCTGTATAGGAAAAAAAGGCCTGACCATTAACCACTTACAGACCGGAAGATTTGGCTGCTTAGTGACCAGGCTATTTTTTGCTATGCGACGCTGTGTCGCTTTAACTGATAATTGCGCAGTCGTGCGACGCTGTACCCAAACAAAATTGACGTCCTTTTTTTACCCCACAAATAGTGCAACAAAAGAGAACGCTAGACCACATGAGCTTGTAAATATTTTATGCAGCATAGAAAGAAGAGGAGGTTTATGTTATCTTCCTGGGGGGTGGTTTGTGAAGTTCTTCTTTACCCTGTGTCCACCAAGGTACGTTTATTGATGTAGCACGATGGCAATAAAGTAAAAAATTAAATGAATGAAAAAAAAATAAGTACCTCCCATTGCCTTGCGCACACATCCAAATGTGCATGTAGGATGTGTATGCAAACATTGATTGCATCACACGTGAAGTATTGGTGCAATGTCTGAGTAAGAGTGATAATTCTAGAGCCTTATATCATGGGTAACTTTAACTTGGGGTTTTTAAAGTGTAGCTTATAGACAATTTTCTGTACCACAGTTTTTTTTTTTTTGCTACTTCAAGGCCATGTATAATTTCAACCACTTTACCTCCCAAACTTGTACAAACCAGAGCAATGTGCCCTCCGAGGCTGCAGATGAGCATCGATCAGGCTGCACTGATGGCAAAGGTGAGACTGCATTGATGGGCACTGACCCATAATTTACTTCACAGTTCTTTATTTGAAAATTAAAGGGTTAGTAAAGGGGAAAAAAAACATTTCCTTTAAAATAACAAACATGTTATACTTAACTCCACTGTGCAGTTCGTTTTGCACAGTGTGACCCCAATCCATGTCTTCTGGGGTCCCTCAGTCTCTGGTCCTCACCGCAAGAACTCGCCACAGTCATGCGAGAGCGCTCGCATGGTGGTGAGTATTTGCGGGCACGCTCCCGTGATACAGCGATCGGCCATAGCCGCTCACTGTATCACTAGGGGCGCCGCGTCACTGAATGTGATTGACAGCAGCGCCAGCCAATGGCTGGGCTGCTCTCAATCCATCCGCTCTAGACAATCAGCGGCCAGGCTGCGCGGCGAAGAGGATCTCGGGACCGAGCGCAGGACTTTCAAGGGGTCAGGTAAGTAAACCGGGGGGGGGGGGGGGGCTGCAAGATCAGATGGTTTTTCACCTTAATGCATAGATTGCATTAAGGTGAATTTCTTTTTCCTTTACAACTCCTTTGAGTTTTTTTTTCCTGAAACTTCCCTTTTTAAAGTGAAGATGCCTGTTATATACCTGTGTGCATCTCTTCACCATACACGGCCACAAAGGCAAGAGAACACACTGACATAATTTGAATGGTTTAAAGGTCAAATGGTTGGCCCTCACGCATGTTGTCTTCATCAAATCTGGCCCTTTTTGAAAAAAGTTTGGATACCCCTGTCCTATGTGATCTAAATGGAAGTTCAGCCCCTCCCCAACCCCCCTTTGCCCACGGCCTTCTGGGACAAGTTACAGGTCCCAAAAGGCTGCAGCACTATTCACAAGGTGCGGCGGACAAATAAGAAAATAACCAGAACCACAGATATTAGTGGATATAAGAGGATTTTAAAAGAGATTCCTGCCACTCGATACCACAATGCCAGTGAATCATTGGTTAATAGGCTAAAGAAAATGAGACGAGTGGCGCAAATCTAAAAAATCCTACAATCTTGTGGTAATGAACTCCTTGCTATTAACACGTGAAAAAAAAAATCAATGCAACCCTCTAAACTGTGCCGTTACCTGCAAAATGAATCTGTCATATAACAATCTAGATATTCTATAGTCAAAGTGCAAATGCAAAAAATAAAAACACAATCCCCCAAAAAATTTGGGTGCTAAAAAAATTAGAGTTCAGAAATCAAGAGCATACATCTGAAATTCTTATATATTACAAAGTATAATTCTTAAAGTGCATATGTTCAAAACTAGAAGTCCATATTCTCAATTCCAGGAAGAATCAAGAACCAAAGCGTGATCCGAGATGTTTAATTCATGTAATCGCACACACGATGTGCTCCGTCACCATAAATCCAAAAGTAACTCACCAGAAATTTATGGCTGGTCAAATTATAAAACGGCAAAAGTGCTCCGTGTTATATATCGGGCAGCTCTACTCTCCACTTTGCTGTTTCTGATGTGCCTCTGATGTGTCAGTTTCTCTCCCGAATTAGACCAAAGAATTTTTAGGGGGAAGGAAGAAAGATCTCCATAGCGTGATACCGTTTACAAAAAGCTTGTTTATTAAAACTTGGTAAGCGCTCACATTATTCAAGTGTCATGCCGTCATCTCCGAGAGGACATTAAATGATGAAACTAGTAGGGCGGGGCTAGGACGCTGACACCATCAGGCTTTACGGGTATCGTGCTTGCCGATTTCGTTACTGCAGTCGGAGGCGACAGGCATATATAACCTGAATAATGTAAGTGCTTTTAACCAAGTTTTAATAAACAAGCATTTTTTAAAAAGGTATCGCGCTATGGAGATCTTTCTTCATTCCCCTAAAAATCCTTTTCTAATTCGGGAGAGGAACTGACAAGAGGACACGTCAGAAACCCGTTTGGAGTGGATAATGGATCTGCCTGATCTATAACGGAGCGCTTTTGCTGGTTTATAATTTGACTAGCCATAGTTTCTGATCCAAACATGTTCACTGTTTTTAACCACTTGACAACTGGGCACTTAAACACCCTTAATAACCAGACCAATTTTCAGCTTTCGGTGCTCTCACATTTTGAATGACAATAACTCAGTCATACAACACTGTAACCAAATGAAATTTTTGTCATTTTTTTCCCAAAAATAGAGCTTTCTTTTGGTGGTATTTAATCACCTCTGCGGTTTTTATTTTTTCCACTATAAATGAAAAAAGAAAGAAAATTTTGTAAAAAAAAAAGAATTTTTCTTCATTTCTATTATAACATTTTGCAAAAAAGTAATTTGTTTTCATAAATTTGGCCTAAAATGTATACTGCTACATATCTTTGGTAAAAAAAAAAAAAAAATGGGTTATTATTTAGTCTGGGTAAAAGTTATAGGGTCTACAAGCTATGGTACCAATTACTGAAAATTGATCAATTTGATCACATTTGATGTACTGACAGCCTCTCTCATTTCTTGAGACCCTAACATGCCAGAAAAGTACAAATACCCCCCAAATGACCCCTTTTTGGAAAGAAGACATTCCAAGGTATTTAGAAAGAGGCATGGTGAGTTTTTAGAAGTTGTAATTTTTTCCCACAATTCTTTGCAAAATCAAGATTTTTTATTTTTTTTCCCACAAAATGTTCATATTCGCCGGTTATTTCTCACACACAGCATATGCATAACACTAATTACACCCCAAAACACATTCTGCTATTCCTCCCGAGTATGCCGATACCAAATGTGTGAGACTTTTACACAGCGTGGCCACATACAGAGGCCCGACATGCAGGGAGCACCATCAGGCGTTCTGGAACACCCAGACCAATTCTGACATTCCTCTCCTACATGGAAAAATCATAATTTATTTGCTAGAAAATTACATAGAACCCCAAAACATTATATATGCTTTTTTAGCAAAAACCCTAGAGAATACAATGGCGGTCGTTGCAACTTTTTATCGCGCACGTTATTTTCGCAGCAATTGTTCGAATGTGTTTTTTTGGAAATAAAACGGTTTTGTGCTTTTAAAAAAAAAAAAACATTAAAGTTAGCCCAATGTTTTTGCATAATATGAAAGATGAAGTTACGCCGAGTCAATAGATACCCAACATGTCACCCTTCAAAATTGCACACGCTTGTGGAATGGCGCCAAACTTCGCTACTTAAAAATCCCCATAGGCGACGCTTTAAATATTTTTACTGGTTACATCTTTTTAGTTGGAGAAGAGCTCTAGGGCCAAAAGTATTGCTCTTGCTCCAACGTTTTTTATTTTTATTGTTCATTTCACTTTATTTTAGTTTGATACGTTTTTCCCCAAAAATAAATGTTTTGATCACTTTTATTCCTATTACAAGGAATGTAAACATCCCTTGTAATAGGAATATAGCATGACAGGTCCTCTTTACAGTGAGATGTGGGGTCAATAAGACCCCACATCTCACCTCTAGGCTGGGAAGCCTTAAAAAAAAAAAAAAACGATCCTGGTTTCGATCGTATCGGTGAGTCAGAAGAGGCACCGGAGGGAGAAGGGAGGGGAGACGTCCCCTTTCGCCTCCCGTAAGAACAATCGAGGTGGAACAGCCGACATGATTGTTCTTATGGTGTAGGGAATCGCCGGCTGAAAAAAATGATATCTGAATGATGCCTGTAGCTGCAGGCATCATTCAGATATCCCTGCACAAAGTCAAGGACGTCATGACGGCCGGTGGGCGGGAAGTGGTTAAAACGCATTTTTTCCCCAGAGTATTAGCCGGGGTATTGCAGAGTATTGGTGTTGGGGTATTGCAGAGTATTGGTGTTGGGGTATTGCAGAGTATTGGTGTTGGGGTATTGCAGAGTATTGGTGTTGGGGTATTGCAGAGTATTGGTGCGGGGGTATTGCAGAGTATTGGTGCGGGGGTATTGCAGAGTATTGGTGCGGGGGTATTGCAGAGTATTGGTGCGGGGGTATTGCAGAGTATTGGTGCGGGGGTATTGCAGAGTATTGGTGCGGGGGTATTGCAGAGTAATTGCGCAGGGGTATTGCAGAGTATTGCCGGGGAGTAATGCAGAGTATTGCCGGGGAGTAATGCAGAGTATTGCCGGGGAGTAATGCAGAGTATTGCCGGGGAGTAATGCAGAGTATTGCGCAGGGGGTGGTATGCAGAGTATTGCGCAGGGGGTGGTATGCAGAGTATTGCGCAGGGGGTGGGTATGCAGAGTATTGCGCAGGGGGTGGGTATGCAGAGTATTGCGCAGGGGGGGGGTATGCAGAGTATTGCGCAGGGGGTGGGTATGCAGAGTATTGCGCAGGGGGTGGGTATGCAGAGTATTGCGCAGGGGGTGGGTATGCAGAGTATTGCGCAGGGGGGGGTATGCAGAGTATTGCGCAGGGGGGGGGGTATGCAGAGTATTGCGCAGGGGGGGGGGTTATGCAGAGTATTGCGCAGGGGGGGGGGTATGCAGAGTATTGCGCAGGGGGGGGGGGTATGCAGAGTATTGCGCAGGGGGGTATGCAGAGTATTGCCGGGGGTATGCAGAGTATTGCGCAGGGGGGGTATTGTAGGGGGGGTATTGCAGAGTATTGTAGGGGGTAATGCACAGTATTGCAGGGGGTTTCAGGGATGGCTGAGCAGGGATGGCTGGATCTGTGACTGCAATAGTCACAGATCCATCCACAGCGCTGCTGACACCCGCGCTCCCCCTCTCACACTGTACCGCTCGGTACAGAGAGAGGAGGGAGGAACCGGCGTCATCAAAAGACGCCGGTTTGTTTACATGTGATCACTTCATCATTGGACGGAGCGATCACGTGGTAAACGGCCGCTATCAGCGGCCATTTACCGCGATTCGTGATCGGCCGGGTCCTCTGGACCCGGCGGTCACGGATGTTCCCGTGTGCGCGCCCCAGGGGACGCGCGGGAGAGCGACTCTGGGAGGACGTACATTGACGCCCTCCTAGAGTTAACCACCCGCCCTGTAGACGTATATTGTCTATGGGGCGGTTACTAAGTGGTTAAAACGTACTGCACCTGCGATCTGAAGCGAGTATTAAATTAACGATACCTGAAGCACAGGTCATAAACCTAATGTGTTTGCCTGCACAGATCTGGTTGCTGTGTGTTTTTTAACCACCTCAATACTAACTGGACGCATTCACCCTCTTCCTGCCCACGCCAATTTGCACCTTTCAGTGCTGTCGGCAGAGGCATTGCTAGGTCTACAAAAGACCTGGGGCTAGAGTACATAGCGAAGTAAAGAAAGTCATATGCTTGGGGGGCCATACACATGTATGTAATATTTGTGCATATACATTTTTTTTTTTCTCTCGCAAAAGTGAGAGCGCCTCACATTTTTGTAAATACTTTATTATATCTTTTCATGTGACAACACTGAAGAAAGTAATGTAAAGTAGTGAGTGTACAGCTTGTATAACAGTGTAAAGTTGCTGTCCCCTCAAAATAACTCGACACACAGCCATTAATGTCTAAACGGCTGGCAACAAAAGTGAGTACACCCCTAAGTGAAAATGTCCAAGTTAAGCCCAAAGTGTCAATATTTTGTGTGGCCACAATTATTTTCCAGCACTGCTTTAACCCTCTTGGCAATGAAGTTTACCAGATCTTCACAGGTTGCCACTGGAGTCCTCTTCCACTCCTCCATGATGACATCACAGAGCTGGTGGATGTTAGAGCCCTTGCGCTCCTCCACCTTATGTTTTAAGGTTGCCCCACAGATGCTCAATGGGGTTTAGGTCTGGAGACATGCTTGGCCAGTCCATCACCTTTACCAATTCAACCTCTGCAGCAATGCTGGCAGCACACGTCTATTTCCAAAAAGACATCTTCTGGACATGATGCTGAGCATATGCACTCAACTTCTTTGGTCAACCATGGCAAGGCCTGTTCTGAGTGGAACCTGTCCTGTTAAACCGCTGTATGGTCTTGGCCAGCATGCTGCAGCTCAGTTTCAGAGTCTTTTGAACTTCCAGTGACCAGTATGAGAGCGATAACACCAAAGTTAACACACCTGCTCCCCATTCACACCTGAGAACTTGTAACACCGAGTCCTATGACACCAGGGAGGGAAAATGGCTATTTGGTCCCAATTTAGTCATTTTCACTTATATGTGTACTCACTTTTGTTTACAGCGGTTTAGACATTAATGGCTGTTGAATTATTTTGAAGGGACAGCAAATGTACACTCATACAAGCTGTACACTCACTACTTTACATTGTAGCAAAGAATAATTTCTTCAGCGTTGTCACATGAAAAGATATAATAACATATTTACAGAAATGTGAGGAGTGTACTCAATTTCACTTTTGTGAGATACTGTGTGTATGTATGTGTGTAAAATATATATATATATATATATATATATATAATTATACACACACGGTCACTGCGCTTTGTGCCCGCCTGCCCGAAAAGGGCAGAGCGCATAGGGCTTTTCTCAGCGGCGCATGTGCAGTTGACATGTCGGCCCAGGCCCGCTGCCATATCTTTTACATGTGCCATTGCTCTCAAAGTGGCCCCAGGGCAGGCGGCCTACCAGGAAATTTCCCAGTAGCCCAGTTCGGACCTGAGCGGACCAATACACTCAGTAAGAGACTTGGGGCTATAGCCCCAGAAGCCATCCCCTAGCAACGCCACTAGCTAGTGGTAATGTCAATTACTAGGTCTGCAACACTAGCCAAATGCATTTTTGGATGGCGCTGTATTCAGACAGTGATTTTTGGAAGTATTACAGAGCCCATGCAGTATTGTCCAAAACATAATTATGTCTGCTTTTAATGCAGTGCTGTCTGAGGGCCCGAAGATCATGGGCATTCATTGTTGCGCTTTTGCATTGTCCCTTGCATACAGACTCTCTGAGACACTCTGGCTCTCTAAGATGCTCTTCTTTTTTATTTTTTATACTCAATCATGGTACTGACCTGTTTCCAGTTAACCTCATGAGTTGCAAAATGCTCTTCCTTGTTGGTTCCACTTACTTTCCAGCTTTTTGTTGCCATGTCCTAACTTTTTCGAGACATGTTGCTGCTGCCATAAATTTTTTTCTATTGTGAATAAAATATGGATATATGAGATCCGCAAATGATTACATTCCGTTTTTATGTAGATTTTACACTGCATCCCAATTTTGGGATTTGGGGTTGTGTTTAAAATGATGTATAAAAAATGACAAAATATACAGTGTGCAGTGTTTCCTTAATTAATCCCACTCCATGTTTCAGAGCTCAGATAGCTGGGAGGAGATGATTCGTAAGTTGACTAAAACTACTCGCTACTCTCAATCTGTATACCTTTGCTTACATATGTAGACTTATAAAGTTGTCTTCTGTTCCAGGACTGTTTAAGATTGTTACAGAAGTGCTTCTACCACACATTAGTCTGGAGGAGGTGGAACAAGGTGTATTTTCACAACTGCTGCCAAAGGTATTGTCACTCTTTGCAAAGCACACCAGTTAGTTTTGGATTGTGTGTGGAATGGTTTGAAACCATATTTTTTGCTGTTTCTGTAGTCATTGCATTGATTCTACCTCCATTCCTTTGTGGTCATTAAGTCAGAAGGTAAGCAATATCTCAACAATGGGGACACCGACAGTAATAAAACATGATTTTAAAATTATAACAGTCTGTGTCCCTGTTGAGATTATCTAACTTCCTGTTTAGTCATCTGGATAGGAAGCAGATTAAAGTGTCCCCAATGGGAACATGATCCGCAATAAAAACCTAATGGGCCCATAGGTCTTCCCCACTGTTAACCAAATGTTGGCTGGAGTTTGGCTTCAAAAGTCTATCATATTAAATACAGACTACGCAGATCTCCCATGATGTAAACCATTGGTCGCCAACATGCAGCCTGCCTTGGCTTTTAAATCGATCAGCTCAATTTAGTGTAAGATAGGCCTAAAATGTTGGGCCCCAGGGAGATGACAGTTTGTGTTGTGCCTGCTTTCCTGCAATGCACCAGTTCTTTGCATCATTAGTCAAATACTTTTCCATTACAGCCCTGGTCACATGGCCTATCAGGATGTCATGTGACTGTGTGGCACTGAGACTGATAGCTGACATTGGAAGCCCTGCATAGGTTGTCAGTCTGGGCCTGTAATGTAAAATGAGAGAGAGTGCTGAGGAGAAGAACATTTAGATAAAGGATATTTGTAGAAGCTAATGTGAGTTCATATTGAATGATTATAAACGTAATTGCCGTCTGCATAAAGTGCTAGTCACACTTTAGCTGTGTTACTATGCTTTAATGAACACCCGTTTTCTACAGTTTGCATGTTAAACTGAGTTATGTTAAGGCATTTGAAAACACACGCACCATATTTTCCAGTAACCAAAATTGCTTTACTGCCATTCTGACAGCTTTGTAGACATGAGATGCCTGTTTCATAGCTACACTTCTATATGAAAAATGTTGTGCAGCCCACCATCTGAAACTATTGTATTTAAACGTAATGCGATATGACTTCATAATACTTTTCTGTTCTGCAACTAAGGCAGAGCTGATCCAGCAATAGGTTACTATTAGAACTGATCAATTGCTGCATAGCTGTATAAGAGGGGGAGGCTTGATCAGCTCACCACTGACCTAATCTACACCCTCCTTCACCCATGAAAAAAATGTGTTCTATAAAGGTAAAATAATAATTTAATGTAATCAAAGATTCCCTCTCAATTATAGCCTAGGTGACAACAAATACATTGCATGTTTTGGATGACATTTGCATTCATTGTGTGAGCATCAAAAACACCCCTCACATTTTTGTAAATATTTTATTACATCTTTTCATGTATATCTTTCAATTAGCTGTCCCCTAAAATAACTCGACACACAGCCAATAATGTCTAAACCGCTGACAACAAAAGTGAGTACACCCCTAAGTGAAAATGTCCAAATTGGGCCCAAAAGTGTCAATATTTTGTGTGGCCATCGATATTTTCTAGCAGTGCCTTAACCCCCCCCCTTGGCCATCGAGTTCACCAGAGCTTCACAGGTTGCCACTGGAGTCCTCTTCCACTCCTCCATGACGACATCACGGCTGGTGGATGTTAGAGACCCTGCGCTCCTCCACCTTCCATTTGAGAATATCCCACAAATGCTCAATAGGGTTTAGGTCTGGAGACATGCTTGGCCAGTCCATCACCTTTACCCTCAGCTTCTTTACCAAGGCAGTGGTCGTTTTGGAGGTGTGTTTGGGGTTGTCATCATGTTGGAATACTGCCCTGTGGCCCTGTCTCTGAAGGGATGGGATCATGCTCTGCTTCAGTATGTCACATGGTTCCCTCAATGAACTGTAGCTCCCCAGTGCTGGCAGCACTCATGCAGCCCCAGACCAGAAGCTGAGGGTAAAGGTAATGGACAGGTGGAGGAGTGCAAGGTCTCTAACATCCACCAGCTGTGATGTCGTCATGGAGAAGTGGAAGAGGACTCCAGTGGCAACCTGTGAAGCTCTGGTGAACTCCATGCCCAAGGGGGTTAAGGCAGTGCTGGAAAATAATTGTGGCCCCACAAAATATTGACACTTTGTTTTGGGCCCAATTTGAGTATTCCCCCCCCTCACCTTCCAGGACCGCTACTTGAGAGATGATTGGCTCCGCCCTCTACAGAAAAAACAAATCGGATACAATTTAAAAGGCCCCTCCCTTTCCTCTGACCCTCGTTGTTTTGTGTTTCCAGACCCACCAGGAGCACCAACATGTTTTTTTTTTTTTTTTCCCTAGGTTTGGTAACTGTGATTGGCGGACCCCCTGCTCTGGCAACATCCAGTACGGGTTGTGGCCAAGTCCTGGGTGTGTTCAGTCCCTGTTTTTTCAGCCAGAAGGGTTCCCTATTGTTGGAGGTACTTGCTTACCTGTGTAGGTGGTGGCAACTTCCTTCAGGTTTTTCCCCAGCTCTGCCTGGTGTAAGCCTTGTCTTCCTCGGCTTCACCGAGGTGTTCTTCCGGCTTCGTGTTCATAAGGAACACAGCGGAGTACACTGAGGACATGCTGCCTGGGACAGCAGCCCATTTTCCCCGGCCGATCTCCACTCACCAATGGAGCTTGAGGACAGGCCTGAGGGAGCGAGCACCCGCTCGGATGGAACCAGCGACAGCCTCAGGTTCCCATACTGCCCCCAAGGTAAGCCCTTGTCATATGCAACAAGGGACATTTTTTGTATGGGCCTTCTTTTCTTAAGGCTCTTGTTTCTGTTTTTTCTAGAATGGACCGATGAAAAAGAAATGCGGTAACTGTAGAGCCAGGCTGCCTGATGGATATAAAAGGCTTTTTTGTGAAGATTGTATTGCAACTAGGGCTAGTTCAGAGGCTACCTAATGTATTTTTATGAAGGAGTTGATAGCCTACTTCTGGTCTTTCAATGACAGGGCAGCAGGTCTGGGGCCTTCTTTTTCTGGTCCCAGAACTCAAGAGCCTTCAATTTCAGTTAGACCCTTCCTTGTTCCGAGATCAGTGATTCACACTATACCTCAGATCTGGAAGAAGGGGAGAACCCGAGCTCCTCATCTGATAGGGTTACCCGCCTTCCCCACTGATGCGGAATCCCCAAGTTTTTTTTTCCAGCAGAGGATATTGATTAACTTTTAAAATCAATTTATGCCTCTGAACAAATTATGATGCCACAGCAAATCCAATCTGTGCAGGATAGAATGTATAGGGTCTTCAGGGGCGGAATTCAAGGACTTTGCCGGTTCACCAGTCACTTAAAGATATCATTCTTTCAGAATGGAAAGAACCTGAAAGGAGAATGTTCCAGTCTAAAGGGCACAAAAGAAGATTTCCTCTTCAATCTGAAATTAAAGAGACTTTCTTTAAATGTCCTAAGCTAGATGCCCCTATGTCACAGGTTTCTAAAAAGTCAGACCTGTAATTTGAAGACTCAGGAGTCCTTAAAGGAACACTAAAGGCAAGATTTTTTTGTTTAAAAATAACAAACATGTTATACTTACCTCCGCTGTGCAGTTCGTTTTGCACAGAGTGGCCCCGATCCATGTCTTCTGGGGTCCCTCGGCAACTGTCTCAGCTCCTCCTCGCAAAAGCTTTCCACCTTCATGCGAGCACCCTCGCATGGTGGAAAGCTTTTGCGAGCGCGGTTCCGTGATACAGCGGCGGCAGACTATCACTCGGCCCCGGCGCGCTGCGCCATCCGCTGTGATTGACAGCAGCGGCAGCCAATGGCTGCACTGCTATCAATCCGCCCAGCCTGGCCAATCAACGGCCAGGCTGGTAACCAAACAGGATGACGAGAACGTGCCCGGGACTTTCGAGGGGTGAGGTAAGTAAAACGGGCACGGGGTGGGGGGGGGGGGGGGCGGTGCTGTCAGATGTTTTTTTTACCTTAATGCATAGGATGCATTAAGGTAAAAAAAGAAAAACTTTTACCTTTGCAACCCCTTCTTTAACGAGAAAATGGATAGGAAGGCCGACTCTTTGCTGAGTAAGGCCTGGGATGCTTCAGCTTTGTTCTTGGAGCCAGCTGTAGCATCCACCTGGGTGGCTAGGAATTTGGATGTATGGGTTTTGCGTCTAGATAATCTCCTTTCATCCGACACCCCCAAAGAGGAAATTAGGGAGTCCCTCCCACTCATTACCAAGTCAGTAGCCTTCTTGGCTGACGCAGCTGCATCCTCTGAAAGCTGCAGCTAGGTCTTCTGCTCTCATTAATTCAGCCAGGCGAGCGATCTGGCTTAAGTCTTGGGAGGGGGACCTTATCTCCAAGAACAAGCTCTGCGGCATTCCCTTTGAAGGCAAGCTCTTATTCGGTTCCTCCTTGGTGGAGGTCCTAGCTCGTTCCTCTGAGAAGAGTAAAACGGTTCCCTTCTCAAAAGAATAAGCCACACAATTGGAAGCCTTTTTCCCGGTTTCCAGAACAAAGTTAATTTTGGAACCAACAGGCGAAGAAAAAGTGGTATTTTAACAAAGATGAGCAAAAGGAGACTCTCTTTAATCCTTCAGCTCCTTCCAAAAATCCCCAGTGACGCTAGGATAGGGGTAGGGGGAAGGTTGTCCCATTTCATCAAAGAATGGGCAGAGATTTCCGACAATTCCTTTATCCTTCAAACGTTGGAAAGGGGTTACAGGTTGGAATTCAAAAGTCCCCCCCCCCCCCCCCCATTTCTTGCTCATCTGCCGAGAAACCAAGAAAGACAGCAAGCCATGTTGAATCTAGTCTCCATGTGGGAAACAGAAGGGGTCATTTCCCCTGTTCCGGAAAATTGAAAATTCCGGGGATTTTATTCCCACGTCTTTTTGGTTCAGAATGCCTCCGGCGGCATCCGGATGGTCATCAATTTAAGCATCCTGAACAAATATATTCTCTACGGACGTTTCCGGATGGGAAACATTTATTCTGTAAGGAATCTATTGTGGCCAGAGGTATTCTGGTTACCCTGGATCTTCAGGACGCTTATTATTATTATACAGGATTTATATAGCGCCAACAGTTTGTGCAGCACCTTACATCAGGGAAGACAGTCGCAATACAATTCAATACAGGAGGGATCAGAGGGCCCTGCTAGTTAGAGCTTACAATCTAGAATCTAGCTTATCTTCATGTTCCAATCTGCCAGAACCACCGAAGGTTCCTCAGATTTGCGATTCTCATGGACAACGGGTCAAGTCATTGGCAGTTCAATGCCTTCTTTTCGGTCTCTCGGCAGAAGGATCATGGCCGAAGTCGTGACCTTTTTTCGGTTACAGAGTGTATCAATCGTCCCATATGTGGACGATTTTCTGATCTTTGCCCTTAGACAGAGTCCCTTATCCGGGATATGCAGTTGGTTTTGCAGACCTTTCAGAATCTAGGGTGGAAAGTCAACCAATGGAAGTCTTGTCTGGTACCCTTCCAGAGCATACTTTTTCTGGTTTATCTAATAGACTCTGTTGCTCAGAAGATTTTTCTTCCCGAGGAGAACATTTTGAAACTTCTTCTCGCCGTGCAGGCCTTCAAATTGCTCCCACAGACCTCGCTTCGGCAGATCATTCAGTTATTGGGTTTAATGACTGCAGCCATCCCAGGGGTGCCCTGGGCCCAATTACACTCCAGGCCCCTTCAGACTTTCTCTTGCGCCATTGGGATCGCAGGAAGGATTCTCTGGATCAGCTAGTTTAGCTACCAAGAGAGGATTTTCTCAATCTCTTCTGGAGGGAGCAGCGGGAACAACTGCAGGGAGGGAAGAACTGGGCGCAACATGCTTCAGTGAAGGTTACTACAGACGCCAGTTTGTGGGGCTGGGGTGTGCACTCTCAGGGCTGGCAGGCCCAGGGAGCTTGGTTACCAGAGGAGGCAGGCCGCTCCTCAAATTTCAGGGAACTGCTATCTGTAGGAAAAGCTCTCTTGGCTCTGCAAGAGAGGCTCGGTTCGAAAGACCTATTGTTTTTTTCAGACAATGCCACTACGGTGGCATACCTGAACAAACAAGGGGGCACTCGTTCGGAGTCACTTCTAACGATATCACAGCAGATTCTGTCCTGGGCAGAAATCAATGTCACCTCAATCAGAGCAGTCCACATGAGGAGTTCAGAGAATATGCTGGCGGACTATCTGAGCAGAGTGAGTGTCAGTTCCAGCTGTTGGGAGTTACATCAAGGCACGTTTCAGGACATTGTGCTAAGATGGGGCCTTCCTGCAGTGGATCTTTTTGCCTCCAATCTCAACAGAAAGCTTCCGGCATTTTTCTCACTGGTCAGAGAGACGGGGTCCTTGGGGACAGATGCTCTCTCCTTTCCGTGGGATTTCGCTCTAGCCTCCGCCTTCCCTCCCTTTTCCCCCTCCTACCTCTGGTAGTCCGGAAAATAATTCAGGATCGGGCAGAAGTGGTTCTGATTGCCTCCTGGTGGCCCAGGAGGAGTTGGTTTTCCTCTCTTTCTTCCCTGGCCCCTACCAGATCGGAAGGATCTACTCCACCAGGGACCAGTATTGCATCCAAACCCTCAGACCTTCCATTTGACGGCCTGGAGGCTGAGCGGCGCATCACAGTTGAAAGGGTGTTCAGAGAAAGTTATTTAAACTATCCCGGACAGCCGCAAGTTGGTAACTAGAAGAATCTAAAAGAAAAATTGAAAATCTTTTAATTCCTGGCAAAGTTTAGATTATTTTTCCACTCCCTGCATATTGGGTTTTTTACACAGAGGAGTGGGGAAGGGACTATCTGTCAGCACCCTTAAGGTTCAGGTTGCGGCCCTGTCTGTATTCTCAGACAAGAGGCTAGCGGAAGATCCTTTAGTCAGGAGGTTCCTTTCAGCCAGGTCTAGACATGCTCCCAGGATCATCAAACATGTGCCTCCTTGGGATCTATCTTTGGTGTTAAATTCTCTTACAAGGGCTCCTTTTAAGCCTTTGCATGAAGCTTCCATTAAATGTATTTCCTTAAAGATTTCCTTCTTCCTTTCAGCCATTACGTCAGGGAGAAGGATTTCTGATCTGCAGTCCCTTTCCTGTAAAGATCCCTTCCTGAGGATTCTAGGGGACAGAGTAGTGATTAGACCTGGTCCTTTCTATTTACCCAAAGTATCTTCTAACTTTCATAGGTCCCAGGAAGTAGTCCTGCCTAGTTTCTGTACCTCTCCCAAAAATGCGGAGTAGGGAAGATTTTGTTTTTTTAGACGTAAAGAGATGTCTACTTTACCTAGAGAAATCAAGTGGGTTTAGGAGCTCCTCCCAGCTGTTAGTATTGTTCAGTGGCCCCAAGAAAGGGTCCAAAGCTTCTAAAAGCTCTATTGCTAGATGGATTCGAGAAGCTATATGTGAAGCTTACAAAGCATCAGGTCGTATCCCTCCTTCTAGAATTATGGCTCATTCAACAAGATCCATGGCTACGTCATGGGCAGAAAGAGCAGGGGCATCATGGAAAAAAAATTCTAAAGCTGCCGTCTGGTTCTCCTCTCATGCATTTGTCAAACAGAGTTCAGATGCTTTCCAGCCAGGACCTCTCCTTAGGGAGGGACAAAAGCCTGAAGCACTTTCCTACCAAAGGTATAGTATCTTGCTTATCCTCTCAAGTAGCTGTCCTGGAAGGCGAGGGGGGAAAACCCCCCCGTTAGTCTTACTGGTAACGGTATTTCCAGGACAGCGTCTATATTCCCACCCTATTTTGCGTTCACCTGGTGGTGGTGTTTGTGTGTTTTTTTTATTATTATTTTTTTTGTTTTTCTCTGCCGAGTGCACTTTGGTGGAGGTTTACTTGATCTTCTAAACAACTTGGGGCCAGAGGAAAAATGTATCTGATTCTGGAAGGTTTCTGGAAATACCGTTACCGGTAAGACGAACAAGGGTTTTTTCAGTCAGGGGTGTACTCACTTTTGTTGCCAACGGTTTAGACATTTATGGATGTGTGTTAAGTTAGTTTGAGGGGACAGCAAATTTACACTGTTATACAAGCTGTATACTCGCTACTTTACATTGTAGCAAAGTGTAATTTCTTCAGTGTTTTCACTAGGGATCGACCAATATCGTTTTTTCGGTGCCGATACGATACTGATATTTCTGCCACCTCTCGGGCCGATATTGTGTATTATCTGGACATTAAAAAAAAAAAATAAAATAGTTAACACTTCTTTTCTCCCTCCACCTTTAGGACAGCACCTTGGAGAGAGCGTAGCTCCACCTCTTCACAGGAAACACTGCGTGACAACTCCCCTTTAAAAAGCAGCTGCTTCCACCATGCCTTCAGTTTTAGTGTTTCCTCCGCCATGGAAGCACTGCTGGGGAACCAGAGGGGCTGCACACTCTCCAGGGGGGTTTTGGCAGTACCTTCATCCATTTGTTGGTCTCTCAGACCAACCCAGCTCCTTCCCGTACGTGAGGGGGGAGCTCCGGTGTCTCTTCCTTCGCCAGCTCACAAGAGTAATGATCGGTCGGGGGTTGCCCGCCCAGGGTGTTCGGGGGGCCGCGGTTGTGCTCACACTGAGCGTCCATGCCAGGTCTCTGCATGGCGGCGCCGAATCCCGGAAGGCGGGTGACGCCAGTTCCGGTGGGTGGAGACATCCGGCAGGGCGTAGCAGCAATAGGTTCCAGCTGCCTGAACGCAGGAGGAAGAGGCAGGTCATCTAGCCGGGACTTCCTTTCGCTCATAGGAGCTAAGCAAAGGAAAATAAGCTATTAAAACTCAGTGGCGGCAGCTGCGGTGGTCCATAATGGAGGAAGCTGAACCATCGGCAGCAGTGGCGGATGCAGGCGCCCAGGTTCCCGGCCAGGCCCAGGTAGGAAAGGTACAGTGGTGCCTATTTCCTTTTTTTATGACACTGGGTGTTTTCTTATTGGTGTTACTAATTAAAACCTGCAGCTGTCTGCTTTAGTATTAATGCTCTAATAGCAGTACAGCAAGGTGTGAGACTCTGTGGCACATAGGGTGTCGGCTAAAGGGTGCTGTGTGTTCTCTTAATTGGTGATTTATTTAACCCTAAAAAAGGGCCTGGGTTTTTTTCTGTTTATTGTTTCAGAAAGCCACAACTAAATCAGAGAGAGCACCAGGAAGAAAATGCCCCTCATGCAAAAACCCTTTAAGGGATTCTTGGCCAAAACCAATGTGCAGATCCTGCATTGCGGACCTAGTGAGGGAAGAATCTACACAGGAGTGTAAAGATCTCTTATCCCCTGTAAGAAAAGAGTTGGCAGAGACCCTAGGGTCAGTGCTTTCCCTGGTAGAGAAAAAAGGCCAGAGTTCCAGCCAGGAACAGAGTTCTCAATCCAGTCTCCCTCCGTCCACTTCCAGACCAGTGGAGAGTGAGTCTGAGGATGAAAGGGGAAGCGTTCCCCCCTCAACCGTTTATTCGGAGGATGAGGAGGCAAGATCCTCTAGGTATAAACTGTCGCTTGAAGAGGTGGATGAATTGCTCAAGGCAATATATACCACTTTGGAAATCCAAGAGGGAAAACCCTAGTTGTCGGTACATGACAAGATGTATCAGGGTCTGGAAGAAGTTAAACAGTCTTCCCAGTTCATAAGATCCTAACAGATACTATTAAGAAAGAGTGGAAGGAGCAGAAAAAGGACAGTTTTTTTTTTCCAAAGCCCTCAAAAGACGGTTTCCTTTTTGAAGGAAAAGGAAGAGTTGGTTTGGAATAAAAAAACAAAAATCGATGCCGCCTTCTCCCAAGTATCTAGAAAGACCGATTTAGCTTTCGAGGATATGGGCATCCTTAAGGATGCTATGGACAAAGGGGCAGATGGACTACTGAAGAAAGCCTGGGACTCAGTATTGTCCAATCTGAAACCTGCAATGGCTGCCACGGTTGTTGCCAGGAACATGGAGTGTTGGTTGGAGCAACTTAAAAACCATGTGATAGCAGGCACTTCCAGGAAGGATCTATTGGAGTCTTTTCCCACTTTGCTAAAAGCGGTCAAATATATGGCAGACGCTTCAGCAGAATCCATCAGGATGACAGCCAGATCCTCAGCGCTGGTTAACTCAGCGAGAAGAGCCATCTGGCTAAAAACCTGGTCAGGGGACTCTGCTTCCAAAGTAAAATAATGCGGAATTCCGTTTTCAGGAGACCTGATGTTTGGGCCAGAACTAGAGTCTGTCCTTGACAGGACAGCAGATAAGAAAAAAGCTTTCCCACAAAAGAAAGCGGTGCAGCAAAGGAAACATTTTCGTCCTTTTCAGCAAACCAATAAAGAAAGAGACCAAACACAGAAAGTCATGTAATCCTCAGAGAGGAAGAGGCAGGGGAGGGGTGCTCTTTAGACCTCCCAAACAAACTCCTAAAAAACAATGACCATCTCCCAGTAGGGGGAAGGTTACAGGACTTCCTTCCAGCTTGGGGGGAAAAAACAACAAGAAGTCCTTTTCGTTCTGAGCCTAATCGGACAGGGGTACCAACTAGAATTCTCAGATTCCTCCAAATCCATTTTTCATCACAAATCTACCAAAGGACCGGTAAAATGCCCTGGCTATGAAGTCTCTTTTGCAAGAACTGATGCAACAAAGTTTATTTCCGAAGGATCAGCAGGGGAAAGGGTTTTATTCCCACATTTTTCTGGTCAAAAAACCATCGGAAGTTTCGCCTGATCCTCAATTTGAAGATTCTCAACCTGTCCATAAAATACAAAAAATTCAGAATGGACATAATTTTTTCTGTGAGGAATCTACTCACCCCGGGTTGTCACATGGCATTGATCGACCTGAGAGATGCATATCGCCATGTTCCAATAGCACCCCAGTCACAAAAATTTCTGCGGCTAGCAGTCAATCTGGGAGGAGGAGAAGTGTGGCACCTGCAATTTCGGGCCCTGCTTTTCGGTCTTTCCTCTTCTCCCAGAGTGTTCACAAAAGTGATGGCAGAGGCTCTGGAACCCTTGAGGCTGAATGGAATTCCAATAGTACCTTACTTGGACGACCTACTGCTGTTCGCAGACTCAAGAGATCAGGTGGAGGTCAATCTGCAAATAACCCAAGGACACCTAAAGGGTTTGGGTTGGCTTCTCAACCTCCAAAAATCCAATCTTCTACCATCCCAAAGGGTGAGGTTCTTGGGCTACGAGAGACATTCAGTAAAACAGAGAATTTTTCTCCCCCAAGAGAAGATAGAAAAATGCAGTCAGCTCTGAAAGCTCTTCAATGCAATTCAGAGATCTCAGTGAGGCAAGCTATGTCCACTCTCGGTCTCTTGACAGCGGCAATTCCTTCGGTTCAGTGGGCCAGATTTCATGCCCGTCCTCTGCAGGCAGACATCCTGAAGAATTGGTCCTATCGGGAACCCCTAGAAAAAAGGTTCAAAATAGGACCAAAGACAAAAAGATCACTCTGGTGGTGGAGAAACCAAAGAAACATCTCGAAGGGGCTTTTTTGGAACCTTCCAGTAACAACAGATGCGAGTGCATGGGGGTAGGGAGCCCACCTGGAAGAACAGACAACTCAAGGAGTCTGGTCAAAGTCGGAGGCAAGGAGATCCTCAAATTGGAGGGAGTTGAAGGCTATACAGCTAAGTCTTCTCTCTTTTCAGCTAACCCTAAAGAAACAGCATGTACAAATATTATCGGACAACATGACGGCAGAAATGTGGGGGTTTCCTCAGTTGGAACTCTTTGCAAAACAAGAAAATGCAAAGACACCGGCTTTCTTCTCTCTCTTCAGAGGCAGGATCAAGCTATCGGGATAGATGCGTTGGCCCACAAGTGGGAATTCCCTTTGTCTTACGCATTCCCCCCATTCCAACTGGTACCAGGGGTATTGGCAAAATTCAGAGTGGAATCTACAGAGCTAATCTTGATAGCCCCCTACTGGCCAAAGAGGCCTTCGTTTGCCACCCTGATGAACCCCCCTGGAGGTTGCCGATCAGGGCAGATCTGTTGTCTCAGAATTAGACTTATTAATACCCTCCTGGCAAGTAGAAAAGAAGTCACCAGAGCTATATACTTTAAAGTCTGGAAAGTCTATAATACCTGGTGTTCCAGCAAGAACTTTCATTTTAGTAATACTATTTTGGTTCTAGAATTTCTTCAAGAGGGTTTGGAGAAAGGGTTTAGCAGCAAGTACCCTCAAGACGCAGGTAGCTGCCTTTTCAGTTTTTTTTGGCAAAAACCCTGTCAAGGGAACCTTTTAATAATCAGATTCTTTAGGGCTATGGCAAACGTAAAGCCTAGACCTATTGTTTTCCCAAATGGGACTTGTCTTTGGTTCTTCAGGCTCTCACTAAGTCTCCATTTGAACCTATAGAAGAGTCTTCATTAAAATTTTTGACACTCAAAACTATTCTGCTGGTAGCAGTAACTTCTGCTCGAAGAATAAGTAAGTTACAAGATCTTTCAATTAAAGAACCTTTTATGAGATGTCTACCAGATAGGCTAGTCTTAAGGACAGACCCAGCTTTCCTGCCAAAAGTATCATCAATCTTTCACCGTACACAGGAGATAATTCTCCCTACCTTTTGCCCCTGTCTTTCGGGTCCGGGGGAAGAAGCCTTCCACACTTTGGATGTCAGGAGGTGTCTTCTAAAGTATCTAGAACAGTGGTTCTCAACCTTCTAGTGCCGTGACCCCTTGATAAAATTTCCCAAGTTGTGGGGACCCCTAACAGTAAAATTATTTTCATAGCGTGGGTTGAAAGCACCCAAGGCAAGACAAGTAATTTTCGCCCTAACCCATGGACATTTGGCTCTTCCTGAGTGCCTTCCACTCGTACAGTATTAAAACCCCTTATAGTACATTTTAGGGTGTACCACTCTTTCTCTTTGTTCTCCTTTCTTTCCTTTTCATCTCTCTCTATCCTAATTCCTTGTTTTTTTTTCCCCATCCCTCCCCCTAACTGTTTTTTTCTTGCTCTCCTCCTTTTTTTTTTTTTTTCCTTTCTCTCCTTTTCTTTATTCCTCCCCCTCTTATCTCCCTTCCTGGGAGAACAGTGCGGGCTTCAGGAACAGCCCAGGATTTGGTGACCCCTGGCAAATCATCATTTGACCCCCGAGGGGGTCCCGACCCCAGGTTGAGAACCACTGATCTAGAACTAACAAAGAATATCAGGAAGTCTCCTTCACTATTCATCCTGATAGAAGGTGCTAACAAGGGCAGTAAGATGGTTAAAGCAAGCCATTAAAGAGACATACATCTCTTTAGGACTTGAACCTCCAGTGGGTATTTTACCTCATTCTACCAGAGCAATGGCAGCATCATGGGCAGAAAAGGCCGGGGCATCTCCTGAGCAAATCTGCAAGGCGGCCACCTGGTCCAGTTTTTCAACTTTCATAAGGCACTACCACTTGGATCTGGTGTCAGCCTTGGACCAGTCCTTTGGTAGGAAGGTTTTACAGGCAGTGGTCCCACCCTGAAGTAAGTTTCTCGGTTATCCTCTCCAAGGTGCTGTCCTGAAAGACGAAGGGAGAAAACCTTAGTTAGACTTACCGGTGACTATATTTCTACAAGCCTTTCAGGACAGCAGCCACTTCCCTCCCTTGGTTATCACAAGTAAGATATTCTTTGTGGGACTTGGTAATTGTCTGCTTATATCTTGCAGCGTGTCGGAGGATTTCTCGGTAACAACTGAAGGCATGGTAGAAGCAGCTGCTTTTTAAAGGGGCGGTGTCACGCAGTGTTTCCTGTGAAGAGGTGGAGCTACGCTCTCTCCAAGGTGCTGTCCTGAAAGGCTCGTAGAAATACCGTCGCCGGTAAGTCTAACTAAGTTTTTTTTTTTTTTTTTGTTCACTGTTATTGCTGTCATAAGGAAGATAAACATCCTTGTGACAGTAATAGGCAGTGGTAGGTACTCTTTATGGATTTATGGAGGGATCGGTGGTCTAAAAGGCCTCAAACCCCTCCTCTGAACTTGAAAGTATTCAAAACTTCAAGATCTGCATTTTTGAATACTTTCTATTTTTTAAAACTGGTGCCTTTTAAGATGCCAGTAATCTGGGAAGTGATGTCATGACACAAACAAAGCATCGGCTTTGTTCTGGTTTTCGGCCAGCCGGCGGATGTGTCGGTTGCTCTGGCCTCACGGTGGAACTGGAGAGCCCAGGCGTGTAGCGGAATTCAGCAGGGGGGAGGTGGGTGGGGGAACGACGACATCTCCTACTGCTTTTCATAACAGCCAAGCGGTTTTTATTACAATAAAGCCGACCGTCCGCTCTAAGGAACGGTATTGGAGTGATGCCTGCAGCTGCAGGCATCACCCTGGTAAAACCCTTTGAAGCAATACCGGTAATATCGGGTACGTTTGTGCAGATATTTTCCATTCAAATGTATTTTTTAAAGCAAATATTTTTTACTTTTTTTTTTTTTTTCTTTAGGCTGTGAAAGAATTTCACAATATAACAGTTGAAATATTAAGACTGTCTTCAGAATTCTCAAGCCAGAATACAGAACTGAAAAATTCATTGAGGAATATGTTGCAGGTATTTTGTATAATTTTATATTATTTCAAAGGTCTACAGTTCAAAAGCATCCTCGTAAATATGAGCAAGCTTGTGTTAACAATACCACATTACTGAAATTAAACTGTAATTGCACTTGTGATACAAAATGAATGGCAGGGGACCTTTAGACTTTTGCAGCAAAACAGCGCAGAAGATTTTTAATATTTCAGCCAGAGGCTGCATGCAGTGCCATCTTAATGGCATCATCGGCCCCTGGGCAAAGAAATGCTCTAGGGCCCCTACAACAATGACATGCTCCCCCAATTTCGGGGGAGCATGGGCTCAAGGACCAGCTGCTTTGGGGAAAGTGCAGGGGCCCCCCATGCAGCTGGGGCCCCTGGGCAGTGCCCAGGTGTGCCCTCTCATTAAGACAGCCCTGGCTGCATGGTGACAGCAAAGCAGCACAGTGAAAATCTGCAGACAGCACTGTTGTATGTTTTGTAAATATATGCTTACAGTGCTACAAAAATATGTTATAGATCTAAGTGCACTACAAGTGCTCCTATCCTTTCAAATAACCGTTTGCCTATTATGGGGAAAAAAATAACTCCCCGAAGGAAAAGTTTATATTAGCAGATTTCTTTTTATACAAATAGCTAAAAACACACAGACTACATTTGCCCTTTAAAAACTAGCAGATTTTATGACAAATATAACTATTGTAGCAATGCACCCTAGGGGACTGCTTAGACTTACTTCCCCATATGCACAGGCTTGGCCTAGTGAACATTCCAACCCACCTGACACTCTGGGTGTTTAGACATCCTTGTATGCTGTGGAGTATTAAATCGGACACTTTGCGCATTTAGGGTCTAAGAATATTTTACTGGAACCAATAAAGAAGAAGGTTGTTACAAAAAGGGATTGGGAGGTAATAGATCTCAGTTTTGGCAACAGTGCTAACTCGGCAAAATAATTTCTACAAAAGGCACAAGACAATATGAATAAAGACAATACTGTATATATTAGTAATGGCAAAGTCCACGTGGCAGATGTGATGTTCTTCACGGGTACGTAGGAGCTCTTTCACTTTAATGTGATTTTAGGTGTAGTGGTAAACAGTGGCTTTCTTGTAGTGTGGAAGGCTAAAGTTGTCTTAAAGCGGGGGTTCGCCCTGTAAAAAAAAAAAAAAAAGTTTTTTTTTATTAGACAATTAAATTCGGCATCGTAGCGCGAGCTACGGTATGCCGGTCTTACATTTTTTATGCCCGTACTCACTGCGGTATCGTTGATTGAAGAATCCGGGGAATGGGCGTTCCTCTGGTGAGAGAAGGTGATTGACGGCCGGCCCTGGCACGTCACGCTTCTCCGGAAATAGCCGAAATAGGCTTGGCTATTCACGGCGCCTGCGCATAGCCTGTGCGCAGGCGCTGTGAATAGCCGAGACCTACTCCGGCTGTCTTCGGGGAGCGTGACGTGCCAGAGCCGGCCGTCAATCATCCTCCCTCTCCATAGGCACGCCCATTCCCCGCGGGAGTCGGATTCTTCAATCAACAATAGCACAGTGAGTACGGGGTTTAAAAATTTAAGACCGGCATACCGTAGCTCGCGCTACGATGCCGAAAGTAATGGAATAATGGGGTGAAGGAGGGTGAACTACCGCTTTAAGCACAATATTCAAATAAATTCAGTAAAGTATTCCTGGTAGGAAGGTGTCTGTGCAAGGTGTCCCGATGTAACTGTGGCAAGAATGGATAAAGGTTTGGCCACCTGCCCTCTCACCAACGACCATACCGCTCTGATGTCTTCCAGACAGGAACTTGTGTAGTGACATTTGTGCAGCGGATCCGCTGACTCGATCTCTCGAAGTGAAGCATGACACACCGAAAGTCGGGCAACCGGAATGGTGCTGGAAGGATATCCGACAGAGCTAGGCTCCTCGGGTTACTGGTTGGAGGGTGGAAATCCGCATGGTAGGCCAAGACCTCCCCTCCTGTGATTTACGGAGAGGTCAGTCTTGCGGCAGGCCCGGAAGGAAGAGAGCGCCGCGTGGGCTTTTTTTTTATTTTTATAGCTACTCCTTGCAATCCTCATAGCAGCAGCAAAGTTCCCCAAGATATGTAGTCCGGACACATAATCGGGTATAGCAATTATCTGGTGGGAGAAATGCTCATCCCACAGTCCTTTCTGCTGGGCACACAAATATGATGTCACCTTATACACTGTGCACTAGAGGGATGGTGAGGCTTTGAAAGACCCGGGATACGGTGCTTTACAATTGTAGTCCATTTTGCTACACCCCCCCCCCCCACTTGAAAGTCTTTGGTCCCTAAAGACAGAGCACAACCTGGAATCACTTTACTGCATTCCGAAAGCTAAACAATTAACTATCTAATAATCTAGAAGTTGCAACTGCTAATAACTGATATATGGAGAGACTACTTGTTATGAAAAAGTTAATGTACCTTCGTCCTATTACTAGATAAAATTGGAAAAATGTGGCGGCAGCATGTACTCTCATCGTACGATATGAACTTACAAAAGTCAGTTTACAAAAAATATGTATATTTTTCTATATTAAATTTTATAATAAAGAAGCCTTAAATAAGTAGATGCTAGACACTGGATGCTACCATAGGTGGAGCATCCAATTTTCTGACACAAATTGGAAGAACTTGGATGTATTGGATGGTTCCGCACTATTATACACGGAAACTGTTCTTCTAGTTGCACACTCTACATTTTTCGGGGTTGCCCCTTCCAGGAGTATAAAGTCAGAAAATGATCTACAAAATATCATATGAAACAGATATATAATATCAGAATACATACAAAACTCATAACCAACCCTCATGGTATACTGTCATGTATTTATATATGTAAAGATAAGGTATGGTAAAACCCCTCGGTACAACCCTCAACATTTACAAATTCAACCTGAGTAGAATAGTCAATTGGGAGCAGAAAAAATTTACCCACATAGCCAGCACCAAAAGCCTTTGCCTCTTAAGGCCACAATAAGCAATCTCCTGGGCGAGTGTGGGAACCAGGAAATGTGAAGTAGCATAAAACAACTGTTTCATAAAGGGGGCATAAACATGTATTTGTATAAGGATCTACCAAGTTGGAATTAATGTTCAAAAAATTCCTAGGGTGGGGATGTCTCACACCCATTATTAACCAAATGGTTAATATGTGGAAAAAATGTACATTCATAATATTGAATATATATCCTGTACCCTGTACCGCTCGGGTTATGGGTCTGTCCGGAATGCGTCCAGCAGTCCCCACAGGAGGGTAAGTATGATTTTACTTGTCTCGGCAGGACGGAGCAGCTGGGCATTCCCTTTGGAGGTTGAATTGGGGATCTCTCATTCTCTTCTTCTTCTCTCCCTGTCCTTTCCCTCCTCCCCATGCTTGGGCCGCTGCTATACTGAACGGGGGGGTCTTCTGGGGCTCTCCGTATCCGGCGGGGGGCTGCGCTCTGTGCTGGGGGTCCGCTGTCTCTTCCCTGTGTTTTTGGGGTGTTTTAGTATGCACATTGTGAAGGCCTCTGTGCGGACGGGCAGCGTGGTCACACCTTTTTCCTGTAGTTTTATTCAGGAAGTCCGTGGCCATTTTCCTGTAGCCTTAGTGTAACAGTCAGGCATTTTCTTGTAGTTTTCACCTTAGTTTTTGCCTCTAGCGCTGGTTTATCCTTCTGGAAGGAAGAGCGGACGACAATAGCACAGCGCAGTACCTGGGCCAGGGTGGCGAGTCCTGCGGGTTATTCAGACTCGGGCCTGGCTGTGGCACCCAGCCCCTGTTCTGATGTTTTCAGAGGATGCGGACCAGGACCATTCGGACAGTGAGGATGACTCAGTGTCCGGGTCAGCGCAGGAAAGGGCGCTTGTAGGAGCACTTATCACAGCGGTGCAGGATACCCTAAAGATAGAGGATACGGCGGGGACATCAACAGAGGTGTTGGTCCCTTTTGGGTCCCACAAGCCGGTCCACACTGCTAAGGTGTTTCCCTTCTTAACTTACTTTGATAAGTTTATTTACAAAGAATGGGAACGACCGCAGTGGGCCTTTTCAGTCCAAAAACGCATGGCGGTACGACATCTCCCCGTCTGTGGACCCCCCCCCCTGGTCTCCAGGTTAAACAAGATGACCACGATTCCGGTGGAGGGGACCCCGGCTTTTAAGGACCCCGCCGATAGGAGGGACGAGGCGGTCGCCCGGTCCCTGTTCACGGTGGTGGGGGTCAGCATTGCGACCAGTATTGGCCACGGCTCTGGTGTCCCAGACGCTCACTGAATGGGCAAAAATGTTGCACCGAGAGTTGGAAAAGCAACAGGCAAAAGGTAAGGAGCCACGCCGTAGGCCAGGGCCCTCCTTTTCCGTTCAGAAGCGTTTTTTCCGTCCCCCCGGATCCACAAGTAAGCATTCCCAGGCCGACAAGGGCCGCCGGTTTTGCAAGCCAAACAAGCCTGCGAGCAAATCTACGACTGCATTAAGGTTTGCCCCCGCCTGACTCTCGTGTAGGGGGTCGCCTTCGGGAGTTTGCAGCTCTGTAGACCAGTGGGTTTGTGAACTGGTGTCATCATGATACAAGATGGTTTCTTTCTTGTCCGCCAACCAGGTTTTTTCCCTCCAACCTCCATCTTCTTCCGGCGCACCGAGATGCCCTGTTTGGGGCAGTGCAAGACCTGCTGAGGCGCGGGGTGATAGTACCTTTACCGCCGCCGGAAATGTTTCAGGGATTATATTCCAATCTGTTTGTAGTGCCAAAGAAGGATGGGGTCCGTCCGGTCCTGGACCTCAAGGCCCTCAACTGCTTTGTAAAGGTACAAAGTTTCAAAATAGAATACGTTCCCTTTGTGGTCGCTGCACTCCATCTGGGGGATTTTCTGGCGTCGGGCATCAGGTTTCTGCTCTTTGCGGTCGGGGACGAGCACTACCAATTTGTAGCTCTGCCCTTTTGGCCTGATGTCGGCACCAAGGTGCTCGCCTCGATTTTGGCCTTGCTCAGACAGTGAGGAATCGCAATCGTGGGCTACCTGGATGACCTCCTTCTGAGAGCAGCTTCCCCCTCAGAATTGGAGGAGGATGTGGCGATCACCAGCCAGACTCTTCAGGAGTTTGGTTGAGTACCTGGGCTTGATTTTGGACTCCTCAGAGGTTTAGAGTTTTTCTCCCTTCAGGATGCGGTGAAGCTGTTGGCGTCCCGCAAATGGTCGTCCCTGCGCTTTTGCATGCGAGTCCTGGGTCTCATGGTGGCCACTTTCGAGGCGCTACCATATGCTCAATTTCACACTCGAGTCTTGCAAAAGGAGATCCTGTCCACATGGGACAAGTCTGTTGTCTCTGGATTGTCAGATTCGGGTGAGCCACTTAGGGAATCCCTGGTCTGGTGGCTGAGGTCTCCGGTCCTTCCTTCAGTCTGGGAGGTTGTTCCTTCCTTTTCATTGGATAGTGATCATGACGGACGCCACCCTGACCGGTTGGGGGGTGTTTGGGGCGTTCAGTCTGCACATGGTCGCTGGACGCAGGAAGAATCCTGCTTGCCGATCAATGTGCTGGAAGTTCAGGCGATCAGGCGGTGCCTCTCCACATGGTCACGGAGGCTGCAGGGACGCCCAGTCAGGATCCAGTTGGACAATGCCACGGCAGTGGCATATGTCAACCATCAAGGAGGAACGAGGAGTTCGACTGCAGCATTGGAGGTCGCTCACATTCTTCGGTGTGCAGAGCGGCGCGTGCCGACTCTATCAGCCGTGTACATTCCGGGCATAGAAAACTGGCAAGCAGACTACCTAAGTCGTCAGATGCTGGACCAAGGGGAATGGTCGCTACATCCGGATGTAGTTCGACTCCTTTGCCTGAGATTGGCCTTGGCGTCCCTGGTTCAGATGGTGGCGGATGTTCCTTGGCTACTGCCGATGCAAGAAGACCTTCTGTCGCAAGGTCCTATACTTTATCCTGCTTTACAGTTGCTGGCTTTAACGGCATGGCTGTTGAATGTTAGGTGCTAGGGGACCAAGGCCTGTCGGATTTGGTAATCTCCACCATGCTGAGGGCGCAGAAGTCATCTTCTCAGATTTATCATTGCACGTGGAAGGCCTACATCTCTGTGTGAGGAGATGGGGTGGCGTCCGCGTACATATATTCGGTTTCCAGGACCCTGCTATTTTTGCAGCGGGGAGTGGATCAAAAACTTGCCTTAAAGCGGGGGTTTACCCCAAAAAAATGTTTTAACATTAGATTCAGGTGAGTTGTTAGAATCACAATCGGGTGTTTTTTTTTTAATCGTTGCCGTACATACCGTTTTATAGATATATGTTCACAGCGGCTTCCGGGTATAATCTGCGGGACTGGGTGTTATTGATTGACAGGCTTCCGACCGTCGCATACAGCGCGTCACGAGTTGCCGAAAGAAGCCGGACTGCAAGTCAGCTCTATAAGGCGCCTGCGCACCGATGTTCGGCTTCTTTCGGCAACTGGTGACGCGCTGTATGCGACGGTCGGAAGCCTGTCAATCAATTAGGAACGCCCAGTCCCGCAGATTATACCCAGAAGCCACGGTGAACATATATCTATAAAACAGTATGTACGGCAACGATTTAAAAAAAAACACCCGATTGTGATTCTAACAACTCGCCTGAATCTAATGTTAATGTTTTTTTTTTTTTAGGTGAACCCCCGCTTTAAGCACCATTAAGGGACAGATTTCAGCCTTGGCTGTCCTTTTTTTTTCAGCGTCCCCTGGCGGCTCATTCGTTGGTGAGTACGTTTGTACAAGGGGTTGGAAGAAAGTGGAGGTAATCGTTATGTCATTGAGCCCAATGTACTGGCCACATCCCTAGAAATTGGACTTTAAAAGCCAGACACTGGGATATACATAGAAATTGGTATTTATTGGAATGGAAAATGTCAACAGACATGCATACAAAAATTGTAAACACATGAACCAAAATGACTGTAGCTCATGTACGTAATAATACAGGTGTCAATAGGACGAAAAAACAAAGAATGGCACTGAAACTCTCCTATGAGTAATGATCCCTGGCATCTTGACGCGTTTCCGGTATACAACCTTCATCAGGGGTAGCGAACAGGGGTGAGTGCGGTCACAATTCTTTTTAACTCAAACAGTAATGAAAAAAGAGAAAAGATGATTCATAGAGGGATGGAAATATGACAGAGTAACTGTATATGGCTTTAAAGATTGCAATGTGGCTTTACGTGATGTATGCGTTGCATACCAATACAAATGGCTCCATATAGGAAGAACCCATTAGGAGTAAGTTGTGGAGATAATGAATATCGAGAAACATCAATTTAGACCCCAACTTCAACTTGAAGCTGATAAATACAGGTCCTAGAGATAACTTGTAGGCAGCAGTGTCCTTGGTTTTTTAAATCCCGTATGGGGCTAGTAAATGGGAGAGGAAATAGGGCATACAGTCATAATCCATTCTTCTCCCGGTATAAAAAAGAAAGAGATCAATCGGTGACAGGGAAAAGAGAGAAAATTGCCTAGCTATAGGGGGAAAGTAAATCCGTCTCAGAAAATATTGAAATAAAGGAGGAGGATCGAGGTTCAAAAAAATCAAACGATACCCTTATTTACTATGAACTATTACCAGAAGAGGAAAGAAAACCGACGGAAAGGGGAGAGGAATGAAGGGAAGGAAAAGAAAAAAAGGGGACGGGAAAGGGGGAGGAGAAGACAGCAATAGGAAATAAAAAATAAAAGAGAAAAGGAGAGGAACATGGTAAATGGTACAGGGCAAACCTAGCATGTTGGTGGTTAGTAAGTTAAGTGAAATTACCAGTCTGGGCTCAGCAGTTAGGATGTGGCGCTATCGGGGCCTTAAATAAGGTAATCCCGCAGTCGGTGGGTGGCTCCAATGGATTTCCTGAGTGCCGCTGTGAGAGCCCCTATAGGCCTATAATTCAAATAACAATATAATTAGCCCCAATTCCTGTGCATAGAGAACTGTCCATTTCCCCCCCCCCTCCCCCCCCAAATTGCAAAAAAGGAAGTGCTTGCACCTGTAAGGCAATATAGTTGCGTAGCGGGTTCTCCCTCTCCTTAAGGTGCCTACCATACAGCGTTACCTGGGATCCTTTGTCTGTGTTGATGTATTGGCACTGGGTGCAACCCCCACACATGAACACCTCTGTATGCCCCAGTGTCCCCCATGGGTTCGACATGTGGCCCCTCCTGTTCGGCCGCCGTCGGATTTTAATTTGGTGCTCTCGGTGCTTCAGAAACCGCTATTTGAGAACATTAGGGAGATCCCCTTATTGACACTCTCTCAGAAGGTAGCCTGGCTATTACATCTGCCAGGAGGGTTTCTGAGTTGGCAGCCTTGTCTTGCAAGTCTCCCTATCTGATCCTCCACAAGGACAAGGGGGTGCTGCGCCCACATCCTTCATTTCTTCCTAAGGTTGTTTCGGCATTTCTTCTATATGAGGACATTGTGCTTCCATCCTTGTGTCCTCGGCTGTTGCCTTGCATTCCTTGGATGTGGTCCGGGCTCTGCGGTGTATCTGTCTGCTACGGTGTCTGTACAAGGTGTTCCAGTGATACTGTGATGCAGGCTGGATAAAGGTTGGTTGATTTTTTTCCCTCTCCCCAATGACCAGACAGCTCTGATGTCTTCCAGACAGGAACTCGTGTAGCGACACTTGTGCATCGGATCCTCTGTTTTGATCTCCCAATGTGAAGCATGACACACAGCGAAAGGCAGACACTGGAAGGATGTCCGACAGCAAACGACAGAGCTGGGCTCCTCAGGTTATGGGTTGGAGGGTGGAACTCTGCACGGTAGGACGCAACCTCCCCTCCTGGGATTCACGGAGAGGTCCGTCTTGCTTTAGGCCCGGAAGGGAGAGAGCGCCGGGCGGGCTTTCCGCTTTTATAGCTACTCCCAGCAATCTTCCTAACAGCAGAAAAGATCCCTGGGATATGTAGTCCGGACACATAATCAGATTTGAAAGAAAACGGACGCGCTAGGAATAGTTAAACAGTTTGAATTTGACTAAACAATTAGTCAAAATAAAAATAATAATAATTATTAATTTACCAGCAATTCTATTCATAAGTGAATTAATTAAAGTGAATGGTGAGATAATAAAAAAACATTGAATATAAATTATATAAAAAGTCCATCAGAGTGCAAAGCTCCCTAATCAAGGGAGATAATCGCCAAAAATGTGCAATAGAACAGTCCAAACTACGGTGAATAAACTTGCAAGATGTATCCACTAATTCTGTGCAGACTTCCACCTCCACCAGAGATAAAGGAAAAAATAATCACTGCAAACAAAGTGCTCATGGATGGCACCTTACCAGAAGATGTTGACCTCTTTAACTAAAAAGAGGTCAAGTAAGCATGGGTTTAAAACCATAACATCCAGGCTCCAAATAGACCGATGGCAGCAGGTCCAGCATCACATAAAGCAAACCTGAAGAGAAATCGCCATAGAATAATAAAGTTTATTTAAAATACAATAAGACAGGCAATGCCAAATGGCCCCTTACTTGAGAAGTGCCTTAACCCGGCACTGAGGCTGGTCTGCGTTGAATGATTGTGGAGAGATAGGTCCCACGCTCCAGGAAGCCAGCAGCGGCGTGCGTTCCACCTCTGCAGGAGAGGACCAGCGTGACCGGAAGTGCGTCAGTATTTGCGTGACCAGTGCGCCTCGACGTACGTTTCGTGATTGACACGTCGTCAGCTTCCGCGAATACCGACGCACTTCCGGTCACGCTGGTCCTCTCCTGCAGAGAGGTGGAACGCACGCCGCTGCTGGCTTCCTGGAGCGTGGGACCTATCTCCACAATCATTCAACGCAGACCAGCCTCAGTGCCGGGTTAAGGCACTTCTTAACCACTTCCAGACCTTAGGTGTTTTTATCAGATTTGGTGTTTGCAAGACTAAAACAGTTTTTTTCTGCTAGAAAATTACTTAAAACCCCCAAACATTATATATTTTTTTTTCTAACACCCTAGAGAATAACATCGTGGCCATTGCAATACTTTTTGTCACACCGTATTTGCGCAGCGGTCTTACAAGCGCACTTTTTTTGGAAAAAATTCACTTTTTTGAATTAAAAAATAAGACAACAATAAATTTGGCCCAATTTTTTTATATATTGTGAAAGATAATGTTACGCCGATCTAACGATCGCGGTGATGCCTCACTTGTGTGATTTGAACACCGTTTTCATATGCGGGCGCTACTCGCGTATGCGTTCACTTCTGCGCGCGAGCTCGTCGGGACGGGGCGCTTTAAAAAAATTATTTTTTTGTTTTCTTATTTATTTTTATTTTATTACCTTTTACACTGAAAAATAAATAAATTTGATCACTTTTATTCCTATTACAAGGAATGTAAACATCCCTTGTAATAGAAAAAAGCATGACAGGTCCTCTTAAATATGAGATCTGGGGTCAAAAAGACCTCAGATCTCATAATTAACTAAAATGCAAGAATTGCCCCCGCCACCGATAACGGCGATCTCATGGCGAATCCGCCGCGAAGACCGCCGTTATTGTGTACAGGACCGTCGGCACTAAAGATGGATACCTCGGTTGTGGCAGCATCTGCTGCCGTTCCCGAGATATCCATCTTTAAAATTTGGACGTATATATACATGAGCAGGTCTGGAAGTGGTTAAGTAAGGGGCCATTTGGCGTTGCCTGTCTTATTGTATTTTACTTATGAATAGAATTGCTGGTTATTTATAATTATTATTATTTTTATTTTGATTATTTGTTTAGTCAAATTCAAACTGTTTAACTATTCCTAGTGCGTCCGTTTTCTTTCACACATTCACGTTATTGCAATCACTTGGACAGCAGCTCAGGTTACTCACTTAAAGTTGGTTATTTATTATTTATATTTATTCACTATTTTGGCACGAGATTCTACCTCCCACATAATCAGATATAGCAATTATCTGGCGGGAGAACTACTCGTCCCACAGTCCTTTCTGCTGGGCACACAAATATGTCGCCTGATACACTGAGCACTAGGGCAGGTGAAGCTTTGAAAGACCCAGGATACAGTGCTTTACAATTGTAGTCCATTTTGCTACACTATTGTTATATTTATACTGTATTGTACGTTGTGTGAATGGTAGCTAAAAGTGTTAAGCCAAGAAATACTTACATTTTAAAAACTTTTATTGATGGATAGAGTACTTAAAATAGAGATTCCCTATAGTTCCCTTGCAAGGTTAAAAAGTGACATTTTTTAATGGCTTTGTTCTTTCACTTTAAACTGTCGATGCAGTTAAAGCGGAGGTTCACCCAAATAACATCTATATCAGACCAACTTCTTTATAATTCTAACATGTACAGTCCGCATTTTTTGGCCCAGATGATTGACGTCCTTTCAGAAAAAGTTCCCCCCTGCGGATAAGGCCCCCCCCCCATATTGCGTAGGCGCGTCACGGCGTTTCCGAAAGAAGCCGAACATGCAGAGCTGCGAGTCGGCTCTAGACGGCGCCTGCGCCGTCGGCTCTACACGGCTCCTAGTCGGTGCGCAGGTGCCGTATAGAGCCGACTCGCAGCTCTGCATATTCGTGTTTGTTCGGAAACGCCGTGACTCGCCTATGCAATACGGGGGGCGGGGCCTTATCCTCCGGGGGGAACTTTCTCTGAAAGGACGTCGATCATCTGGGCAACCTCCCAGATGAGATTCCTCCTCGGCATAGAAACACCTACTCCTGCGGGGAGAAGTACCCGGAAGCCGGATTGCAAATATAGATTATAAGGTATGTACAGCCTAAAAAAAAAAAAAAAAAACGCGGACTGTACATGTTAGAAGTATAAAAAAGTTGCTCTGATATAGATATAGGTGTAGACCTTTTTAAAAACTGTTTTATTGAAATTTCTGGTTGTAGCTCTAAAAATAAAAGTTAACTGCAATTGCAGGAACAGATTCAGAGGATGCAATCACTGTGTTTAAAATGTCAGGAAAAATGTATTGCATGTTATTTTATACATAGATAAGAAAGGGATGGTGTGAGATGTTATTAAAAACGAACAAATAGAAATATGTTGTTAAAAGCTAATGGAACAATTGCAAAATATAGTAGAGACGGAGAGCTTTTAGCAGAAGTTGTGTCTGTGTTACATGAAGGTTACAGAACACATTTCAACATTGTAAACAAAATGGTGTCTCTTGTGCTTAAATGAACAATACAGTGAAAGTCCATGTCATTTCCCGCCATTTGTTTGACACCATTCTTCTCCGCATTACATTCAGCTGATTGCTGGTAACGCCTGCCATATTGGCGCAGAGAGACGACTTCCTGTTTAGCTCTCTCCTAGCTTTCTCAGAATAATAGGTTCATCAGGGCTTATGGACCATCTGTTGGTATAGTGGGTATTCACACAAAGGCATAGCCTGATGAGGAAGTAAAAAATAAATATGAGAAATAGGAACATCACATTCTAAGTGCCTAGTTTCTGTAACCATGTTGCTATGCCATATAATAAAATCACCAAAACCTCCTAATCTCCTCTTAAAGGGGGTTCCATCCATCTTTAGCAATATCTCTGGCCTTATTCTGTATTTCTCTTATCTGGGCAAGATGCCCTTTAATAATGTCCTCATAATTAACAATGTATATACAACAGTCAGTGCGAATAACCTTACAACCTTGAGCGGCACTGAGATAATTTTGCGTTAATCTGAAGCCTGACTGGCATACTCCCCAGGACGTTGCTAGCTGTCAAGAAGGACATTCTAACGGACAGAATGGCTCTTCTAGATAACGTCCTTTTGTAAAGGTACAGGCAAATACATTTTCTTGTTCATGCTAATGGGAATTGTGCATATGCACTCACATCTGTTGCTCATATTAGTGACTAGCGGCCTATTTTAAACTGAGCCTGTGCTATACTTCAGTGCTGTCTTGTCTAAAGCATTGCTGAGCATACCTGCAACCTTTAAATCTGCATCTGACTGTTATCAACCCGGCTTGTCTTGACTATTTGATTACAGACCCCACTGTTCTGTTACCAATTTGACCTTCATCCTGACATTTCTCCTGTCTACGCATCTGTACCGGATTCATCTGTGTATGACCTGGTTCGTCTGACTCTGTTTCTGTCTCCATCGCTGCTGGACTGCCTGCTACCAGCCTCTGCCGTTATTCTACTGGTGTTCATTCGGCATTCCTGCTTCACTGTGGTCTACTGATGGTCTCAGCCTGCTCCTGCTCACTGGTGTCCATCCACTCCTGCTCCACTGTGGTACACTGATGGTCTTATCCTGCTCCTGTCTCTTGCTCACTGGTGTTCATCCGGCACTACTGCTCTGCTGTGGTCTTCTCCTGACAGTCTTCCTCTGCTTGTTCCTGAAAGTCCATCCAGACCTGCTGCTAGCAAGACCAATAGGCACTCATGCCACTCTGCACTCCTGTGCTATCGGTCTGCTCTATCAAGGGTCCTGAGTCAGTGGTGTAAGAGAGAATTTCCTCCCTGTATCAGGCTCTTTCACCACCAGGTACATGACACTAGGACATTGCTAAGTGAGGCCTAATTGTTGTTGCTCACCTTCACCATCACAGCAGTGAACTCTTAAACGCTGAGCTCAGGGAGTTCTCAGGGGGGAGAGCAAACATTTCAGGAGGGGTTGAATCAGAAAAACCTCCTGTGATGGTGGAGATGAGCAGTAACACCTAGACCTCACCTAGCAATGTCCCTGGGAGTATTTCAGCCAAGCTTTCTTCATAGTGCTTCAGCCAGGGCAGATAGTTGTTAAAGAAGTAGTGCACCCGAAGCTCGTTTTGGCTGTACTTCTCCTGTGGATCACAGGAGTGCAATTTGTTCTGCACTCTTGTGACCCATTTTTTAGCAGACAGAGGGCTGAAGCCTGCTGTTGGCTGATGTCAGAGCTGGTCCAGGCTTGTGCAAGATCGCGACAATGGAGTCGGGCTCTGCCCACATGCCTGGACCGACACCTTGCTCAGCCTTTCAGCAAGCTGATGAGAGCTTAAAACGGCTGCTGCTTCCGCCCCCTCCACAGCCCAGTGCTGTGGATTGACTGGTTTGATCTTCTTGCCATCCAAGGGACTTTCAAGAGTTTTCTCCAACACCATAGTTCAAAAGCATAAATTTTCAGCGTTCAGCCTTCCTTATGGTCCAACTTTCACAGCCATAGGTTACTACTGAGAGTATCCTAGCTTTGACTATTTGGGACTTTGTCGGTAGGGTGATTTCTCTGCTTTTTATAATGTTTAGGTTTGCCATTGCTTTCCTCCCAAGAAGCAAGCATCTCTGATGAAATCTGTCACTGTTTCCATTTTTTTTCTCCTATTTTCCAAGGAGAGATGGGACTGGTTGCCATGATCTTAGTTTTGATATTTAATTTCAGGCCAGCTTTTGCACACTTTTTTTGATCCTAATTCCGACTTGTGATTCATCGATCCTGGCATTTTGCATGATGTACTCCTGCATATAAGTTTAAATAAGCCGGATGACCATATACATCCTTGCCGCACTCCTTTCTCAATTTTGAACCAGTCAGTTGTTCATGTCCTGTTCTAACTGTTGCTTCTTGACTTGCATAGGTTTTTCAGAAGACAGGTGAGGTGGTCTGGTATTCCCATTCCTTTCAGTATTTACCACATCTTGTTGTGATCCACACAATTGAAGGCTTTATTGTAGTCAATAAAGCAGAAGTAGACATTCTTCTGGAGCTCCCTTGCTTTCTCCATGATCCAGCGAATGTTGTCAATTTGATGTTTAGTTCCTCTGCCTCTTCTAAACCCAGCTTGTACTTGTGGTAGCTCTCGGTTCCCATGCTACTGAAACCTCGCTTGTAAAATTTTCAGCATAACCTTGCTAGCATGTGAGATGAGTGCGATCGTGCGGTAGTTTAAATATTCTTTGGCACTGCCTTTCTTTGGTTTCGGAATTAGGGGTGCACCGAATGGGTTATTTGGTGCCGAAAACGATACTGAAAATGACTGTTTCTTTCTCGTACATCACGGGACACAGAGCGGCATATTCATTACTATGTGGGTTATATGGAGTACCTTCAGGTGATGGACACTGGCAATCTCAAACAGGAAGTCCCCTCCCTATATAACCCCCTCCCATAGGAGGAGTACCTCAGTTTTTTCGCCAGTGTCTTAGGTGTTGGTCATGGATTAGCTTTGCCTCTGTATCCTTGGGATTAAGGCGGGCTAACCGGATCTGTCCAAAGTGCCTCAGCGCCAAAGTGGACAGTACCCGGGCCCCAAACCGTGGGGTTTTGCCTATAATGCCCTCTCTAGAGGGATGGACCCTGGGCCCAGGACTTAGAGCTTTTTCTAAGCCAAAAGTATCCTGTTTGCCAGGGTGCTATATAGGTCCAGGTCAGTCGGTTCCTTCCTAGGACCCCAGTACCTGATGGTCTACTACTTTACCCACGGAGATGGGAGAAGATTGGACTGTTGTTGCTTGGCAAACGTCCTGCGGCATGGAGCAGGTAAGTGGAGGGTCTGCGGGACTTGGTCCGACAGTGGACTCTCCAGGGGAGATCTGCGGGGGGTTTGCCTGAGTATGCTCTGCATTGGCACCATGGTCACTATGTCTGTTATGTCTGGATGATCTAACTTTTCCCCCCATGACTGGATCCCCCTGTCTAGGCATCTCTTTACTGGCTACCTGCTGCCCCGCTGGTTGGGAAGGTCTTTTTTGGAGATCTGTCTCAGGGCTATAAATGTGTCCTTTAAGAGGCCTGTGTTTAAGTCCTACCTGGCCGGGGTTTTTGAAGTTGCCGCTCTGCAGCCGTAGGGGCGATCCTCTCCATGCTTCCTGTAGTCTGGCAGCGCGTCTCCATGTGTTCCCCTCCCCTGACATACGGGCGCGCGCGCGGGCGCGTGCACGCTTAATAGAGCAGTTTCGCGCCGTTCGGGGGGGGGGGGGGGGGGGGGCGGGCAGGCCGGCGGCGAAAGAGGCGGGCTTTCGCCTCTGTTATTTGAAGCAGGTCCTCGTTATGGCTCAGTCTGAAACTGAGCTGAGAGCGAGAGGACACAGAGCGGCACACTAGTGACCCCCGGTGGCAGGAAAGGGGTAGTACATGCTAGGCTTAGCCTATGCATATCTATTAAGCCAAAAATCCTCTTTGCAGCAGGTTGGAGGCTGGTAAAGTATTGGTGGGGCTGTATGTTTAAAAAAAAAAAAAAAAAAAAAGCCTTTAATAAGGTAAAGGAAATATATATATATATAATAATGTATTGAAAAAAAAAAAAGTGGTTCTTTTTTGTTGGAACATACGGAGCCCCACCAGGTTAGGGACATTAGTAATACTACTGTTCCCTTAACCACGTAATTTTTTCCTAGCTACAAACAGTCAGTTATTGTATGCTGGGGTACCTCGGTCTTGTACCATGGCTCCCAAAGGCTCGGGATCTAGAGGGGCAAAAAATACCAAAAAACAAAAGGGTTCCCCCTCAGATTCTGAGGATATGAGTCAGGCTATGCCAGTACTCTCCCCACCTGTTGACCCAGGGATGGCCGCCTTGGTTGAGCCAATAGGGGGGTCTGGTGCGGAGGCTGGCCCAGATCCTCCCAACCCGGTGTTTATCACTGAGGAAATGCTAGCTATCTCCTTAGGAGGGCTAGAGAAAAGATTGGCAGCTATGATCGCTAATTCATTGCCAGACAAAAAGCGGACTAGGTCCCCTTCACCAAAGTGTGTATACTCAGATGCGGAGGTTCTCTCCCTAGGAGACTTAGAATCTCAGGAGGACCTGGTGGACCAGAACCTAGAAGGTTCAGAGCTTGAGGATTCTACTGTGGAGGAACCATTCTCTGCCTCCCAAGCAGAAAGTCTGTGGATCCAGTCCTTGACAGACATGGTCCGATCGGCATTTAAGTTGCCCTTACCGGAGCCTCGGGCTCCGATAGTGTCCTCCTTGGGCTCTTTAAAAGCCCCCTTGAATGACGCAGTTTTTCCGGTCCATCCTCTGTTGGAGGAATTGATTTACCAAGATTGGGTACGACCGGACAGAGTCTTTTTGCCGCCTAAAAGATTTTCTGTTATCTACCCCATGGAAGAGAAATTTTCCAAAAAATGGGCGCCCCCAGCTGTGGACGCAGCCATCTCGTGCGTAAATAAAACATTAACTTGTCCGGTAGAAAACATACAAATGTTTAAGGATCCGGTTGATAAACGTTTAGAGACACTTTTAAAGGCTTCCTTTGCTACGGCAGGAGCAGTGGTACAGCCGGCAGTAGCTGCTATCGGAGTTTGTCAGGCTTTGAAGGTCCAGACTAAACAGATGCTGAAAGACATCCCTGCCCAACAGGCAGAGGAGCTATCTGATATTCCCAGAGCTTTATGCTTTGCGGTGGATGCTATAAAGGACTCCATCCAGCAGGCATCTCGTTTATCACTATTAGTAGTGCATATGAGAAGGCTCTTATGGTTAAAGAACTGGGCGGCCGAGCCCCCATGTAAGAAACTTCTGGCAGGGTTTCCCTTTCATGGGGGAAGACTCTTCGGAGAAGATCTAGATAAATACATTCAGACTATATCGAGTGGTAAAAGTACCCTCCTACCAGTCAAAAAGAAGTTCCGGGGTCCTGCCTTTAAGAGGCCGATTTCCCCTGTCCCGGGGCCCTCAAATTCCAGGCAGTATCGACGGCCTCCTGCGTGATCCAACTTTAACAATAAGTCACAGGGACAGGCCCCTGGGGGCAAGAGGCCATGGTATCGCAAGCCAACAAAGCCAGCCCCTAAGTCTGCCTTATGAAGGGGCGCCCCCACTCACTCGAGTGGGGGGAAGGCTTCGTCTCTTTTCGGAGGTTTGGGAAGCCAACATCCCCGACAGATGGGTCCGGTCATCTGTGGCCAGAGGCTACAAGTTAGAGTTTCTAAAGTTTCCGCCGCCTCATTTTCAGGAGTCAAGGGTACCGAACGATCCAGCAAAAAAGGCCTCGTTCCTAACGGCATTGGATCGTCTGCTCTGCCAGGGCGTGATTGTAGAGGTACCAGTCCAAGAGCAAGGACTAGGCTTCTACTCCAATCTATTTGTCGTACCAAAGCCCAACGGCGATGTCAGACCAATTTTAGACCTAAAAGGTTTAAACGTTTACCTAAAGGTTCAGTCATTCCGGATGGAATCGGTTCGGTCAGCAGCCGCCGCGCTCCAGAAGGACGACTTTCTGGCTTCCATAGACATAAAGGACGCTTACCTTCATATACCGATCTTTCAGCCACATCAAAGATTTTTACGCTTCTCGGTGGCTCAGCGTCACTTCCAGTTTGTGGCACTTCCTTTCGGGCTGGCTACGGCCCCCCGGGTGTTTACGAAGGTTCTAGCTCCAATTTTAGCCAATCTAAGAATCCAAGGGGTCACGGTCCTAGCATACTTGGACGATCTCTTGATCATAGATCACTCACCGGCTTGCCTGGAGCAAGCGGTTGCCCTTACGGGTCAATACCTCGAGAGTTTCGGCTGGGTCTTAAACCGAGAAAAATCAGCATTCCAACCAACAAAACAGTTGGAATATCTCGGCATGAGGTTAGATACAGCTCAGCAAAGAGTATTTTTACCCCTGGTAAAGGTCAAAGCTATCAAGGAGTTGATTCAGCTGGTTCTAAGCAAAAAAGAACCAACTATTCGCCTATGTATGCGTTTACTAGGCAAGCTGGTGGCTACGTTCGAGGCGGTACCTTACGCACAGAGCCATACTCGCGTCCTACAAGCAGCCATTCTGGCGGCTTGGAGCGGGAAAGCACAGGCCTTGGAGTTTCCTTTAGCTCTATCATCAAGAGCCCGGCAAAGTCTGTGCTGGTGGTTAAACCCTCAGAATCTGCTGAAAGGGAAATCCTTCAGCCCCATAGCCTGGAAGATAGTGACCACAGATGCCAGCCTAAAAGGCTGGGGAGCGGTCTTGGATGGTTATACTCGCCAAGGTACTTGGGCAGCGGCGGAGAAGCAGCTGCCCATCAATATCCTGGAGCTCAGAGCTGCTCGGCTAGCCCTCCTGGCATGGACATCCAAACTGAAGGGATTCCCGGTGAGAATACAATCAGACAATGCCACGGCTGTGGCATATATAAACCACCAAGGAGGAACCAAGAGTCAGGCCGCTCAGAAGGAAGTGAGCTTGATTTTTCTGTGGGCAGAGGCTCATGTGCCCTGCATATCGGCAATATTCATTCCCGGAGTGGACAACCTGCAGGCAGACTTCTTAAGTCGCCAAACTATGTCGCCAGGGGAATGGTCTCTACATCCCCAGGTTTTTCAGACAATCTGCCAAAGGTGGGGTGTGCCAGACGTGGATGTCATGGCATCGAGGTTCAACAAGAAGCTAGACAGGTTCATGTCCCGCACAAGGGACCCGATGGCCTGCGGAACCGATGCGTTAGTTTGCCCTTGGCATCAGTTCAAACTCCTTTATGCGTTTCCCCCTCTCCAGTTACTACCCCGCCTGCTGCGCAGGATAAGGATGGAGCACAAGCCAGTAATCCTGGTTGCTCCAGCGTGGCCCCGGAGGGCATGGTACTCACTAGTCTTGAGGATGGCAGTAGAAGACCCTTGGACTCTTCCTCTACGACCAGACCTACTCTCTCAAGGCCCGATCCTCCACCCTGCATTACGGCGTCTAAATTTGACGGCCTGGCGGCTGAATCCCTGATTCTCAGGGGTAGAGGTCTGTCTAAGCAGGTTATCTCCACCCTGATCAGGGCTAGAAAGCCGGTCTCCAGAATAATTTATTACAGGGTTTGGAGGGCCTATGTAGGCTGGTGTGAGTCCAAGAAATGGCTTTCTCGCAAGTATACCATTGATAGTGTTAAGTTTTCTCCAGCTGGGAGTGGATAAAGGCCTGGCATTAAGCACAATTAAGGGACAGATTTCAGCTCTGTCAGTGTGGTTTCAGAGGCCGTTGGCCACCCACTCGCTGGTTAAGACCTTCATTCAGGGGGTCTTACGTATTAATCCTCCGATCAAGTCCCCAATTTGTCCGTGGGACTTAAATCTTGTTCTATCAGCTTTGCAGAAGCAACCCTTTGAACCTTTGGCTGAGATTCCTTTGGTTTTACTAACAAGGAAATTGGTATTTCTGGTTGCCATAGTTTCAGCCAGGAGAGTGTCAGAATTGGCTGCCTTATCTTGTAAGGAACCATATCTTATTCTGCATAAGGATAGGGTGGTTCTCCGTCCTCATCCTTCTTTTCTGCCGAAGGTTATATCCGGTTTTCACCTAAACCAGGATTTGATTCTACCTTCCTTCTTTCCGAAACCTACGTCTAGAAAAGAAGGGTTGCTGCATACCCTAGATATTGTCAGGGCCATGAAGGCCTATCTTAAAGCTACAGAGAAGATTCGGAAAACAGAGGTGTTGTTCATTTTGCCGGACGGGCCCAAGAAGGGGCAGGCGGCTGCAAGATCCACCATCTCGAGGTGGATTAGACAGTTAATTACTCAGGCATACGGCTTGAAGAGGTTGCCTCCTCCTTTATCAATAAAGGCTCATTCTACCAGGGCCATGGGCGCCTCCTGGGCAGCACACCATCAGATCTCTATGGCTCAAATATGCAAGGCGGCAACCTGGTCTTCAGTCCACACGTTTACAAAGTTCTACCAGTTGGACGTAAGAAGGAATACTGATACAGCCTTTGGGCAGGCAGTGCTGCAGGCTGCGATTTAAGACCCTCGGAATCGGGGGCACCCTTGATTTAAATTTACATTTAAATTTATTCTTTTTTTTGACTAAGTTGGATTTATTATTATTATTTTAGAGTGTACCTCTAATTAAATCCTGTTGTCTTGGGAAGATGTCTCCCTCCCCTCATTAAAGCATTGCTTTGGGACATCCCACATAGTAATGAATATGCCGCTCTGTGTCCCGTGATGTACGAGAAAGAAAAGGGGATTTTTAATACAGCTTACCTGTAAAATCCTTTTCTTGGAAGTACATCACGGGACACAGAGCTCCCACCCCTCTTATAGGGACCATTTTGGGAGGCATACTGCTTGCTACAAAACTGAGGTACTCCTCCTATGGGAGGGGGTTATATAGGGAGGGGACTTCCTGTTTGAGATTGCCAGTGTCCATCACCTGAAGGTACTCCATATAACCCACATAGTAATGAATATGCCGCTCTGTGTCCCGTGATGTACTTCCAAGAAAAGGATTTTACAGGTAAGCTGTATTAAAAATCCCCTTTTTTAAAACATATTTTTATACAGGAGATGGTCAGAGACTGGGGACATGGTACAGCAGGTGGTCAGAGACTGCAGTTCCTAAGGACGTTGGTAATAATGGCCGATCGGCCCTCTCACCTGACCCAGCAACAACGGTTCCTCTGATCAGGAGTTGGCTCACTCTGCTAGGTAGAGCCCAGATTTATATTCTGGCAATGACTCCATTCCTTTCTCCACCAGGGATGGCACTAGGCTGTGTAGCTTTCCCTCTGGTGGTGCAGGGCAGCTGGGTTCTCTCTCTAAAGGTGTTCTCCCAGCACTGTCTTCTCCCTCTGGAGTCCTGGGTGCACTTCCCTGAAAGCTGTCCCAGCTCTCGCTCTCTCTTCTCCCCCCCCCCCCCTTCCTCCTCCCCAGGGCAAATCAATCCCATTGCGGCAGCTGAAGAGGATAGTGCACTGCCCTCTTCCAGTCCTGTGGCCATTGTATAGTTTGTGCAAAAACAGTGCAGCGCTGGACAACATATACCTTTTATAGATCAATGTATAAAGCAACGAAATATAGACAATATTGAACTGTAAGTGATAAAATCAATTGAAACTTAATACAGTATGTGAATGCACAAAATCTATAAATGCATAGGTTATTGTAACACTGTGTCAACAATGTAGCACTGAGCAACAAGTGTAAAGATACCTATATATATCTCAACAAATAATGTGATAATTAAACAGTGTAAAATAGAGTAAACGAGAAGCAGGAGAACTGGAATAATGTGATAATTAAACAGTGTAAAATAGAGTAAACGAGAAGCAGGAGAACTGGAACCCCTAACTGGACTTTAAAGGCACTTGTGGTGAACAAATTATGTATGAAAGAAATGTGTCTTTGTATATTATTTATTAGACGAATCAACAAAAGTCCTTGCAAGGATAAAAAGCTCCGTATGAATATCAGACCGCCTAAGGCCGTTTAGCGCATGCGCAATGCGAGTGTATCTGCTTTTTGTATTACTCAACTTTTTTATCTTTTAAATCCCCTTGTTTTTTACGTCTACACTATGGGATTGTCCCTTTCTTTTTTCCCCCACATGGTGTTTGATAAACACATGTGCGCACACATCCATGCAAGTTCTATTTGGGAGCAGTGGTTAACCCTATGAGGAGCTGTGGATTTTTCCTTTTAACTCGTGGAGAGATGTGGATTCGTTCCTGACACCTCAAAGGATCACAACCTCCTGCTATGCCTGTTTAGACTACTCCTGAAAGGGATTAGTCACAGGCTTTTTGTTAAGCCTTTATTCCTACTGGCGTTGGGCCACTGATCTCTGAATTTCACTCCTTTCTCACCTGTGGATCTCCTAATTGGACTTTTAGTGCTTGCATTTTTTCATCATCTGAATTGGAAGGGGCTAATAACTCCCTGCTTTCTTTGTTTTGCACCTCATATGCTGAATTGATCACTCTATTTTACACTGTTTAATTATCACATTATTTGTTGAGATATATATATATATATATATATATATATATATATATATATATATATATATATATATATATATATATATATATATATATATATATATATATATATATATATATATATATATATATATATATATATATATATATATATAATCTCTCTCTCTATATATATCCTCTTGACCACCGCCCCATGTCAAAAAGACGTCCTCTTTTTAAAGTTGAATATCTCGATAACGGCAGCAGCTGCTGCCACAACCGAGATATTCATCTTTTCAGGGGGCGGTGGTGTACACGATAACGGCGGTCTCCGCGGCGGATTCGCCGCGAGATCGCCGTTATCGGTGGCGGGAGAGGGCCCCCGCCGCTCTCCCGCGCCCTCCGCCGCTTACCGGAGCTGTCGGTAGCGGCGGAGGGGATCGGATGTGTCCGGCAGCTGAGCGGGGACGGGACTGAAGGAGAAATCTCCTTCACCCGTCCTCATAGCTCTGCTGGGCGGAAGTGACGTCAAAACGTCAGTCCCGCCCAGCCTCTTAAAGAAACATTTTTTTTTTTGTCATTTGAAAAAATGACTTTTTTTTTTTCTTTTTTTTTTTGCATTTAAGTCTAATTATGAGATCTGAGGTCTTTTTGACCCCAGATCTCATATTTAAGAGGACCTGTCATGCTTTTTTCTATTACAAGGGATGTTTACATTCCTTGTAATAGGAATAAAAGTGATCAATTTTTTTTTTTTTTTTTTTCAGTGTAAAAAATTATAAAACTAAATAAAAATAAATAAGAAAACCAAAAAAAATTTTTTTAAAGCGCCCCGTCCCGACGAGCTCGCGCGCAGAAGCAAACGCATACGCGAGTAGCGCCCGCATATGAAAACGGTATTCAAACCACACAAGTGTTGTATCGCCGCGATCGTTAGAGTGAGAGCAATAATTCTAGCCCTAGACCTACTCTGCAACTCAAAAAATGCAACCTGTAGAATTTTTTAAACGTCGCCTATCGAGATCTTTAAAGGTAAAAGTTTGACGCCATGCCACGAGCGGGCGCAATTTTTAAGCGTGACATGTTGGGTATCATTTTACTCGGCGTAACATTATCTTTCACAATATCTAGAGAGAGAGAGAGAGAGAGAGAGAGAGAGAGAGACCACACCACACCTACGAGCCCCCTTGCCGCGATGGAGACAAAGCCGTCATAGAAGCGACGGGGATCCGACTTGGATTCCCGCCAATTCTAGGTGCGGCATTTGGTATGCATTCCTGAGAGGGAGAACTCCACGCCAATTTTTAAATAAAAAACCGACATGGGTTCCCCCCCCAGGAGCATACCAGGCCCTTAGGTCTGGTATGGGTTGTAAGCAGACACCCCCCACCATACGCCGAAAAACCGACGTAGGGGGTCCCCCTACAATCCATACCAGACCCGTATCCAAAGCACGCTACCCGGCCGGCCAGGAAAGGAGTGGGGACGAGCGAGCGCCCCCCCTCCTGAGCCGTAACAGACCGCATGCCCTCAACATGGGGGGGTTGGGTGCTCTGGGGCAGGGGGCGCACTGCGGGGCCCCCCCACCCCAGAGCACCCTGTCCCCATGTTGATAAGGACAGGGCCTCTTCCCGACAACCCTGGCCATTGGTTGTCGGGGTCTGCGGGCGGGGGGCTTATCGGAATCTGGGAGCCCCCTCAAATAAGGGGGCCCCCAGATACCGGCCCCCCACCCTAAGTGAATGGATATGGGGTACATCGTACCCCTACCCATTCAACTGGAGGCAAAGTGTTAAAGTTAATAAACACACGACACAGGGTTTTTAAAATAATTTATTAGTTTGCTCCGGGGCCCCCCCTGTCTTCTTTAGCTCTTTTAGCAGGGGGGCTTCTTCCGCTCTCCGGGGGGTATTCTCTGCTCTCGGGGGCTTCTCCGCTCTGCGGGGGGGCTTCTTCTATCTTCGCCGCTCTCCGCTGTTGACTCGGCGCACCCCGGTTCTTCTCCCGCTGTCCGGTGCCTTCTCCTTCAGGGCTGGCCGCCGCCATCTTCGTGTGTTGGCTCAATTACTAGCAGGCGGCCAGCCCGCTGTTCTGTGACGTCGTCTTCTTCTCTTCTCTTCTCTTCTCCCTTCCGATGTTGACCCGACGCCTCTTCTTGCTGCAATGACAGGTGCGCGGTTTGCATCCGATTTATATAGGCCTCTCATGATGTCACAGTCCCATCATGCTCCGGTACCTACCCACGTGGGACTGTGAGGCCTATATAAGTCGGATGCACACCGCGCACCTGTCATTGCAGCGAGAAGATGCGTCGGGTCAACATCGGAAGAAGGGAGAAGAAGAGAAGAAGACGACGTCGCAGAACAGCGGGCTGGCCGCCTGCTAGTAACTGAACTAACACACGAAGATAGCGGCGGCCAGCCCTGAAGGAGAAGGCACCGGACAGGGGGAGAAGAACCGGGGTGCGCCCAGTCAACAGCGGAGAGCAGCGAAGATAGAAGACCCCCCGGAGAGCGGATGAAGCCCCCCTGCTAAAAGAGCTAAAGACGACGGGGGGCCCCCGGAGCAGACTAATAAATTATTTTAAAAACCCTGTGTCGTGTGTTTATTAACTTTAACACTTTGCCTCCAGGTGAATGGGTAGGGGTACGATGTACCCCATATCTATTCACTTAAAGTGTGGGGCCGGTATCTGGGGGCCCCCTTATTTGAGGGGGCTCCCAGATTCCGATAAGCCCCCCGCCCGCAGACCCCGACAACCAACGGCCAGGGTTGTCGGGAAGAGGCCCTGTCCTTATCAACATGGGGATAGGGTGCTCTGGGGTGGGGGGGCCCCGCAGTGCGCCCCCCTGCCCCAGAGCACCCAACCCCCCCATGTTGAGGGCATGCGGCCTGGTACGGCTCAGGAGGGGGGGGGGGCGCTCGTCCCCACTCCTTTCCTGGCCGGACGGGTAGCGTGCTTTGGATACGGGTCTGGTATGGATTGTAGGGGGACCCCCTACGTCGGTTTTTCGGCATAGGGGAGGGTGTCTCCTTACAACCCATACCAGACCTAAGGGCCTGGTATGCTCCTGGGGGGGGAACCCATGTCGGTTTTTTATTTAAAAATTGGCGTGGAGTTCTCCCTCTCAGGAATGAATACCAAATGCCGCAGCTAGAATTGGCGGGAATCCAAGTCGGATCCCCGTCGCTTCTATGGCGCGCTCGCTGGAATGTGCTTTGTCTATTCCAGCGAGTGCGAGATGTCGGCACCATGTCGCCGAGAATCAGCGCGATGCTGTCGTGCTAGAAACACATTCTCGGCAACATGTGTACTGTAGGTATCTTGACACTTGTTGCTCAGTGCTACATTGTTGACACCGTGTTACAATAAACTATGCATTTATAGATTTTGTGCATTCACATACTGTATTAAGTTTCAATTGATTTTTCATCACTTAGTTTGATATTGTCTATATTTCGTTGCTTTATACATTGATCTATAAGGTATATGTTGTCCAGCGCTGCACTATTTTTGCACATTTTTTTCACACTTTATATCCAAGTTGTAGTGTTTAGCAGCAGGACGTCCCTCCCAGGACCTTATCTTAATTGTTTTACCAATTTATTTTTCCTCACCAAGCACAAATTTTTCCTATCCCCTTTCCCTTTCTTTTGCACATTGTATAGTTTAGACATTTGTTTGCATATTGAGTGCAGTTAACAGCATTATCTTTTAGGATTTTAAATAACTCGGCTGAGATACCATCACTTCTGCTAGCTTTGTTTTTAGCAATGCTTTCTAAGGCCCACTTGACTTCATGCTCCAGGATATCCGGTTCAAGGTCAGTGATTGCATCATCGTGGTTAGTTGTGCTCATAAGTTTACAGAATTTGATTTCTTGGCCATTTTTCAGAGAATATGAATAACACACATACTTTTTCTTTCACTCATGTTTAGTGTTTGGCTGAAGCCATTTATTATGAGTTAACTGTGTTTACTCTTTTTAACCGGCTGCCGACCGCCACATGTACATATACGTCCACAGAATGGCACGTACAGGCATATGGGCGTACAGGTACATCCCTGCCTTTCCGCAGGTCGGGGGTCCGATCGGGACCCCCCGGTACACGCGGCGGTCGGTAACCCGCGGGGAGCGATCCGGGACGAGGGCGCGGCTATTCGTTTATAGCCGCCCCCTCGCAATCGCTCCCTGGAGCTGAAGAACGGGGAGAGCCTTATGTAAACACGGCTTCACTGTGGCGGCTGCATCGATCGAGTGATCCCTTTTATAGGGAGACTCAATCGATGACGTCAGTCCTACAGCCACACCCCCCTACAGTTGTAAACACACACTAGATGAACACTAACTCCTACAGCGCCCCCTGTGGTTAACTCCCAAACTGCAACTGTCATTTTCACAATAAACAATGCAATTTACATGCATTTTTTGCTGTGAAAATGACAATGGTCCCAAAAATGTGTCAAAATTGTCCGAAGTGTCCGCCATAATGTCGCAGTCACGAAAAAAATCACTGATCGCCGCCATTAGTAGTAAAAAATTTTTTTTTTTATAAAAATGCAATAAAACTATCCCCTATTTTGTAAATGCTATACATTTTGCGCAAACCATTCGATAAACGCTTATTGCGATTTTTTTTTTTTTTTTTTACCAAAAATAGGTAGAATACGTATCGGCCTAAACTGAGGGGAAAAAAAAAATTTAGATATGTTTTTGGGGGATATTTATTATAGCAAAAAGTAAAAAATATTGAATTTTTTTCAAAATTGTCGCTCTATTTTTGTTTATAGCGCAAAAAATAAAAAACGCAGAGGTGATCAAATGCCACCAAAAGAAGGCTCTATTTGTGGGGAAAAAAGGAAGCCAATTTTGTTTGGGAGCCACGTCGCACGACTGCGCAATTGTCTGTTAAAGCGACGCAGTGCCGAATCGCAAAACCTGGCCTGGGCATTTAGCAACAAAATGGTCCGGGGCTTAAGTGGTTAAATGGTAATCACCACAGAAACTACCCAAATGACCCTCAAAAGTTTACATACCCCAGTTCTTAATACTGTGTATTGCCCCCTTTAACATCAATGACAGCTTGAAGTCTTTTGTGGTATTCGTGGATGAGGCTTTTTAGCTTCTCAGATGGTAAAGCTGCCTATTCTTCTTGGCAAAAAGCCTCAAGTCTGGGCTGCCTTGCATGAACTGCACGTTTTTGAGATCTCCCCAGACTGGGGATATTGGGGTTAGAATTAGAATGCATGTGCCTCCACTGTGGCGACGCTCATTGTTTAGTGTTAGGACCACAGATTACAGGGTGCCTTGGCGCGGCTCTGTGGCTCACGCATGAGTTTTCAAATGCGTGCGGACAAAACCCCTGTTTTTAACGCATACTGTTAGACAGGTTAATTTGGTTGTTCTGCAGGCTGGTCGGTAAGGAGGCTTGGTTTTTCCCTGGGCATTCCCCAGGTTTTTGTTATAGGAGACTGACATGGCCACTCCAGAACTTTTTATTCTGCTGTAGCCAATGACAGATCGACTTGGCCTTTTGTGTTTTGTCATGTTGCATAGTAGGTGAGGTTAAAAAGACGATCAAGGCCAACCTATGTGTGTGATTTTATATGTCAGCATTTCATTGTATATCCCTGTATGTTGTGGTCATTCAGGTGCTTGTCTAATAGTTTTTTTTAAACTATCGATGCTCCCCACTGAGACCACCACCCGTGGAAAGGGAATTCCACATCCTTGCCGCTCTTGCAGTAAAGAACCATCTACGTAGTTTAAGGTTAAACCTCTTTTCTTATTTTTCTTACAGAAAAGTTTTTATTTGTCTCAAAGGAGAGGTATAAAGACATACATCAAATGACATTTACAAAAATACAAAACAGAACAAACAACAAAAGAAAATCATTGCAGCTACAGCTTACAGGAGAGGCAAAAACATATTCATAGACCGAACCTCATACATCATGTTTGCGAAACCAGCTATTCATTCAACATATTAGCACCTACAGACTCTATGCATTATGTGGACAAGCACCGGAGTTGTCCAGGCCCTGGGCTCCAGGGAGGACGATCGGGGGGAGGGAAGGAGAGGATAAAGGGAGGGGGGGATAGGGGACCAGGCGGGGGGACATCCAGACCAAGGGAAAATAATGAAGGGGAAGGAGGAGGGGGCAAGGGAGAGGCCCAAGTCAGAGGGCAGCTCCCTCACCCCAAGGGCAGTACCTAGAACCCCGAATCACTGCTTGGACCATGCACCCCAGATTTTCTCAAATTTTTTAGGACACTTACGATTCATATACGTGAGCTTATATAAGGGCAGTGTTGCTTTCACAAGAGCTTTCCATTGGGAGACCGTTGGAGGATCCGGCTGTTTCCATTTAAGCAGGATAGACTTTCTGGCATAGAAGGAGGCATAAAATACAAACAGCCGTTTGTGCGTGTTAGGTATGACATTGTCACATACACCCAGGAGCAGTATAATTGGATTCAGAGCAATATGCACCTTACCCACCGAGTTGATAACATCTACCACCCCTGACCAAAACTGCTGGAGGACAGGGCATTCCCAAACCACATGCATACAAGTACCTAGGCCCGTATTACATTTGGGACATATATCCGTTTGTGAAGGGTAAATCTTTGAGAGCCTCACAGGGGTGTAGTATGCTCTGTGGATAAACTTGAGTTGGATGTTTCTATCCCTTGCCGACACCATGAGGGGAATGTATTGCTGGATTCCCTCCTCCCAATCATCGGCGGCGAGGGCAGGCAGATCTGCCTTACACTTATCAAACAATTTAGAGCCTCCTCCCGATTCCCCACATGACAACCTAAGGTATAAAGAGGAGAGAATATGGTCCGCCCCTATGGAAGCCAAAAACGACTCCACCCTGTGAGATCTGAGCTCAACCCCCCCGGAAAACTGGGCCTGCACCGCGTGTCTCAACTGCAGATAACGAAAGAACATCTTAGGTGGAAAATGAAAGGTGTTCTTAAGCGTGTCGTAGGGAAGGATTCTACCCCCAGACATGATTTGTCGTAGAACTTTAATCTCGTACCCAGCCCAAAGTGCCGGGTCCGGGACCGTCTAGATGGGTTAGCTTAGGGTTCCCCCAAAGCGGTGTGTGTGGGGAGATGGAATTGTGGCCACTGAGTTTCGCTGTGATTTGTTCCCATACCCGGACAGTTGTTCGCATAGGGGTCGTAATCTCAGGCTGCGCCCTAGGTCCACGAAACACCAGGTTGCTCAGCGCCGAGTATGAGCCCAGCACCGCCGCCTCTAGGTTAACCGCAGAGTTGGACTTGGGCTGGGAGAACCACCAGCGGACAGTCACGACCATTGCCGTCCAGTAATATAGTTTAAAGCAGGGGAGCGCCAAGCCCCCTAGGGATAAAGGGAGTTGTAAGGTGGCTCGGGCAACCCTAGGGGCCATTCCACCCCACACAAATGCGTTCACTGCCTGGTCTATCTTTTGAAAAAAGGAGTTGGGGATGGGGACTGGGGTGTTGCGGAATACATAAAGAAATTTTGGGAGGAAAGTCATTTTGAGGAGATTAATTCTTCCTACAGGTGTGAGGGGAAGAGATTTCCAAGCCTGAAACTTAGCGATCAGTTGTTGGAGGATCGGATACACATTGTCAGTTAGGTATTGAGTGAGATCCCTCTGGACCTCAATCCCCAGGTACCTAAACCTGGAGACCAGGGCCAACGGGATCTGTGGGTCTATAGGGGGCAGGAGAGGGGACATTGAAAACAGAGTTGATTTGGACCAGTTGATCCGAACGCCTGAGAAGGAACTGTATCGATCAATGATCTGCAGAGCCGCTGTCAGCAAGTTAGATGCGTCTGGTAGATACAGCAACGCATCGTCTGCATAGAGGGAGAGCTTCTCGGTCAACAGACCCACCTGAATCCCGCCAACCGTCGGGGCATTTCTAAGGAGAATAGCCAGGGGCTCCATCGCCAGGGCAAACAGTCCCGGCGATAGTGGACACCCCTGTCTGGTGCCCCTACCCAGAGAGAAGGGGGGGGGGGGGAGCATGCCATTCGTACGGACTCTCGCCGAGGGGTTCCTATACATTAGTTTAACCCATGAGATGAATTTAGGGCCAAAGTTAAACCGGGCCAGGACCTGCCACAGAAACTCCCACTCTACCGAGTCGAAAGCCTTCTCTGCATCGAGGGAGGCCACCACCCCGGGAGAGCCAGTCCTCTCCGCACAGGACAGATTTGTATATAACCCGCGTAAGTTTATGTCCATGCCCTTGCCCGGCATGAAGCCAGTCTGGTCACCGTGTATCAGGGATAAAATGATTGAGTTGAGCCTATTTGAGAGGATCTTAGTGGTAATCTTGGCGTCTACATTGAGTAACGAGATGGGACGATATGAAGCACAGGACGTGGGATCTTTATTAGGCTTTGGTATGACCACAATGACCGCCTCGGCCATAGAGGGAGGAAGACCGCCCTCCTCCAACATAGCCAGAAGCAGTTTATGGAACTTAGGAGCAAGAAGCTCGCTATTTGCCTTGTAAAATTCGGCAGGGAGCCCGTCAGGGCCAGGTGTCTTAGCCGACTGAAGTGTGGCCATTGCCACCTGTACCTCCTTGAGTGTAATTGGAGCGTCAAGGGTGGCCCGGGCCACAGTTGAGAGCTGCGGGAAATCTACTTGATCTAGGAAGTCATTTAGGCTATCTGTAGTATATTCCCCCCTGGAGGTGTAGAGACGTCCATAATACTTTGCAAATTGAGCATTAATACCCGGGGGGTCAGAGTAGCACACCCCTTGGTCATCCCGGATACAGGCAATGTGAGACGTGGAAGAACGCTCCTTCGCCAGCCACGCCAGCAACCTACCCATCTTCTCCCCCTGTTCAAAAATCCTATGTGACTGGGAGAGCAGTTGTTTCTTAGTGGCCGCAACCCGCAGCAGGGAAATCTCCCTGTAGAGGGATTGCATCTCAGCATATGTCGAAGCATCCGTAGTAGTTACATAGGCTTCCTCTAATCGGAGGACCTTCTCCTCCGACTCCTCCAATGCCAGCGTCGTATCCCTCCTAACCTTCCCAATCACTGTTTTGTATTGTCCCCTAGTATAAGCCTTAAAGGCATCCCAAAGGACTGGGGGAGAAACCGTGCCCTCATTATGTGACCAGTAAACCCCCAGCTCCCCCTCGATCAGAGGGACCGCTCGATCATCCGTGACCCAAAACCCAGATAGCCTCCACAACACAGAGCCAGGCCGTGAGTCAGTCTGCAGAGTGAGTAGAAGGGGTGCATGATCTGAAATGCCACGCTGGAGGATTTTCACCTCTAGGACTCGGGAGAGCAGTGTGTCAGTGGTGTGTATATTAAATCAATCCTAGAGAATGAGGCATGCGTGGCCGAGTGGCAAGTATACTGTTTTTTATCCGGATGCCTCATCCTCCAGATGTCTGTGAGCCCATAGTTTCCCGCCCAGTGAAACAGAGGGGAATCTCCCAGTGGCCCTGCATTGTGCCTGTCCAGTGCCGGATTGGGGGTCATATTAAAATCTCCGGCAATAATCACCCCAGCTGACGGATACCGCGCCAGGAGCGTGGTGAGCTTCCCGAGCACAGCCACCGTGGCCGGGGGTGGGATGTAGATGCCCACAATCAGAAGTTCCAATCTATCACACATTGCATGCATAACTACATATCTCCCCTCTGGGTCCAGGTGCAAGTCCAATAGGGTAAACTCAAGTGACTTGTGGACCAGGACGCTGACCCCCCTAGAATAGGTGGAGTAGGTTGAGTGGTAGTATGATCCCACCCAGGGCTTCCGGAGTGCCAGCGTCCTGCTCCCCAACAAATGCGTCTCCCTGGAGTATACAAATGCGGGGGGAATATTTCTTCAGGTAATTAAACACCAGGGACCTCTTAATCTTGGAGTTCAAACCCCTAACATTCCATGACAGTACAGTTAATGGAGCCATGAGAGCGGCATTGAACATTCACAGGGCAACATTCCATCTTACACCACACGAGGCAGAGATTTAACAGATAGGTGCAACACATCTTCCATGCACACGAGGCCCCTACTCGGGAGGCCCCACATGTCATGCATCAGCAAAAAATCATATCTAGGGATCGCCAGCAATATATAGTCATGTGAAAAAGGTTCATTAGTAGCATAGCTGCAACACAAAGTCAGAAGGGAACTAAAACATAAGCTCCAACCAAATTTCCCACCCCCCCTCCCCGCACCACCCCCCAAACCTCGGTGTGCTTTCCTCCCAAAATCAAACATGGCAACAGCCAGTGGGTTGTATGAACAGAAGGACACCTGAGTGTCACAGTACGTGCAGCAAGGTCTCCATAGTGATTTTAAGGATCATCGTTCCCTGCAGAATATTGCTTTGTTCACCCGGAGCAGCAAAAAAGACTCCGGGGGCTCATTTCTTAACGGTTGCAAAATAACACCGTCAGGTCATCAGACCCAGGGTAAACACTCACCCCAGCAACAAAACAAAAAATAACAGAAAAAAAAAGTCATCCAATCCCCCCCCCCCCCCAGCTGCATGCGGACAGGATGGGCAGAGGAGGGGTGCTCGGCCAGCAGAGTAGACAGTCAGGAAATGGCAGCACCCTCGGCGCAGGACAGCGCAGCAGCCAGGAACAAAAATTAAGGACAAATAAAAACTTAAGGGGGGGAGAGGCAAAGAGGTCGAGTAGACAAGGGCAAGAAGCAGTGTTATTCAGACATACCCTTGGTGTACAAGCCGGTCAATGTCTGGGCATGGTCTCCAGCCAGCGCGAAGCATCATCAGGAGAGGTGAAGAAACGCACGGTCTCGCCATCTTGAACCTGCAGTCTAGCTGGAAATAGCATGCTGTACTTAATCTTGCGGTTCCTGAGGCTGAACTTCACCTGGTCTAATGAGCGGCGCTGCTTCTGGGTGTCCACAGAGTAGTCCGGGAAAATCATTAACTTGGCCCCTTCATATCTCAGTTGGTCCAGCTTCCTGGACTCGCGTAGGACCAAATCCCTGTCTCTGAAGTTCAGCAACTTTAGTATGTAGGTGCGTGGAGGAGCTCCCGGGGGCCCCCGGGCAGCAGGCATCCTATGAGCCCTCTCCACTACAAAAAACTGGGAGAAGGCCGCAGTGGGAAGAAGGGTGCGCAGCAGGTGCTCCGTAAATCCCGTGGGGTTAGTTCCTTCAACCCCTTCAGGCAGTCCTACGATACGGAGATTATTTCTCCTGTTTTTTTATTTTCCGCGTCCTCCGCGCGATTTTCCAGGTGTTTAACTCTGGTTTGCAGCGTGCGGAGCGATGCCGTATGATCCTGCACCACATCCTCGGTGTCCCCCACCCGGCGCTCCATCTCTGTAAGGCGGGAGCGGAAAGAGTCCATGTCTCGCCGAATGAGGCTAATATCCAGCTGAACGTGTTCAATCTTGCTGGTCAGGGTGGTCTGACAGGCACCGATCGCCTGCATCAGAGCTTCAAAGTTGGACTGTTCTGTAACAGCCGGCTCCAAGTCTGCCTCCTCAGTCTGAGACGCCATGTTTGTCGACACATGGGAGCCCTGCACAACGGGAACGGGGACAGCCTTGAGGGACTTTCGGGAGGATAGGGCACCTTTCCCTTTGGTCATACCGTCCTCCGCCAATGTTCACACCGGGTTGGGTAGGTCAGGATTGTCCGAGTGCAGGGAAACAGGGCTAAACAGCGGAGATCAAGCGGGAGCTCTCACAACACGTCTGCTCCGGTGGCCATCTTGGACACGCCCCCTCTTTTCTTATTTTAATGAGTGGCCACGTATCTTGTTAAAACTTTTTTTGAGGAAGGGAGTCTATCTTTTATTATGGGGTCACCAGTATGGTATTTGTAAATTGAAATCATATCCCCTCTCAAGCGTTTCTTCTCTAGAGAGAATAAGTTCAGTGCTCGCAACCTTTACTCATAACTAATATCTTCTAGACCCTTTATTAGCTTTGTTGCCCTTCTTTGTACTCGCTCCATTTCCAGTACATCCTTCCTGAGGACTGGTGCCCAGAACTGGATAACATACACTAGGTGCGGCCGGACCAGAGTCTTGTAGAGCGGGAGAATTATCATTTTATCTCTGGAGTTGATTCCCTTTTTAATGCATGCCAATATTCTGTTTGCTTTGTTAGGCTCAGCAATGGCATGCAATGCCAAGCTGCTGCTATCATCTTCTAGGACCCCCAGGTCCTTTTCCATCCTAGATTCCCCCAGAGGTTCTCCCCCCAGTGTATAGATTGCATTCCTATTTTTGCCACCCAAATGCATCATTTTGCATTCTACATTACTAATGTTGGAATGTTTAAGTACGTCCCATGCGCAGCTTCCTGGTTGATGAATGCAAATGTACCCCCAGTATTTTTTGATAACATACTGCATTCATCTTGCCATCAATTTTCCCCAAAATTTCCTGTGCCTTAATTGTAGCTCACACATCCCCAAAACATCAGCGATCCACCTCCGTATTTCACAGTAGGAATGGTATACCTTTCATCATAGGCCTTGTTGACTCTCCAAATGAAGGGTTTATGGTTGTGGCCAAAAAGGACTCAGAAGGTTTGAGGCTTGTCTCTGTGCTGTTCGGTGTATTTTAAGCGGGATACTTTGGCATTTGCGTAGTAATGGCTTTCTTCTGGCTACTCAACCTTGCATCCCATCTTTAAGTGCTTCCTTATTGTGCAGCTTGAAACAGCCACAGCACATGTTTTCTGAGAGTCCTGTATTTCACCTGAAGTTGTTTGTGGGTTTTTCTTTGCATCCCGAACAATTGTTCTGGCAGTTGTGGCTGAAATTGTAGTTGTTCTACCTGACTGTGGTTTGGTTTCAACAGAACCCCTCATTTTTCACTTCTTGAGTTTGAGTTTGAACACTGCTGATTAGTATACTCAATTCCGTTGGATATCTTTTTATCCAACGGAATTGAGTATATCCCTTTTTTGTTCTATACAGTTCAACTACCTTTTTCCTGCAGGTCCTTTGACAATTCTGTTGCTTTCCCCGTGACTCTGAATCCAGAAATGTCAGTGCAGCACTGGATGAAAGATGCAAGGGTCTGTCAGGAGTCCAGAAACTCATTGACTTTTTATACACACACGCGCGCACACACACTAATTGCAAACTAACAGATCACAGGAGAGGATGGTTACCTTTTAATAGCCATTCAAACCCCTTTGTGTCAACTTGTGTGCATGTTAAAGTGGAGTTTCCATCCCAAAAATTTTGTTTTCATTATTGTGCTCATTAGACCTAACAAATAAAAAAATAAAAAAATTATGTTTTACTCATCTGGAAATGCCTGTTGCTATGCGGTCCCACGAAATCTGCCTTTGGATCCACCTAGGATTCTGACATCTCCCTCTAATGCTCCTGGCAAATGTGTGTAATTTCCCAGGATGCAATGCGCTACCCAATTATCACTCCCCATCCAAGACTTCCAGGAAGTAAGTGCTTGTGGGCTTCACAATGCCCACAAGCAAAATGACAACGGTGTGGACATAGTTATTCAAAAAAGATAGTTTTATAAACTATGCGGAGCGGCTGCGGATTGTAAAATAGTAAGTGACCGGATTTATATTATAAAAACGCATGATGAAAGGACATACATTTAAAAAATGCTAATTGTGGTTGGAACCCCGCTTTAAAGGGGTTGTAAAGGTTCGTTTTTTATTTTCTAAATGGGTTACGTTGAGCTAGTGCATTGTTGGTTCACTTACCTTTTCCTTCTATTTCTCTTCTAAATGTTTTTTTTCTTTGTTTTCTTTGTCTGAATTTCTCACTTCCTATTCCTCCTCAGTAAGGTGTTCAGTAAGCTGTTCTAATTGACTTTCCACCACTCGGATGATGGTGGAAAGCTTACTGAGGAGAAACAGGAAGTGAGGAATTTAAACAAAGGAAAAAAAAAACATTTAGAAGAGAAATCGAAGGAAAAGGTAAGTGAACCAACAATGCACTAGCTAAAAGGAACCAATTTAGAAAATAAAAGACAAACCTTTACAACCCCCTTAATGTTAACAGGCCGAAATCACCAGGGTATGTAATCTTTTGACCAGGGTCATTTGGGTAGTTTCTGTTGTGATTTTGATTTTAAAAAGGGTAAACACAGTTGATTATAAATTACGTCAGCCAAACGCTAACCATGAGTGAAAGAAATGTTTTTGTGTTATCATTCACTTTCTCTGAAAAATGGCCAAAAAAATCACATTCTGCCAGGGTATGCAAACGTAGGAACACAACTGTATATGGTACATTCAGCTCATTCTTGTATAGTTTTTCTGTTTATTACTGTCCTCTCCTTTATCTCTTCTGCTTTTGTCTGGTCCTTGCCATTTTTGTCTATCTTGCCCATCTTTGCACAAAACTTTCCCTTGATATCTCCAATTTTCTTGAAAAGCTTTTGCATTCTGTTGTTTTTCTCTAATTATTTCTATTGATTGTTTAACCACTTGCCGACCTCATGTAAATATACGTCAGCAGAATGGCACGGACAGGCACATGTACGTACCTGTACGTCCTCTGCTTGACGTGGGTCGGGGGAGCGATCCGGGACGACGGCGCGGCTATTCGTTTATAGCCGCCCCGTCGTGATCGCTCCCCGGAGCTGAAGAACGGGGAGAGCCGTAAAACACGGCTTCCCCGTGCTTCACTATGGCGGCGCATTGATCGAGTGATCCCTTTTATTAGGGAGACTCGATCGATGTCAGTCCTACAGCCACACCCCCCTACAGTTGTAAACACACACGCAGTGAACCCTAAATGTTACAGCGCCCCCTGTGGTTAACTCCCAAACTGCAACTGTCATTTTCACAATAAAGAATGCAATTTAAATGCATTTTTTGTTGTGAAAATGACAATGGTCCCAAAAATGTGTCAAAATTGTCCGAAGTGTCCGCCATAATGTCGCAGTCACGAAAAAAATCGCTGATCGCCGCCATTAGTAGTGTAAAAAAAAAAATGCAATAAAACTATCCCCTATTTTGTAAACGCTATAAATTTTGCGCAAACCAACCGATAAACGATTATTGCGCTTTTTTTTTTTTACCAAAAATGGGTAGAAGAATATCGGCCTAAACTAAGGGAAAAAAATGTTTATATATGTTTTTGGGGGATATTTATTATAGCAAAAAGTAAAAAATATTGCATTTTTTTCAAAATTGTCGCTCTATTTTTGTTTATAGCGCAAAAAATAAAAACCGCAGAGGTGATCAAATACCACCAAAAGAAAGCTCTATTTGTGGGGAAAAAAGGACGCCGATTTTGTTTGGGAGCCACGTCGCAAGACCGCGCAATTGTCTGATAAAGCGACGCAGTCCCAAACTGTAAAAACCCCTTGGGTCTTTAGGCAGCATATTGGTCACCATCCACAGCTGAGAGTCCTTGTGGCTTTGGCCCGGCCATTTCATTAGCTCTGGAGCTACTTGAAATTGCTCTCCGCTCTTCCTCAGTAGCACATTGGACATCTTCCGGTCTTGAATGAGCATTAAGCTAATCTAGACTAGATTTGCTCACAGTCCACCAGAGCAACCAAAAAACACGTGTTCCCAGCCAGCAAGGTGAGGGAGAGGGAGCTTGGATAAATGAGAATTTTGAAAAATCTTTATTTTCACATTTGCAAAAAGAGAGAATAATGCAAACATTTCCAGAGAAATCAACAGAATGGTCTAAAAAGAGACATTGTCAGGATTCTACAAAGAGACATTGTCAGGATTCTACAAACAAGATGGGAAAGGATACACTATCAGTCAAGTAATAAAAAAAATGTGGAAAATCCATCTTCAATTATAGAAGGTGCTACGGGGAATGTAGGGGATAGAGGGGTTGGGAGGGAGTCGAGGAGTACAAAAAGGGTGGAGGACAACACAAATTAGCAATAAGATATAACCAAAGAGAGGAGGGGAGGGAACAACACAATCCACAGAGTGTATTCAAGTCATTTTCTGGTCAAAATAAATGGACGAGAACTGGACAGCCGCACTCCAAAATCACTTAAAGTTGTCTTTTTATTTTTTCAACTGCACAGTCACTGCAAACCAACAAGATACAGTATGGCTGACGCGTTTCGCACTTAGTCAGTGCTTAGTCATGGTTTCTGGTCAACAAGTCTCTGGTTCGTAAAGGACAATGCGCATCTAGAGAAATATCCACAATTGAAACGTCAATTGTTTCATAGAAGTCAGAGGAAAAAAAATCTAGCCATAAGGCCCAACATTTCTAGAATTTTTTGCACAAGGATGTCTCCACTCCTCAGCCTCCATAATATCATGTACCTTCTGTAGCCACTCCTTCACTGATTTGTTTTTCCTGGTAATTTCCAGTGAATCAGAATAAGGCATTTGCCAGCATTAAGGAGATGAGGAACCAGGAAGCATTTCTAGGACCCCACTGACATCTTTGTGTCATGGAATAGCAGAGAGAGAGAGGATCATCTGCAATCAGGTGTTATCACCCTATTGATTAAATTACAGACTTTAACCCAATAAGTGTGGAGAAGAGGACAGTCCCACCACAAGTGTAGGGAGGTGACCTTCTGGCCACAACCCCTCCAGCAGAGGGCAGATACCATCGGGAAAATACAGGAAAATCTGTTGGCTATCCTATACCTTCTTGATGGGAATTTATAACAAGATTCTTGGGCTTTGGTGTTGACTGATGGACTGGTGTCGTTGGGTAAATGAGCATTTAAAGTGGCGTACAAAAGGGTGATACGTTTAGGGAAACCTGTGAAATGCACAAAAGATTTCACGTAGGGGAATTAAATGTTCCTGTTAGTGTGGGAATTCAATTTTTAAATTGGAGATTGAATTTGGGATGCCTACCACATGTGTGTTGGTTCACCTCAACATCTCCTTTCCTGCTTTTAGTTTTTACGGTTAGTACTTTTTTTTTTTTTTTTTTCCTAGCTAACGGTTCTTATCGTATTTTTTTTTTTTGTTTGTTTTTTTTACTGCTGAGAAGGATCTCCTATTCATGTATAGTATGTCTAATTGTGAGATTACAGTATTTGTCTAGCAGGTAATATTCTGACAATTATGAACCTCCCTTTTCCTGGATAAAGATTTTGGGGGATCTATAATAGACTCTGGCTGTAGTCTGGTTAGTCTTTTTTTTCTCGGCAGTATGGCGCTACTGGGCATTCCTTGGGAGGTCGACTAGGGGGTCTCTCACTCTCCCCTTCTCTCCCTGTAATTTCCCTCTTCCCCATGCTATGGGCCACTGTGTGACTGGAGCATGTACCTGGCCGGGGGTCCTCCGGGGGGCTTTGAGTCCTGACAGGGAGCTGCGCTGGGTGTTGGTGGTCCGCTCGTCTTGTCCCTATTTCTTGGGCCATGGTGGGGTGTTTTTTTTACGGTTTACACCTTGGGGGGAGGCTGCCGCGTGGAACACGGCCTCCTTCCGTAGCCTCAGCCAGTTTTTTTTCCTGTTTCGGCCATTTTCTGCAAGGCCGGTGGCCATTTTACGACGCCCTCGGGCGTTTTTTGTTGAGGCGGCCATTTTTTTGTAGTCTCAGCTTGTTTTGCCTCTAGCACTGGGGGATTATTCTTCTGGAACGGCGCAAATTTACACAATACACCTCGTGTCTGGCACAGGGGAGTACCGGCGGCGGCAGCAGCACAGCACAGTGCCTGAGTCCTGCGGGGGGGCCCTCGGTCTGTAGCAGCTAAGAGGGTGGGCTTTTTGTGTGACTTGCCTTCAGTCCCTAACGGGTGTCAGGCAAGCGTGGGTCAGCATAGCGCCAGAAGCTGGCTCTTCTTCTCCAGACATCCCTGTTGCAACCGGTTCCCCTGCACCTACGGTGCCTATGGACGATTTGTCGGCGGTCCTGGAGTCTTTTGTTGCTAGGGTGAAAGCAGCGTGCGGGCGCAAGGGGGGTAAAAAATGCCCCATCCCCCCCCACCGTCTTCTGGGGAAAGCTCTGATTCAGACTCGGCCCCGCTGTGGCAAACGGCCCCTGTTCTGAAGTTTCAGAGGTTGCAGACCAGGACTATTCGGATAGTGAGGATGACTCTGTGTCTAGGTCAGCACAGGAAAGGGTGCTTGTAGGAGCACTTATCACAGCGGTGCGGGATACCCTAAAGATGGAATATACGGTGGGGGCGTCTACAGAGGTGTTGTTCCCTTTTGGGCCCCACAAGCTGGCCTGCACGGCTAAGGTGTTTCCCTACCTACCCTATTTTGATAAGTTTATCTACAAGGAATGGGAATGCCCGCAGCGGGCCTTTTCGGGCCCGAACCGCATGGCGGTACGTTACCCCTTTGAGGAGAGTTTCCTGAAGAAATGGACATCTCCCCCTAATGTGGACCTCCCGGTATCCAGGTTAAATAAGGTAACCACGATTCCGGTGGAGGGGACCCCTGCTTTTAAGGATTCTGCCGACAGAAGGGCCGAGGCGGTGGCCCGGTCCATGTTTATGGTGGTTGGGTCAGCATTGCGGCCAGTGTTAAGCCTCGTACACGCTCGGTTTACTCGGCAAGAACCAGCAAGAAAACTGCTGTCAGAGCTTCCTTGCCGAGTATACCGAGCGTGTGTACAAGGCTTTCAGGATTCTCGACAAGAAAACTGCCCAGAATCTAGACGAGAAAAATAGAGAACATGTTCTCTATTTTCTCGTCGTAAGATTCTCTGCAGTTTTCCTGCCGAGAAACCCGAGAGTGTGTATACTTGGTCGCCGTGGAAACCCACGCATGCTCGAAGTGACTTTGACGCATGCGCGGTAGCTTCCTAGGCATAGGTAGGGTGCATGTAAAAAAAAATTGCGCTCCCACCTAAAAAATGCAAACTTATATGAACTCAAGTGACTTTCAACAATAGTGTTCATACAAAGCAAAAACGTGTAAGTTCATAAATAAACACTAGAGGATTAGCAATGAAAATGTGTTCTAATAGGTAAATATGAACGGACTCAAAAATGACAATGTCCATGTAAAAAAATGGGATAAGGAAAGCTTGACAGCAGGTGAATCTACTTTGGTGTTCTGTTCATCTAGTAAAAGAAAGGCGTTCACCGCCGCTTACCAGATAGAAGATCATATAGTGCTCGTCAGAATATACTCCAGCCGGGTCAGGATAATCATCCGGGGATACCTCCTCCAGGACACACCGTTTGCATTGTGCTAAGTTCCATTCGGCTTACACTGGATTCCTGCTGCGGTATATACTTCACAGTTTCACCCGATCGGATCACCGATCACCAGTTCCGTATGACACTCAGACAGGATAAAAAGAAGAAAACCTCATGGTGTGGTATGAAGGTTCAAAGGTGTTTATTTAAAAACTGCACTGAAGGCAAGAAAGGCGTGAAAAGCATCGTGAGACACCGGAAGACAAGTCATCGGCCCACCGTTGACACACATGCTCCTCTAAGAGAGTGCAAAGGGAGCCATGGATACAGACAAAACGTTTGTATTTCATGACGGCTCCCGCTACAACTCCAACATCTGCTTATTATGAAATACATATTAAAAGAATAACATAATAAAAATACCTCAGAACCAAATCCATATAAAAAAAAACAGTAAAATTACATTTTTTACATTTTTCATTTTACATAGTGACCCATACATTGATTTTACATAGTTATCGATGCATATCTCAAAAAAATATTAAAAAGGGGAGGGAGGGATTTTTAATTCATTCATACAAAATGTCAATAAAAACAAAGTATATTTTTTTTTTCAGGGAGCCTGGAGGAGAAATATCTCCCCAAGACTTCCATATTGGAAATTGATAATGTATAAAATGATCAATACCAAAATAAATATAAAAATATATATTCAATTATATATAAAGAAAAAAATCTAATATATAAGATAAAATCGGAAAAAACACTAGTTCTTCTACCCTGAATATCTAAACACAAATGGAGGAGATTGCAAAAAGTGGGGGACAGGGGGAGGGGGTGAGGAAAGAAGGAGCCCAGTACTGAATCATGGGGAAGATTCCACAGACAAACAGGGGGGACAGTTCCCAAGGGTTATTAATTATGCCAGTATAGAACTTGGCTATTATTAATATGACAATTGATGTCCCATTCCACATTGAGTCCCAGGGGGTTATAATACTGGAGGTCAAAAATCCACCTGGTCTCACGGCGGGAAATGTGTCTCTTCAGATTATTCCCCTTCCAGTGTGGAACTAATTTTTCTATAGCTATAACCTGGAGTAAAGATTTATCTTGATGGAAATGACGGAAGTGGCGTGAAACACTATGCCCTATGAAGCCTCTCCTAATATTCGAGAGATGCTCCCCTATACGAACATTGAGGGCTCTAGTGGTACGTCCAACATATTGTAGCCCGCACGGGCATTTCAAAAGGTATATGACCCCTACAGTACTGCAGATAATAAACTCTGAAATCTGGAAGGTTTTGGAAGTAACATGAGATGTAAATGTCGGGGTTCTAATAGTTTGTGATGTTTTGCATACAGCACACTTTTTGCAGGGAACATACCCTTCAAGATTACCAAACATCATGGGGCGTATTGGAGGGTCAATGGCACTAGGGGCCACAATATCTTTCAATGACCTATTGCGTCTAAAAAGGATTTTAGGTTTATCAGGTAACATGGTTGCCAGGATTTTATCACATTTAAGAACCTGCCAGTGTTTCCTAAAAATCCTATTTATCCACCAATACTGTGATGAAAAAGTTGTTAGAACGGACCACTCGTATGGGTTAGGGCTATTTGAAACATCCTTAACCCTAGAAACCAAAAGATCCTGTCTATCTAACTGAAACAGTCCTTAAATCTTCATCTAAGGTATTGGTATCGTATCCCTTTTCAATAAAACGTTCTCTCAAAATTTTAGACTGGCTCTGAAAGTCCTCCGAAAAAGTGCAATTATCATCATGCGCCTAAATTGCACCTTCGGGATAGCTTTCAGCCAATTCAGGGTGATGGTTACTGCTTGAAGGAATATAGCCATTCCTGTCTGTGCTTTTAAAATACGTTTTGGTACACAGACGTCCATTCTCCCTAAAAATACCTAAATCCAGAAAATTTATGGAAGTCCTACTGTGTTCATAAGTGAATCGAATTCCCCATAGGTTATTATTGATAACACTCATGAACTGATGAAGGGACTCCTCATCCCCGCTCCACAAAAAATAGCATCATCGATGTAACGTTTCCAGAAAAGGAGGCGTGACTCCTTCATTGGAAATAATACATAATTTTTCCAAAGGGCCATAAACAGTCCCGCTAGACTGGGAGCGTATTTGGCCCCCATAGCTACTTTTGTAAATAAAAATCTCCCCCATAGAAAAAATAGTTATGTTCCATGGCAAAGGTGAGTAGTTTCATTACAAACTCTAAAGTGGCATCTGATACTTCCGACTCCTGCTTTAAGAAACATTTGGCGGCATGGTACCCTAACTCATGTGGTATGATGGTGTAAAGCGATGCAACATCATCTGTCACCAAAAGGGTACCATCTTCCACCTCCCATTGGGAGACCTCAATTTGCATCGAATCTCCCAAAAAAGCAGGGGTTTTCTTTACCAATGGCTGCAAAAACTGATCAACAAACTTCCCAATTCTTGAAGTTAGGGAATCGATTCCGCTAACTATTGGACGGCCAGGGGGAAATTCCAAATTCTTATGGACCTTAGGTAAATAGTATATAATAGGTAACTGAGGAGCTAGCGGGATAAGGAAATCCATTTTTTTTTTCTCATTAATAATTTTCTTTTTTTTAACTTTCTTGCACCATATGCTAAAAATCCCCCCCCCCTTTTATTGTTATTTTTTTGATATATGCATGGATGACTATGTAAAATCAACGTATGGGTCACTATGTAAAATACATTTTTACTGTTTTTTTTTATTTTTTATATGGATTTGGTTTATTTCATAATAAGCAGATGTTGGAGTTGTAGCGGGAGCCGTGATGAAATACGGACGTTTTGTCTGTTTCCATGGCTCCCTTTGCACTTTCTTAGAGGAGCATGTGTGTCACCGGTGGGCCGATGACTATTTTGTTTCTTCCGGTGTCTCGCGATGCTTTTCGTGCTTATAAATGTCGTGGTAAGTGACGTATGGATACGATCTCCTTTCCCAGAAGAATCCTGTTACGGGGAAACGCGTTGGGTGGAGTCAGTATTCTATACGTCACCACGCACAAACCAATCGGACTGTCAGCCGCGGCTGTTTTTTTATCTTTGCATGTCTCCTGGTGTATTTGTGGTGTGTTTGCAGTGCAGTTTTTAAATAAACACCTTTGAACCTTCATACCACACCATGAGGCTTTCTTCTTTTTATCCTGCCTGAGTGTCATATGGAACTGGTGATCGTTGATCCGATCGGGTAAAACTGTGAAGTATATACCGCAGCAGGAATCCAGTGTAAGCCGAACGGAACTTGGCACAACGCGAACGGTGTGTCCTGGAGGAGGAATCCCTGGATGATTATCCTGACCCGGCTGGCGTACCGTATTTTTCGCTCTAAGACGCACCTAGGTTTTAGAGGAGCAAAACAAGAAAAAATATTTTCTGAACTTAATGGTGTACTAAAATATTTGCTGCGGACATGGACAGTGAGCATCCTTCTTCTAATACATTTGCCGTTCAGTGCTTACATGTTATATCAATGTGACTGTACCTCCGACGTCAAGCCCGCCCGCCCGAGCATAGCTGAGCTTAGCCAAAGTGAGCTGAGCAGGGAAGAGCACAGCCGAAGTGAACTGAGCAGGGACCGCCCCCTTCCCGCTGAGTATGGCCGAGCCAAGCTGAGCAGGGACCGCCCCTCTTCCTGAGCAGCATATCCAAGCCCAGCTGAGCAGGGACTGCCTCCTCCCGCCCGAGGAAAGCCGAGCTCAGGTAAATGGGGACCGCCCCAGGACATTTACTGTATGCGGTATAATGGGGGACTCTGTGTGGCCGTCGGAACACATGGGGTGCTTTTTTTTATAGTGCGGGGGGGGGGCGGCTTTCTTGCAGTGGCGGCAGGTGGTGCCGGCAGTGGCAGGGGGGTGTTGCCAGCCTGATGTAAATTCGGGGGAAAAAAGTGCATCTTATGGTCCGAAAAATACTATTCTGACAAGCGCTATATGATCTTCTATCTGGTAAGCGGCGGTGAACGCCTTTATTTTACTAGATGAACAGAACACCAGAGTACATTCACCTGCTGTCAAGCTTTTCTTATCTCATTTTTTTTTACATGGACATTGTCATTTTTGAGTCCGTTCATATTTACCTATTGGAACAAATTTTCATTGCTAATCCTCTAGTGTTTATTTATGAACTTTACACGTTTTTTGCTTTGTATGAACACTATTGAAAGTCACTTGAGTTCATATGATAAGTTTGCATTTTTTAGGTGGGAGCGCAATTAATTGTTCCTTAATTTTTTATTTATAACAGGGACACGGCCGCACGGGCCAACACGATACATACAATATTCATGGTAAGACAACAACACAATGACACCTCGTGACACATACAAACATTTTAAGCAACCGGGAACGTCATGTTGAGCACCCCACAGCTGTGAGGTGACGCATATGTCTCTGGAGATTGCCTGGTTATCCCCACTGTAAGGGACTTGCGGAGGCCACACAGGGGGCCACCATCCCCGAGGAAGAGTCACATGTGTCGATTTATATCAAGGCTTTAGGGCCCATGCGTCCGCCCCCAACTTTTTCTTATATACAGAAGGACCCCCGTTCCGGGAGTATAGAAAATTAGAGCGAGTTAAAGGAGAGTGACTAGAGATGAAACGAAAGAGAGTGTTCAGAGGAAAGGGGCTGGGGAGGGGGGGGGTTTGGTCTCCACTGACATGAATCGCCTGGGGGGGTGTTCTCCTGCCATACACACATATTCGTCGGTGTAGGCCAGGGATATGCAATTAGCGGACCTCCAGATGTTGCAAAACTACAATTCCCATCATGCCTCTGCCTTTGGGTGTCATGCTTGTGGCTGTCGGAGTCTTGCTATGCCTCATGGGACTTGTAGTTCTGCAACAGCTGGAGGTCCGCTAATTGCATATCCCTGGTGTAGGTCGGAGGAGGGAGGAGACATGGCAAAAAGTGTTCGTTCATTCCCCGGCTGTGGGTTCTCTCAAAGCCTGTCCCTCAGCCAAATATATGAAGATGTTCCACAGTTGCCAGGTATTAGGAAATGTTTCCTGCCTACGAGGTCCCCCATTAGTTTTATTTCTTACACCTTCGCGATCCATTGGGATATTGTCGGTGGGAGTGAAGCCTTCCAGTGGAGTGAAATGCAGGCCTTGGCTGCGTCTAAGAGGTGTCTGATCACAGATTTTTTTATACACCTTCTCCGGAATGTTGGATACCTGCAGTAGATGGAAAGCGGGATCTACTGGTATGGTGTGGTCTGTGAATCTCTGCGCCACCTCCCGAATCACTCGCCAGAAGTGACTCGGGCTGGGGCAGGACCAGAAAATATGGAGCAGCGTTCCCTTGTCAGCTGTGCTAACACAGATCCGACGTTGCCGGGTAGAACTTATGTAGCATGGCCGGGGTCCTGTACCACCACGATAGGAGCTTGTAATTGGTCTCCTGGGTCTTGGCGCAGATAGAATACTTGTGCCTGAATCTCAGGATACGCTGTGTTGTGGTCGAAGTAAAGCGGCAATTTGGTTCCGCTTCCCATTTATACCCGGGGGTACAAAGTCAGCATGTGATGTATTTAGGAGGCCATAGGCAAGGGACAACGTATGTGACATGTTTCCCAAGGAGTGGCAGAGTTCCTCCAATGTCGTGAGAGGTTGGTCATTGGCGGCCGGGGGTGCCAGAGAATGAAGAAAGTGACCTAACTGACAGGACCTCAAAAAGTCCAGGCAGAATGGGCCTGCGGGGTCCGAGAGTTCAGCAGTCCTGTACCACCGCCCCCCGTACAAAAGTAGGAGGCTTGGTAGAAGCCTGCCTCGATCAGTCCCTGGAAGGCCGCGTCCTGCACCCCTGGCGTGAAAGCGGGATTTCCCAATAATAGGATACAGAGGTAAGTTGGGAAAAGATATGGGTGCCTGAGAGAGGAGTCTTGCAGAGACTCGTGAGGTGTTGCCAATCAGTGGATGCCTTTTGGTTTCTGCTGGTAGGGTCAAGTAGCACCAGGGAGCTCTGTTGAGGGGGACCGCGGTATGGTCCTGTTCGATCTGTGCCCAAAGCTTGGTCTCCCGGTTACGGCACCAATCTATGAGCCTCCCTAGGTGAATTTGCCTGGTGATATGCGCGGATGTCCGGCAGTGCAAGACCTCCCTGACATTTAGGTAAGACTAGCAGTTTGGCTGAGAGTCGTGGCCTCTTTTTAGCCCAGATGAATGCAGTAAATGTAGATTGCAGTTTAAAAAAGGATGCAGGGATGTGTATGGGCAGCGCTTGCATGAGGTAAAGACATTTCGGGAGGATTGTCATCTTCAAAATGTTGCAGCGGCCTATCCAGGAGTGCAGACCCATATGTCAATTATTCAACAGTGTCCGAATTGTCCTCAGCAGGGGTAGGAAGTTGAGGTCTTACAGCCGCGAGACTGATTGGGGAATAAGCGTGCCCAAATACTTAGGGCAGTTGTCCTTTTCAGTTTAAAGCTGGCTTGCAAGTGCATGAGGTGTGTGTGTGTGTGTGTAATCCCCACCCCCATGGCCTCCGATTTAGCGAAATTAATCTTTAAGTTGGAAAGTGCCCCATAGTTTTCAAATTCCCTTAGTAGATTTGGGAGGGAGATAGAGGGATTAGTAAGGGAGAACATGAAGTCATCGGCGTAGGCCGACACCTTATATTGGGTACAGTTTACCAGCACACCTGAAATGTCAGGATTCAGTCGCACATGGCATAGGAAAGGTTCCAGCAAAAGGGCGAAGAGGAGGGGGGATAGTGGGCAGCCCTGTCTCGTCCCATTAGTAATCGGGAGGGAGTCTGAGATCACCCCATTACCCCGCTTTCTGGCCATTGGCGTTGCGTATGTCGCCGAGATCCAGCTCGGCATTTTACCGCCTAGCCCTATATGCCTTAGTGTGGCAAACATAAAGGCCCAACTGACCTGGTCAAACGCTTTCTCCGCATCGGTGCTTAGAAAGACACTAGGTGTTTTCGTGTACAGGACCGCCCACTGAAGAGATGAATATCTCGGTTGTGGCAGCAGATGCTGCCGTTACCGAGATATTCATCTTTAAAGTGCCGACGTAGAACGACGGTGGGCGGTCCGTAACTAGTTAAACACAATTCTAATGTAATTTTTCACTATTTTTCACTATTTTCACTGCCATCTTTTTCCCTCTAATTAGAATCCCCAAACATTATATATATTTTTTATCCTAACACCCTAGAGAATAAAATGGCGATCGTTGCAATACTTTCTGTCACGCCGTATTTGCGCAGCGGTCTTACAAGCGCACTTTTTTTGGGAAAAAATTACTGTTGTCTTATTTTTTAATTAAAAAAAGTGTAAAGTTATCCCCATTTTTTTTTTTATATTATGAAAGATAATGTTACGCCGAGTAAATTCATACCCAACATGTCACGCTTCAGAATTGCGTCCGCTCGTGGAATGCCGACAAACTTTTACCCTTTAAAATCTTCATAGGCGATGTTTAAAAAAATCTACAGGTTGCATGTTTTGAGTTAGAGGAGGTCTAGGGCTAGACTTATTGCTCTCGCTTTACCAATCGCGGCGATGCCTCACGTGTGGTTTGAACACCGTTTACATATGCGGGCGCTGCTCACGTATGTGTTCTCTTCTGCGCGCAAGCTTGTCGGGACGGGGTGCGTTTTCTGGCTCCTAACTTTTTTTTAGCTGGCTCCTAGATTCCAAGCAAATTTGTCAAACCCTGCCCTGAGGTCAAGATTAAAGGGGCTGTGTCCGTCAATGTACATCAGAGAAATGGATTTTATGATGAGTACAAAAATCCTATTTTTGAAGCACAACATCCTTTTATAGACTTTCCTTCATAAGTTCAGCAAAGCTCTCCATTAATTGCAGTGTTCCTCTGTCTGCTGCCGAATGAACTGACGTATAGACTCCTTGCTTTCTCAAGTGCCACGGCAGGATAATATAGTGGAATGCCTGTATGAATATTTTCAAGCAATATGAACTGGAAGACAGGAAACCATTGAGGCATAAATGTTACTTGCTATGGGCTCCAGGCTCCCTAGGGGAGGATGGCAATCCTATTGGATATGGAATCTCTCGATTTTGTGTGGCCGTCTTGACAGAGAATTCCTTAAATAGAAGATTTCTGCATCATTCATTCAGGTTGCCTGCAGTGTAGGAGTAAGGTAGGGCCAGAGACCCCACTAATTAGGGGGACAGGATAGGACTAGTAGTAGGGAAGAGAGGTACCTGTCAAGCGGGGAAAGAGTAGTCTCCGCTGTCAGCTTCCTGGCAGCTGAATTTCTACAGGGACATTTGGGGATCGTATTGTAACCAGCATTATCATGACCTCCTCCAAAGAAAGTGCTCCTCTGGAATTCTGTGGTCTGTGAAGCCTCGTACACACGATCCATCCGATGAGAACGGTCTGAAGGACAGTTGTCATCGGTTAACCGATGAAGCTGACTGATGGTCCGTCGCGCCCACACACCATCGGTTCAATGCTTCCAAGCATGCGTCGACTTGATTCTGAGCATGCATGGATTTTTAACCGATGGTTGTGCCTACTAACGATCGGTTAGGAATCCATCGGTTAGATTTAAAGCAAGTTTTTTTTTTTATTTAACCGATGGTTAAATAACCTATGGGGCCCACACACGATCGGTTTTGACCGATGAAAACGGTCCATTAGACCGTTGTCCTCTGGTTAACCTATCGTGTTTACGAGGCCTAAGTGTCTGATACATTACTATTGGAAAGTGTCTTATGGATAAACAGTGCCCTCTTCTGCCTGAAGAGGTGTATGACCTGCAATGTTGCTGTAAACGCATATTTCTATGATTATTTCATTTCTGCAGTTATTACAGGTACTTGTATAGTGCTGTCAATTTACGCAGCACTTTACACGTATATATTGTACATTCACATCAGTCCCTGCCCTCAAGGAGATACTAGGATCCAATGAAATATAACAGTTTAAGGAATAGTGTATTGTTCCTCGTTACAACACCCTGGTTATCATATAATCTGTGGTTCAGTGGTTCAGTCAGCCAAACAGACTTGTACATGAGGTGTTCATCTTCAGTGGCACGGTCCATTGCTGATTGATCACCCTCCAATTGTATTATTTATGCTAAACAAAAGCACAAGCGATGAAAAAAGATAATGTAAAAACATTTATTTGATGTATTGTGTTTCTCAAATGTTTATTATTTGAGCTTATGGATATTTTAACCTTATTTTCATGTATTTAACAGAATATGGCTCATTGGTTGGAAGCTTTAACAGCTTGTGTTCGTGATGTCTGTTCTGCAGAGAATCCAGTAGCTTTGGAAAATTTCCACTCGCTTCCTACATCAGTGCTTCAAATTCTTGTTACAACATTCACCCACTGCAAGGTGTGGATCATTTTGTAGTAACTAATTTTTGATTTAAGAACGTTTTCATGCAGAATTTGTATCTTCATTTTTTGCAGCACTGTTCTGTATTTGATGTGTTTGTGGAAACAAACACATCTTACTTTATACATTCCTAATATTAAAAGTAAATTTTTCCTTGCCAAGCTAATATGATATGTAATTTGTTGTTCTTCAGCAAAGTGATTCACTATATAGTGGAAAGCTCCATCTGGTTTTGGATCTTCTTCAAGCCATTTTTAAGGAAGCGGTATGTCTTCAGAAGCAGTTAATGGAACTTCTGGATAAGGCTACTTTAAGCAGCTCTGCTTCAGACGTTGCATGTATGGTGTCATGTAAGTACACAGGAATGTTGATTTTTAGCAAATGTCACATCTAAACCATCCCTCTTTTTTTCTTTTTGCATATTTACAAGTTTTTTTTGTTCTGTGAATTTCAGCTTTTTGACTCTTTTTGTTCTATTAATTGCCTGGGTAAATTGGGAATATTAATGTTGGGAATACTTACAATGATACCTAATTGGAAAATACTATTCTCTTATCTGAGGATTGTGAAAAATGTTTTTCCACTGTTAATATTGAAAGCAGTTCTTAAATGTTGTCAAAAATGTAGAACAGTGGGATCTTTTTTTCTTTTCTTCTGGGTCTGTCTTAAAGGGGTTGTAAACCCTCATGTTTTTTTCACCTTAATGCATCCTGTGCATTAATGTGAAAAAACATCTGACAGTTACCGGCTCCCGTTTTACTTACCTGAGCCCTGGAATGTCCTGCGTCGAGAACACGCTTTTCCTTTGCCCGGGATTTTCAACTCTTTATTGGATATATGGATAGCAGTGCAGCCATTGGCTCCCCTACTGTCAATCAGATCCAATGACGTGGGGGGCAGGGGCGAGTCCTGCACTCAGCGGCTATGGACCCCAAAAGCAGGGCTCAGGAGTGCACCCACAAGGTAACCCCCCTTGGGAGAGCACTTCACTGAGGGGGTTATCTGAAGCGGGGAGGAGCCGAGAGAGCCGCAGAGGAACCCCAGAAAACTACGTTACGGGGCCACTCTGTGCAAAACGAGCTGCACAGTGGAGGTAAGTATGACATGTTTGTTTAAAAAAAAAAAAAAAAAATTGAACCTTTATCACTTTAAAGACAAGCTAGCAGAGGGAGGTCACACAACTGCACAACAGGGCTCTGAAAAGAAGGCATTTAGCATATTAGTTTTAGGAAAACGCAGTGTCCTGAACAGGGACCTAAAACGGAGAGGGTCAAAGTAATTAATGTTTACTTTACAAGCACTTGAGCAGCTGCAGGAAATATAATTTTACAGGCATGAGAGGAGTAGGGGCAGGGAGGAGATCGGCACACAAACTACAGAACTGACAGGGAGTGGGGGAGGGGGAGATGCAGAGATGCTTAGGAGAGAGCAGGATCACAAAGGCACGTAAACTGACCACGGTATCATGGATCAGCAGACATGATAAACCTGGTCAGTTTAAACAAGAAAAGAGGAACAAGCAGGATCAACCATGTATTGTACAACATAGAAAGGCACAACTGACATGACAAAAGCACTATGCTATATCTCTTGCCTTTTAAAGAGGCAGAAGAAATTTTATTTTTTCAACGTTACAACCACTTAAGGGTTTTTTACATAAAGAAATCCCTGTGGCTATTCCCAGTAGTAATTGATATAGTAGGCATAAAGCTGGCCGTACAGCTTGTTTTTTTTTGTCAGGCTGAATAAGGAAAAAAAATGATTCCTCCTTCCACACAAACTAGGTCACCCAACACATTGATTTCTGACAGCAGCACCCTCAGAATACACTGAACAACGGCTGCAGCCAAAAGTTTGTCTCTTTTTGACAGAAGTCGATCAAACGATTAACTTCTGTTGAGCAGGAACTGCCACTTACCGGTGAAAATTTGCTGAACAAATTTCAATTTCAATCAGTGTATCGCCAGCATTAGTACTTTAGTCATTTAGTCATTTTATCACTTAAAAAAAAAGGTCCTTGAAGAAATTTGAGAATTTGGTCTATCTTTATGGACAGAGGTGATTAATTTGCTTAAGCAGCACCAGGCAGAAGAGTTTACAAAAACTGGGCATAGGCTTTTTTACGGGAAAATGTTTTTTTAGATGGTTTTCTTCTGGATGTGTTTTTTAAATAGTGGTACTTTAACCACTTAAGACCCGGACCATTATGCAGGTTAAGGACCTTGCCCCTTTTGCGATTTGGCACTGCGTCGCTTTAACTGACAATTGCGCGGTCGTACAACGTGGCTTCCAAACAAAATTGGCGTCCTTTTTTTCCCCACAAATAGAGCTTTCTTTTGGAGGTATTTAATCACCTCTGCGGTTTTTATTTTTTGCGCTATAAACAAAAATAGAGCGACAATTAAAAAAAAATTTTTTTTTTCTTACTTTTTGCTATAATAAATATCCCCAAAAAAGATATAACATTTATTTTTTTTCCTCAGTTTAGGCAGATACATATTCTTCTACCTATTTTTGGTAAAAAAATTGCAATAAGCGTTTGCGCAAAATTTATAGCGTTTACAAAATAGGGGATAGTTTTTATGGCATTTTTATTAATAATTTTTTTTATTTCTTTACGGCGGCGGCGATCTGCGCTAATGGCGGCGATCTGCGATTTTTTTTTTTTTAATGACTGCGACATTATGGCTGACACATCGGGCACTTTTGACACATTTTTGGGACCATTGTCATTTTCACAGCGAAAAGTGCTATAAAAATGCACTGATTACTGTGAAAATGACAATGGCAGTGAATGGGTTAACCAATAGGTGGCGCTAAGGGGTTAAGTGTGCCCTAAGGGACTGATTCTTACTGCAGGGGGGTGTGGCTGTAGGCGTGACGTCACTGATCATCATTCCCTATATCAGGGAACAGACAATCGGTTTCACTGCCACAGTGAAGAACGGGGAAGGTGTGTTTACACACACCTCTCCCTGTTCTTCAGCTCCTGTGACCGATTGTGGGACACCGGCGGCAATCGGGTCTGCGGGCGCGATCACGGAACTTCCCACGGCTGGGCTCTTAAAGGCAACATACAGGTACGTGCCTGTGCCCAGCTGTGCCCTTCTGCCGACGTAAATGTGCAGGAGGCGGTCCTTAAGTGGTTAATAAAAGCCAGGTGAACAAGCTTTAATTTGTCAGTGCCCTTTTATATAGGCGTTCTATTGCTTTTTCTCCTGTTTGATTTTGGATGAAAAAGCTTGTGGATATAAATGGATGATCATTTGTTTACATTTGTCTACATCCATGTCTATTCTTCTTTTTTTTTTTTTTTTTTAATTCCTTTATTATTTTCCTAGTTAGAAACAATTTACTATTTACATCATTCCACAATCAAATAATCTTATACCTTACACCCTACAATTGGCTGGGGTAAGGACTGAATTTGTGCATATCTTCATTCGGCTATGGATATTGTGCCCCATTTCTCCCATAAATAGTGTAGTGAACTTTAAAAGATTCCCCTTCATAACTTCCCTCAATTGTAGTGAATCCTTCCCCACACTTTGAGTAAAAAAACAAATCATCTTTGTGTCAGTGAATTACTGCGCTGTCTAAAGTGACACCCTAAACAAAGTAAAGAGTGATAAATGTGCTGCTGCAACTCTAATGTGAGATACACACACCAGAACAGATTGCAACTAAGTGCAAATATCTAGTGAATCATATGCACAAACTGGTAGACAAACTTGCATCATATGATATAAAATCACAATGAGTGACATCTATAATCAAAAAATGTAATGCATAAATTGGAATCTTATAAGTAATCAAAGTCCAAATTACGGTATATGGACACTAATGGACCAAAGTATATATGAGTGTGTCCTATGAAACGGACATAACTAACATATTGGCTGTCCATATCACTGGGTCCAATGGGAACACAATTGTGAACCTCACACAAAAACACAAGTGAGTCCCACACTGTAAGCGAAGGAGTGTAGTTGTGGTAAACAGTTCATCAATCTATTGTTCAACGGTAACTTCAAATGGATATACACCCAGGAAGAAGTGATGAGAAATAGGAAAGGGGTCCTCCACCTTTGATATTAAAGCTGCCTACCAGCTACACAGATCTCTTGTCAGGAGATCGTAACCGCATGTAGTTGATCACCACAGCCTTGGGTCTCCTATTGGTAAACTGCAGGCAATCCTGAATCCTCAGTGTTAGGTGTCCTCAATACTCCTCTCAATCAATGGTTCCCCATGTGAATGTAAACAACTGCCATAGTATAACACTGTATGGATGTTTATTAGCAAAAAAAGAAATGCACTTACAATATAGTGGATAAAAGCATGTGGAAAAACAAGCGGGCCGAATCTTTTCCTCCGCTCATTCCTTCCGGGATTGATGCGTTGTATCGCAGTGACGTCAGCACGCTGCTCCTCCCAAATAATCATCTTTACCTGGTGGAAAAATACTAGTACCAATTGGTGAAATCAATGGGGAATTATACCTTTTTATTTAAGTTGTCTATGTACCTCATCCCATACACTCAGCACATTCCTCTTTAACCTCTTTACCACCGGGCTTGTTTTTCAGATTCGGTGTTTACGAGACTAAAACATTTTTTTTTGCTAGAAAATTACTTAAAACCCCCAAACATTATATATATTTTTTTCTAACACCCTAGAGAATAAAATGGCAGTCATTGCAATAATTTTTGTCACACCGTATTTGCGCAGCGGTCTTAAAAGCGCACTTTTTTTTGGAAAAAAATCACTTTTTTGAATTAAAAAATAAGACAACAATAAATTTGGCCCAATTTTTTTACATATTGTGAAAGATAATGTTACGCCGAGTAAAATGATACCCAACATGTCACGCTTAAAAATTGCGCCCGCTCGTGGCATGACATCAAACTTTTACCCTTAAAAATCTTGATAGGCGACGTTTAAAAAATTCTACAGGTTCAATTTTTTGAGTTAGAGTAGGTCTAGAATTATTGCTCTCGCTCCAACGATCGCGGCGATACCTCACTTGTGTGGTTTTACCACCGTTTTCATATGCAGGCGCTACTCACGTATGCATTCGCTTCTGTGCGCGAGCTCGTCGGGACGGGGCGCTTTAAAAAAAAAATTTTTTTGTTTTATTTATTTTTATTTAGTTAATTTTTTATTTCAGTGTAAAATATTATTATCACTTTTATTCCTATTACAAGGAATGTAAACATCCCTTGTAATAGAAAAAAGCATGACAGGTCCTCTTAAATATAAGATCTGGGGTCAAAAAGACCTCAGATCTTATATTTAGACTTAAATGCAAAAAAAAAAAAATGTTGCTTTAAGACGCTGGGCGGGACTGACGTTTTGACGTCACTTCCACCAAGCAGAGCTATGGGGACGGGTGAAGGAAATTTTTCCTTCACTCGCAACCCCAGTCAGCTGCCGAACAGTCCCGATCGCCTCCGCCGCTACCGACGGCTCCGGTAAGCGGCGGAGGGCGCGGGAGAGTGGCGGGAGGGGGGGCGCCCCTCTCCCGCCACCGATAACGGCGATTTTGCGGCGAATCCGCCACGGAGATCGCCGTTATCGTGTACACCACCGCCCACTGAAAAGATGGATACCTCGGTTTTGGCAGCAGCTGCTGCCGTTACCGAGATATCCATCTTTAAAAACAGGACGTCTTTTGGACATGGGGCGGTGGTCAGCGAATCTACTTGACTCCAAATATCGTAGAACCCATATCGCCTTTTCTAGTGCCACCTGACTTTGTAAGAATTCTATCTTCACCCAACTTTTAAGTATAAAAAAAAAACAATAAAAATGCCATAAATGTATCCCCTATTTTGTGGACGCTATAACTTTTGCGCAAACCAATCAATATACGCTTATTTATTTTTATTTTTTTCAACCAAAAAAAATGTAGAGGAATACATTTTGGCCTTAACTGAAACTGATGAAAAATTTTTTTTTTTTTTAATAGTAAAAAATGTGTTTTCTTTTTTAAATTGTTTTTTTTTTGTTTATATAATAACGTTGCAAACAACAAGAAACGTCATGTGGGGCACCATCCGAACGTCGCAACCGTAAGGTGGCACATATGCTCCTGGTGATTGCCCGGTCATTTCCGCTTTAAGAAACTTGCAGTGGTGATAGAGGGAGCCTCCTTCATGGAGGAGGGTACGTGAGTGTCAATTTGTAGTAAGGTGTTGGGGCCCATGTACCCGATCCTTTCGGTTTCTCTTTATATCAAGAAAGACCCCCATATCGGGAGTATAGAAAATTAGAAAAAATAGAATGAAACTAGAGGGAAGAAGGAGGGAAAAATGGTCAGAGGGTACAGGGGGGGGGAGGGGGAGTTTGGTTCCCCCCCCATATATGGAGTGCTGGGGGAGGTGTTGTACTACATTGCGATCATAATCACCAGCATTAGCGGTGGCCGGGAATGGGAGGGAACAAGCTAAAGAGTGTATGTTCATACATCAGCAACGGGCTCTCTCAAAGCTTGGCCCTCAGCCGAGTATATGAAAATATTCCACAGTTGCCAAATATTCATAAATGTTTCCTGCCTATTTTGAGCTGTGAGGACGAGATCCTCAACGTGTTTTATTTCTTCCACTTTCGACCCCCGGTAAGTCTCCAGTCAAGCTCCCTAGGAGCAATTCAGAGCAGCCAAGAAAAAAGCGGGGGAATAACCTAAAACAACAAGGCTCCCCCTCTGGCTCCATGGGCCACAAGCAATTGTGCGGGGTGGCAGTGTCTCAGAGGCCAGGCTCAGTTCAAAGCCCACGGGGGGAGGTCAGCAGGGGGGGGGATCCCCCGGACAGAGGTCAAGGCAACAGTGGGAGTTTACTGTCGGCTAGGGAGCATTCAGGACTCACGTGACTTGGCGTTGGATGGAGCCCGCATGCGACCCCGAGACCTCTGAGAGCGGGCAGTCTGGTTGAACCGACCGGCAGTAGGGCCCGTGCGACCGATCTGCTTCGGAATCTGCCGTAGCCAGTTTGGTACCTGAACCGGCTCTGCTCCCAGGAGGGTGAAGAACTTTGGTAGGTCTGCTGGTGTTCGCAGGGTGAAGGAGGTCTGCGCTGTGCGGAAGATGACCGCTAAGGGGTATCCCCAGCAGTAGGTGCAGCCGTGCCTCCTTGCGGTTTCCAGGACCGACTTCAGCATCGCCTGACGTTGGAATGTGGCCCTGGATAGGTCCGGGAGGATCTGGATGTTTGCCCCATCGAAATCTATGTCGCCCAGGCCTTCCGTATTATAGCCTCCTTTTGCGCATAGCAGTGCAGACGGCACAGCACATCCCTCGGCCTGGTGGGATCTGTAGATTTGGGGTCTAGGCTGCGATGGACCCGGTCTATCTCTAGCGAAGGCAGTGGGGACTCCAGAAGTCTATAAAAGATTGCCGTGACCGTCTCCGCCAGGTCTTCAGGTCCAGTGTCTTCAGGGATTCGCCGCAGGTTGTTGCGGCGGCTGCGGTCCTCCATTTCCTCCAGGTGCAGCTGCATCTCCTGGGCCTCCATAGTGTGGGATTTGCATGCTCATTCTAGGGCCTGCTTCGGAGACGTCAGCGAGGCGACCACTGTCTCTCCGGCTGTTACACGGTCGGAGACTGTATGTAGCTCCATCCGCACCTCCTGTATGTCCCTGCTGTGTGCCTCCTCTATTCGCAGGATCAGGGCCTCTATGTCCACTCTCGTAGGGAGGGCCTGGAGCATGTTGCGGAGGTCCGCATCCAGCGGGCTTTGGGTAGGGTCAGCCATCACTGACTGAAAGGCAGCCGGTGTCCCTGTGAGAGGTTCCGGTGAGGGTGCCAGCCCAGTCATCTGTGCTGTGGCAGAGGTCGGCTCCATGCGGGACCCACGTGGCGCGGCCACAATGGCGCCCGGCGAGAGCCTCAGTGGGCCATTGAAGGAGCTGTGTATGCTGGTCTGAGAGCTCAGGGGACGGGTCTCTCTGGATGCTGATAGTGTTCTGTATCTGTTAGGAGTGCTCATGCCGTGTCCACATGAGGGTAGTTTGATGGCCACTGTAAATCAGGTTAGGCCGGGAGCTCCTCGAGTGCAGATCCTCACTCAGCCATTGCTAAGCCACACACCCATGTAGAGGTTTTTATCATAGATACTATTCAACAGTGAGAGACGAAATCTAAAACAATCCAGAAAATCACATTGTATGATTTTGAAATAATTTTCATTTTATTGCATGACATAAGTATTTGATCACCTACCAACCAGTAAGCATTCCTGCTCTCAGACCTGTTATTTTTTTCTTTAAAGCGGGGGTTCACCCTATCGACGAAAACATTTTTTATTTTTTTTATTTTACCATAAAATCAGGCATTGTAGCGCGAGCTACAGTATGCCTGTCCCGTTTTTTTTTAGCCCCGTACTCACCTTGTTCTCGTAGATTGAAGATACCGGGGAATGGGCGTGCCTATGGAGACGGAGGATGATTGACGGCCGGCTCTGGCGCGTCACGCTTCTCCGGAAATAGCCGAAATAGGCTTGGTCTTCACGACGCGTGCGCATAGCCTGTGCGCAGGCGCCGTGAAGAGCCGAGACCTACTCCGGCTGTCTTCGGGGAGAGTGACGTGCCAGGGCCGGCCGTCAATCATCCTCCCTCTCCATAGGCACGCCCATTCCCTGCGGGAGCCGAAAAATACGATCTACGAGAACAAGGTGAGTCCGGGGTTAAAAAAATCGGGACAGGCATACTGTAGCTCGCGCTACAATGCCTGTCTCGATGGTAAAATGTGTCGGGGGGGGGGGGGGGGGTGAACTACCGCTTTAAGAAGCCCTCCTGTTCTCCACTCAATTACCTGTATAAAAGACACCTGTCCACACACTCAGACTTCAACCTCTCCACAATGGCCAAGACCAGAGAGCTGTGTAAGGACATCGGGGATAAAATTGTAGACCTGTATAAGGCTTGGATGGGCTACAGGACAATAGGCAAGCAGCTTGGTGAGAAGGCAAAATCTGTTGGCCCAAATATTCGAAAATGCGGAAAAGTTTCTTCACAGTAAGAGCTGTGAAAATGTGGAATAGACTCCCTGCAGAGATGGCGCTGGCCAGCTAGGTAGATTGCTTTAAGAAAGGCCTGGATACTTTTTATATGTACATAATATAACTGGGTAATAACATTTATAGGTAAAGTTGATCTGGGGAACATCCGATTTGCCTCATGGGGGATCAGGAAGGATTTTTTTCCCCTGCTGTAGCAAATTGGATCATGCTTTGCTGTTTTTTTTTTGCCTTCCTCTGGATCAACTGTGGGTATAGAATTGGGTATATGTGATTGTATGATATTATTATTTTATTTCTTATGGTTAGAAGAAAAAAGGGGGGACCACCCAAAGGTGTTTGGGACTTTAAATGAGAATACCTCTGTGATGTATCTCCATCCTTGTGTCTGGACTTTATATGAGATTACATCCATACTATATCTCCATCCCATATGCGGAAAATTGCAACGAAGGGAAGTTTGGGACTTTAAATGAAACAGTGGGCTAAATGGGGACAAAGTAATGAAACAAACCATAGATGAAATGTTCATGTATTGAGAAAATAGAATATTTGGTAGGAACAAATAGCTTGAACAAAAGTACAGAACATACATTTCATACATAATACAATAGTTGATATAAAAATACATTGAATAAATAACAGTTGATGACAACATATATAGCCACATAGAGGTTGGGCATAACCACGCAATAGGTGAAGTATAAAATGTAAATAGATCATAGAAGTACTGGTTGATCAGAATGGGTCCCATAAACGCGTATAGCTACATCTTTATAAGCCCGACGCGGCGTTTCGTGTATATGAAAAACACTCATCAGGGGCGGATGTAGTGGGATATCTGGAATACAGATTTGATTAGTGATCAGGGTATTAAAATTGGATCCACCAAAAAAGAGGTAGTAAGTCAATTCTGGTTACTTACATAGTATGTCAAAAGTGGTAATGTAAATCCTTCCCAGACAGCACAGCGACCATGGGTAAAATAAAATTATAGTGTATCCTCATAGTACAGGTAGGTATCTGTAATGAATGAATGAATAGGTCCATCAAACAGTGACCCACATGGTAAGGGGATAAGGGCATAACAAATACATAGAAATTAACAAAGGATACCTGGAATGCGAGTAGAATGGCCACAGCTAGTGACGGCTGTAAGGCCTGCATAGAAAATGGCCACTGGCTGAATAGCTGGGAAGGTGCTTAACCACTTAAGCCCCGGACCAAAATGCTGCCTAAAGACCCAAGGGGTTTTTACAGTTCGGGACTGCGTCGCTTTAACAGACAATTGCGCGGTCGTGCGACGTGGCTCCCAAACAAAATTGGCGTCTTTTTTTCCCCACAAATAGCTTTCTTTTGGTGGTATTTGATCACCTCTGCGGTTTTTATTTTTTGCGCTATAAACAAAAATAGAGCGACAATTTTGAAAATAAATCAATATTTTTTACTTTTTGCTATAATAAATATCCCCCAAAAACATATATAACATTTTTTTTTTCCTCAGTTTAGGCCGATACGTATTCTTCTACCTATTTTTGGTAAAAAAAATCGCAATAATCGTTTATCGGTTGGTTTGCGCAAAATTTATAGTGTTTACAAAATAGGGGATAGTTTTTTTGCATTTTTATTTATTTTATTTTTTTTTACTACTAATGGCGGCGATCAGCGTTTTTTTTTTCGTGACTGCGACATTATGGCGGACACTTCGGACAATTTTGACACATTTTTGGGACAATTGTCATTTTCACAGCGAAAAATGCATTTAAATTGCATTCTTTATTGTGAAAATGACAGTTGCAGTTTGGGAGTTAAACACAGGGGGCGCTGTAACATTTAGGGATCACTGTGTATGTGTTTACTAGTGTAGGGGGGTGTGGCTGTAGGAATGACGTAATCGATCGTGTCTTCCCTATAAAGGGAATGACGCGATCGATGCGCCGACACAGTGAAGCACGGGGAAGCCGTGTTTACACACGGCTCTCCCCGTTCTTCAGCTCCGGGGAGCGATCGCGACGGAGCGGCTATAAACGAATAGCCGCGCCGTCGTCCCGGATCGCTCCTGAAGCCACGGGGACCGCCGCATGTACCGGGGGGGGTCCCGATCGGACCCCCGACACACGTCAAGCAGAGGACGTATATATACGTTGATGTGCCTTCCTGTGCCATTCTGCTGATGTATATGTACATGAGGCGGTCCTTAAGTGGTTAAATACTAGGGTTGTCCCGATACCACTTTTTTAGGACTGAGTACAAGTACCGATACTTTTTTTCAAGTAGTCGCCGATACCGATACTTTTTTTAAAATGTGTCCCCAAATGCAGCCATGTCCCCCCACAGATGCAGCCATTGTCTCCCCCAATCCAGCCATTGTCTCCCCCCATCCAGCCATTGTCTCCCCCCATCCAGCAAATGGCTCCCCCCATGCAGCCATTGTCTCCCCCCATGCAGCCATTGTCTCCCCCCATGCAGCCATTGTCTCCCCCCCATGCAGCCATTGTCTCCCCCATGCAGCCATTGTCTCCCCCCATGCAGCCATTGTCTCCCCCCATGCAGCCATTGTCTCCCCCCATGCAGCCATTGTCTCCCCCCATGCAGCCATTGTCTCCCCCCATGCAGCCATTGTCACCCCCCATGCAGCCATTGTCACCCCCCATGCAGCCATTGTCACCCCCCATGCAGCCATTGTCACCCCCCATGCAGCCATTGTCACCCCCCATGCAGCCATTGTCACCCCCCATGCAGCCATTGTCACCCCCCATGCAGCCATTGTCACCCCCCATGCAGCCATTGTCACCCCCCATGCAGCCATTGTCACCCCCCATGCAGCCATTGTCACCCCCCATGCAGCCATTGTCACCCCCCATGCAGCCATTGTCACCCCCCATGCAGCCATTGTCACCCCCCCATGCAGCCATTGTCACCCCCCCATGCAGCCATTGTCTCCCCCCCATGCAGCCATTGTCTCCCCCCCATGCAGCCATTGTCTCCCCCCCATGCAGCCATTGTCTCCCCCCCATGCAGCCATTGTCTCCCCCCATCCAGCAATGTATTCCCGCAGCCATTGTCACCCCCCATGCAGCCATTGTCACCCCCCATGCAGCCATTGTCACCCCCCATGCAGCCATTATCACCCCCCATCCAGCAATGTATTCCCGCAGCCATTGTCACCCCCCATGCAGCCATTGTCACCCCCCATGCAGCCATTGTCACCCCCCATGCAGCCATTGTCACCCCCCATGCAGCCATTGTCACCCCCCATGCAGCCATTGTCACCCCCCATGCAGCCATTGTCACCACCCATGCAGCCGTGTATCCCCCCCATGCAGCCCTTGTCACCCCCCATGCAGCCCTTGTCTCCCCCCATGCAGCCATGTCCCGCTTACCTGCATCCCCGCTGCCGCCGACTGTGTAATACGCCGGGAACATTACAACTTTGAATCGCTGTAATGATTGGCGCCGCGTATAGACACTCCCCCTCGCTCGGGATTGGACAGTTCACCCGAGCGAGGGGGAGTGTCTATGCGCGGTGCGAATCATTACAGCTATTCAAAGCTGTAATGTTCCCGGCGTATTACACAGTCGGCGGCAGCGGGGATGCGGAGAATGGCGACGGGATGCGGCGTCACGGCGGCGGGGGGGGGGCAAAGTATTCTATATTGGTATCGGGGGTATTTGCGGGAGTACGAGTACTCCCGCAAATACTCGGAATCGGTCCCGATACCGATACTAGTATCGGTATCGGGACAACCCTATTAAACACGTCCAGAAAATGCACCAGACTGCCCCCAACGTCACGTCAGCTGGACAGTGTGGGGGAGGGGCCCTCAATCAGACAGCACAATTGCCTGTACTGAAGAGATGCTACACACACCCACTTGATCAGCTGTGATGGATACTAGCCATACAACAGGGCGACGCCCAATAAGGACATCACTCGGATGGCATGTAACGCCAATGCACTGACGGTAACCGCCCGTACCCCCAAAGGGGAGGAAGGGAAGCACAGTGAGTGCACCTGAAGGATCTGGAGAAGCTCTGTATGGAGGAGTGGGGCAAAATTTCTGCTGCAGTGTATGCAAACCTGGTCAAGAACTACAGGAAACGTATGAGCTCTGTAATTGAAAATAAAGGTTTCTGTATCAAATATTAAGTGCTTTTCTGATGTATCAAGTACTTATGTCATGCAATAAAATGCTAATTAATTACTTAAAAATCATACAATGTGACTTTCTGGATTTTTGTTATAGATTCTGTCTCTCACCATTGAAGAGTACCTATGATAAAAATTAGACCTCTACATGCTTTTGTAAGTAGGAAAACCTGCAAAATCGGCAGTGTATCAAATACTTGTTCTCCCCACTGTATACATTTTAGCTCTGATCAAAGCTAGAAGTGGCTCTCGTGAAAGGACAAATGGCATTGGCAACAGGGGGCATCTTTGCTTTGCTTTGTACCATTTAAATAGCTCAAATGATTGAGTCAAGGTACCATTAAATCAGACTAGCAGTAGGGTGGCAATATAACCCTGAAAACCACCTCAAGATTTTATCACCCAGTTCCAATTTTGTCAAATGGTAACAAACCTGAATTTCCAACCCTGTCAAACGCTTTTTCTATTTAATTATTTTTTTATATATTTATGGCAAGCAAACCTGGTTTCTTTTTATGAGGATGTAAGTAAAACCTTGGACAGAGGGGTGGCTGTGGACGTAGTGTACTTGGATTTTACAAAAGCGTTTGACACAGTTCCCCCCACACGGCTAATGTGTAAGGTAAAGTCTACAGGCTTGGAAAAATCACTTTGTAAATGAATAAGAAAACTGTCTGAAAGATAGAATTCAGAGAGTAGTTGTTAATGATTCTCGCTCTGAATGGTCCAAGTCTAAAGTTATTAGTGGTGTACCCCAGGGTTCAGTGTTGGGACCCTTACTTTTTAATATCTTTATAAATTATATAGAGTCTGGGATTAAAAGTACCATTTCAGTCTTTGCAGATGACCCCCAAGCTGTGCAGTAGAATAACATCCTTGCAGGATGTCTTCAACTTACAAGCCGACCTCAATGAGGTTTAATGTTGATAAATGTAAAGTTATGCACTTGGGGGCTAAGAATATGCATGCATCATACATACTAGGGGGAGTAAAACTGGGGGAATCTTTAGTGAAGGATCTGGGGGTTTCGGTAGATCATAAGCTTAACCACTTAAAGCGGGAGTTCACCCAATTGTTTTTTTTCCTCTTTTCCCCTTAGATGGATGCTCGTTTTGTCTAGGGGAATTGGCTAGTTTTAAAATATGAGCCATACTTACCGTTTTCGAGATGCATCTTCTCCGTCGCTTCCGGGTATGGGTCTTCGGGAGCGGGCGTTCCTTCTTGATTGACAGTCTTCCGAGAGGCTTCCGACGGTTGCATCCATCGCGTCACTAGTAGCCAAAAGAAGCCGAACGTCGGTGCGGCTCTATACTGCGCCTGCGCACCGACGTTCGGCTTCTTTCGGAAAATCGTGCCGCGATGGATGCGACCGTCGGAAGCCTCTCGGAAGACTGTCAATCAAAATAGGAACGCCCAGTCCCGCAGCCCATACCCGGAAGCGGCGGAAAAGATGCATCTCGTAAACGGTAAGTACGGCTCATATTTTAAAACAACTAGCCGATTCCCCTAGACAAAACGAGCATCCATCTAAGGGGAAAAATAGTTATGTATGGGTGAACCTCCGCTTTAAGGACCCATTTACGTCGGCAGAATGGCACGGCTGGACACATCAACGTATATGTACGTTGCCCTTTAAGCCCAGCCGTGGGGTCGCGTGCACGCGACCCGGTCCGAAGCTCCGTGACCACGGCCATGGGACTCACGGACCTGATCGCCGCTGGAGTCCCACGATCGGTCCCCGGAGCTGTAGAACGGGGAGAGCTGTGTGTAAACACAGCTTCCCCGTTCTTCACTGTGGCGCCGTGATCGATTGTGATTCCCTATATAAAAGGGAACACACGATCGATGACGTCACACCTACAGCCACACCCCCCTACAGTTAGAAACAGACATGAGGTCACACATAACCCCATCAGCGCCCCCTTGTGGTTAACTCCCAAACTGCAATTGTCATTTTCACAGTAATGCATTTTTTGCTGTGAAAATGACAATGGTCCCAAAAATATGTCAAAATTGTCCGAAGTGTCCGCCATAATGTCGCAGTCACGAAAAAAATCGTGTCGCTCTATTTTTGTTTATAGCGCAAAAAAAATACCACCAAATGGTGGTGATCAAATACCACCAAAAGAAAGCTCCATTTGTGGGAAAAAAAGGACGCCAATTTTGTTTGGGAGCCACGTCGCACGACCACCCAATTGTCCGTTAAAGCGGCGCAGTGCTGAATCGCAAAAACTGGCCGGGTCCTTTAGCTGCCTAAAAGGTCCAGGTCTTAAGTGGTTGATAGCAAGCAATGCCAAGCTGCGGTTTCCAAAGCGAGCAAAGTCCTTTCTTGTATTGAGAGGTATGGACTCCAGAGAGAGGGAGATCATTTTGCCCCTGTACAAATCGTTAGTAAGACCTCATCTGGAATATGCAGTTCGGTTTTGGGCACCAGTTCTCAAAAAAGATATCGGGAACTGGAGAAAGTACAGAGAAGGGCAACCAAACTGATAAGCGGCAAGGAGGTGCTCAGCTATGAAGAAAGATGAGAGGAACTGAATTTATTCTCTCTGGAGAGGAAGAGATTGAGGACATGATCAACCTGTATAAATAAGTGGTCCATATAGTGAACTTGGTGTTTTGAGTTATTCACTTTAAGTTCATCAGAGGACAAGGGGGTATGCTTTGTCTGGAGAAAAAAGATTTCATCTCCAAATACAGAAAGGTTTCTTTACAGTAAGAGCTGTAAAAATGTGGAATAGATGAACTTGCAGGCCAGGCATGACCAGATGGGTTCCAGAGCAGTTGTGTCCCTTGACGCCGCAACGGCATTAGACTCTGTCGAATGGGAGTACCTCTGGGAATGCCTGACAAAGTTTGGATTCGGACCACGTTTTCTTAGGTGGATTCGCCTCGGGAACGGTCATCAGTGACGTGTCACGTGTAGCCACGGCCCTTAACAGTAAGGATCACTTCCTAGGGAACACTTAACCCCTGCAGCCCCACCTAGTGGTTAACCCCTTCACTGCCAGTGTAATTTTTACAGTAATCTATGCATTTTTATAGCACTGATTGCTGTAAAGATGACAATGGTCCCAAAATGGTGTCAAAAGTGTCCGATGCGTCCACCATAATGTCAAAGTCACGATGTAAATCGTTGTTTGCAGCCATAACTAATAAACAAAAATTAATCAAAATGCCATAAAACGGTCCCCTATTTTGTAGAAGCTATAACTTTTTTGCATAAACCAATCAATAAACGCTTATTGCGGGATATTTATTATAGCAAAAAGTAAAAAAATATTGATTTTTTTTTTTTTTTTCAAAATTTTCGCTTTTTTTGTTTATAGCGCAAAAAAATTAAATCGCGGAGGTGATGAAATACCACCAAAAGAAAGCTCTATTTGTGGGAATTTTTTTTTTTGTGAGCCACGTTGCACGGCCGCGCAGTTGAGGCGATGCACTGCAGAATCGCAAAAAGTGGCCCGGTCTTTAACCACCAAAATGGTTTGGGGCTTAAGCGGGTAAATGCAGTTTAAATGCGAATAAAAATCAAAAACCACACACAGTATCTAACAGGCTTAGAGTCAGCGTGCGTTCCACGTCTCCGTACTCGACAACCGGAAGTGACGTGATTGTGTGTGAGAGAGCTCCGACTTGCGCGTTTCGTCATGTGACTTAATCTGGTCACGCTCCACGTCTTTTTGTAGCAAGCGGCCCACAGGTTACTCCCTCAATAGCACGGGTTACTAGTTCTGAGGGCCCGGGCTAAAAGATGTACTCCTTATAATGCCATAAATATGGCCTCTAGTGGTATCCAAGTACCGCACTCATGTATGTCCCATACTCCCACTACCTTGCTCTGTCCCTAGTGGCTGAGTTTGGGAATTGCTCTCTACGTGAACGCTTGCCGTTGCAAAACAGATATTACACAGTAAAAATACACATTTGTAGGAACGTTGTAATTCATAACGTACTAAAAACTTGGGATATAGGGAAGAAAGATTAAATTCAAAATTCATAACGTATCCTCGGGCCGAGGGTGGGCCATCTTTACTGAATGTTTATAAAACGCACAATGGTAACTCAATTAATAAAAAAGGGTTTTTGTTTTGGACTGTACCTTTAACCACTTCAGCCCTGGACCATATTGCTGCTCAATGACCGGTGCCCTTTTTGCGATTCAGCACTGTCACTTTAACGGTCGTGCAACGTGGCTCAAAAACAAAATTGGCGTCCTTTTTCTCCCACAAATAGAGCTTTCTTTTGGTGATATTTGATCACCTCTGCGGTTTTTAGTTTTTGCGCTATAAACAAAAATAGAGCGACAATTTTGAAAAAAAATATTTTTTACTTTTTGCTATAATAAATATCCCCCAAAAGTATATAAAAAAAAGTTTTTCCTCAGTTTAGGCCGATACGTATTCTTCTACATATTTTTCGTTAAAAAAAAAATCGCAATAAGCGTTTGGTTTGCGCAAAAGTGTTTACAAAATAGGGGATAGTTTTATGGCATTTTTATAAAAAAAATTTTTTGCTAGTAATGGTGGCGATTTTTATTGGTACTGCGATGGCGGACACTTTTGACACATTTTTGGGACCATTGGCATTTTTATAGCGATCAGTGCTATAAAAATGCATTGATTACTATAAAAATGCCACTGGCAGTAAAGGGGTTAACACTAGGGGGCGAGGAAGGAGTTAATCATGTTCTCTGGGTGTGTTCTAACTGAAGGGGGGGTCCGACTGACATGGGGAAATGACAAATCGCTGTTCATACATTGAATGAACAGACCATAGGTCATTTCCCCCCCTGACCGGGAGCTGTGTGTGTAAACACACAGCTCCCGGTTCTCGCTCTGTAACGAGCGATCGCGGGTGCCTGGCGGTGATGAGGGGCGAGCGGGGGGGGGGCGCGTGCGTGTCGCCGGAGTGGCTAATTCGCGAGGTGACGTAGATCTACGTAACCTCGTGCAGGGGATCCGACCTGCCGCCGTATAACTGCGGTGGCTGGTCGGCAAGTAGTTAAACCTATATTGAAACTGATACCCATGTCCTGCTGGGCCAGGTGTCCATATTTAGGGACCTGTTTCTCACCCAATGTTTGTCTCGGTTAGTAAGTCCCCTATTGGGAGATGATGGCGATAACCAGGTCCAAAACTACTTGACTCTTTTCCCACACTTCTCAGTGTCTGATCTCCCTTCAGAGGATACTCCCTCCTTTCTATAAAATTAGCTCCTTTTTATTGGTATTTGCCCTAAGGGGGGGATGTTTTTATTTTTAATTGGAGAAAAGGTGTTCATACCGTATTTTGCCAGCGTATAAGGCGACAGGGCGTATAAGACGACCCCCTAATTTTCCAGCTGTTGGTTTTGGGATATACTTGCCATATAAGACGACCCCCTTCCTACTAGTCTGTCTGGAAGCTGAGGGGTAGCCGGAACAATCGCTGACAGGAACAGGCTTTATTCAGCTTTTTTTTTAGTTCTCACTGTGCCATTGCATGCCTCACCTACCTTATCCCTGACATGCAGAGTCTCAGTCAGCTTGTGGGCATCCATTTTTCAAAAGCCACGCCTCCTCGTGCTGTTTCCGTGATAGATGGAACACTCAGTTTCCCAGCAGAGCCTGTGTTCAGTGTTTAGCCTATCACGGATGTCCTCTCGTCCGAGGTCGAGGATGAGAAGACATCCGTAATAGGCGGAACACTGAACAGAGGCTCTGCTGGGAAACTGAGTGTTCCGCCTATCACGGAACAGCACGAGGAGGAGGCTCGACTTTTGAATAATGGACGCCCGCAGTCTGACTGAGAATCTGCATACAGGTACCGGCGCATAAGACGACCCCCGAATTTTGAGGTATATTTTGAAGTACAAAAGGCCGTCTTATACGCCGGAAAATACGGGTAATTACATTTTGTTTTTTATGCACTATATTTGAGTCAGTGGCCTCTAAATTGGGGGTTCAGGTATCCCCTGTTATACTGAGCTTGTGAATACAGAACCTTTTGAATCTGCTGTGAAGTTACATTTTAAAGGGGATTGTTCCATTCAAAAATGTAAAATTAAAACGGTTAAGATCAATATCTAGGTTGAGGCCCCCCAGGCGCTAGGGACCCCAACCTGTGTATCCACCTAGTTTTGTTTTGAGAGACCAGGATTTTTTTGGTTTCCACCTCTCCAGTGATCTTTTATATATATATTCCATAGAAAATCAGCCCTGAGGGGCCCCTCTGATGTACTTCATCAAAATGCCTAGAGGCCATGTTTTGGGAACCCTGTACGTACGTTATTAATATGTTCCCTGATCCTGACACATAGGGGTTGTGTGGTCCTCCCTACGTATTGGAGCTGGCATGGGCACTCTACCACGTAGGTGACGTGGGTACTATTGCAGGTGATGAGCTCTCTTATCTGAAATTCTTTGGTGTTCAATCTGGACCTAAAAGTTGTTTTCTTTTGTGGTTGCCTGTTGCTTGCTCTGCATGGGAGACATCTCTGACACTTATAGAAACCCTTCAATTTGGGAAATATTTCTACAGGTCTTGGGGGGTCTATGACATTATGAACAAGGTGATTTCTCAGTGTGGGGGCTCTTCTGTTAATAAACCTTGGTTTCTTTGGCAGGATTTTAGATAAAGTTCTATCTTCTTTCTGAATGGGCCAGTACTTCTTGATGATATGTTCTAGTTCTTATTAGTTACTGAACCCTGTAATAGAGGCTATATCTGTATAGTTGTTTGCTTTTTTCCTATCTTTAATCATTAGTGAGTTTCTGTCAATCCTGTTTAATTCTTCTTTCAGTTTGAATAGGTTATGTTTTTGGTATCCTTTTTTTTTTCTTTGAATCTTTAAATCAAGGTGTCTGCCTGTTTCTCAAAGTCTTCCACCAAGTTGCAATTTCTTCTCACCCTAAACAGTTGTCCCTTGGGGATATTTCCCTTCCATTTCAGGTGGTGGCAACTCGAGGTAGGTATGTACCCATTTCGATTTGTTTTTAAAAAAATTGGATTTTTGTACTCACCGTAAAACCCTTTTCTCTGAGTTCATGGACGGATACAGCCTTAATCTTGACAAAGAGGGTATTAGCCTTCATTCAGGAGTGACTAGGCAGAATGTGTTAACAACATCAAAGCTGAACAGCCCTGCCCAGGGGGAGGTCCTACTGGCTATATCCCCTCAGCCTGCACTCAGCAGCTCAGTTTTTCAAAAGCGGTACAAACTTAAAAAGGAGGGGTGGGTGCTGTGTCCGTCCATGAACTCGGAGAAAAGGATTTTACGGTGAGTACAAAAATCTTGTCCCCAAAGACCCAGTGAAAAGAAGGTCTTTATTTCTGGCGCTAGACTGATTTGATGTCGCAGGATGTAATCATAGAGACCCCCACTCTTCAAACTCTGTACGATTCTTCAAGAAATGTTTTTAACCTTCACATAGCAAGACTTGCATAATGACAGCGGATAACATATGATAAGGTGAAGGCTTCAGAATGAGGCAGAGGTATCGGATGTTGCATTCTCCTCCATAGTGTGGGATTCCTTCCCTCTCTTCCTAACTCTCCATTCAACCCTCTTGGATTCTTATACTGTTTTTCATAACTTTATGTCGGCATTTTACAAAAGTAACACCCATTCTAGCATAGATGCTTGTATGGCTTCAGTCTATAGTCAAGTTGCAAAACTCCACCCATTGTCCTGACATAGTAACTCAGAATAGAAATGATATACACAGCAAATGACTTTTCTTTGTCCTCTGTCAGTAACCTTCCAGAAACTACTGTTTTTATATTTCAGATTTCAGAAACGTATCACTTAAAATAGTAATAGATTCAAAATCTCTAACACTGTCTGCATGGAATAAAGGGACCCAAGCCTTGGGTTACACAATGTGTCTGGCCACAAGGGGTGCCAGGAGTCTCAATTGGTGGTTGATAACCAATATTTGAAGAAGGGGAATCCTTCATGCCAGTTACCTGGAAGGTAGTAATGGATGCCAGCCTCTTGGGCTACAGTCCTGGAAGAGTCCACTGTCCATGGGAAGTGATCAGAGTCAAAGAAGACCTCACCCATCAACATCCTAGTAGTTTGGGCTGCACATCTAGCTTTAATAGCCTGGACGTTCAGGTTGCGAGGTTGTCTCGTTAGGATACCATACGACAATGCCACGGCGGTGGCCTATATCAATCACCAAAGGGGCACCAGAAGCCGTGCAGCCCAAAAAGAGGTGAATCCTATTCTGGCCTGGGCAGAAGAGCAGGTACCTTGCCTATCTGCAGTCTTCATTCCAGGGGTGGAGAATTGGCAGACGGACATTCTCTCCGACAATGCGACTACGGTCGCCTTTCTCAACCGGCAAGGAGGCACCAGGTCTCACTCTCTCCTAGCCCTCTCCCTGAGGATCCTGAGTTGGGTTGAACAGAGGGTGCCCTCTCTTCTAGCAGTCCATATAAGAGGGACCCTCAATCTGGAGGCCCATCCTCTGAGCCGCCAGTCCATCCTTCAGGGGGAATGGGAATTGTGCCCAGAGACCTTCAGCTGGATTTGCCAACAGCTTGGTCGTCCAGAAATAGACCTCTTTACTTGCAAAGGGAACAAGAAGGTGAACAGGTTCTTTTCCCTCTCCCGAGAGCAGGGTTCACAGGGGGTGGATGCGTTGGCTCAGCCCTGGAGATTCCGGTTGGCCTACGCCTTTCCCCCCTTGAATCTCATTCCAAGGGTCCTGCAAAAGTTGAACGCCTCAGACACCAACCTGATTTTGATCGCACCTTGGTGGCCCAAGAGGTCCTGGTTTCCCACCCTGAAACATTGGTCTCTAGCTCCCCCGCTTCCTCTCCCTCTCCGAGCGGGTCTTCTGCGGCAAGGGCCGGTCTCTCATCCGAATCCAGAGTTCTTCAGCCTGACGGCATGGCTCTTGAGAGGTGGAACCTGCAGCAGATAGGCTGTTCGGAGAAGGTGATAGACACCCTGTTGGCTAGCCGCAAGAAGATCACCAGACTCATCTACGCGAGAATCTGGGGGGTCTTTTCGCGTTGGTGCTCTGCAAAACAGGTCTCCTGCCCTGGTACCTCCGCCATCCTGGATTTCCTCCAGGATGGGGTGGACCTAGGTTTAGCCACTAGAACCTTAAGGGTCCAGAGTCTTTCTGGGGATCCTCTTATCAAGCCTATCCGAAGGCGACAGCTCAGATGCAGAAAACTGATATTTTGTTTGTGCTACCAGATGGCCCCAGGAAAGGGCAGGCAGCGTCAAAATCTACTATTTCAAAGTGGATTTGTCAGGTTGTTGGTGAGGCTTATGGTCTGAAAAGGAAGGTTTCGCCTTTTTCAAGTTAAAGCACACTCTACTAGGGCAGTCAGTGCTTCTGGGGCAGTACATCACCAGACTTCTATGACTCAGATTTGCAAGGCTGCAACTTGGTCGTCAGTGCATACGTTCACAAAATTCTATCAGGTGGATGCAAGATGGCAAGAGGATGCCGCCTTTGGGTGCAGTGTGCTACAGGCAGCAGTATAGGGCCTCGTGTCTGATGGCGGCCTGCCTGTTTTTGTGTCTCCCTCCCCTCAGATGGCATTGCTTTGGGACATCCCACATAGTAATTACTATGGCTGCTCTCTGTCTCGTGATGTACGATAAAGAAAATAGGATTTTTATAACGACTTTACTGTAAAAATCCTTTTCATGGAGTATATCACGGGACTCAGAGGTCCCACCCCTCTTATTGGGATATATATATTGCTTTGCTACAAAAACTGAGGTACTCCCTGTATGGGAGGTGTTGTATAGAGGGGGACTTTCTGTCTTTTGAGTGTACCAGTGTCCATTCAACTATAGGTGGTGTATAACCCACATAGTAATTACTATGGCTGCTCTGTGTCCCGTGATGTACTCCAAAAAAAGGATTTTACAAGTAAGCTGTTATAAAAATCCTATTTTCTGGCCTGCCTCAGGAGATCTTGTAAGCATGGGTATCTGGTCAAGAAACGCTGCCCCATTAAATTCAGGATGTGTGCCAAGCATGGAACATGGGTCAAGTGTCCCTGTTGGAAGGCGGAGAGAAGGTTGGTGCCATTGTCGCATACAACCATTCCTGGCTCAAGCTGGTGTGGTGTCAACCACCTCTGAGCCTGCCCCTGCAGAGCTGACAGAATCTCTGCCCCAGTTTGTCTCCTGTCCCCTAGGCAGACCAACTAAAGCACTTCATGGCATCCTTTAGCCTGACTGCTTGTGTAGCCCCTTGAGCGCTTACAGGGAACTGCTGGTTGAGGACAATTCTGCAGAACAGACCATAAAGGAAGAAGAAGCGGAGGGAGGGGAGCATACAGATGTTGTGGCAGAATCGCCAACAGCTTTTTGGAGGCGTGTGGAGAAACAAGCTCCAACGCTGAACCCTGTCCTGAAAAATTATTGAAAAATTATTGCGCAAATACCGTGCAAGATAAAAAGTTTCAATGACAGTCGTTTTATTCCCTATGGTGTCTGCTAAAAAAAATGTTTGGGGGTTCTGCGTAATTTTCTAGCAAAAAAATTATGATTTGTACATGTAGGAGAGAAGTGCCAGAATAGGCCTAGTATGGAGGTGTGTATAAAAGCCCTGTATGGAAGTGGTTAATAATAAAATGGGGATCAGAGTTTAAATATAAATGTTTTTAAAGAATTTCAGGTATAGATATTTTTTTCATTTTTACATTGGGCCAACATGGAGTTGCCATGGTGCCCTGGTGCATTGTGAAACACAGGAGATCAGCTGCAAGACCATTATGTTTTCTATCATTGAGTGCAAATCATTATCTGATTGGACGAGGTGGAGAGCGTTATGTCACCTTGCCATCTTTACCTCATCCAGTCAGGAAAAGTTTTACATTTATTGAGAAACAATTGCTGAATGGTGCCTGTTCTGAGTGGCTGACCTGTGTTCAAAATGCAGCAGGGCATGTGTTTGGCACAGGACTTGGAAGCTAGTGGAGATTACAGTAGTAGCAATGTCTACTACAGTAATTTCCATCTTCTAGAGGGATCCCACAGGCAGAGCCGCCATCAGGGGTGTGCAGCCGATACACATGTACCGGGCCTGAGCGTCTAGAGAGGCCCGGGTCCAGCAACCAGAAAGTGTGCAGGAGAGAGGAGCCGGAGAAGAAATAGTGCAGGAGAGGCTACAATAGGCTAAGCACAGTAAACTGGCAGGGCTGGGACTCAAGAGATGTTATAAGGAAGGGACTTAACAGCCTTTCAGTTGCTCATTGGTTGAGAAGGCAGCAAGAGGCGGGCTGCTCTGCCTTATGCTACCTCCTTAGCCAATAGTTACACAGGGTGCACTGTCACTGCAGAGCCTCCTGAGTTGATGGGGGGGAACCAAGCAAATTTTCTTTCCTGCAACTCGTGGGACACAGATTGGGGGGGGGAAACGACTCGAGTTATAGCTCTTTTATAATTTGGCCAAAATTGGGGAAAAAAGTGCTTCCTTTTATATATACTTTAGTTTTATACATAACTAGAACATCTAACAGGGTTATTTCATTGCAGGATATTTCAGCTCACTTTCTGTCTTGGTGTCACCAGGACAGGAAGTGAGGGAATCTCCCCGGGGGGATATAGCCAGCAATTGTGTGTGTGTGTGTGTGTGTGTATACGTATGTGTATATATAATTTATAATGGACGTTATAAGGCAACAATTGCAAGCTATTTCCCCTCAGTGAGCTTCCCCCACCCTATTCTGGTGACACTAAGACAGGAAGGGAGGGGAAATCTCATGCATTGATATATACTTTCTAGTTATGTATAAAACGTGTGTGTGTGTGTGTGTGTATATATGTATGTATGTATGTATGTATAAGCAAGCACTTTTTTTTTTTCTTTTCATCTTGGCTAAATTATGGAAGAGTTAAAACCACATTCTTTTTTTACCATCTGTGTCCCATTGTGAGATCCCATAGACACACAATAGGCAGTGAGAGAGAAATGCCCTTGGAGACAGTTGCCACCAGAACCGGAGTCCCATGATGGAGGAGATGGGACTGGTGGAGGATGTGGAATGGATGAGATGGGACTGGAGGAGGATACAGACATGGGACTGGAAAAGGATAATGGACTGGAGCAGGGGGAGGATGCGGTATGGAGGAGATGGGACTGGAGGAGGAGGCTGTGGGATGTGGGATGTAGGATGAAGGAGATGGGACTGGAGGATAATGACATGGGATGGAGGCGATGGGACTGGAGGAGAAGGACATGGGATCGGGGAGATGAGACTCTCTAGGAATGCCAGTGGGAGGGCCCTGGGGAATGTTGATGGTCAGGTCCAGTGATGAGGGGGGGGGGGGGGGCACAGGCCTAAAACTGTGTAAGGGGTCTCAAAATTTCTGATGGCGGCCCTGCCAACAGGTATGTGTTGCAAAGAATGAATTGTGACCATTCTCTGCTTCCAGTCAAACAAGCAAGCAAGGATCCCCCCCCCCCCCCCCCGCAGGAATGCAATACAAGAAGTCTAGGGAAAGACAGCTGTTAGGCAGTCTCCACAGACAAAAGACATTGATTAGGACACCATACTTACAAGGATCAAAATAATTGGCTATGTAGGGAAGGACAAGTAGTAATAAGGAAATGATCATGGAAGTGCAGTGATTGGGTGAAGGCAACTGGGAGGGAGTTTTCAATGAGTGAATTGTTGTAAAAAGTGCTTGTTGCCATTGGAGAGCCCTCTGTTCTCTTGGATGCGAGGTGAGTAAGGGTCTTGGCTGGCCAAAAGCTTCATGGAAACCTGGTGGGCATCTTAGGTCTAAGACATGTGGCCAGGCCAAGGCATTCTCCCTCCTCTTGATACCGGCCATGGGAGCTCTAGGCTCACTGCTAACCAGCTGATTTTACAGATGTGATAAGTATTTTTGAATTTCTATTGTATATGTATATATATTATGATGTTTTAATGTGTGATATCAGACTATCCCTATTTCCTTGGGAATAAACAGTTGTTCATTTTACCAACATCAGTGCGTATGTGTGTGTCTTAACCACTTAACCCCCGGACCATATTGCTGCCCAAAGACCAGAGCACTTTTTGCGATTCGGGACTGCGTCGCTTTAACTGACAATTGCGCGGTTGTGCGACGTAGCTCCCAAACAAAATTGGCGTCCTTTTTTCCCCACAAATAGAGCTTTCTTTTGGTGGTATTTGATCACCTCTGCGGTTTTTATTTTTTGCGCTATAAACAAAAATAGAGTGACAATTTTGAAAAAAATAAATAATATTTTTCACTTTTTGCTGTAATAAATATCTCCCAAAAATATATAAAAAAAACATATTTTTTCCTCAGTTTAGGCCGATACGTATTCTTCTACATTTTTCGTAAAAAAAAATTGCAATAAGCATTTATTGATTGGTTTGCGCAAAAGTTATAGCGTTTACAAAATAGGGGGTATTTTTATGTAATTTTTATTATTTATTTTTTACTAGTAATGGCGGCGATCAGTGTTTTTTTTTTTTTTTTCGGTACTGCGACATTATGGCGGACACTTCGGACACTTTTGACACATTTTTGGGACCATTGGCATTTTTATAGCGATCAGTGCTATAAAAATGCATTGGATTACTATAAAAATGCCACTGGCAGTGAAGGGGTTAACACTAGGGGGCGGGGAAGGTGTTAAGTATGTCCCTGGGTGTGTTCTTACTGTGGGGGGGGGGTGGCCTCACTAGGGGACACACTGATCTTCTGTTCATACATTGTATGAACAAAAGATCAGCATTTCCCCCGCTGACAGGACAGGACCGAGAGCTGTGTGTTTACACACACAGCTCCCGGTCCCCGCTCTGTAACGAGCAATCGCGGGTGCCCTGCGGCTATCGCACCCACCGGGCACCCGCACGGGGTTCACGGACGAGCGGGGGGCGCGCGCGCCTCCGGCGGTGCACACGTGCCCCTAGTGGCCGCTCAGAGAGCAGACCTCAATGTAGAATGACGGCGGCTGGTCGGCAAGCAGTTAATAGGCGTAGATCAATGAATCCATTTATGCAGTAGATAGAGGGAACCTGTGAATATCTCTTGAGATTATTAGTTTAGATTACATTAAATAGCCTTGTAAAGTGCAGCATTTTCTACAGTATGGTATATACATTGTTACATTGGTCTAAGCTTTACCACATAACTACTGTATGTATGAATATCCATACCGGAATTCTTCTTTAACTCTGTCAATCTAGCAATTTTTAAAACACATAATATGCATAATGAGGGTTCAGTAATAGGTTGCAGAGTATAATTTTGGCTTTGTTCTTCATCATTTCCTAGGATTGAATTTTTACAGATTTTTTTCTTTTCACACAGTACTACATACATTTTTAGATATTTGCACTATTGTGTCTAAAATGGATCATGCGCTTCATGCAAACACATGGAAATTCATCATCAAGTGAGTAAATACACATAGGTTTGTAAATTTCATTTTAGACAATAAACCAATGTCTGTTTTGAAGTATTATATTTTTTAGCTTCCTATAAGCTATTAGAATTCCATGTTTTACTTTTTTCATTGTAATTGGTCATTGTAAGCATGGTTTATGTTAATGATGCATTTACGCAACCTTTACTGTTACTTTTTTTGTTTTTAGCTACATAAACCTTGATTTCTTAAAGTGAAGTGCCATCCCCCCCTAAAATTTAAGTTGGCAGCTACAAATACTGTAGCTGCTGACCTTTAATATTAGGACACTTGCCGTTCAGGATTCCTGCGATGTCGGCACAACAAAGTGAAAGAAAAAGACAAAGGTCACACGACTTAATGTAAAATAAAAAGTTCATATCATAAATGTCCACTGGGGGGCCACCAAAAGGGTTACCCATGTAAAATCAAAATTCACAAAAAGAGTTATGATCCTCTAATACTAACAACCACCAACATTGAGATCCCACCACCATGGATATGATGGTACGTTTACCAGAAAGTGTGGACCCAAATACCTTTTTATGGCAGCGAGTCACACAGACTGGGTGAATTAACATAACAGGGAAGCCCAATCGCCCAGATGTCGTATATGAACGGATCACATGAATCCCCTCTGGATCTGGAAGGGATGGACTTCTACTTGGATGTACAGTTTTTCTCAGTTAAGACACAAGATGGAAACAGACCAAGTAGTCGCACATAGTGTAAAACCATTATAAACAGATTTATTTAAAAAAATACTAAACACTTACAAAGACATGAACTATATAACATGCAATGACCTCAGCAGGAGCTGGACACTGTAGCATTGCACTTTTGTGTTGGTGGGTTAGTGGACATTGTCTGTCTAATTTCCAGAATAAGTCTCAAGATTGTTAAATGCAGGGAACTCTCTGGTTAAAAAAAACTGGTCTGTGAAATAACAGTATGAAAGTGATTGCTCTGTATCCCTTTTAACAAAGAAGGTCTATTTGAGGCTACCCTTAGCAACTTTATCAAAGAAGGCACTGGCAGTAAAAGTATTTAATTTAACCAGAACAAAGGAAACCTAACTCCTTATCCTGCTAATTCTACCTCCTGAAGGCAAGGAAAGTTCCTGTCACATCTAGGCCAAAATTTAGGACCCAGTTCAATCGTAAATCCTGCGCTCCTAGGTCAATGATGCTCCTTATGCAATGAGGGGAGGTCCCCACTTTCCAAAGTGTGTGTGGGGGGTCTTTTGGCATTTGCAGACACCTGGACTAATAGCATTTCCAATGCATGGGTGCAAAATGTGGCATATAGGGGACTACAAGCTAGAGTTTTAATCTCTATCTCTTTGCAAGCTCTTTGTTAACACATTTTCAAACTTTCCAGCTTTGTAAAGTTTCTAGGTCAAGGAGTCATTGCCATTTTTTCCTCAACCAGAAAGGTTTTGGCTTTTGTAACGGGAGTCACTTTTGGACACAGATTGAGGCAGGAAATAAGGGACATATGTTGGATTGTTTTAGCATGGGACAGTAATCCACATTATATTCCTTAATGTCTAGAAGAACTAATTACAACAGGTCAATAGCAGAGTGACTCATTCATGTGGGGACATAGACTGTTGAGGTGCTAATTAAGTCTGCCTGGCTGTAGTGATGAAAGCTGTGATTGCATTCTATTGTCTATTGTGTTAATTAAGCCTGGCTCCTAAGATATTTCATGGTGCTATGCTAACTAACCCTGTATTGTGTGAAAGTTCTATTGATGCTAATATGTGTTGTGAGTTAACACACTCTAAAGGTCAGACGTCTGGCTTGTGTTTACTAGAGGAATGTGAGAGTGGCTTATCGCGGAGTCGGAACGTCTGGTAATTAGCTCTCCTAAATGTCATTATCTAACGGAATGTGTATTGAAGTTCCTTTTGTTATGTTGTGGGTGGAGTTGAGTCATTGTCCACTCTTAGTTTCAACTGTACAGTTGTGGCCAAAAGTTTTGAGAATGACACAAATATTAGTTTTCACAAAGTTTGCTGCTAAACTGCTTTTAGATCTTTGTTTCAGTTGTTTCTGTGATGTAGTGAAATATAATTACACGCACTTCATACGTTTCAACGGCTTTTATCGACAATTACATGACATGTATGCAAAGAGTCAGTATTTGCAGTGTTGGCCCTTCTTTTTCAGGACCTCTGCAATTCGACTGGGCATGCTCTCAATCAACTTCTGGGCCAATTCCTGACTGATAGCAACCACTAATCACTTCTTGGAGTTTGTCAGAATTAGTGGGTTTTTGTTTTTTTCAACCTGCCTCTTGAGGATTGACACAAGTTCTCAATGGGATTAAGATCTGGGGAGTTTCCAGGCCATGGACCCAAAATGTCAACGTTTTGGTCCCCGAGCCACTTGGTTATCACTTTTGCCTTATGACACGGTGCACCATTGTGCTGGAAAATGCATTGTTCTTCACCAAACTGTTGTTGGATTGTTGGAAGAAGTTGCTGTTGGAGGGTGTTTTGGTACCATTCTTTATTCATGGCTGTGTTTTTGGGCAAAATTGTGAGTGAGCCCACTCCCTTGGATGAGAAGCAACCCCACACATGAATGGTCTCAGGATGCTTTACTGTTGGCATGACACAGGACTGATGGTAGCGCTCATCTTTTCTTCTCCGGACAAGCCTTTTTCCTGATGCCCCAAACAATCGGAAAGAGGCTTCATCGGAGAATATGACTTTGCCCCAGTCCTCGGCAGTCCATTCACCATATTTTCTGCAGAAGAACAATCTGTCCCTGATGATTTTTTTGGAACGAAGTGGCTTCTTTGCTGCCCTTTTTGACACCACGCCATCTTCCAAAAGTCTTCGCCTCACTGTGCGTGCAGATGCGCTCACACCTGCCTGCTGCCATTCCTGAGCAAGCTCTGCACTGGTGGCACTCTGATCCTGCAGCTGAATCCTCTTTAGGAGACGGTCCTGGCGCTTGCTGGACTTTCTTGGGCACCCTGAAGCCTTCTTCACAAATGCAGTGGAAATTTTTTTTATGGGATCAAGTTAATTTTCATGGCAAAGAGGAACTTTGCAATTCGTCTGATCACTCTTCATAACATTCTGGAGTATATGCAAATATCCCATCTCAAAAACTGAGGCAGCAGACTTTGTGAAAATTAGTATTTGTGTCATTCTCAAAACTTTTGGCCATGGCTGTATATAACAAGCTGAGTTTACCATTAAAGGATTCATTCGTTTGAACCAGAGACAGATCTGTGTGTCTCGTCCTTCTGGGGAATTCTATATGGATCGTGTCTGCTGGATTGTGGAGTGTCGGATAAGCTGTCGTGAGTTGGTGGAATGGAGTATCGTAAACGGTGTTAACCCCTGACCGTTACAGCTTTTAACCCCATTACTGTTCCCAAAGCCAAAGGGGGCATTTGCTCATTTCTGGATCTCAAGAAACTCAATATCATTTGAGTGCAAATATTTCACATGGAATCTAGCAGGTCAGTCATGGTCTTTCTCCCTCTGGGAGACTATCTGCCCTCTCTGGCAATCAAGGATGTGTTCTTGGATGTCCCCATCTTTGCATCACATCTACACTTCCTGCACAATTCTCTGTGGGCACACAACACTTCCTTTTTTAAGGTCTGTGCCTCAGTCTTTCACCAAAGCTTCTAGCTCGAGCACTTGCCTTCTTGCATGCACAGGCATTGTCATTGTGGTGGTACCTGGGTAATCTCTTGCTAAGAGAACAGTTAACAGAGACCTTGTTCAGAAACTGTCAGCTGAACTGTCCAGAATCTGCAAAGGTTTGATTGGACCCTGAACCTTCAAACGATGCTGCGTCTGATGCTGGATATGGCTCAATCCAGAGTATTCTCTCACTGCGAGAAACTCTTAACTCCTCACTCCCATATTCCAGGAGCAGTCCAACTCTCTGCTTTTGAATGAGAGCTCTAGGTCTGATAGTAGCCTTTTTCAAGGCAGTCCCATTTACCCAGTTCCACTCAAGATCATTGCAACTCAACATTCTGGCTTGGAACCCGAAGGTAAAGTTGATGAACCTATCAGTGTGCCCTTGTGATGGATGCCAGCCTGACATGCAGCAGAGGTGTCCTTTGCACCCTGAGAGTGCAGTGACCTTGGTTGCCAGCGACCGATTGTCTCCCATCAACACATAATGGCTCTGATAAATACATCTGTCCTTTCACCGCTTGGCCTGTAGGCTCTTCCAGATTCCTAGGATTTTCTTTCCCAAGGGCCAGTTTATTATACTTGTTCAGTTGCTAGCTTTGGCAGCTTACTATTGAAGCCCAGGTCACAAGAGATGGGGGTCCTTCTCACTCTGTTACTTCTACACGCCTGAAAGCTGAAATGCCTATAATGCCTGGTGCAAGGCAAGGAAATTTTATCACAGAAAATACTTCATGGGACAGATCCAGACCTTTGTGCAATCTGAACTAGATCAACATCTGGCTTTGAGCACCATCAAGGGACAAATTTAATTTCTCACTATTTTAGTTCCAAAGACCTATTGCTTTGCCTTCCTCCATCTTTCCTTTTTTTTAAGGAGTGGTTTACTTGGTCCCACAAAGGTACAACCTCTGTGTCAAGGTGGAAATTTAATTTTGGTTCTTTTGGCTGTTCAAATACCTCCTTTTTGAATGGAATGTATTAGAGAGATTCCATTATCTACTATCTCAAGTGGCTTTACTCATTGCCATAATCCTGTTAGGGCAGCAAACCTAGAGACTTGACTATTTTGTAATGAGCCCTTTTTGATTCTTCAAGGAGACCTAGCGTCTCTGTTCTTCCTAAGGTTGTTTCTTTCCACCTTAGCCTGGAAATTGTTCTTGCATCTCTCTATTCTGGTTCATTCTAAGAAGATATCCCTCCATTGGCTGGATGTGGTGAGGGCTATTAATGTCTGTCTCCCAGCTACATTTTTTTTTTTAGACAAACTGATTCTCTTTTTTTTTTTTTTATCCTGTAAGGTCCTTGAAAAGGGTAACGTGCTTCCCATTCCACCATTTTTTGTGTGTATCTGACACATCATTGTACAAGCCTACTGACCTTAAGGATAAGGTTCCATCCCATCAACTTTTACATTGGAAACACATCAGATTTGTCTAGACAGTGTGCACCTGTCTCCCAGATTTGCAAGGCTGCTAAATGTTCACACATTTTCTAAATTCTACCTGTTGGGTGTTCAGGCATTTTGAGATATAACTTTTGGATTTAAGGTCCTGCAGGCAGATCTTTTAAGCTATCAATACTCCAGTGTTTTGTTTCACTGTTGGTTTTTTTTCTTGGGCTATTGGTGTTGTGCTGCCCTCTAAGTGTTCTAAGCAAAGGGTTGGATAAAGGAAACAACTTTAACGTGTGAAGCTACTAAATGCAACTAATTGCCAGATTCCTTGTTTTTCTGTCTGTGAAACCTCACTGATCTTTGTGGGCAGCAGCTTCACTATACTTCCAGTTTTCAAAAATACAGATAGTCGTGATTTCTTGTCATTGCAAGCTTCTCACAAGTCTACCCATAGATAGTTTTTCTCTAATGGTTTATACAAATCTGTGGTCAAAGATGTGGTGCGCTTACGCTGATGACCGCTTACTGGCTAGCCTTGCTTCCAGTCTTTGATCCAGTGTCTATTCCTTGATTCTGTTGTTAGAACTGAGTTATATCTAGAGTGAGTTCTGTGATCTGAATTGGTCATGAAACACAAATGAGTATAAATTAGAAATTCAATCCGCTAATGGCTATCTAGACAAATTTTACATGCCCCACGCAAAAAAAGTATTATGGCACACAATAGAAAAAGTTTGAATTACAATATTTTGATCATTGGTAAAGATGTGTGATTTTGTTTCTTCTTCAAACAGACAGAGCATCAAGCATCAAGCATTAGTAGAAAGCCAAGTAAGGCATTGTGACATTGTGAGCAGCTTGTGTGATGACATTCTGGTATCCTTCCAATCATGCTTGCAAATAGCGGAACATATGAAGGTCACCGGAGTACAGGTAAAGGATGTCTTCATTTTTTTAATTCCAAAATGTTCTTAACTGTCCTAATGGTGAGGCTATTTTGTATAACGCAGTTTTTTTTATTTTATTTTATTTCTCATCAAAATATATATATCCCCTACAATAAGGCCCCATGCACACGAGACACAGATGCAAACTCATCTAAACACGTTTTCAAACGCAAAAAACGGTGTTTAAAACACCAGTTTTTGCCGCGAATTTCGCGCCGTTTTACCGCGTTGCGTTTCAGCCATTTTGTGAGACCAGAGTGAGTAGCAGCTGAGAGAGCAGCAGTGTACGTGTATTTAGCATGTCACTTGTCACGTCACCTGCCTCAAGTTGTGAATTGTCCACTTGCCATGTCATCTGCCACGTCACCTGGCCACGCCACCTGCCACAAGTTGTGGATTGTCCACTGGCCACGTCACCTGCCATGTCATCTGCCACAAGTTGTGGATTGTCCACTGGCCACGTCACCTGCCACAAGTTGTGGATTGTCCACTTGCCACGTCACCTGACCACGACACCTGCCACAAGTTGTGAATTGTCCACTTGCCACGTTACCTGGCCACGTCACCTGCCACAAGTTGTGGATTGTCCACTGGCCACGTCACCTGCCATGTCAACTGGCCACGTCACCTGCCACAAGTTGTGAATTGTCCACTTGCCATGTCACCTGACCACGACACCTGCCACAAGTTGTGGATTGTCCACTTGCCACGCTACCTGGCCATGTCACCTGCCACAAGTTGTGGATTATCCACTTGCCAAATCACCTGGCCACGTCACCTGCCACAAGTTGTGGATTGTCCACTTGCCACATCACCTGCCACAAGTTGCGGATTGTCACCTGGCCACGTCACCTGGCCACGTCACCTGCCACATCACCTGTTCACATCACCTGGCACGTCACCTGCCACAAGTTGTGGATTGTTCACTTGCCACATCACCTGGCACGTCACTTGCCACGTCACCTGGCCACGTCACCTGCCACAAGTTGTGGATTGTCCACTGGCCACATCACCTGCCACAAGTTGTGGATTGTCCACTTGCCACATGACCTGGCCATGTCACCTGCCACAAGTTGTGGATTGTCCAATGGCCACGTCACCTGGCCACGTCACCTGCCACATCACCTGGCCACGTCACCTACCACAAGTTGTGGATTGTCCACTTGCTATGTCACCTGGCCATGTCACCTGTCGCAAGTTGTGGATTGTCCACTGGCCACGTCACCTGGCCACGTCACCTGCCACAAGTTGTGGATTGTCCACAATGCAATGCAAGCAATTAATTTTTGTTATGTTTTTTTTATGTTTTTTCATCATTTGCCATCATTTTTGAGATTTCTAATGTAAAAAAAAGAGGTCACCTTTAAAAACGCCTATAAACTAAATCGCGGCAAAACGCCGGTACCGCGTTTAGCGGCGTTTTGCCATGATTTGCGTCTGAAACGCGAAAACTTTTGCGTCTGAACCCATTTTTTTGCTTCTGAAAAAACGAGCATAAACGCAACTGCTGGAAAACACAGAAAAACGTGACTGTGTGCATGAACACATAGGGTAACATTGAATGTGTTCAGGGGCAGTTGAAAAAGCAGTCCAAATTCCTCTGAACACGTGTTTACCAGCGTCTCGTGTGCATGGGGCCTAAAGCTTTTTCAGTATATTTGTTTTTATTTATGTTTTTGTTGTAAGAACAAAAACATAACTTGTCAGACAAAAAAAGTACAATCGAATGCAGCTCAAGATCATTTGACAAGAACAGAGTACATATTCATATACACTGTTATATTATGGTATGCTAACCATGCACTCAAAACAAACACCCAGAAGTTAAAGCCATAGGGCAACTGTTTTTTTTTACATTTTTAAAAGTGGTCGGCTATGATGTACCTAACCAGCATTATAAAAAATCTAATTTATGTGAAGTATTGCATAGGAGGTAAGTATTCTCCTCAAATGCTGTACATCTAATAAGTTCTTGTAGCCATCGCTCTATAGTTAAGAACATAGGATGTACTCATCGAGACTAAGATTGGTAAGTGTGCCCGACTGAAAGATTTCTCTCCCAGTAATTTGATCGAAATCCCTATGAACCTTTGGGAGTTCCTCTCTCCTCCAGAAAAATGATAACAAGAAAGGTATATCTTTCTTCTACGATGTGTTATCCTCCCAACTGTTTACCAAAAACACAAATATGCTGAAATGGGAAAAGGATCTGGACCAGATTTTTTCCCCGACTCAGTGGATTAAAGCATTTCAAACAATAAGTAAGTCATCCTCTTGCATTATTATATTGCAGTTTACAATTTTTTTTGTGATGTCTGCATTTTTGTGTTTTTTTGTTTTTTTTTTGTAGGCTTTTTTTTATTTCCATCTGGTGATCCATCTGGTGATGCAACCAGTATATCTGTTTTTCAACAGACAGGCTCTCCTGCAAGTATATCAGTTAGAGGGTTAAGACAAACCATTTACCACTGAGGAGTGCTTACAATGATCAGCTTTTATTTAATCATGTAAAACATTTATCTAAAAAAAAACGCAAAAACGAAATGGGGTTAAATACCTGAAACAACTGGAATACAGTTTGCGGATGTTAAATTGTCATATGAGCTCTGTGACCTTCTTGATCTGGTCAGTTAAGTAGCAGAGGGGGAGGGGTGTATACAGAGGGGGTTGTTAATCAGTTTCAGCTGCTTTGCTGTTAATTGAAATTAACAGGTGCACTAGATGGGCAACAATGAGACGACCTCCAAAACAGGAATGTTTTTTCAGGTTGAGGTGTCTGACATTTTTTTTCCCTACTCATCTTTTCTGACTGTTTTTCACTAGTTTTTGCATTTGGCTAAGGTCAGTGTCACTACTGGTAGCACGAGGCGATACTTGGACCCTATAAAGGTTGCACAGGCAGTCCAAACACCTCCAGGATGGCACATCAATATGTGTCATTGCCAGAAGGTTTGCCGTGTCTCCCAGTCTCAAGAGCATGGAGGAGATTCCAGGAGACAGGCAGTTGTTTTATTAGAGCTGAACAGAGCCGTAGAAAGTCCTTAATTCATCATCATCAGGACCGGTATCTGCTCCTTTGTGCAAGGTGGAACAGGATGAGCACTGACGGAGCCCTACAAAATGACCTCCAGCAGGCCACTGGTGTGAATGTCTCTTCATCATGCGACATGAGTGTGAGCTCGCTGCTCAATTCTGATATACACTACACTACATTACTGTTTTAAATGTGAGTACCCTGTTTGTAATGTGAGTACCCTGTTTGTTATGTTTGAATAAACCAATGAGTGTTTAAAACATATTATACTAGAGAGCCTCCTCTGATTTCTCTACCCTGCCTGGTGACACACTTTTGAGCTGTCTTACCTTGCTGACCACCCAGCCTGGAAGGAAGCCTTAACCCCCTAGGCGCCACACTACTGGAAGGACGGATAGGAGTTATCCCCTCTACCACCGAGTGATTCTATTGGTTTTATTAAAAGCTGCTTGCCTTGCAGCCGTAAGGTAATTTGCTAGCACACCTTCGGGTGTCGACATACACCGAAGATTCACCAACAAGTCACCTTGCCACCTGCTGATGTCATTTAGCACCCAGCACTTCACTTGCACTTTGCAATTTCTTTTGACTAAATTGCATTACCTCTTGGACTGAGTCGCAGTTGCATCATCCATCATTGGTGTATATCGGTTATGTTCAGTCATTCATGTTGATGGGAGCATAACACCATCCTGCGATTTCCTCTGCGACTGCATATATTTTTACGTTGCGATTCTATTTCTGCACCCAGCACTCTACTTGCACCTTGCAATTCACCTCTTGGACTGAGTCGCAGTAGCACCATTTAAACTTTGTAACAATTGGACAATCTTGCGGTTTCATCCACCATTCATATGATGTGATTTTACTTACCGTACATTATACAGTCTCCTATTTGTATGTATTTGCACTCCTTATTCAGTTCACTGTTTTATTCATCCATCATTGTATATCAGTTGGGTCCAGTCATTCATTTTGATTGGATCATAATCCTGCGATTTCCTCTGCGACTGCATATATTATCTTTACGTTGTGATTTTATTTATGCACCTAAGTCACCTTATCTGCACTGTTTGCACATTTATTCAGTACACCTTTTGGATGCACCTGATCTTCGCATTTATAGAGATTTTTATCTTTCAGTCAGACTATTGGTAATATTTGAACATTCATTTATCAATTATACTATTTTGGTTATTTATACATTTTACCAATTACACCATTCTATGCTGTTGAAGCGCAACACAATCTCTTGATTTTTTTTCCACATCCTTTTATTCCTAACACATTAGCCAGTCCATATCAGTATAGATATCCAGCCCGAGATTTTTGCCCGTTAAGATCTGCTATGTTTTCAAAGTGTTCCTTTAATTTTTTTGAGCAGTGTATATTAAGGCCCGTGCGTTTAGGGAGATCCGTTTAACCACTTGCCGACCAGCCGCTGTCATTGTGACAGAAACAATCGGCGCTAAAATAAACCGTGAAATTCTGCCGTGTAGCTCAATAAAATCATATACCCCTATAAGTCTGCACAGCTGCTGAACATTCTCAGTGATACACCACACCTATTGCAAAATTGTTTTCTAAATAATGCAGCGCTATGCCTCATGAAACTAAATATAAAAAAATTAATAAACTTGAATAAAATGTACATTATCATATTATAACATTTTTCACCAAGATTGGTTTCACTAATAAATATAGAAAGTCCTCTGAATAAAAAAACAATTCATCTGTATCGGTGATTCCAAAGCTTTCACCACAGTGATTATTTGTCCTCAAAAGTATCCAGCATGAGTGCACACCACCACCAGTAAAAATGCATGCTCACCTCACAGATACCGTAAGTTAAAACTCATAACAAGATCACTCCTAGAATCCTTCCCGATCTCTTATTTACTTCCTAATGGTGGGAAATCCAACAGTCCCCAGACTGCTCTTCTATATCATTAAATTGTATCCAGGAAACGAATCACCTCCTTATTGCTCAACTCAACTTAAGATTCCATGAGTTTAAGACAGGGGGTTCCCAACCTTTTGAGGCTTGAGGCCACTTGAGCGACTTGGTAGCCGATCGTGGGCCACAATAAACGGAGCGGGCTTATGGCAGGTCCTTGTCTGCTCTGCATATGCAGAGCGGACACAGCTTACTTTACTTTTTTTTTGCTGATCGGATTGGAGGTAGGACACAAGTCTGTTTACATTTGCCACACCTTGGAGGTGAATGGGAGGGTCCAATTGGGTCAGACTGACCGTGTGAAAGGGGCCTAAGGCTGCTTTTCACACTGATGCGCTACAGGTTACCAACGCAGTGTACGTTTTGGCTTTCCTGCACTTTGCAATAGATTTCTATTATATTCTGCAGGTTTGGTGAACTTTCAGAAAGCTCACCAAACTCACAGGTAATAACAGAAGTCTATGGCTCAGTGCAGGTAACCCGCAGGTGCGCTGCTCTGCCTCTGCAGGTCAGTTTGAAAGCAGCCCAGTAACCACTGCAGAACAGATATGCCCATATATAGACTGATTTTAGTAATAAATTGACCTTTAATAACAGTATTCTATTCCATCATAGAGCAGAAGGTTGCGTGCCACGTCGGAGGGCTCTGCGGGCCACATCAGAGGGCTCGGCGTGCCACTGGTTGTGGGAACCCCTGGTTTAAGACCTGAAAATAACAAATATAAAAACCATAGTGTTCTCTGTATGCATGTGTATTAAAAATCCCCCAAAGAAAAGAATGCACTTGCAAGATAACATCGTAGCTGTAGCTGGTCCCTTTAAGTGGGATAGGCGCCCACGAGAGGCAGAACAGGCACGTGTGTGTGTAAACGCACAAATCCCTGATCTGTGAGCACAGGCGAGGCAGATTGCGAGTTCCTACTATCTAGGAACCACAATCTGTAATTTCCTCCAGTCACTCCCATCCCTCCTACAGTTAGAACACACACACTAGGGAACACAGTTAACCTGCCAGTGACATTTACACAGTAATGTCACAGTGAATGGTCCCAAAAATGTGTCAAGTGTCCGAGCTGCCGCCATAATGTTGCTGTCCAGATCGCCGCCATTACTAGTAAAATAAAAACGGCATAAATCTTTCCCCTATTTTGTAGATGCTTTTGCGCAAACAAATCAATATACGCTTATTGCGATTTTTGTATTATAAAACTATACATATCGGCCTAAACTGAAATAAAAATTGGGGATATTTATTATAGCAAAAAGTACAAAATATTGTGTTTTTTTCAAAATTGTCGCTTTTTTTTTTTTTACGGTGCAAAAAATAACCGCAGAGGTGATCAAGTACCACCAAAAGAAAGCTCTATTTGTGAGGGGAAAAAAAGGACGTCAGTTTTGTTTGGGTACAGCGTCGCACAACCACACAGTTGTTGGTTAAAGAGACGCAGTGCCGTATTTAAAAAAAAAAATGGCCTGGTCATTGAGCAGCCAAATCTTCCGGGGCTGAAGTGATTAAGGAGAGATCTGTCCGAAGTGGGTCGAGGAGTACCCATTATTGACAGCAATGACAAGGAACCAGAAAGGCAAATGTAATTACAACAGACCCAGGGGAGGAGATGAGAGGAAAAAAAAAGGGGGGGGGCATAGTTAAAGGGGAGAGGGCAATAAACGAAGGGGAAGGTGGCAGGGCAGTTGGAAAGAGTTGTGAGAAAGGGCTCAGTTGCCCGAGAGTGGTGTGGTATTCCGGGGGCAGAGGACCAACTCACCTGTCCTGATAGGTACACAGCCCCAAAGGTGTTGTAGCCGGAGAACGGTGTAAGATTGTACTGTCAGCATTGTGTGTAGGGGTAGTTACCACTGTGTGGGGTCTAGTACATATGGAGTACTGTGGATTGGTAGGAGTATCCCGTTCGTGAGAGGACCATATGTAGTTTTAAGCATAGCGGCTGTATCGTTCAGTTTGATCATGCAGAATCAGAGTTATAGTCTAGTGAGGGTGTGGCAGTTTTTAGTTGTACCTAAGCAAATCTGTGATATCCTAACAAGGATATAACAAGGCCTACCAGCCAGAGAACCTTAAAGAGCACCTCTCAAAGAGGAAAGGGCAAACCAGACATTGGATGGTTTCCCTAGGAGGATTTTGTAAAGGAATTGGCCAGATTGTCTCAAGTTGAGAGAGTTGTAAGCATAGCGTTATTCTCTACATATATTTAAATAAAAGCTAAGACAAAACAGTCTAAGTAGCAGGAGGCCATGCCACTGTGTAGCCCCCACCGACTATAAATTGACATTTAAGAGCCAGGAGCAAATGAAGGTGGGTGATTGGGATGTCCATTCCCCATCTCTGGCTGGTTAGAAAAGGTACAAGGGAGTAGAGCTAGAACTGAGCAGTCAGGACTCCATGTGAGGATACAAGTATCGGGAAGGGCAGGAGGGAGTATGGTGGGGAAGGAGGATGGGAAGGAAGTGGGATAGTGAGATTAAAGGATTTGGTAAGGGAGAGGGAAGGGGAAGGCTGGAAGGGGAGCCAGGGTGTATTAGGTATGGTAAACAGGCATTTTCCATGTTGACCACACCTTGTGTTATATTGTGGTGGTGGTGGCGGAGTCAAGTAAAGTCTGGAGGCACATGTAATAGAATAATTCGGTAGCGTGGGAGAGCATATAAGAATTCAAGAATCGGTCTACCTTAGCAGGCGTTGGAGGGTATTAAGAGTGCCATTGGCAGAAGTGGCCTCTCATTCCTGCGAAGCTAGAGTGGGGGAAATAAGCATGAGACAATGAAGGGAAGGGGGTAGTAATCCCCCACCCTTTACACCAGGCAACTAAAAGACTAAGGGCCAAATCCTCAAAAAAGATACGACGGAGTAACTGCTGTTACTCCGTCGTATCCCTGGTCCTAACTATGGAACTGATCCACAGAATCAGTTTCCCATAGTTAGGACGAAGATCCGGCATGTGTAATTGAATTACTCTGCCGGATCTTGGGATGCAGTACCGCATCCGCCGCTGGGGGCATTTCACGTCGAAATGCCGCCTCGGGTATGCAAATTAGGACTTACGGAGATCCACGAAGCTTTTCAGCTTCGTTTTTTTCTCCGTAAGTTTTATTTTGCAAACGCAAAATTAGGGCTGCTTTTACAAGGTGTAAACTGTTTACACCTTGTAAAAACAGACCTTTCTTGCTCGCGACTCGATTTTTTTTTTTTTTTTGGCGCCGTATCTTTTTTTTTTACCCGACGCAACTTTATTGTCCCGTCGCAATCCACAAAGCCCGACGTAACGTAATTTTGCACTATGCACGTCGGGAAAATGACGTCACGAGCATGCGCCGTACGGCCGGCTCGGGAGCGCGCCTCATTTAAATGGTAATCGCCCCCTGGAGAAGAGGAACGCCTTGCGCCGGCCCGATTTAAGTTACACCGCTCAAAATTTCTAGGTAAGTGCTTTGTGGATCGGGCACTTAGTTAGAGATTTTGAGGCGGTGTAACTTAAATGGAAAAAGTTACGTTGCGCCATTTTTTTGAGGATTAGGCCCCAAGAGATTAGGCCCGCTGGGGATAGGTATAAATCTAAGATCTGTCTTAAGCCTCATACACACGATCGGACTTCTAACAAACTTTTCCGTGGATTTTTGTTTGAAGGGAGTTGGCCGGGCACACCCTTGGCATACACACGGCAGGACTTTTCTGCAAACTTTCCCTTCATCACGTGTTTTTTCTGCTCTTTACTGCCACCCTTTGATCAACTTCTGCTATTGTTGGTTGATTTTAACATTGGTTCTGGGCATGCTTGTTTTACTTTGGACAAAAGTCCGATAGATTTCTGTACAGACGGTCGGAATTTGCACCATCGGACTTTTGTTGCTGAAAAGTTTGTCCGTTTGCAGAGCGAACGTTTGTCCGATGAAAACCGGAAAAGTTTGTCCGATGGAGCGTACACACTGTCGGATTTTTTGGAAAACTTGCTAATTTTGAAGTTTGTTGGCAAAAAGTCCGACAGTGTGTACGGGGCTTTATATAGATCACAGGGGCAGTGTCCATGACCCAAGTGATAGTTGTGATAAATAGAATATTTAGGATAAAAGGGGGAACAACATAGCAAAAGTAGATCGGGGTCTTTTAAGGACATTGGGATATCAGGAGCGAGGAAGTGGCATTGATTAACCCAGTACCGTGGGCCTCATCTCATAAATATGAATTGGATGCCCAGGATCTCGCAGAATGGCTTCAGGTCTTCCAGGCCTCGCAAGTGTGCAATGCAGCTTTGCGTGGAGGCTGTAAGGCAGAAAGGAAACTTCCACTTATAGTGGATTCCTCTGGTGCAGAGCTCATCAAGCAGGGGTCGGAGGTCCCTGTGGTGCTGTAGGGTCACGTTGGAGAGGTCCTGGAAAATGCGAATGTCTGCTCCAGCAAGGGAAAGGTGGATTCTGTTGCTAGCTTTGCACAGGATATCTTCTTTGAGCCGATAATCTACCAGGCAGCACACCACATCTTGGTGTGGATCGGATTTCCTGCTTTTGGGGCGGAGGGCCCTGTGTATAAGCTCCATTTCAATGGGTGTAGCAGGGGGTCTGTCTTGGAGATTTTAGCAGAAGCCTGTCACTGTGGTGAGCAGCTGGTCATGTTCCACTGATTCGGGTAAGCCTCGGAAACGGAGGTTGTGACGCCTCCCACGGTTGTCCAGATCTTCAGTATAGCGGTGCATGTCTCGAAGCTTCAACGTGTGGGTATCAACTGTCTGTGTAACCTGGCGGATGGTTGAGCCTTGTTAGGGCGGCTGTTCTCTGCACCTCTTGCACCCTGCCCACCAGCGCCTGGATGTCAAGGTGTAAATTTGAAATGGCGGACGACAGGGTGTCTTTAATGTCCACTAATATGGTGCGCAGGTCCTGCATGCTAAGCTGTTGCTGGAACACCAGGGTGTCTGCTGGCGAGGGAGTCGGGCAGGACCCGGCGGTTCCGGTGTTAGAGAGCGAGGATGTGAGAGGGCTTCTCTGCAAGGAGGCTGCCATGCCGCTCACCTGGGATCAGAAAAGCTCCGTGATGGTTTGGCTAAGCTGCCTGCTTGGGTCCCGAGGGGAACAGGAGCGGGTAGTTGAAGGGCTGCGGGACGAATGCTTGATTAAACGCTTAGAAAATCCTCAGGTTGAGTTTGAGAAGGTCCTCAGATGGCGGGAGCTCAGGAGTTATGTGGCAATCTTCGTCCGAGGTCAGACCACACACGCCCATGACCAGACAATTTAGATACCATTGGCATAAAGGATGGTTTCTTGGACTGTGGGAACCCTCAGTACTAACTCGAGGATGAATAAAAAGTACCAAGCATGCAAAAGATGTATAAAGTGAAAGTAAATTTATATATCATGAAGATTTCAATTATACTTGAATAAATGACACAAAAAACTGACAAGGCGTTATTATTCTCAATCTAAATGAATGAAAATGTAGATTTGTGATGTAGAAAAAGTAGGTTCACCCCTACAGTTACCACCACTTTAAATCTATGAAAATAGAGACGGTTACACCAGATAAGATGCCAATGCTTAGACCAGGGGTGTCAAAACTCCATTTAATTGTGGGCCGCATTAGCAATATGATTGCCCTCAAAAGGGCCGGTTGTATCTGTAAGATTAGATGTCCAGCACATCCCCTCCCTTTTACATTAGATGTCAAGAGCCATCCCATCATCAGTTAAGTCCCCCACTCTTCCTTACATCACAGTGCACCCCCCTTTCCTTATGCTGCTGCTGAGAAGAAGCTAGATTCATTGCTTGAAAGCAGAAAGTAAGGGTCTGGAGTAGGTCCAGAGGAGGGCTGGAGCTCTCCTGCAGTTGCAGGAGATGTGTGAGGGCCACATGAAATGGCCTGGAGGGCTGGATTCGGCCCGTGGTCCTTGTGTTTGACACCTGTGGCTTAGACCCTTCTTAGCAAGTATACAGGTTGAAACTTTCAATTTTATTTCTAATTTCTCAGGTATATCTAAAGTGTAGTGTTTTTTGTTATTGACATGGGTGGTGTAATCATGCAAAGATTCAAAAGTGCTCTCTGTGGGCAATTTCACAAGAGTGGCAGTGCCTCTGAAAAGCTATCCACCTATTTTATTTAATAAATAATTGAAAAGACTAATGTGTTTTTTTTTCTTACCAAATATATTGCCTTTTGAGCACTGTTAACTATTTGCTTACTGGGCACTTAAACCCCCTTCCTGTCGAGGCCAATTTTCAGCACTGGCACTCTTTAATAACCATTGCGTGGTCATGCTACACTGTACCCATATGAAATGTTGTATTTGTTTGCACAAATAGAGCTTTCTCATGGTGTAAATTAATCACGGTTTTACATTTTTTTTTGCTTCAATAACATTTTTGGAAAAATTAAATAGTTTCATAGTTTTGTTATAACATTTTGCAAACAAATAATTTTTTTCCTTCATTGATGTGTGCTGATGAGGCGGCACTGATAGGCTGCACTGAAAGGCACTGATAAGGTGGCATGGATTGGCAGCACTGATATGCACTGGTAGGTGGCACTGGTGAGTGTCCCTGTGTTGGACCAATGTCCCTCTGACAGAAGCTGGTAATCTAGTTTTGTATTCCTCCTCATGCTGACAGCGTGAGCGGGAAAAAAAGCCGGATATGATCTTCTGTTTACTTCACATGATCAGCTGTCATTGGCTGACAGCTGATCATGTGGTAAAGGGCAGGGATCGACCCCTTACTTTAATCCGTGATCAGCCGAGTCTCATTGACTCGCTGATCAGAGCGTGCCTCAGGGGCACGCAGGCAGCTCATGCATGGGGTGACATAAAATTTTCACCACATGTCGGTAATAACCCATGTAATCCATACAAATACATTTAGAAATTAAGTTGTGTAATAAAATGGAATTACACAGGGAAAAAGTTTTGAACACGCTAAATTAAATTTGTACAAAGTCATTTGTTGGTAATGACGGCTTCAAGATCCTGTATGGAGAAACTGGTCGCATGCATTGATTAGTTAGTGATTTTGGCCCATTCGTCCAATCAATGGGGTCTTACATGATGAGCGTGCATACAGGCCATGGCAGTTGAGTGCATTACTTGTATCTGCTAATTTCAGGTCTTTCTGAAGCTCTCCACAAGTTCCTTGGATCTTGGACAACTTTTGATAATTCGTTTCACTCCTCTGTCAGACCAGTTTATGGTGAAATTATGTTCTTTGCACTTCTGGATTATGGCCTCAGCAGTGATCACTGGAACATTCAGAAGTTTAGAAATCCTTGTATAACCAATGCCATCAGTATGTTTTGCAACAATAAGGTTGCAAAGGTCTTGAGAAAGCTGTTTGCTTTTACCCATCATGAGATGTTTCTATTGTGACACCTTGGTAATGAGACATCTTTTTATAGACCATCAGTTGAGATTGAACCAACTGATATTAATTTGCACTGACAAGGGGCAGGATTGCTTTCTAATTACTGATAGATTTCAGCTTGTGTCTTGGCTTTTCATGACTTTTTGCACATACCCTTCTTCGTGTGTTCAATACTTTATCCCTGTGTCATTCCATTTTATTACACATAACTTAATTTCTGAAACTTATTTGTGTTGGTTTCTTTGTATGTGTGGATTGCATGGTTTGTTACCGACCTATGGTGTCAATGGCACATTTCGAAATCTATTTCTCTAGAAAAAATGACGTTCAAACTGCATTATATATTTAATGCCTGCTGGACTCTGCATGTGCTTACACTTTTGTAATTGTATCGCCCATCAAAATTTCTTAAAATAATATTATGGGGGGGGGGGGGGGGGGGGGGGGATGGTGCAATTTGTTTTCTAGACCTTGTAATGGATAAATAAAAATGGTTTGTGCAGAATCAAAATTTTCTTTCGTGCAAGTCTGTTAAACAAAATTTCTTTCATTTTGCGCAGGAAAACACAGATCAACGATTATTCCAGAAGAACTTAAAGCTCTGTCGTTTTTTTGGTAACTCACTTTTGCACTACATCAAAGTGAGTATGCTCTCATGTACATATTCATGTTCTAATTCATATTAATAAAGAGTGCCTATTCGTGGTTCATATTTGTTTTATTCAGCTGCAGTTGTAAATGTTAAAAATCCAGTTATTTTATAAGGTTGCAGAAAAATGCTAATATATGCTATAACTCGTATGCTATAATCATGGCCATATTCTGTGTCAGTGGTCATAAGCCACTTCCTTTAAAGCAGTGGTTCTCAACCTTCTAGTGTCATGACCCCTTGATAACATTTCCCAAGTTGTAGGGACCCCTTAACAGTAAAATTATTTTCATAGCGTGGGTGGTCAGCACAAGTAATTTGCACAAGTAATTTGCACCCCTAACCCATGGATATTTAGCGCTCGCCGAGTCCCTTCCACTCATACAGTATTAAAACCCCTTATGGTACATTTTAGGATGTAACACTCTTTGTTCTCTTTTCTTTCCCTTTTATCCCTCTCACCTATGCCGAAATCTGAGGTCTCCTCCAGCCCCTCCCAATTCACATCCCTCACCAGTTAGCTGACCTCTAGTCTCTGCCCCCCAGCCATGCCTTGCACTGAATGGGCGGCTGTGAAGAGGCTGAGTGGGTGGCCATTTATGTACCCCCTGAAGCCTGACTGGAATAACCCCAGGTCAGTGAGTACAAACACCCTTTACCTGAATAGGCAGTTTTTTTTCTAAAGGTGAACTACTATGTACAGTGCATATATGGATTAAGTAGTATTTGGTTTTACAGAAAGCCTTCATGGTCATGCTCCTAATAGCATTAGTGGGCTGCTTTTGCCACGTGAGTCTCGAGAACCATAATAAAGTGTAGTCTGTAACATTGCTGCTCATTCTTGTTCCATTATCTGCAGACACAGGAAAGTTTTTCTGTTTCATTAGACTGCCTCCTCTTAGCTTTGTAATAGCAGAGGAAGGCTTGACTCTTTAGTGTCCATCAATGCAGCCTTTTTAGTGCCCATCAATGCAGCCTTTTCAGTGCAGCCTCATCAGTGGAGTCTATTAGTGTGCATCAGTGCAGCCTGATCAGTGCATCTTTATCCATGCCCATTAGTGCAGTCTCATCTGTGCCCATCAATGCAGCAGGGAGGATGATATGGTGGGCGGATCGCAGAGAGCGGGGATCCCCCGCCGAGACACAGCTTGTATATGAATAGCCGGTTGCTCTCAAAGTCCCACCTCCTAGACTGGCATTTGACCAGTGTGCCAGGAGGCCGCTGTTGTTACATATACATGCTGTGTCCTCCTGACACGTTCCTGGTTGATCGCTTCTGGCAGAAGCGGTGCAGCCTTTTTTTACAGGGCATCAGAGCAGCCCAGGGGGTAGGGAGCCCCCCGTACAGGCTGCACTGATGGCCGCACCACTTCTGCTAGAAGCAGTCAGCCAGGAAACTGTTGGCCCAGTCTGCCCCTGCTCCACACTCGCCCTCTACTAATTTCCACTCGCCAAATGCGAGCAGGCAAGTGAAAATTTTAAGGGCTGATATACATAATTTGCTGCAGAAAACCTAATCGCACCAAACATAATGCAATGTACATGCATATCAGAAGGGTCTAATCCCTTGTTAGAACATATGTCCTATGTAGTGGAGATACTTTTTCACAATTAATTATTTTTAGAGATATCTTCTCACTGACAAGTTCCCACTGACGTTGATTTTATTTTAGCTTTCTGTAAGGGGATACATTTTCTCACTGACCATCACACTAATCTATCATGAGTTGTAGATATAGTAATATTTAGTAGGGGTTTCCCGAGACTGGAAAGTTATTTCAAGGGGTCTTCTGTGTTGACAAAGGCTGCTTAAACATGTAACAAAGGCCAAAACGTTCTTTTTAATTTTGGGTAGAGTAAAGAAGGGTTAGAACTCCTGTCAGGTTTTTTTTTTTTTTTGTCCCATTGGAGGGGTTTACCTTCACTTCTTGTTCCATAGCCAAAACAGGAAGTGAGAGGAAATTCCTGCAAATTACTGGAATCCCTTGGGGGCCCCCCACGTCACTAGAACTAGTGTCCCCATGGGAAAATTTCCCCTCCATTACTTTTCTTGGCACAACCCAAAATTTGGGATTTTCTTTTTATTTCACTTTCATTGACGATGGTAAACAAAACAAACAGAGGGCCAATCTCCCTGATGGAGCAATAAAAAAATGAATAGGTGTTCTAATCCCTCTCCACCCAATCCAAAACAAAGAAAAAAGTTTTTCCTTTAACTATACTTGTACAAAGGAAAAAAGATGATTGAATACAAGTCAAGGTGAAGGCCAAAAAACGTTTACAAAACGATAGGGTATTTTACCGCATTTCTTAACTTAAAGCAGTAGATACTGCTTGTAAATTGAGCCCACTGTTTTGATTCATTGTATTGTACTGATTGTATTCAATATATTTGTCAGACTGTGTCAGCAAAGTGGTAATTTATTTTGTCATTTTATTCATGAGCACATTCGCAATATAATGCCAAACCCTGTACTGTCTTAGATAATTAACGAGTGTCAAGTCCCTGGATTTGTCTCCAAAGTAGAGCATTTGGGATATGATTTTTTTACATTACTGATGCAAGAAAAATATTAAAGGAGAAGATTTCCAAATCCTCCAAGCCTGTAAACTGAAGTCTGCACCTAATATTGATGTCATTCTATTTTAGTTTTTTTCAGACTAATCTTTTAAACTTAGTACTGTATTTGAACTAGGTGAAGATTATGCCGTTTGCTTCTGCCAAAAAAAGTTCTGTACTGAATTGGGTAATTCACAGGGCCACACATGTAAATTGCCACCATCCCTTGACGATACATGGAATAAAACTCAAATATATAGTATTTTGTAGACAATTAAAAATGATATATATATATATATATATATATATATAGTACTTGTATAGCGCTGTCAATTTACGCAGCTCTTTTACATATACGATGTACATTCACATCAGTCCCTACCCCCAAAGAGCTTACAATCTAAGGTCCCTAACTCGCATTCATATACTAGGGACAATTTTTAGGCAGAAGCCAATTAACCTACCAGCATGTCTCTGGAGTGTGGGAGGAAACCGGTGTACCTGGAGGAAACCCACGCAGGCACAGGAAGAACATGCAAACTCCAGGCAGGTAGTGTCCTGTTCGGGATGTATATATAGATGGAGAGAGAGAGAGATATTTATTGTAGAAAACTTTACATAAAAAAATCTCATATTGAAAATACAACATGTATTATCAATATTGCACAATTAACTGTTATCCATAAGTGGTAGTCCCCATCTATTTACTGTTCCCATTCGTCATTGATTGTGTTTAGGAATACAGCAGAGGGGGATATCCAACGCATTCAATTGTATGGTTAAACATAAATCTTCTTCAGGTATTAATACCACTTAATTGGTGAACCCTTGGTACATAATTGTATGAAAGAATACATGTAAACCATCATCCACATGCACTTACAATGTAAAAAAATGTTTAGCAGAAGCACTCCTCCAGGTGGCAAGGATACCATATATCGGCCTTTGAAGACCTCCACCAAAGAGTCACCAGTATATTTATCAGCATCCCTTGATTGCCTGAAAGTGGGCTGTCCCAAAAGACGATGGAAAACATGCACAGGTAATTGGTATACTGGGTCCATTACAGGGTATACTGGGTCAACCTGTATAGGTTGACCCAGTATACCCTGGAATTGTTACTAATTATCTTCCTGGGGATTTACCACCATTTTCTGTCTTGCCCTTATCCTACAATGCAAGTTTTTCATTGTCTTCAAAGGCCGATATATGGTATCCTTGCCACCTGGAGTGCTTCTGCTAAACATTTTTTTACATTGTAAGTGCATGTGGATGATGATTTCGCATGTATTCTTTCATACAATTATATGCTAATGGTTCACCAATTTAAGCTGTTTTTTCAGAAGTGGTATTATTTCCTGAAGAAGATTCATGTATATAGAAAAAAGTGTGATCAAAAATAAACGCGCCCTGATGACTCACACCGCTGCGCTCAGGATTAAATACAGTAAGAAGTTTCACAGCTGCTGTTTTTAAAGGTAAATATGACAAAGTGTATACAACGTGTTCAAATAGTGAAATAGAACATAAATGATATATGAACAGCGCTAATGTGTGTGTGTGTGTGTGTGTGTGTGTGTGTGTGAACCACACAAACGAAATTAAAAAACAATACAATATATATAGTGTATATAAAAAATAAACAAATGAGCAAAACCCGTGATTGAAAGGTGTTCATAAGCAAAAATCGTTCATAGGTATTGAAAAGCAACAAGGAAAAAAACTTTTCTCTTTCTCAAATGTGAAAAACTTCAAAAATAACTTCTCAAAGAATTCTTCCACCACACCCGATGTGCAAAGTGATTCCTCCACCAATAAGATTGGCCACTCACCAGAACGATTTGCCTGACACTCTCGTGTTTCGGCACAACAGCATGTAATGATTGTTTAAACCATTAAGTGAGCTTCCATTTCCAACCGTGTGATAAATAAGATCCTCGTAAATAATGAAAAAAGCATATGATAGTGTGATAACGTAAAAACAGTTTTAATAACACACCACATAAAAAATCTGCAAAAGATGCACTCCCAAAAGGCCAAAGTAAAATTTGTGAATCAAAACAAAGCAGAACTTCTCAATATTTGCATGGCTGATGAACTGCGGTCACGGCGGACCCAAGAAAACAACCAGGTATGTCTCACCACTCGATCCACACTGTGCTGGTGACCCACAAAAATGGCGTAAAGCAAACTTCAATCGCTGGTCACTAACGAAATACACCACTGCGATGGCCTCTCACGTATAGTTCAGATGGTCAAAAGTCAGACTCGCTGTATTCCTCGGCACAATGATGAAGGGAACAGCAATCAGATGGGAACTACCACAAAGGCTTCATTCACACCTAGGCGTATTTACTCTTGAAGCGCGACGCCGCAGCAGCCCCTAATACGCTGGAGGGGTGATTTTACATTGCCCTCTATGGAGATGGTTCACATCTCCACGCCAAACGCCATACGCCTGAAACTCAAAACAAGTCCCGGACCCTTTTTTTCAGGCGGGTTCGGCATAGGAGATGTGGACCCGTGGGTTAAATAGGGGTTAAAATCGCGGCGTTTTGTCGCCGCAAATCGCGGTACAAAATGCCGCAATTTGTCGCTGCAATTCGCGGGACAAAACGCCGCGATTAGGTGTGAATGCAGCCTTATGGTTAACAGTTAATTGTGCAATATTGATAATATCATTGATGCAATGTGTTGTATTTTCAACGTGAGATTTTTTTATATAAATTTTTCTACAATATAATTTTTTATATATAATTATAGATGAAATTAAATTTTTTATTGCCTACAAAGTCCCATAAATTTTGAGGTTTATTCCATTAAAAAGTTCTGTACTTGGAATGTATGATTTTTTATTACATTTCTTTTTACCTCTTGATAAACAATGTGAAATTTTGATTAAATTGTAATTTATTTCAGGAATTTATGCCTTTTTTGTCTGAATCTTGTGTTCATCTGCATTATTTATATCTTCAAATATATAGGTAAGAAACACTCCATACAGATCAAACAAATGCTTATTTTCAGCTTTGGTGTGTTATAGTATTCTCTGCCATGGCTTTAAGTTGGGCATAGATCCTTCTTCTTTTTTTTTTTTTTCATCAGCTGGTTAACAAAAAAAAGATTCCCTACCCACACATTCAAGATGGATTTGGGAATCCTCCCTTCTGCACTGTTGTATTCTGACAGAGGGTACTCCTCGGAGTACTGATCCATGGCACAACATTTTTGGCAAGATCAACAGGTATTTTTCTGTACTTGCTGAAAATCTTTTTAGCCTTAAAATAACTGATGAAACCTGGTGGCTTACTGGTTAGCAGGTTTGCCTTGCAGCACTGGGGTCCCTATTTCAAAACGGGTATTGAACAGGAAATCTGGTCAGGACACTATCTGCATGGAGTTTGCATGTTCTCCCTGTGCTTGCATGGGTTTCTCCCAAGTACTCTTTTCCTCCCACAGGTTTGCGAACGTTATTTAGAGGAGTTGTAAACCCTCAAGGTTTTTCACCTTAATGCATTCTATGCATTAATGTGCAAAACCTTCTGTAGGGCAGCAGCCCCCCAGAGCCCCTCGTGTACATACCTGAACCCGATCTTTCCAGCAACGGGGACGAGCACAGCAGCTCCAACTGCTGTCTCGGATCCTCATTGGATAGATTGATGGCAGCAGGAGCCATTGGCTTCTGCTGCTATCATTCAAATTCAGTGACACGGTGGCAGGGCCGAGTCCTGCTGTCTGTGTCAATGGAACTTGAGAACTTCAGAGCGCACCCGCATGAGTGCCACCATGGAAAGCGTCTCTCCGTGGGGGCAATCAAGAGGAGGAGCAGCCAGAGGCGCTACTAGGGGACTGAAGCCACTCAGTGCAAAACCCTTGCACAGAGGAGGGAAGTATAACATGTTATTTAAAAAATAAACGAAAAACTAACCTTTACAACCCATTTTGACTCTTGGTGAATTGACCCCTATGGGGCAAATGAGGTTTAGCCCTGGTTCACGCTGGGTACGATTTGGAACGATTTGAGATGCGATTTGACATGTCAAATCGCATCTCAAATCGGCGGCAATTGTCGCAAATGGCACTGTCCTAATCAGTGCGACGCCGCATCTGCAATTTCAAAAAGTAGTTCCTGTACTACTTTTTGCGATTTCGGGCCGCGATTTACATTAAATTGTGGCCGAAATCGCGGCAAAATCGCAGCCGCGAAATCGCGGTAAAATCGCGCATTTTACCGCGATTTTGAATTCGCAGCAGTGTGAACCTAGGCTCAATGTTGATAAATGTAAAGTTATGCACTTGAGGGCTAAGAATATGCATGAATTATACATATGGGGGGGGGGGGGGTACAACTCTGGGAATCAATGATAAAGGATCGGAGTGTTCTGGTAGATCATAAACGTAATAATAACATGCAATGCCAAGCTGCGGTTTCCAAAGCGAGCAAAGTCCTTTCTTGTATTGAGCGGTATGGACTCCAGAGAGAGAGATCATTTTGCCCCTGTACAAATCATTAGTAAGACCTCATCTGGAATATGCAGTTCAGTTTTGGGCACCAGTTCTCAAAGGGGATATTGGGGAACTGGAGAAAGTGCAGAGAAAGGCAACCAAACTGATAGGAGGCGTGGAGGAGCTCAGCTATGAGGAAAGATTGCCCTTGAATTTATTTTATTTTTAGAAGAGATTAAGGGGATAAACGATCAACATGTATAAATACATACAGTAAGTGATTCATATAGTGAACTTGGTGTTGAGCTATTCTGGTCAATACAGAGGACAAGGTGCTACTCTTTACATCTGGAGGATAAGAGATTTAATCCAAATATGGAAAGACTTATTCACAGTAAGAGCTGTGAAAATGTGGAATAGACTTCCTGAAGAGCTGGTTCTGGTCAGCTCAGTAAATTGTTTTTAACCACTTAAGCCCCGGACCATTCTGCTGGTCAATGGCCGGGCCACTTTTTGCGATTCAGCACTGCGTCCCTTTAACTGACAATTGCGCGGTCGTGCTATGCGGCTCCCTAATAAAATTGGCTTCCTTTTTTCCCCACAAATAGAGCTTTCTTTTGGTGGTATTTGATCACCTCTGCGGTTTCTTCGTTTTTGCACTATAAACAAAAATAGAGCGACAATTTTGAAAAAAAATAATATTTTTTTACTTTTTGCTATAATAAATATCCCCCAAAGATGTATATAAAAAAGTTTTTTTTTTTACTCAGTTTAGGCCGATACGTATTCTACATATTTTTCGTAAAAAAAAACAATCACAATAAGCGTTTATTGATTAGTTTGCGCAAAAGTTATAGCGTTTACAAAATAGGGGATAGTTTTATGGCATTTTTATTAATATTTTTTTTTTACTAGTAATGGCGGCGATCAGCAATTTTTATCGGTACTGCGACATTATGGCGGACACCTCGGACACTTTTGACACATTTTTGGGACCATTGGCATTTTTATAGCGATCAGTGCTATAAAAATGCATTGATTACTGTAAAAATGCCACTGGCAGGGAAGGGGTTAAGTATGTTCCCTGGGTGTGTTCTAACTGAAGGGGGGGGTGGACTGACTTGGGGAAATGACTGATCGCTGTTCATACCTTGTATGAACAGACGATCAGGCATTTCTCCCCCTGATAGGACCGGGAGCTGTGTGTTTACACACACAGCTCCCGGTTCTCGCTCTGTAACGAGCAATCGGGGGTGCCCGGCAGTGATCGCGCCGGGCACGTGCGTCGGCGTCAGGGGCGAGCGGGCGCGCCCCTTTTGGGTGAATGGCGAGATGACGTAGATCTACGTGATCTCACCCAGCAGAGCTGACCTGCCGCTATATAACTGCGACGGCTGGCCGGCAAGCAGTTAAAAGGGCCTGGATTCTTTCCTAAATGTGCATAATAGAATTGGATACTAATATTTTTATATGTAAAGCTGATCCAGGGAAATAGCATATTGAGGGTTAAGAAGGAATTTTTCACCCAACTGAAGCAAATTGGATCATGCTTTGTTTTTTTTATTTTTTGTTGCCTTCCTCTGGATCAACTGTAGGTATGGGATAGTGTATATGGCGGGTTGTGTGTGCTGTTTTTTTGTGTTTTGTGTGTGTGCTGTGTTTTTTTTTTTTTTTTTTTTAATCTATCTCTGTTGCTTGAACTGGATAGACTTGTGTCACTAGATTAACTATGTACCTATTTTTTTTTTTCTTAGCATGTTTCCGCCAAGTCTATATGCTGTGCCTATTTCAGATATTCATCAGGATGAGATTGTGAATGTATTTCTTGTGGCTATTGATCTTCTCATTGTCCAGCTTTTATCCTTCACGCCTTTTATGGACGCAGTTCTTAATGAATCCCAAGGTATGATTGCTTATTAACTGTATAAAGAATGATGCTCTAGAATAGGGGTCCCCAAGCTTTCTAAACAAAGGGCCAGTTTACTGTCCTTGGGTCCTTTAGGGGGCCAGATTGTTGCTAGTGGTAGTAGAAAGTTTCAAAGAATCAGTGGGAGTAAACAATTCCTCAGGCTGGTTGGTGAGTGGGAATAAAAAAAAATGCATAGCATCCGTGGTCAAATGCAGGAGGAATAGTGATCCATCATTGGGGGGGAAATGGTACCCCATCATTGGCTTCAGTGGGAAGAATTGCTGTTGATGGGAAGAATTGTACACCACTGTTGTCAGTGGGGAGGAATATTGTCCCACCATTGGTGTTGGTGGGAAGAATTGTGCACCATTGTTGTCAGTAGGGAGGAATAGTGTGCCATCATTCGTGTCAGTGGAAGGAATAGTGCCCCTTTGTAAGTGTTTTTGTGTTCAGTGTTCAGTTTTTTCTGAACATTATTCCATCCTTATATTCAGAACCGCCACGAGAACAACAGTTCCCCAAATGTCTGCTTCTAATAAACATTTTGGATAAACTTCCAACTCTTCCGGAAGATGTGCAGATTTTGTGGTGCTCCAGCAACAAGCCTCCAGAGGAAAAACAAAGGTAACATTCAAAATAATACAATACCATAATTTAAATAGGGATTTCTAATATCAGAAACCCATTATACTGACCGTTTTGGAAATAAAAAGGGATATCTTTGCTTCTTTTCTATAGCCACTTGACCTCCGAAAGGTTTACATCCCCTCCCTTTATGACCAGGCCATTTTTTTCTATACTGCGCTGTTATTTTAACTGACAATTGCACGGCCATATAAAGCTGTGCACAAATAAAATGTATATCACAAACGGAGCTTTCTTTTGATAGTATTTGATCACCATTGGGTTTTTTATTTTTTGCGCTGTAAACAAAAAGTAGAATGGCGGGAAATCAGACACTGGCACTTTGCTCAGTGCTAAAATATACACTGTCACTGTACTAATGACACTGGCTGGAAAGGGATTAAACATCTAGGGCGATCAAAGGGTCAAATGTGTGCCTAACCAGTGTTTATTAGAGATGGGCTCGGGCGTGTTCGAAATCCCGCATGCCCAATCTCACTAGGAAGCCGACACTGCACACGACTAATCACAGGCCGGGAGACATTTCCCAATCTGTGCAGCTGTGGATGTCTCCCTGCCTGTGATTAGCTGTGTCTAGTGTCGGCTTCCTGGCGGGATCGGGCATGTGGGATTTCAAACACGCCCGAGCCCCTCTAGTCTATGTGTGTATTATGTGGTGCTTTCGCTTTTCAGGAAAACAAAAACCAGCACACCCCCTCTGACAGGACCGAGCTCTGTGTTGTAGCCATTGACCGAGCTCTGTCCTGTCTTCCTCCTTGCCGATCAGTTAGTGCCGGCGGTCATCCATAACACCTCAGCAGTGCCACAGGTTGATCGCCTCTATGCCACGCCGCATTGATGAAGTAATTGATGCAAAAGGAGCCCCGACCAAGTATTGAGTGCATGCTATACTGTACATGGATATACTTTATAGTAAGCCAACATTTCTTTATTAAAAAACGTTTCTCTTTCGTTCATGGACAGACACAGCAGCATAATCTTGACATTAGGGTATTGGCCTTCTAAAAGGAGAGGACTAGGCAGAAACATGTTAAATTGTTAAAACATCCTCAAACTGTACAGTACCGCCCAGGGGTGGTCCCTCTGGGTACAACCCCTCTCCCTGCATCCAGCAGGCCAGTTTTTTCTGCTTAGCATAGAAGGACCTGGCTCCCTGTTGACCCATTGGTGTGGAGATTTTTTCTACTTTTTTGATCCTGAGATCTACTATCAACTGCCGACTGGGTGACAGGCTGGATATCCTAGATCCTTGTAGTCTCCCCAGTTTGGCCATGAGCGTGTGCAGACTGTTGGCTACGTGCTGGGTCGGCCACAACATGCCCCGTTGCTTTAGGGGTGGCCGTGAGCTACATGCTCCGGGGTACACATATGACCCGGCTATCACTGTCCGTGTGCTAGGCCTGACAGTCACACCGTACCCCTCGGTGATGGGTCTGTCAGGAATGCTTCTAGCAGTCCACGCAGGGATGGGTAAGTAAGGTTCCTCCTTTTTTTGGCAGGATGGAACAGTTGGGCATTCCTGGGGGGGGGGGGGGTGGGGTCGACTAGGGGGTCTCTCACCCTCCTTTCCCTCCTCCCCATGCTCTGAGCTGGGTCTGCTGTATACCTGACTGGGGGTCCTTCCGGGGGGCTCCGAGTTCTGGCTGGGGGCTGCGCTGGGCTTGGGTGGTCCGCACTCCATAGGGGGTGGTCTCGGTGTGTTCAGGGGTGCAGGCCTTCGCGTGGTGTGTCAACGTGCTGCTGCCATTTTATTTTACCCCAGAGATAGTCGGTGCCCATTTCCTTGTAGCCACGCTAGTTTACTGAGGCGGCCGACTGCCATTTTCTTGTAGCCCCGCTTAATCTTTGCCTCTAGCGCTGGGAATGTTCCTCCTGAACAGGACACACGGCTCAGAACACCTCACGGCTGACAGAGCGAGCGGATGACAGCTCGGCAGAGTGGTGAGTCCTGCGGGGGGGGGGGGGGGGGCTGGGTCTGTGGCAGCTAGGAGGGTGGACGTTGTGCACCCTGACTTGTCCCAGAAGGAAGTCAGGTGAGCGCAGGTCAGCATGGCGTCAGAAGCTGGCGCTTCTTCCCCAGAATTCCTGTGATGGCAACCGGTTCCCCTGCACTTTAGTACCTATGGATGTTTTGTCGGGACATCCCCGACGGTCCTTGTTGCCTGGGTGGAGGGGCCTTGCGGAAGCGAAGAGGGTTATGATTCGCCCCGTCCCCCCACCGTTCTCTGGGAAATTTCTCAGATTCAGACTCGGACCTTGCGGTGGCAAATGGCCCCTGTTCTGATGTGTCAGAATATGCGGACCAGGACCATTTGGACAATGCGGGTGACTCAGTGTCCAAGTCAGAGCAGGAGTGCGCTTGCTGGAGCACTTATCACTGGGTGTGGGATCCACAAACAAAGATGGAGGAGACGGCAAGGGCATCTGAGGTGTCGGTACCTTCTGGGTCCCATAAGCCAGCCCGCACCGCTAGGGTTTTTTCCCTACCTAGCCTATTTTGATATGTTTATATACAAGGAATGGGAATGGCCGCAGCCCGTAACGCATGGCAGTCCGTTATCCCTTTTGAGGAAAGTTTCCTGAAAAATGGACATCTCCCCCGATTGTGGGTTTGATAAGATTGCCACAATTTTGGTGGAGGGGGGCCCCTGCCTTTTGAGAACCTGCAGACAGAAGGGGTGAGGCGGTGGCCCGGCCCATGGTCACGGTATTGGGCTCAGCATTTCTGGCCACTGTTGGCCACAACCCTGGTGTCATTGACGCTTGCCAAATGGGAAAAAGTTTGCTGCATTGTGAGCAAGGAAGCACCAGGCTTCCCCGATATGCGTGAAACTGGCGGACCAGTTGGTGCATGACATGTTTACAATAAGTTTTTTTTAGATACAGCTCCCTTGCTCCTGATTGGCTGGCATGCTGGTTCGTGGACCAGACGTCCAAGGAGACTCTGGCGGATTGCCCATCCAGGCTTGAAGGCTATTTGGAGCCTCGCTGGAGGACATTCTTGAAAATGTCATTTGCGCTAAGAGTACACCGCTCCCACAATCCAAAATAGGTTCCAATTCCACTCACAAGCGTTTTTCTCGTCCGCCTGGGCCCGCTGGTAAGCGTTCCAAGGCCGACAAGGTGCCTGCTATGTCATCCCTGTGTTTTTTCACTAGCCGAACAAGCCTGGCAGTCTATTTGCGGCACCATGGAGGCTCACCCCGCACGACTTCGGGTGGGGGGTCGCTTTCGAGAGGTTGCACCTCGATAGACCTCCCTACTTTCCATGAAGTGGACTCTTTGAAATATAACCACAGATTACAGGGTGCCGGTGTGCTCCTGCACCTTTAAGGAGGGGTGGCTCCCCTTAAGTCCACCTGCCCTCATCTATCCATTAGAATGCATGTGCCTCCATTGTGGGGACACTCATTGTTTAGTGTTTGGACCACAGATTACAGGGTGCCTTGGTGCGGCTCTGTGGCTCATGCACGCAGGTTTTTAACGCATACTGTTAGACAGGTTAATTGTTTTTTTTTTTTTAAGTGTATTTTGTGCGTGTACTCGAGAGAGGAGCCGGACTGCAGGAGTTGGGAGTAGGCAGGCCTCCCCCAGAGGCAATCTGCCACCTTTCTCCATGCCCCGGGTGGCAGTGGCGGGTGTGTGAGGGGGTCCTCCCACACAGCCCGCCCTACCTGCTCTGCTTTCAAGCCCAACGGGGCAGAGGGACTCCCTATAAGGGAGTGAGAGGATCTAGCCCGCTCAACCAGCCCCGTTAGTCCTTCGCCTCTCTTTTTTTAGAGGCCGCGTGGTCAAAGTGCGTGCATGTTAACCCAATTTCGAGTGCGTGTAAGTGTGGTGGTGGGGGGTGTGCGTACTAAGCGCAGGCTTACCTCGCATAGCACACCCACCGGGAGCCGGGCTGAGACCACCAAACTCAATTCACATGTAGCCGAGACCGGGATCCGAACCCCTAGCTGCAGAGGTGAATGGCTTGTCAACGCAGTGCCAATCGCGTTGAGCCACCGCAGCTCCGTCAGGTTAATTGGTTGTTCTGCGAGCTGGTCGGTAAGTAGGCTTGGTTTTTCCCTGGGCATTCCCCAGGTTTTGTTGTTAAATTTGAAATACAAGTTGGAGTTTCTCTCTTGTCCACCAAACAGATTTCTCTCTCTGGCCTTCATCTTCCAGCTCGCCGGGGCGCCTTGTTTAGGGCCGTGCAGGACCTGCTGATGCGCAGGCTGATAGTAGTGATAGTGCCTGTGCCGACGCTGAAAAGGTTTTCAGGGATTCTACTCCAATCTGTTTGTAGTCCCTAAAAAAGGGAGGGTTCAGTCCGGTCCTGGATCTCCAGACCCTCGACAGCCTTGTAAAGGTACAAAGGTTCAGAATGGAATCCGTTCGCTCTGTGGTCGCTGCACTCCATCTGGGGGATTTTCTGACATCCTTGGGCATCAGGGACGCATACTTGCATGTCCCCATATATGTCAGGCTTCAGAGCTTTCTGTGCCTTGCAGTCGGGGACGATCACTACCAATTTGTGGCTCTCTTTTTTGGCCTGGCATCAGCACCAATGGTTTTCACCAATGTGCTCACCCTGATACTGGACTTACTAAGACGACGAGGATTTGCTGTCATGGGCTACCTGGATACTCTGCCTGAGAGCTGCTTTGGACTCAGAATTAGAGGGGGATGTGACGATTGCCAGTCAGACTCTTCAAGAATTTGGTTGGGTACTGAACCTCCAGTCGGTGTTGGTGCCGACTCAGTGCCTGGAATACCTGGGCTTGATTCTGGACTCCTCAGGATCAAAGTTTTTTTTTTTCTCCCTTGCAAACAGTTGCAGAGTCTTCAGGCGGCGGTGGAGCTGTTGGCATCCTGCAGGTGGTTGTCGCTGCGATTTTGCATGCGGGTCCTGGGTCTCATGGTACCCTCCTTCGAGGCGGTACCGTATGCTCAATCCCACACTCAAGTCTTGCAGAAGGAGATCCTGTCCAAGTGGGACAAGTCTCCGTTGTCCCTGGATTGTCAAATCGGGGTGAGCCAACTAGTCACGACTTCCCTGGTCTGGTGGCTGAGATCTCTGGTCCTTCAGTCCGGAAAGTCATTCCTCTCCTTTCACTGGACGGTGATCACGACGGACGCCAGCCTGATCGGTTGGGGGGGAGTTTGGGGTGTTCAGTCGACGCAAGGTCACTGGACACAGGAAGAATTCCGCCTGCCGATCAATGTACTGGAACTTTGGTCGATCAGGCAGCGCCTCTCCACATGGTCACAGAGGCTACAGGGGCATCCAGTCAGGATCTAGTCGGACAACACCATGGCGGTGGCGTATGTCAACCATCAAGGAGGAACAAGAAAACTCGGCTGCAGCTTTGGAGGTCGCTCACATCCTGCGGTGGGCAGAATGGAGCGGGCTGGCTCTATCGGCCGTGTGCATTCTGAGACAGATTGCCACTCCAGGCAGGTCTTGTTGGGTGCAATCTTCCTCTCAGGAACTAAGGGTGCTAGCAATGCACTAGGCAAATAAGAACAAAAAGATGATCAGGACAGCCGCACTACAATCCAACGTAACTTCAATATTAAAAAAATGGAAACGGGCACTACAAGTCACCGCAACGGAACCTAGGACAGCTGACGCTTTTCACACTAACTTCAGTGTTTACTCATAGCTGATTTTTCATAAAATTAACCTCTAATACATATATCAATCCTATCCAGACATGTGATCAAAAACAGGTGAAATTGAAAATGCAATTAAGGACTGCCAAAGCACTCCAATCGGGACTAATAAAAACCTGCTGTAGTGGAGGTCATGAAGACCTTCTATTTTATAGAACAGATCGCCGGTGATCAAAATGTATTAAAAGGAATAGACTAAGGTTATTAACCACTTAACGCCCGCAAAATGGCATGGACAGGCAGATGGGCGTATATATACGTCCTTGCCTTTCCGCGGTCCGATCGGGACCCCCTCCGCGGCGGGGCGGCTTACCTCGGGGAGCGATCCGGGACGACGGCGCGGCTATTCGTTTATAGTCGCTCCCCGGAGCTGAAGAACGGGGAGAGCCGTATGTAAACACGGCTTCCCCGTGCTTCACTGTGGCGGCGCATCGATCGTGTCATCCCCTTTATAGGGGAGACACAATCGATGACAGACCTACAGCCACATCCCCCTACTGTTGTAAACACACACTAGGTGAAGCCTAACACGTTCAGCGCCCCCTGTGGTTAACTCCCAAACTGCAACTGTCATTTTCACGATAAAGAATGCAATTTAAATGCATTTTTTGCTGTGAAAATGACAATGGTCCCAAAAATGTGTCAAAATTGTCCGAAGTGTCCGCCAAAATGTCGCAGTCACGAAAAAAATCACTGATCGCCGCCATTAGTAGTAAAAAAAAAAAAATGAATAAAAATGCAATAAAAATATCCCCTATTTTGTAAACACTATAAATTTTGCGCAAACCAATCGATAAACGCTTATTGCGATTTTTTTTTTTACAAAAATAGGTAGAAGAATATGTATCGGCCTAAACTGAGGAAACATTTTTTTTTTATATATGTTTTTGGGGGATATTTATTACAGCAAAAAGTAAAAAATATTGCATTTTTTTTAAAATTGTCGCTCTATTTTTGTTTATAGCGCAAAAAATAAAAACCGCAGAGGTGATCAAATACCACCAAAAGAAAGCTCTATTTGTGGGGAAAAAAGGACGCCAATTTTGTTTGGGAGCCACGTCGCACGACCGCGCAATTGTCTGTTAAAGCGACGCAGTGCCGAATCGCAAAACCTGGCCTGGGCATTTAGCTGCCTAAAGGTCTGGGGGTTAAGTGGTTAATAATGAAATCACAATGCAAAACTACATATGTTACATATAAATGAATACAGGCAACCACAAAAATAATTAAATACATACACAGAGTAAGTTTGAAAATAAATATGGTTTGTGAATACAGGTCAGGGTTTCCCTACTACTTAAGTGTCAAACGCCATTATGTGAAAAACAATAATATGTATCCTGCTTAAAGGGTCACTAAAGGAAAACATTTTTTTTGCTGAAATGACTGTTTACAGGGTATAGAGACATAAAAGTTTTTTTTGTTTTTTTTCAAAAGTTTTTATTGAGTTATAGTAAGTATACATACAGCTGAATCGACAGTAATAAAAGTTAACTGATTCCTTTTAAAAATGATTACAAATAGATCAAAATCAATCATATAATGTGCCTGCAGGTTAGTTTCACTTTTAAACTGGTTTCATGTTCCTGTGAACTAGAGAGACACACAGAACAAAAACAAACAAATCCAGGGCAGTGTTTTGTTTTTAAAATGAATCTGATTGGTTCTGTTAAGTTTTAGACACACAGTAATGACAGCTTAGACCACCGTGAAAAGCTCCCAGTACTGTGGTTATAAGGAAACGGACAACCATGAAGTGTGGAGATCAGAGCAGAATTACAGCAACTTCAAAGCAAAAACGAACAATAAGGACATGAAACCAGTACTGCAGTAAGGTAAAGGAAGCTATTTAGCTAAAAAAAAAAATCCTTTAGTGATCCTTTAAGTGTATATCATGTGTATACATCTACAGTGATTAATATAAGTAGCCATAGCCAATGGCACATGTAGTGGTAATTAAACCTGAATAGTCTAAAAAGTGCAAAAAGAAAAAAAATGGGGAAAAACCTCAAATTATATGGTGAATGATAATATGAACAAATTATATAGTGAAAAGCATATGCAATTAGTAGTGTATTGTGAAAAAGTAAGTAAATAAAAATAAACTAAAATATGCGAAAAAAGCACAACACCAACCGCAATGAATGCAAAAAGTGGAAAAAGAGAGGGTAGACCATGTGTATACCTCCATGGTCATTAACAAGGCATTACTGGCAGTTGATGCCATCCCCAGAGATTCCTTGTTGCAGGACAAAATTAAAACACCCAACTACTACACATCCACATCATTTAATAATGTTCCAGTGTTCTCCACCCCATTTAGTTCAGAATTCAACCAAATGAAACATACAGTTACTAAATATCTACCTATTTTACTTAATGACCCTATTTATCAAGAGATTCTATGTAAAGGCATCAAAACTGTCTCTCGCAGAGCACCCACATTGGGTGGTCGTCTCTCACCCAGCTTGTTTCAAAGCAAGGCTTCAGGTTCCAACTGGCTGCAATTCAGACACTTTTGGATGTGGATGTAAAGGCTGCAATTACTGTAAACATATTAAAACAGGCCACACGGTACACACCAACAACAAGGATTTTGAGATTCATTTATTTAATTATTGCAACACAAACATTTTTGTATATGTCATTATTTGTGACCTATGCCATATACAATACGTGGGATGTACTATTCGTAGGCTCAGAGATCGGCTTTACGATCACCTCTATGATATTGAGAAAAATCATAATACGAATGTGGCCAACCATTGGAATTCTGTACATCTCAAAGATGTGTCTTGTCTTTCAATTATATTTTTTTTCTTCTTCCTTTGTTCTCGTACTTCCTCCCCCCCCCCTTCTTTTTGACTCCACCTAGTACATTTCAAAGATGTGTCTTGTCTTTTAATTCAGGGGATATAGAAGATTACCACTCCCGTTAGGGGTGGCAACAGATTCAGGATACTGTGCAGGCGCAAGGTGTTCCACATATTTTCACTACACACTAGAATTACGGTTGGGTTGAATTTTGAATGGGACGTGTCTCATTATTACGATTGATGTATTCTTGTTGGTGTGCATTACTATTGGCTGCATCGCGCCTGCACAGTGTCCTTGCCTACATCTATGTTTTTTTTGTGTTTTTTTTCTCTTTGTTCTCGTATTTCCTCCCCCCTTCTTTTTGTTTTCAATCTGAGTTTTATTAAGTTCTATTAGTTCCCAATTATACATACATTACTACTATAATCTTAGCAATCAAGCATACAAATATGATACATATTATCTTAACCAAAACGTCTAACAAACATACACACATAGAAAAAAAAAAAAAGGAAAAAAAGGGGATAAGAAGAAATCAAAAAAGGGAGTATGGTCCACTAGTGATAATCCCCCCAGCATGGCTACTCGTCTATATGGTTCCCTTTGACCCAACTTAAGAATTCATCTGACTTTCGAAATTCAGACCATGCAGTCCAGGTATGAGAAAACTGCTCTTCCCTTCCCATTTCCCGTGCCAATAGGCTTTCCAAGTCCCTAGAGCGTTCCAATTCCTTCGCCCATTCCCCCAGGGAAGGCACTAACCTTGTCTTCCAATATCGCGGAATAACTACTCTAGCTGCTGAAATGAAGTATCCAAGCACCTCATCTCTTGCCTTTTTTAAGGGACCTGGGGTCATGTTTAGGAGAGCCACTCTGGGTGATGCGCAAATTACTATACCCTCCAGTTTTCCATATAAATCGAAAATTTGTTTCCAAAACCTTCTTACCGGCGGGCAATCCCACCAGACATGTAGCATGCTACCTTTTGCCTCATGGCAACGCCAACAGGTGTCAGGTATATCTTGATTAATTTGGTGCATTATAGAAGGACACCTATACCATCTACTCACCAGCTTATATGCCTTTTCTTGTGATCTTGTGTCTATTGAGGTTTTATGAGTCATAATGAAACTTTTTTGCCAATCTGGTAAAGCTATATTCTCTTGGAGTTCTTTCTCCCATTTCCGTGTAAACGGGGGAAGATCTGGACGAATTGAAAGCAAAAGGATAGAATAAATTATAGAAATTGAGTGTGATAATGGTTCTTTTTGTAATAACAAAGATTCAAATGCGGTTGGTTCGGCATAGAATCTTGTTTCGATGGAATTGATCGTATATAGCATAAGGCTTGATGTCTCTGTAACCACTGCGCAGGGTTCTGAGAGGTCTTAGTCAACGGGGAATCTACCACTGATAGTGAATCTGTCTGAAGTACTTGAGCAATTCTCCTATGTTCTTGTTTATACCAGGGCCCAAAGGTGATTGAGTGTAAAGCTGGTATAAAATCCGGCGTTCCAAAAAAAGGGGTCATGGGGCTCAATTGTTTTGATATTTTATATATAGGTATCAATCGGTCCCATATATACAGTGTTTGCCTAGTAAGGTCTACTGGTATTGAAAGGCCTTTTCGTAAAATAGGCGATGTCCATGGAAGGGCACATAAATCTATAGGATTCATATGTCCTTCCAGTTGAACCCATTGCTTCGAGGAGGAGTGGTGAAACCAGTCAATGATACGTGCTAATATGGTCGCTTTATGATAAATCGAAATGTCTGGTACCCCCACTCCACCTTTATTTTTTGGTAGAGACCGTGTCTCAAAACTAATTCTTGACTGGACTGAATTCCAGATAAACCTAGAAAAGAGTCGATGAATTTTACGAAAGAACACTGCCGGAAGATGGATTGGGATTGTTTGAAACAGGTATAGAAGACGAGGGAGTATGTCCATCTTAAGGGTATTAATTCTGCCAAACCACGAGAGACGTTTGAGTGTATATGATGTCAGAGTTGTTTGAATTTTATTGAGCATTGGGAGAAAATTTAAAGAATATAGTTGTGCTGGTGACGCTGGGATACTAATCCCCAAGTATCGAATCGACTCCATACACGTCTTAAATGGAAATTCCTTCGATATTCGCTTCATTTTGGCTTGCGGGACAGATATATTGAGAAGTTCTGATTTGTTATAATTGACTTTAAAATTACTAACTTCGCTAAATCTCTGGAATTCTAAGAGTATAGAAGGAATAGAGGTATGTGGATTTGTTACAAATAATAATAGATCATCTGCAAATAGGGCCAGTTTTTCATGTAGGGGACCTACTTGAATGCCCGTTATGTTTTCATTTTGTCTCCGTGCATTTGCAAGATGTTCCATTATTATAACATACAATAATGGAGAAAGAGGACATCCCTGACGTGTTCCATTAGAGATATGAAAAGCTAGGGACAACGATCCATTCACCCTAACTCTAGCCGAGGGCAAATGGTAAAGAGACATAATCCTTGCCATCATACAGGGACCCATGCCAATTTGTAGGAGGGCAGCTCGTAAAAACTTCCAACTAACCCGGTCAAACGCCTTTTCGGCGTCAACTGTTAACAGACGTAAAGGAATCTCATGAACACGGGCATAGTCCGTCAGCAGGAGGGTTTTAAGCGTGTTATCTCTTGCCTCTCGACCACTGACAAAGCCAACCTGATCTAAATGGATTAGTTGAGGCAATAGTGGTTGTAAACGGCCTGCTAGAATTTTTGAAAATATTTTTACGTCTACCCCAATTAGAGATATAGGTCTGAAATTTGCGCACAGCGAAAGATCCTTATCTGGTTTCGGAATAAGTGAGATATGGGCTTCCAGCGTTTGTTTCGGAAAAGTAGATCCGTTTGCTATAGAATTAAATACTCTAGTTAGAAAGGGAGTAATAAGAGAAGAAAAGTGTTTATAAAATTTTGGTGTAAAGCCATCGGGGCCTGGGCTTTTACCCCCCGGGGTATTAACAATAGCTTTGATAACCTCTTCTTCAGTGATTACAGTTTCCAACTCTTCTACTATATTTCTCGCCAAAGTAGGTATCGAAGTATCTACTATGTAAGATGTTACTTTATCTTCTTCATTATCAAATGCGCTTGGAAATTGGTTTGGGGGTATATTGTATAAAGACTGATAAAAGTCACTAAATGTATCCCTAATTAAAGAAGGTGAAGATATTATTTCACCATTTGAACCCTGGAGCTTTGAGATAAAAGTAGGGGTCTGGTATGGATTTAGAGAACTAGCCAACGACTTTCCGCACTTATCACTAAATTTGTATTGGTGTAACGCCACCTTACTTGAATATGTGCGGGCAGATGACTCATATAGTTTACGCAGACATGACCTTGCTAAATCAACCTCTAGTAGAGTTTCTGTCGTGTTTAATCTCTTGTGTTCTGTTTCTAAGGTTCTAAGTTTTTGAAACGCCTTTGTAATATCTGCTGACCGCTTCTTTTTCATTCGGGTACCTAATTGAATAAAAGACCCTCTCAAAACTGCTTTCATAGCTTCCCATTGAATGGGAAGTGACGTAGAATCTAGGGCATGGTCTAACAAGAAATTTGAGATGGTTTCCGCTATATAGTTAGAGCACTCTGTATTTTCTAATAATGCGTCATTTAAGCGCCATGTCCATTCTCTAAGTGGAACCGAGGGGATAATAAGTTCCAAAAAAAGAGGTGCATGATCTGACCAAACCATTGTACCGATATCACATGTTGGTGACCAATCCAAGCAATTATGATCAACAAAAAAGTAGTCAATTCGACTATAGGATTGGTGGACCGTTGAGAAGTATGTATAGTCTCTTGATTTAGGGTGTAGTATCCTCCAAACATCTATCAAATGATAATCATAGAGAGTACGCTTCAGTGTCTTCAACCTAGACCCTGAAACCGCTTTTCTTAATGGGGAGGTGTCTATTTGCGGGTCCATTGGAAGATTAAAATCTCCCCCCAGAATAAGTCTCCCCTCCATGAAGCCAGACAGTATTTCCAAATATCTCATTGCTATTTGGCTTTGGTTTGTATTCGGCAGATATATATTTGCCACTGTAAATTTAGTTCCCCACAAGAAAAACTTAACAAAAACGTACCTTCCCTCCGGGTCTACCATATCATCAATTAATTCAATAGGCAAGGTCTTATGGAACGCGATAGACTCCTTTAGTCTTCTGTTCTGGATTAGTGCTATGAAACCACCGATTAAAATGTCCACTGGGGCAAATGGGGAAAGAATCAGTCTGAAAATGGGTTTCTTGAAGAAAGAGCAAATTAACTTTATGTTTATGCATTTGATATATAATTTGCCCTCTCTTAGATGCTATGTTTAGGCCCCTAACATTGTAGGAGCATATCTTTAGCACTGGTTGGGACACCATTATAGTAGCCATGATAGAGAGAGAGAAAGAGAAAAAAAAAAAAAAAGGGGGGGTTGTGGACGTCTCGAAGAGACCCTAATGTACTAACTTGTGCAGTACACTGTGTGATATTTCACACCATAGGCACAAACTGTGCCTAGCCTATATAGGGGGTGAACAACAGTACTAAACACACAAATGACAAAAAAAAAAAAAAGGGGGGGGGGGGGGAGCACAAAAAAAAAAAAAAAACACACCCCAGAAAAGGGGGGGGGGGGAGAAATAAGAAACACAAATTTGACAAAACCACGAGATGCGCTCCCTGCGCTATCGCAGACATTTAATCATTATTGAATTTAAGGGAAAGTGTATACCCAATCAATTCACTAGTTATTCTAAAAAGCTTTTTAACACATATCACAAAAATCATATCCCCTTATGTTCAAGTGGGTTAAAGTACCTATCACATCATATAGTTTCCTACTTACCACTAAACAAAAAGCATTTAATATGTAAATTTCCTTCTACCTTATCCCCTTCCCTCCACTCACCCTCTTCCTCCCCTTACCGCTATAGGTTACTATCTGACCAAAGAAAAAATTCAACAGAAATCCGACCAAGGCTGGTCGTTTCTCCATATTAATCCCATTCTGAATCGCCGTCAGACTGACGGATAAAAATAACTAGGGGGGGGGGGGGGGAGAAGGGCAGGAAAGGGATAAAAAAGGGGGATACCTAGAATTTCCAACTTTATTCTAACTAGTTTGTCCCTTGATTAACATCTTGGATCCCAGATCGAGATCCAACACTTCCCTGTTGCTGATTACGGGTGACAGATAGTCTTCCTGACTGACGGTGTTCCTCTGGTGGATCAAGCCAATTAGGGATAGGAATATGATTCTGTCCAAGAAAATCAAAAAATGCTGGAAGAAGTTCTGGTTCATAGCGGACGAACGTCTCATGTCCCTTTGTTACTTGTATACTAAAAGGGTGACCCCAAGTATAAGTAGCGCCTGATTGGCGAATTAAGTCTAGTAGAGGACGAACCATCCTTCGCATGTACAGTGTATTCCTAGACAGGTCTGGATATAGGTGGATAGTGGAGTTTTCATTGACAACCGGGCCGTGACTCCAAGCTTTACGCATGATTTCCTCTTTTAGAGTGTAATAATGCACTCGACATACAACATCTCTAGGGCGACTGGCTTGATCCCTCATCCCTCTCCCCACTCGGTGTACTCTGTCTAATTCGATATTAGAATCAGTCTCCCTACCCAAAACTTGATTAAGAATAGCAACCACTTTAGGATTTAAATTAGCGCCTGAAATATCTTCTGGGATCCCTTTTAGACGGATGTTATTTCTCCGGTTGCGATTTTCGCTATCTTCAATGCGTAGTTGGTGTTGACGAAGACGATGTAGGTTTATTTGGGATGCAGTCTCCAGAGCAATAAGGCGTGCAGTGTGGTCTTCTTGTGTATGGGCAATTCCAGATACTACATTACTGGTAACTGTTACTTGTTCTCTAAGTGTACTTACTTCGGAATGAATAGAAGATTCAATTTTTATAGCCCATGATTCAAAATCAGCCCTAAATGCAGAGATTAAAGCAGCTGTTTCAGACCCCGAGCCTAAAGAGTCCCTTGACGCGCCTTGCTGCGTTGTGACTGGACCCTTCCCAGTATGTACTGAAGAGGAGGATAACTCCAAGTCCATAGGCCTAGCCTGGTTAACATTATCCGTATATGGTACATCTACTCCATCTGCTCCTTCTATCGTTGTTGCCATGTAAGTTGCCTTATTTGCCCTTGCAGCTTCCTCTCCTATAGACTCCTCAATTCTATCAATTTTATCCATTTTATTAGATTTGTTAGATTTATCAGCTTTAGTCTTATCAGCAGTTTTTCCAACAGTTTTATCAATGGATAACATGCTTTCTTTATCTAATTGGAACGATGGAAGAGACTGAAAGGCAGCGACTGCTGCAGCGGCCGCCGCTGCCCTAGTAGATAAAGAGAATTTTGTTTTACCTGAAGTCATCTTGTCTCTGTCGCTGAGAATAACTAAGTTTTCAATATTGCACAAGGGTAAATAGATAGAAAAGAGAGAGAAAAGGAATAACGGGGTATGAAAAGCACCGCTATAGACCAACCTCTATAACCAACCACTATAATTTATGACCAGTGTATAATCAATAAGATTGGTAAAATCAGGGATAGGTTTCTTAATAGTAGATCTTAACGTCTTCTTTTTGACTCCACCTAGTTTTTCACGAACCCATCATGTCATTTTATCTGAACTTCATTGGTTCCTTATACTCACACATGTAATTGAGTGTACTGTTACCCATTTTCTGTATAGCTTCTTTCTGCTTTTTATCATCACATAATGTTCCTTGCTCTTCAAATTACCCTAGCTTGGCATTGTACTGTATAATACAGTGACCCTGGGCATTCACGAGCGTATTTACTTGGTATATATGTATAAAGCACAGTCCTATCCGCTTAGAGGGTTCTGTTCATTTTATACTTCTCCCGTTCCTCTTTTCTTCCTTTACAATGTGAGGTTTTTTGACCTGCGTGGAAACATTGAAGATTAGAACGGGAGTCCGTATATCTTTTTAATTTCATAAACATCCAGTGCAGTTTGGGATGTTTTTAGTTTAGTGTTCATATTTATAAACTAAAATATTTTTTTATTTTTATATCTACGGGATGCTTTCGATGTTGAGTGGTATGTATTGTGTATGGACAATGGATATTTAACCACTTAAGACCCAGACCAAAATGCAGCTAAAGGACCTTGCCCCTTTTTGCGATTCGGCACTGCGTCCCTTTAACTGACAATTGCGCGGTCGTGCGACGTGGCTCCCAAACAAAATTGGCATCCTTTTTTTCCAAAACCTGTTTTGCGCCGTGTTTAGCGCTTCTTTATAAAGCCTCTATTTAAGTTTGCTACAATGACAAAAAAGAGATGTATAAGTATAGTACAAAACAACAATGATTATTCATATTTATAAAGGCAGAATTATATGTGTAGGCAGTCTCATCAGACCAGAGCACCTTCCTCCATATATTTTGGGAGTCTCCCATGCCGTTTCGCAAACTCAAAACATGCCATTTTGTGTTTTGCTGAAAGTAATGGCTTTTTTCTGGCCACTCTGCCAACTCTATTGAGCGTACGGCTTATTGTCGTCCTATGTACAGATACTCCAGTATCTGCTGTGGAACTCCGCAGCTCCTCCAGGGTTACCTTAGGTCTCTGTGCTGCCTCTCTGCTTAATGCCCTCCTTGCCCGTCCCTGAGTTTTGGTGTGCAGTCATCTCTGTTGTGCCATGTTCTTTCCATTTGGTTATGCTCCTAGGGGTCATCAAAGATTTAGATATTTTATAACCTAACCCTGACTTGTTTGATGAGTTCCTTGGTCTTCATGGCAGTGTTAGTGGTGTCTCTTGCTTAGGTGTTGCAGCCTCTGGCGCCTTTCAAAAAGGTGTTTATATGTAATGACAGATCATGTGACACTTGGAGATCATTTTTCTAATTATGTGACTTCTGAAGGTAAAGCTTTTTATGGGCTTCATAACAAAGGGGGTGAATGCATACGCACATGCCAATTATCAGTTTTTTATTTCTGAAAAATTGTTTTATGTAAATATTTTTCTAATATTACTTCACCAACTTGGACTATTGTGTTCTGATCCATCATATATAATTCAGATTAAAAAAACATTGAACTAAAGGCTGTAATGTAACAAAATAGGTAAAAAGCCAAGGGGGTGAATACTTTTGCAAGGATATATTTACATACACACTGCTCAAAAAAATTAAAGGAACACTTTGAAAACATATCAGATCTCAACGGGCACAAATCTCATGCTGGATATCTATACTGATAAGGACTGGGTAATGTGTTAGGAATGAAAGGATGGCACATAATTTAATGAAAATTATCCACCTACAGAGGGCTTAATTCAAAGTGAAAACATTATGCAGCAAGCTAGTCCATTTTGCTGAAATTTCATTGCAGCAACTCAAAATGGTCCTCAGTATTTTGTATGGCCCCGAAGTGCTTGTATGCATGCCTGACAACATCAGGGCATGCGCCTAATCAGACGACTGGTGTCCTGGGGTATTTCCTCCTAGATCTGGATTAGAGCATCACTGAGCCCCTGAACAGACTGAGGTGCAACCTTGTGGCACCGGATGGATCGAAACATAATGTTTCAGAAGTGTTCTTTTGGATTTAGGTCAGGTGAACGTGGGGGCCATTCAATGGTATCAATTTCTTCATCCTCCAGGAACTGACTGCATGCTCTCGCCACATGAGGCTGGGCATTGTCGTGCACCAGGAGGAACCCAGGACCCACTGCACCAGCGTAGGGTCTGACAATGGGTCCAAGGATTTCATCCCGATACCTAATGGCAGTCAGGGTGCCATTGTGTAGCCTGTAGAGGTCTGTGCGTCCCTCCATGGATATGCCTCCACAGACCATCACTGACCCACCACCAAACCGGTCATGCTGAACGATGTTACAGGCAGCATAAAGTTCTCCGTGGCTTCTCCAGACCCTTTCACGTCTGTCATAAATGCTCAGGGTGAACCTGCTCTCATCTGTGAAAAGCATGTGGCACCAGTGGCGGCTTGCCAATTCAGGTGTTCAATGGAAAATGCCAATCGAGCTCCACAGTGTCCGGCAGTGAGCACAGAGCACACTAGAGGACGTCGGGCCCTCAGGCCACCCCCATGAAGTCTATTTCTGATTGTTTCGTGAGAGACCATCACACCAGTGGCCTGCTGGAGGTAGTTTTGTAGGGCTCTGGCAGTGCTCATCCTGTCCCTCCTTGTACAAAAGAGCAGATACCGGTCCTGCTGATGGGTTTAAGGACCTTCTACGGCTCTGTCCAGCTCTCCTAACTGCCTGTCTCCTGGAATCTCCTCCATGCTCTTAAACCTGTGCTGGGAGACACGGCAAACCTTCTGGCAATGACAAGTATTTGTGCCATCCTGGAGGAGTTGGACTGCCTGTGCAACCTTTTATAGGGTCCAAGTATCGCCTCGTGCTATCAGTAGTGACGCTGTCCCTAGACAAATGCAAAACTTGTGAAAAAACCTCCACCTAAAAACACATTCCTGTTTTGTAGGTCGTCTCATTGTTGCCCATCTACTTCACCTGTTGTTATTCATTTAAATTAACAGCAAAGCAGCTGAAACTATTGAACAACCCCCTCTGTATACACCCCTCCCCCTCTGCTACTTAACTGACCAGATCAATATCCCAGGAGTTCTGATTCAAAAGTGTTCGTTCGTGTTCGTTGTTTAGTTTTTTGAGCAGTGTATAGACACACACACACACACACACAAACACGTGAAACTCAAATTCGAATATTGTGCAAAAGTTAATTTCACTAATGCAACTTAAAAGGTGAAAATAATATGTGATAGACCCATTACATGCACAGCACGATAATTCAAGCCGTGATTTGTCATAATTGTGGTGATTATGGCTTACAGCTCATGAAAACCCCAAATCCACAATCTCAGAAAATCTGAATATTGTGAGAGTGCAATATTCTAGGCTAAAAGTGTCCCACTCTAATCAGCTAATTAAGCCATAACACCTGCAAAGGGTTACTGAGCCTTTAAATGGTCTCTCAGTCTGGTTCAGTAGGAATCACAATCATGGGAAAGACTGCTGACCTGACAGTTGTGCAGAAAACCATCATTGACACCCTCCGTAAGGAGTAAAAGCCTCAAAAGGTAATTGCAAAAGAGGTTGGATGTTCCCAAAGTGCTGTATCAAAGCATATTAATAGAAAGTTATGTGGAAGGGAAAAGTGTGGAAGAAAAAGGTGCACAAGCAGCAGGGATGACTGCAGCCTGGAGAGGACTTTCACAAGGAGTGGACTGAGGCTGGAGTCAGTTCATTAAGAGCCACACCACACAGACGGCTCCTGGACATCGGCTTCAAATGTCGTATTCCTCTTGTCAAGCCACTCCTGAACTACAAACAATGTCAGAAGCGTCTTACCTGGGCTAAAGAAAAGCAGACCTGATCTGTTGCTCAGTGGTCCAAAGTCCTCTTTTCTGATGAGAGCAAATTTTGCATTTCATTTGGAAACCAAGGACCCAGAGAATGGAGAGGCACACACTGCAATATGCTTGACGTCTAGTGTGAAGTTTCCACAGTCTTAAGTTGATTTGGGGAGTAGGGTGACCACATTTCTAAACTACCATTCAGGGACTCCCTCCCTTCCCAAAAATCAGCTTGTGCTTTAACGAATCACAGCACAGTGATTGGACACAAGAGGCAGGATTTGATTTCTCCAATCACAAGCAGGGGGCGGGATTGTGCTCCTCCAGGCATTTCCGGCCAGGACAAGTACTGTCAGTGAGTAAAGCGGTAAAGTTGTGGCATCAGATTGGCCCAGGGGGTGGCTGTGTCAGTTTGATTCCGGGACACTGTATTGTCCTGGAATAAATGTGCCCGGGACAGACCTGCAAAAAGCGAGACTGTCCTGGGCAATCCAGGACACGTGGTCACCCTATTGGGGAGCCATGTCATCTAATGGTGTTGGTCCACTGTGCTTCATTAAAGTGGTGTTCCAGCCGAAATTACACTTTTTAAATAAAAATACCCCTATTTATAATACACAAGCTTAATTCTAGTAAAGTTAGTCAGTAAACTAAGGTCTGTTTTGTTATTACAGCATTTTGAAAGTTTATAAACTAGCATTAGACCGTGGCCATCTTAAGTGTGGGCATCTGAAGCTAGACTGTATGACTTCCTGGATTTCAGCCTTGCAGATCTCGCACATGCTCAGTGCTGCACAAGCAATGTAATAGGTGTCAGGTTTCCATAGCAACGGGAGTGTCAGAGGAAGTTGCCGCCCCTTATCTATGCAAACCTCTCCTCCCCCCCCTCCCTCCAGGAACCAGTAAATATGCTAAATCATTTATTTCTGTGCAGATATATCTACATAACAAGATTTATATCTATCTATTGTTATATATGTATCGTGTGTGTGTGTGTGTGTGTGTGTGTGTGTGTGCGCGCGTGCGCGTAATATACTAGACATGTGCGCCGTCAATAAATTCATTTTGTTTAGTTCCATTTCGCATTTGCCGTTATTTCACTAGATTCGTTATGATGAATTTAAAAAGCTGGACGTTTAAAAAGGACTAATAGTATCTGCTGTGCCCCATTATGAGGGGTTCCCACCATCCCTGTGCTGTGCTGAGGACCTGGGGCTGTGCTCATTATGAGGGGTTCCCACCATCCCTGTGCTGTGCTCATTATGAGGTGTTCCCACCATCCCTGTGCTGAGTTTCTGGGTTTGTACCCCTGCTGTGCTCATTATGAGGGGTTCCCACCATCCCTGTGCTGTGCCCATTATGAGGAGTTCCCACCATCCCTGTGCTGTGCTTATTATGAGGGGTTCCCACCATCCCTGTGCTGTGCTTATTATGAGGGGTTCCCACCATCCCTGTACTGAGTTCCTGGGGCTGTACTTCTGCTGTGCTCATTATGAGGGGTTCCCACCATTCCTGTGCTGTGCGGAGTTCCTGGGTCTGTGCACCCGCTGTGCCCATTATGAGGGGTTCCCACCATCCCTGTGCTGAGTTGCTGGGTTTGTACCCCTGCTGTGCTCATTATGAGGAGTTCCCACCATCCCTGTGCTGTGCCCCATTATGAGGGGTTCCCACCATCCCTGTGCCGAGTTCCTGGGTCTGTACACCCACTGTGCCCATTATGAGTGGTTCCCACCATCCCTGTGCCGAGTTCCCGGGTCTGTAAACCCACTGTGCTCATTATGAGGGGTTCCCACCATCCCTGTGCTGTGCTGAGTTCCTGGGTCTGTACACCCGCTGTGCCCATTATTAGGGGTTCCCACCATCCCTGTGCTGAGTTCCCGGGTCTGTACACCCGCTGTGCCCATTATGAGGGGTTCTCACCATCCCTGTGCTGTGCTGAGTTCCTCCTGCTTCCTCCTTCCCCCAGCACAGCACATTGCCACCATAACATCGCGCATCGCATCGGCCCCAGCACATGGCATTGCATTGCTCCCAGCACATGGCATTGAATGGCAGGTGGCACTGGCTGGTGTCACTCGCAGATGGCACTGATTGGTGGCACTGGCAGATGGCACTGGTTGACACTGGCTGGTGTCACTGGCTGGTGTCACGGATTGGTGTCACTGGCTGGTGTCACTGGCACTGGCTGGTGTCACTGGCAGTTTCAC